>NC_085140.1:341883971-343083971 GCF_024139115.2 Armigeres subalbatus | reverse complement strand
TACAAACAATCTCGCGAATTCATAACACAACTACTTTGACTAATGCAATATATTAACCCTACACATGATTTATTCAAGTACAGTTTTTCTCTGTGTTACTTAACCGCTACTATGCCGAGATCTACTGTGCTATTCTGCATCCACCACCAACGAGCTGGGAACCGGCTTCATAGTGTTGGGAAAGATGCGCCAACGCGTGATTGGGTGGCAGCCAATCAACGCAAGGATGTGCAAGCTGAGGATAAAAGGCCGTTTCTTCAACTATAGCATCATCAACGTGCACTGCCCACACGAAGGGAGATCCGACGACGAGAAAGAAGCGTTCTATGCGCAGCTGGAGCAGACATACGATGGATGCCCACTGCGGGACGTCAAAATCGTCATCGGTGACATGAACGCTCAGGTAGGAAGGAAGGAAATGTATAGACCGGTCATCGGACCGGATAGTCTGCATACCGTATCGAACGACAACGGCCAACGATGCATAAACTTTGCACCCTCCCGCGGAATGGTAGTCGAAGCACTTTCTTCCCCGCAAGAATATCCACAAGACCACATGGAAATCACCTAATCAAGTAACGAAAAACAAATCGACCACGTTCTAATCGACGGTAAATTCTTCTCCGACATCACGAACGTACGCACTTACCGCAGTGTGAACATTGAATCCGACCCCGTCGGAATCGTCCGCCGCGGCTGAACATTGGGCGGCTACAAGACGGTAGACTAGCCCAAGACTACGCGCAGCAGCTGGAAGTGGCAACTTCCAACGGAAGAGCAGATAGGCGCAGCATCTCTTCAAGATGGCTGGAGAGGTATTCGATCCGCCATTGGAAGCACCGCAACCGCTGCACTAGGCACGGTGGCTCCGGATCAGAGGAACGACTGGTATGACGGTGAATGTGAGCAGTTAGTTGAGGAGAAGAATGCAGCATGGGCGAGATTGCTGCAACACCGCACGAGGGCGAACGAGGCACGATACAAACGGGCGCGGAACAGACAAAACTCGATTTTCCGAAGGAAAAAGCGCCAGCAGGAAGATCGAGACCGTGAAGAGACGGAGGAACTGTACCGCGCTAATAACGCACGAACGTTCTATGAGAAGTTGAACCGTTCACGTAAGGGCCACGTGCCACAGCCCGATATGTGTAAGGACATAAACGGGAACCTTCTTACAAACGAGCGTGAGGTGATCCAAAGGTGGCGGCAGCACTACGAAGAGCACCTGAATGGCGATATGGCAGACAACGGTGGCGGTATGGTAATGAACCTAGGAGCACGCGCGCAGGACATACGACTTCCGGATTCCGGCTCCGAATCTCCAGGAAATCCAGGAGGAGATCGGCCGGCTGAAAAACAACAAAGCCCCTGGAGTTGACCAACTACCAGGAGAGCTGTTTAAACACGGTGGTGAGGCACTGGCTATAGCGCTGCACTGGGTGATTACCAAGGTTTGGGAGGATGGGGTTCTGCCGCAGGAGTGGATGGAAGGTGTTGTGTGTCCCATCTGCAAAAAGGGCGATAAGCTGGATTGTAGCAACTACCGCGCAATCACATTGCTGAACGCCGCCTACAAGGTACTTCTCCCAAATTTTATGCCGCCGACTAACACCAATTGCAAGAGAGTTCGTGGGGGCGGTGCCAGGCGGATTTATGGGTGAACGCTCTACAGACCAGGTGTTCGCCATACGTCAGGTACTGCAGAAATGCCGCGAATACAACGTGCCCACACATCATCTATTTATCGACTTCAAAGCCGCATATGATACAATCGATCGGGACCAGCTATGGCAGCTAATGTACGAAAACGGATTTCCGGATAAACTGACACGGTTGATCAAGGCGACGATGGATCGGGTGATGTGCGTAGTTCGAGTTTCAGGGGCATTCTCGAGTCCCTTCGAAACGCGTAGAGGGTTACGGCAAGGTGATGGTCTTTCGTGTCTGCTATTCAACATCGCTTTGGAGGGAGTAATACGAAGGGCAGGGATTGACACGAGTGGTACGATTTTCACGAAGTCCGTCCAGTTATTTGGTTTCGCTGACGACATTGATATCATGGCACGTAACTTTGAGAGGATGGAGGAAGCCTACATCAGACTGAAAAGCGAAGCTAAACGGATTGGACTAGTCATCAACACGTCGAAGACGAAGTACATGATAGGAAGAGGCTCAAGAGAGGTCAATGTAAGCCACCCACCACGAGTTTATATCGGTGGTGATGAAATCGAGGTGGTTGAAGCTCTCGTGTATTTGGGCTCACTGGTGACCGCCGATAACGATACCAGCAGATAAATTCGGAGGCGCATAGTGGCTAGAAATCGAAAGTACTTTGGACTCCGTAAGACGCTCCGATGGAATAGAGTTCGCCGCCGTACCAAACTGACTATCTACAAAACGCTTATAAGACCGGTAGTTCTCTACGGGCACGAGACCTGGACGATGCTCGTGGAGGACCAACGCGCACTGGGAGTTTTTGAAAAGAAAGTGTTGCGTACCATCTATGGTGGGGTGCAGATGGCGGACGGTACGTGGAGGAGGCGAATGAACCACGAGTTGCATCAGCTGTTGGGAGAACCATCCATCGTTCACACTGCGAAAATCGGACGACTGCGGTGGGCCGGGCACGTAGCCAGAATGTCGGACAGTAACCCGGTGAAAATGGTTTTCGACAACGATCCGACTGGCACAAGAAGGGGAGGTGCGCAGCGGGCGAGGTGGATCGATCAGGTGGAAGATGACTTGCGGACCCTCCGTAGACTGCGTGGTTGGCGACGTGTAGCCATGGACCGAGCCGAATGGAGAAGACTCTTATATACCGCACAGACCACTTCGGCCTTAGTCTGAATAAATGAAATGAATGCGAGTAAACAATCTTGTACACATTCGAGCAATCTCCAGTTCTGACTAGAAACGATTTTCATTTATTGGCTCATCAAAGTTTACCAGTCTTCCCCCAGCGTATACAAAATAGGGGTAATGACGGCTTTGGCAGGTTTTGTTCTATTATTGGCAGGGGGGTTTTTTATGTCTGATTATGCTCAAATTTGGCCCAAACAGGGCCGAGGGCCGTGGCCCCGGGCCCCCAAAAATCTTATGTACTAAATCCAACCTTTTTTGTACATTTTGGGGACCCACAAGCTGTCAGCCCCGGATATAGTTTTAAAAATAGATTCAGGAAATATTTAAAAAAAAACATTAGTATACTTTTGATGCAATATATTAACCTTCCAAATTACTTTGACTTTGCTCCACTGCCCTTATTATTTTTGTTAATTTTTTAGTTCTCAGAAATAAGTTTAACTGTTAGTTTTTGTTGTGTAGCCAATTTGCTGAGAACATAGATGCGTCCATTTCCAGACAAAATCTTTAAATATTGGCGCATATTGCGATTTTGTTAGAATTATGTCACATCTCCAGGTAATTTTATCTCTTTTGGGTGCTTGGAACAAGATACGAATGAACTAACTCAAAGGTAAAAAGTTTCATTCAATTCCATGTAAATATAACTTTAATTCAGTTCCTATTTATTTTAATCGGATAGAAGTAATGCATAAAACGCCTCTCCTGCATAGTTTTTCTGTAGAACCTTTTAATCGCGATCAACGTTGGATGCAACCAGGCAAGCATTCAACAGCAGTTGATAGTCGCCAGAGTACACACTCACTACCGTAGGTATAGATTCTTGTTTGCAATGCCGGATGGCATATTCACCCGTAGCGGATCTACGTATCTCTATCTTTCCAATCTGAAAAGGGACATAAAAAATGATACTGATGCAGCCAAATGCAGATATGACGACGACGACGACTATACCGGCTTTTGCATCGGGCGGGTAAGCGCGCGGGCGTGATGAATATGCTCAAGCTTGCAGCTTTTTGTAAAGCAGATCTACTGCAATTTGCTGTTGTATGCAGATAAGTGCAGCTCACAGTAGATGAATGTCACTTAAAGCATTCAGTGAGTCTAGTCTTGCAAGGGAAGGCATATTCAAAAGATGCTTTCTTTCTCGCTATTGTGAGTAGGCATTTTTTTTCTCGTGGGATTAAAATTGGATTAAAGCCAGATTACATACTGGATCGTTTGTTCGTGGACGCGGACGGATGGACGGCGAGTTGATTGAGTGAGCAATTTCAGTGCAATAAATTGCGCAATGGAATGCGTCAACTGTTTTGAATTGGATGAGGGTTGCTTGTGTGATAAGTGTGTTAAGAGCGATTATGTCGATATCATTCCTCTTTTATTTTCCATATACATAATTGTAATGCGGGTGAAGTTTCCCACTTACTAATTAATGTACTAAATAAGATTCGACCACTTTTAAGAAGTTAATTCAGATTGCTGATTAAGGTCATCGACTCTCTTGTGTTGATCTACGTTTGAGGTTTATATAAGTCAATGGAAAAAGAAAAAATAAGTGAGAAAACACGTCTCAAGTTCATGATCTGTTCGCAGCTCCCGGTAGTCACGATTTTGCCACCTTATTTCGCGGGTTTATTCCAGCGATAATGTTATAAGCACTTATTCACTCCGCACCGTTTATTGTTTTGTTTTAATTCAATTTGTTTGACTCGCAATTAAACGCAGTGTGGTGGGGATTAAAACTAGTTGTTGGTAAACATTGGTTGAGGCAGAACCTGGAACCAGTTTTAATCGTTTTAGGGTTGCTGCTTCGTTGACTGCGAAACGCTGCTGATGGTACACTCACCTTGGCGGAAACCCAAGAGTCAAGACGCAGTGGCACATCAGCTCAATGTCAGATGATGTTCACCGGGGGATGTGAATTGAAGAGCAAATACTGTTTGCTTGTTGTACTATTTTCGTTGTTGAGTCGTTAGGTATATGGCGAAATGGTGTCATCTTGAGTTAATGATGTTTGAGGTGTTCTGGTAGTGAACGGTTGGTTTCATGAAGCACATAATCGTCGGTGGCAGGCTTGCAGAAGTTATGTTTGCTGTTAGAAAGCTGTGTCAATCTTTTCGATTTCCCTGGTGTAATCATTGACTTATTTTGCAAAAATCACACAGTAAAATATTTTTTACTAGATTTTTAACACAGATCTTGAAATAAAACAGACTTTGTTTTTTGGAACACGGATATTTATTTTGTCAAATTTACATAGTTGGAAAATCAAATTCACATTGGAAATTTACTTTGTCAGAAGGCATATGAGTAGTAAAGCTGATAGTTTAAAAAGACCATCCCAATGAAAGGACAATAAACTTACGGGAATTAATATAGAGGCAACCGTGAATTTTATACAACAGAAATGCACATAAACAAGAAAAATGCGAACAAAGAAACATAAATTAATTCTGATTGAACCTGAAGGCAAAATATCAGCCAAAACGATTTGCTGTGCAGAGTTCGATCTCCAAACACGAACATTTTGCATGAAAAACAGGTTTGTCTTTACATAGGGTGGCATGATTTAAGTGATTTGTTATTCTAGAATATACCTAATTATTATTTGTTTGGGAATTTGGATTCACCAAAGGAAGTCCTTTGTAACTCAGCAGGGAAGACAACTCTATAGCGTACTTGGGTCTAAAAGCCCTCAAAGCAAGTCGTTTACACTTAAAAGTAAAAGGAAAAGCGAAAGACTTTGAGAAGGGCTCTCAGAATATAATACCTTTGAAAAGGTTTGCAAAATGAAACAGTTATTGAAATACAGTTAATAAAAATGATTTTATGTCAAAATATAGAATGCCAAAAGAGTTTTATGATGAAAATTGTCCTAGATTAAAGCAAAAATTAAAGCATTCTTCACTTCAAAATCGTCTGTTTGTTAATATTGTTATTATTATTATTTCTGTATTAGAGAGGCTTGCAGCTTGCATTTTTTTTATACTTACCTAGTCATAGGGAAATGAAAGGCCTCTGAAGCCAAATAACCTTAAGAATTAAAATATTTCAAATATTTAAATGTAGTTACACTGATGAGTGGTTCGTAAATTGTCTTTAGTAAAATCTCAAAGGTGCAGCCCAATCGGGTTGTACGCAAAGGTGACGTAGGACTACGTAGCCTCATCTAATGGGTTTTATACATCGTAGCAGAACGGATCCTGTATTGCTTAGTGACTGGCAGTAAGTGTTACGCTATGTCTGTTGTTTGCATCGCGGAACTTTAAATCGATTTCTATATGTTTGTATTGGATTCACATATTCTCTATCCAAAATACTGAAACATCAAGTGAAATATTCTCAAAAGATTTCGACCTTAGGTTTGTTGATTGATTGTTAAGGCGCATTATTGAAAATAAATAGTTTAAGCAAACGCCAGAACAGCTAAAAATAATCTGATCTGAACGCATAAAAAACAAAACTGCGCAAAAAAACCTTTTCTGCTGAATGCTGACGTCATATTAGAAGTTTAGAGCCAGTAATAGACGATAGAAACCCTTCCGCACGCGATAGTATATGAGCAAATCAAACCACCCTCCTTTTGCCAGTGGAGAGATATCAACTTCCGCAATGATACTTTTCCCTTCCTCTTCATATGGGAGTATGACTGAGGACTAGATCCAAACCCGCAAGTTGCTTGATTTTGATGTCTTGCGATGCATGTACGTGATTGGTTGGTTTACCTATTTCAAAACTTTTATCGATTATCGATAATAAATAGTTAACATCCATGTTTTCAGATAAATATAAAGAAGCTAATTTTCGGCCACGCGAGCCATTTTGATCGGAGTTCCGCAGAGAGCGGAAATATCGCATTGATGGTGATCGTCGGCGTGATTGCTGCAGATCATTCAACCTCAACGATCAAACATTTTACCCAATGATCCCAAAAAATTAGAAATCAATCGAGACACGGCTGAGATATTAAAGTTCAAAGTCTATCAAATTTTCGTGACGATCTCAGATTTTCGCAATTGCAAAGTGTGCCCCAATATGGAAAAGACAGACGTAGTCCTACGTCATAATGAGGCTATTTTAGCGAATAAACATTTAGGATGAAAGTTCTTGCCAAAAAACAATTGGACCGACAGCCATCTAGCCGAATTCCGTATGACTGAATAGAATGTCATGCCAGAATGGTTATTAGGTCGATATCGCTTTGGCCGAAAAATGATCGTTTCCCCACTAGTAGATGGTAACAGGTTAATATAAGAACTTGTTTTTCTGTTACACCATTTTTGCCTTTCTCGTATACTAAGTATACATAAAGGCTATCCCAAGTAACAATTTCAATGCTTCTTGGATTTATTTTATTCTTATAGCGGATTTATAATAGCAATCGTCATAGCTAGTTGCTCAGTTTTATTGTCAATCCTATTGCTATCAATAAACCCCTTATAAGTATGCTAAAAAGCTTCAAATGTTAAACGCCTATTGATCTTATGAGCAGCTCTATGGTAGTGATAAAGAGCGTGATAAACCATATTTCCAAAGCTCAATGAAAGCTACAATTTTTGGTCGTAATGTGGTCAAATGAATTACCCCAATAAGGATATTTGCATTGCAAAGAGCTTATGACGGCGTTTAATAAAAGTAAAATTTTTCTGATCGAAATTTTTGATAGCCATGTGGAGAAGAAAATGGAGAAGCATTTTAAGTCAATGCAATTTATCCCTGAAATTCGTGATTAGATAATGTTTCCACCGCGTAAAACGCTTTTTTGGTGATTGATTTGCATTACAAATATTTTAGGGTGGAAAATCAATTGATTCAATTGAGATTTAGGATATTGTTGTTATTATTATTTCAAATTAAATGCCCAAAACTGCATTATTTGGAGAGCGAGTGGTGTTCAATCTTATTTTTTCACTTGCTTTCCCCATGAAATTGAACGCGCACCTCAAATCCAAAAGCGAATTGAAAAACAATCCTGAAAGAAAATTATTTTATAGTCATCCTTATCATAACCGCCATCAACAATTTATTTTGTTATTATTTTTCAGCACAGTTTTGTTTCCCTTTTTTAAGCAACATTTTTGACAGCTGCCGCAGCCATTTTCCCTTTTTTGCGAGTGGTTTAAAAGGGATTTCTAAATACTTTTATAATGGGTTTATTTTGGTTAACTAGAGAGGGCCACTTGGCAATATCTTACTCTTATAGTGGTCATCACAAGGTCATGCAATAGTTGGTTTTATTGTTAGATTTTATTATTTTATCTTGAAAACCATTCCTAGAGTGGAATAAACCCTGAAATCTCGCTTAATTTTTCAAAAGGACCTAAGTAACATTTTTTTCATGAATTAATTTGAATAGCGCAATCAACAGAACAACATGAAAGCTTTTGATTGCAGTACTCAGATTAATTCATGAAAAAATGTTACTTAGGACCTTTTGAAAAGTTAAGAGAGAAATGTTACTTGGGATATGATCGCTCCAAAAACAAACTTTTTATAGAAGGCCCGGAGACCCATAGTGTTATATACCGATCGACTCAGCTCGACGAATTGAGGTGATGTCTGTGTGTATGTGTGTGTGTCTGTGCGCACCCACCCAAAAATAATGTCACTCATTTTTCAGGTACTTATCCTGAATCGATTGAATCGCAACAAGTTGCATTCGACGCAGAATACTCTCTCATTGTTTCCTATTAAAAATTTACCAGATCGGACTATGGGCTCAAGAGTAATGGCCAAAATACTATTTTTATAATGCACGAGAAAGGCACCATCACCGCTAGGTGGATTAATCAGGTTTTTTTTTTTATAACAAAGTTTGTAATAAAACAAGAACCATTTGTAGTTGAAATAATAGAAATTGCGACAAAATTTCGTCTAGACAAAAACGTTACTGAATTTAATTCAATTAGAAATTTTACTCAATGTCTTATGTGAAAAAGGATGAAAACAATATGTTATTAAAAAGAACAAAGTTATCGCTGTATGTGTTACAAGTATTGCCAATCATAATATTTATGTCAAATTTTGTTATAATCTTGTTAAAACGGTCTTGGAATTTTCTTTTTTTCATCCGGAACAGAAAATTTATAACAAAATTATTACAGATATTGTTATTTGTAACACATTATTGATATAATTGTGTTATGACTAGCTGGTGTGGTTGGTCTAAACTATCGTTTGGCCAAATTGGTCGTTTGGCAGAAACAATATTTGGTAGAAAATGTCATTTAGCCGAGAGGCCATATGACAAAAAATGTCATTTGTTCAAAAGTTCATAAAATACGAATTTCCTGTGATTTTTTACATTTTTACAAATGATGTACAAATTATATCAATATATTGCCGCAAAGCTCTAAAACCTTAGTATTTTTTGCTGTAATCAACTCAAATTTGACCATGTCACATAAACCCCTTCTGCTTCTAACCCCCTCAACTATCAATGATTCAAATTCCTTTTCTGCTGGCATTTTCGGCTAAATGATGACCAGTTTGGCCGAACCACATTTTCGGCCGTATGTCTTGGTTTCGGTTTGATTGGCCGAGTGGCATATTCGGCTGAGCAACCTTTAGTCAGCTTCCGGTCGAATTTCGACCAAACGGCCCTTTCTCTTTTCTGCCGTACCCCGATCTCTCCTTCACTCGATGGTCTCTTCAATGGGATATGGAGTGGCGACTGCAATATTTTTTTTATTTAGTTTTTATTAGTATTTTCTTTGGTCAAATGTTATTTTCGGGCAAATGGCTCTAGGTCAGAGCTTCCCAAACCTTTGAGTATGCGACCCACCTAGCAAAATTCTATATGTCTCGCGACCCACCTTTGAAAAAATGCATTTTACCAAGTAGTATTAAGCATTAATTGGATCAGAATGTCATCTGTTTCGGCTTTTTCCACATAAAAAATATTCACGTTACCTTACATGTACAAATGCAAAAAATGACGAACATGGTATTGTTTGTCAAAATGTTGGCGTTTTTATTTTACTTCATTAAGGGGACAGCTTTTAGGCATAAATGTTTGAATAAAATAGCGTGGTGATGGATATTTAAAATAAAATGCGATTTGAACTTGGAATTATGTTCCTGAAAAATGATCAAAAGGTTCAGCATTCGAGCTGCAATTGATACTTGTTCTGTGCGACCCACCAACAATCCGCTCGCGACCCCCCCTAGGGGTCGGGACCCACAGTTTGGGAAACCATGCTCTAGGTAATTTGCCATATGGTCCTTCGGCATAGAGAGTATTTAATCTAAATGTCATATTTAGCACATTGTTAACCCTCTACTGCTCAAGACCGCCTTAAGACGGGTTGTTTAGATTATTTTTTGTAATTTTCAATTGATCAGATTTTGAAAAGTTTTTGATGTTGATGAAAAAATTTGATGTTGAATCGCATATTTGTCCCATATGAATAGGAAATCCAGCAAAAATGGGACAGATATGCGATTCACGGCAGTAACATCAATGCATATTTTCATGTGGTTTAAAGTCAATCTTCAAAGTTTTGTACTTTACACATTTAAAAAAAAATACTGAAAATTGAGTAACATTTTATTCTTACGTGTTTTCTCTCGTTTAACTTTAAAGAGTGAAATATTTGTAGTTTAGTATTTTTCCACAACTAACCTTATTCAATACAGTGAACTCTCCCTAACTCGATGTTATGTAACTCGATATTTTCCTTTACTCGATGAAATTCAAAGTCTCTTGAATCTAGCATACTGCGTTCCCTCTGTTAGTCGATATCTCCCTTACTCGATATTCTCTATGTCGAAGTAATTTTCCTATGCATTTTCACCTTGCTAATTCGATCACGGCCCTCCTTAGCCGTGCAGTAAGACGCGTGGCTACAAAGCAAGACCATGCTGAGGGTGGCTGGGTTCGATTCCCAGTGCCGGTCTAGGCAGTTTTCGGATTGGAAATTGTCTCGACTTCCCTGGGCATAAACGTATCATCGTGCTAGCCTCATGATATACGAATGCAAAAATGGTAACCTGGCTTAGAAACCTCGCAGTTAATTAAGTGCTTAATGAACACTAAGCTGCGAGGCGGCTCTGTCCCAGTGTGGGGATGTAATGCCAATAAGAAGAAGAAGAACTCGATTTTGTCAGAAACAGTTATAAGCAAGATATAGTTAGAAGTTGGAAGTGAAAAGTTATAAACGATAAGTGAGAAATTAGAAATGAGAAGTGAGAAATAAGAAGATTGAAGTGAGAAATGAGAAGTAAGAAGTGAGACATGAGTAGTGAGAAATGCGAAGTAAGAAGTATTGAATGTGAGTAGTTGGAAGTGACAAATGAGTAGAGAGAAGTTGGAAGTGAGAAATTAGAAGTGCGAAGTGAGTAAGTAGTGAGAAGTGAAAAGCAAGAAGTAAAAAGTCAAAAGTGAGAAGTGAAGAGTTAAAAAGTTGTAAGTGAGAAATGGTACGTAGAAAGTGAAAAATGATAAGGGCTAAGTGAGAAATGAGATATGCGAAGTGAGATATGACATGTGCGAAGTGAGAAGTAAAAAATGAATAGAGAGAAGTGAAAAGTTAAGAGTGAGAAGTGGGACATTTGAAGTAAGAAGTGAGTAGTAAGTAGCGGGAAGTGAGAAATGAGAAGTGATAAAATAGAAGTTAGGAATTTGAAGTGCGAAATAGTAGTGAGAAGTGAAACATAAGAAGGAATAGTGAATTGGAACGTTCGATTTTTTAAATAATAAATTCAAGATTTTATTTTGATAGAAAGAAATTCAAAATGTAATTACGAATCGAATGTTTTGATTGCCCAAAATGTGCTTAGTTTTTTTTTTAGAAAACAAAATAATGATCTTGATCGGAAACAAAGATTTGGGTCTTTTGTGCTAAATGTTGAATTTGTGTTGAAACTCATATTGGTTGTTTTTTAATTTTGTGGATTTTTAGTAAACTAAGATCAATAACTATGATGCGGTTATACACTGTTTTACTTACTCAATCGCTAAGTTAAAAGCATCGATTTAATTTGAATTGATTTATTAGAGAGAATTGAGTCTTTCCTCACATTATTTTTCGACAATTAAAAAAGCTTCAACACGGAAGGTACTCTTTGAAATAGTCTGAAAAAGATAAAACCAAGAGCTGAACATTAAAACATGTTGGCTATACTATAAGATACTATACGTTTTGACTGCTTTCTGTGAACATTATGCTCTTCTAAGAAAGAAGATCCACACCAGACTGGCATGCAATATGCATTGGCCTGATGTCAAAATAGCGTTGACGGTTTGTTTGTTTTTCCTTTGTTCAATGCAAAAATGCCCCAGAATGCACCAATTAACGAACGATCACTGTACTGCAATTCTAAAATTGTAAAAAACCAAGAAAAAATATTTACAGCTAAGAAGTGAATCAAACCATTGTAATTAGGTGTTATTGTGGTATTACCATGTTGATTAAATGCCGGTTGACACTAACTACATGGCCACGAAGCGCACGATTTCAGCGTACTGCTGATTTTGCATAACATGTTGTTGGTAATTAAGTGTAACTATTTCAAAGATTTGTTACAAATTATCAGTTGCTTCGATTTAACGCTGACTTTTGATTTGAAAAGCGAAAATTTTGAATTTGAAATTGAATTTCAAATTTTGGAATATTTGAAAATCGAATTTCAGTGGCCATCCTGGAAGTGAGATGTGCGAAGTGAGAAGTGATAAATGGATAGTGAGAGAGGGATGTGCGAAGTGAGATGTTCGAAGTGCGAAGTATTTACTAGTGCGAAGTGAGCAATGAGGAGTGAGAAGTGAGTTGTGAACAGGGAGTAGTAAGAAGTGATGACGAAGGAACGAGAAGTAATAAACGAGGTTCTATCTTTCCTTCTTTCTTTTTCTTCTTCTGCCTGCCTTAGGGAGCATTCATAAATTACGTAACGCTCAGTGTGGAGAGGGGGGGGGGGGGTTGGCCGAAGTGTGGCAATCCATACATAAATTTCCAATGATTCATACAAAAAATGTTACATTGAGGGGAGGGGGTTGAAAATGGCCAATTTGTGCGTTACGTAATTAATGGATCTTCCCTTATATCTCTCAACTCACTCCTCACTACTGAACATCTCGCTTGTCACTTCGCAAATATCATAACTAACTTTTTACAACGCACTTCTCACTTCCCATTTGTCTCTTTCCACTTCTCACATGATACTGCACACATCTCACTACTTAATACTCACTTCCGTTTGTTAGTACTCTCTTCTCACTATTGTTTACTCATTCAGAAGATCTCATTTCTCACTTCACAGTTCTCGCAGTTCACTTTTCATCTCACTTCTCACTTCACTATGTAAGGAAACAAATTCCAACTATTCTGGCAAATATAAATGTATTCCCTATCTCGATGCCTCCCTAACTCGATGGTCCCTTCAATTTCAATTCAGGGAGAAGGTTATAGTGATGAATGTTACACTCTAAAATATTTATCCAACTCGTTACACGGAAAATAAAAAAATAACCCTAAACATTTAAAAATTACAATAAGTTAGGATTGAATAGGAATTTTCAAACTCTTAATATGTTGAAAAGTCAAAAAACAAATAGTAGGTTCAAAAAATTATTTGATTGGATAAAAACCTTGAAAAACAAAATTCTAGACAATCAAAGTTTGAACTTGATAAAATCGCAAATTGGAAATTGTTAATGCTTAAACCGCGTTTAGATCAGTTTTAGAAAGCAAAATAGTGATTTTGAGCGAAAACAAAAATTTGGGTTGTAGAGGGTTGACTGTAACAAAAGTGAATTCCATTTTCTATAACTTAAAAAAAATGGGTTATCGATTTTTTGTTCACATAGGTAAAGGAGATCGCTCTGCATCGAGAACATATTCTAATAAATATACACTGATGGTGGATTTTTTGGGAAGGTGGACAAACGAAATAACGAAAGAATTTCTGAGAAAGACATCACCTTCATCATTGGCTTATTCCAGGCAAATGTCTTCTTCCATAAAAGGAATCATAATTAGACATGTGTGATGACTGAAAGTTTATCGGAGGCAGCATAATACATCATTTTCAGCCAGCGGCGGTGGCGTGGCGGCGTGTATCAATTTCATGCATAAGAAATTCTCTGGTGATTGTTCTAAAATTTTTGCAGGAATGCTTCTGTTCTTCCTGAAACTCCTCCGGATGTTCATCCCGGAATTCCCCCGGAACTTCCTTCAGGTATTCCTCCGTAGGTTCCTCCAGGAATTCCCTTAGAAATTCCTTCAGAAATTCTTCCGGAAATCTCTTCAAGAGCTCCTTCAGATATTCATTCAAGAATCCCGCTCAAAATTCCGCTGGGATTTATTCAACAAATTTCCCCGGAAGATTATGCTGGAAGTCTTCTTTAAATTTCTACGTATAAACCCCCCGAAATTTCTCCAAAAAATCAAGCCTTCTGGATTTTTTAGGGTAATTCCTTTATGAGTTTCGCAAATATTCCTAAAGAAATTACCTCGGAAATTCTTCAAGAAACGCTCGCACTTCTTTCTACAAATTCCCCCAAGAATATCTCCGGAAATTATTTTAAAAGTTTTTCCAGAAAATCCTTCATCGGGGAAAATTAACGGTTGCGGTGTGGCACGGTGGCGCACAGGTCTAATCATAATCACCATTGCCCAAATCTACCATTGCATAGTTCCGAGCGAATGTCTATTTTTAAAGAAAGACATACGTCCACCATTGCCTGATTCTGGACAAATACTTTTATATATAGAAAATCTCTACATATGAAAATGAGTTTACATTTCTTTTGAGGCCATATAACTCACGAACGAATAGACCGATTTGCAAGATTTCCTCACTAATCGGTTCGCCTTGGGATCAGTCTTGTTTATGTATATGAAAAGATAAAACATATCGCTGGAAAAGCTGAACAAATGTTGAAATACTACGTATTCATGAATTCTAAAGAAAACGATCAAGCTATCGAGCTGAAATTGATCTAGAATGCGACGCAGCAATCAACTGAACGGTCGACAGGTCGAAAAAAAGACCTGTTGCCTTTTTCCGAACAGTAGATTAGATTACATTACATTACAAAATCTTAACTGGGGGGGGGGTCGAAAAACCCAGAAAAATTGCTTTCGTAATAAGTGTACGATCCATAAACGACTATTTCTTAAGAAGTAATAACATCCGTCGCCTTATTCAGAGCGAATGTATTGTCGTTTAAGGGTTATTCACGAATTACGTTACGCAAAATTTGTTGCTTTTGGACTTCCACCCTCTCCCATCGTAACATATTTTGTGTGGAAGGTTAAACTTATTGTATGGATCGTAACGCTCGGCCTAACGCCCTTACTTTCCCTCCAGCGTAACTTAATTTGTGAACAGCCGCTGAGAAGAAATAATGTTTTCCATAGCTTTATTCTGGGTAACTGTTTGCTTATAAAGAGCGAATAGCATCCTCGATTGCGTTATTCCGGATAGATGCATGTATTTCTGAAGAAGAAAATACATTCATCATTGCCTTTTAATGAGTAAACCTTATTTTCAAAGAAGGGATAACAGTCATCTTTACTTTACATTCAGCTAGTGCATGCTTTCTACGAAAAGATTACGTCTTATTCATCTTATTACTGACTGGTGTTGCATCCACCATTCCAGGTAGTACTAAGTCATATCTGATTTTGTTAATACAAAGAAAAAAACAATGATGAGACAAAGAAATCAAGAAGTCTATTTCTCGAACTTTGTCCCAGAATGAAGCATATTCCCCGATCTAAACCAGAACATCTCTTGAAGAGTTATTGGTTTTCTATCTCTGAAGGCATAAATCTAAAACTAGCTGGCGTTGAAGAGAGCTCCTTTCTCGTCCAGGACATGGAATTGAAATTTGGTGAGAGAATTCCATTATATATTTACCAAATTATGTTGAAACTATATGATTATATGCCATATAAAAAACCATCAGGGCACCCGATTGAAGCGATTTGGATAGTGGAAGGAAGAGTGGAATCGCCAACTTCCTACTGTTAACATCTCGTGGATAAAGGGCGGGCTCTTCTCCCCATCTATTGGGTCAATCTGGGAAACGAGGGCTAGATTATAATATTGTATGTACGAACTTTCTTCTGGAAGGAGATTCTCTATTCATCCCGTGGATTCGCATAAGTGTCTCTGCTTATGGAACCACCCCACCCATTTTGGGCCCTTCATACAGGAGTCTGATGAAATACAAACAGTAGTATAATCATGATTAAATCGTTTGTCAGATATGGCCAGTGCTATCGGCAGGTGCCTTGCTAAAATAGATGGTAGTATCATTATCATCATCATCATCATCATCACAAAGAAAAAAACAAATTATGCCAAATTTCTGTTACCGTCCTTCTGCCAAGTAATTTGCTTTATGCCAAATTGCATCAACACAAATAACTCTATGCTGCTCCCCGGACAAATATCATTTGCGGGTAATGTTTTTTTTGTGAAATTATTTTTTCGGAGAATCGTCTTTTTCGGGGAAATGTTCATTTCATCTTTTGAGGATATGCTATTTTCGGGCAAATAATTTTTCTCGTAAATATGTATTATTTCTGAACTTTTCCTCTTCCGCAAACATGTGGAATGTTTTTGTACGTTTATACTTATTAAGCAATACTAAAATATCAACATCAACGAATTGTTTATTTCCAAATGTGGATAGCACAATGCTATAGAAAATTATATTTCAATCCATTTCAATCTCACTTTCTCATCAACTTATAAATCACCTAGTTGCGACATTTAAAATCCTTTGTCGGCTGCATCCAACAATGCTGGCGAACTCCCGTTTCCATACCCGGTTTCCTTCCTCCTGAAAATCAAAATCTAAAACGAGATTATCATATATCAGCCACGACGATGCCGATTGTTTCAACATCCCTCCTTTTCTTTGTTTTGCAGGACCAGCCAAGAAACGAGATGTGCGCACAATCAACTCGTCGTCCAGTGATTTGGGTCCACCGTCGAAAACCGTTGGGAGCAGCAATGGCACTGCTGCTGCTGCTGCTATCGCAGCTACCAACAACGAGAAGCAACATCAACGAGCGAACCTCCGAACGGGAACCACATTGCGTAAGTGATTCATAATCGGAATTGCAAATTTGTATTATTCGCAAACGTATGTCCTCGCTCTTTATCTTTCTACCGTGCGCGGGGTGGAGCTGCGGTTTCTGTGTTTCGCAAAGTGGCACAATTTACCAGCGGATTATTAAATGGTCATAAATTGAAACATTGATCATGCATACCAGCATTGTGTCACACTGAGGAGGCCATTCATATTAACTCTTGACAATGGATGAAATGGATTTAAGTCGGTGTTTATGTGGAGGGAATCTATTTTGACTGCCCAATTTATGGAATTCGTTCATAGTGAGCTTTGCAATGATGAACCACATACACGGTTATGAGGGAATAAACAAAATTCATGCATAAATCAACGATGAACGCCGAACAGCTTCACATTGAGTCAGATGGATTTATGATTCGATTGGGTAGCTATTTGAATGTGACATTTGTTGGGGATATTTTTGCCAGTTTGAAATCAAACGAAATCAAGTCGCTCGGTTGGTTGCCCTTTTGCCGCTGCATGAAGCGGAAAACGAAATGTCCGATTCGAGCATTTGTGAAGCTTGTATTTGACGTAAGTTTAGATTTAAGTGGCAGTTTATTCGGTATCCTAGGGGTGGCAACATGGAAAATTGCTGGGTCATGAATGATGATGGAAATGTTGATCGTTTTCTTTTAATGGTATCCCATTTTCCAATTGGGACGTTGCCGCCTCGGAGCTTAGTGGCCATTACACACTTTCAAACATGCTTAGATTGAGAAGCGTTTGTCTTTAAAACAAATTTGAAATCATTCTTTTGATCGCAGCAATCATTGTCCGTGGTCGGTTGCGTCAAATTTTTGCTGAGAAGATTTTTTTCGCGTCCGATATTTTTGTAGCCAAAAAGTGTACTGTGAAAATTTGGCCTGTGTGAGTGTGAGTTCCAAAACGACCAGGGAAATGTTTTGTGCTTTACAAGAATTGTCAATCCAATTGCTATGCTGGGCTATACAGACTGGCTGTGAATTTTGGAGAGAATGCGGATAATGCCTACCAATCTGGAAAGTAGCGAAGATTATTGAAACCTGGTGCGATCGAGGTGATGTTCTCCGGAAAATTTAGATGCCATCGACCAAGATTCATGGAATACAAGAGTGACAACAGTTTGTTAAGTATAATTTGCCTGTTATTATTGTTTCTTTTTGTAGTTTTTTTTAACTAAATTAGCAATTGCCTGATTATTTTCAAAAAGTCCAATGGTGGTGAAACTTATTTTAACATATACAACTACTGTTTTGTGTCACTATTGTTGTTTTATATTGGTAATTAGAATTATGGAATTTGCATATCATAATGGAAAGACCCATAAAGTACCGCACGCTAAAAATCTATTTTTTTAAATATTAGCAGGAAATTCATTAACTAGATATTGGCTTTTTCGTGAAGTCGTGATAAATTCAATACACACAATTCTTCTCATGGTAGATATTACATTACATTTTCACGAATATAGACTGTCCAAGAAATTATAAGCACACTAACAAGTCGCCGGGAAACTGAGCTGCATGTAATGTTCCATGAAAATTTAGATACTTCAGATAACATCTATTTAATAAACGTGATGCATTTTTTTTCGTACATTTTACGTTAAAATTAGAAAATATTTAGCTACTATTTTTGGTCAGTACATATTGAACAGAACAAAGTTAACCAGTATAAACGCGGTTAGCATGAGTTTTTATCAGAATGTGCTGGAAGATGTTTTTCATGTTTGATGGCACAAGAAGTTCTAGAAATAATATTAAATCCAAGTGTAAAACATATAATTTAATTACTTATTACTTTTAAATACTCGAGATTCTTGAGGAATTCTGAAGTCAGGTGTTCAGATATTTCTAAGAGAATTCAAGGATTAGGACAATTTCAAAAAAGGTCAGAAAAAATATTTTGAGCTTCTTTTTAGTGGAATGTATTCAACCGTCTAAGACGATTTTAGTACTTTCCATTTAGATCCGCTAGGTTTTGTTGTCTTTGTGGATGCGTGTTTCGGCCTCAGCTGTGGGATCGTCTTCGGTGTCTTGTACTTGACTCGAGTAATTGAAGTCGAGTCAAGTGCAGGACGCTGAGGACGACCTCACGGTTGGGGTCGGGATACGTGTCTGCAGGGATGGCAGGACTTGGTGGATTTGGGGGGGGGGTGCTAGACTCGTCTTAGACGGTTCAAAAAGGTTTTAAAAGTTTTTTCAACAGTGATGAGTTATTGGGAACAAATAAGCTGTAAATACCAGTTCTTTAGGATATCAAATAGACTTTTCATTAAAAAATATGTTTGAGAGAGTTAGCAAATAAAAATCAGTGCGTGCGTTTCGTTGACCATCCAGAACGATAGTGTGATCATTTATTGTGCTTTGTGCGGGTGAGTTGATTTATTAACAAAAAAGTCAGTGCGCGTCCTATCAGTTTCGTTTAATATGCAGAACGATCACGCGGTCATCGCAATAATTTGTTCTGCTTGGTGCGCGTGAGTTAATGAATTAGCACAAAATCAGTGCTTTTCCTATTGATTACGCAGAACGATCGCGTGATCATCGAAATATATTGTTCTGCTTTGTGCGGTCGGTATGTCAATGAATTAGTGCGCGTTCGATTGTGTTTTTGTTTGACCTTGATTAAACTACACGCTACACCCGGCATACCGTTTACCAAAACGAACCCTGCTACAATACCTACCCCATGTTTCCAATATCCCAGTGATTTCTCGTGGAAGTGCACATGATTCGTCGGCTTCTATCGAAGCGAATATCACGTCAACATCTTCCTACCCATTCCCTAATTGACCTGCATTCGGACACGGCCGGCGCTGGTATTGCTTAATTTTGGGTCACCAGTTCTTACACATTGTAAGTCCCAAACGTCATCTGTTGGTTCGCTGTGTAATTACAGCTGACCTGGAAATAACGGAGTAGCAACCGTGGGCGGTCAATCATGCTCATGCTCATGCTCATGCTCAAAACAAATTTGAAATCATTCTTTTGATATATCAAATCTTGTTCATTGACATTACATCCCCTACTGGAACATTGCCGCCTCGCAGTTTAGCGTTCATTAAGCTCTTGCACAGTTATTAACTGCGAGGTTTCTAAGCCAAATTACCATTTTTGCATTTGTATATCGTGAGGCTAACACGATGATTCAGATATAACGAATAGGAATCGCTATATCCTACACTTTCTGGTACCAATTGACCTCAAATGGAAACCCGATGCGAATCGCATTTAACCAACTAGCCTGGTGACACAAAATCGATTCGCCTATCAACCGGGGAAGGCAGCATGCCCATTCGATCGTTCAAGAAACCGTTTATCATCATTCCCTAGATGGAACAATTTTCCACTCACACTTCGCCTAGAATCTTGTGCTCTTCCTTTCGCGCACGCCATTGTCCATTGCCCACACGTTGCAAGCGAGCGCATAAAACTTCACGCCATTATCTCCCGGTTCCCACCGTCGTCGTACCATTCCCCGGAGCACATAAATGGCTTCATATCTACTGCATTGAGCTTACACCACATTCACGGCCGAATCGATGCTCATTCTCCACTTCACTCCGCTGGGTGCCGGTTTCGAAAGGGTAGCTAAGCAAGCGGAAAATCGTTCCGATTTGGCTAAGCGTTACATGCGAGACCCGATCTACCGGACGAAAGCGACGAACAAGAAGATATCTCGGGTACTTATTCAAAAGGACGTATGTGATTTTGTAAACAAAGATTCAAACGTCGATTAGTCCGATCTGATAGTCCTCCCACGCAAACCATCACCATAGACAGATAGGGGGAGAGTTCGGCTACTTGTTGGTGGTGTTGGTTTCCGTGGGAGTGCCATCAGATCGGACTATTCGACGTTTGAATCTTTATTTACAAAAACACATACGTCCTTTTGAATAAGTACCCGAGATATGATGGACACACCACCGTTCGTTGCTACTTGGACATTGAGTTTGAACGAAGTGCAGTCTTCCTCTTGTTGACAACGCGATGTTCCATCTGGGGCTTTACTTGCTCCAGATATTATGATACCAAAGAAGTTCTGGATTCGGAGTTGGAACCTAGTCGCATATTCTGAACAGGCAATTGAGAATCCATAGCAATGACAACATCCGTGACATCAAAACCATGAATAAATTATCATTTGCGTAACAGGATGGCTTTTACAGAATAGAAGATTCAGTATTGTTTCCATACCGCAAACTAAACAAATTTAGCACATAGATACTGTAAGATACCATCTCATGAAGAAGGGCATCTTAAAGCTCGCCTGGAGATAATCGTAAAACAATCGTTTGAAAGTGGATAAAGGGGAAGCATAACCGGGAAAGTCACCTTCCGTAACAGATAGTCGGTCACTGCAGTATTACTTTAGCTTCTCTTGCAGCTACCGCCCGTATGTCGCTGTCAGGGCTAGTTTGTTGTAATGTCACTTCTATCTGCCCGTTCAAGCTACCGGTTGATGCAATTGCCGCTGGGCATACAAGAAACAAGCATGAGTTTATAATGTCTTCTCGATCTCGAATGGAAAGAGATGCGCGTCGGAATGAAAAGCTCTCGGCGCTCGGTTACTTATAGGGCTCACTTAGTCCGGGGAAGGGGCTGTCGCTGTTTCATTCATTAACCTCTCGACTCGACCGCTGGCTCTGGTTAGAAGCAGTCGGGCATCAGGCATTTCGTGGTCGTGTGCGTCAGGGTGAGTACTGGACAGGAAGTCATTAACCGTTGGATAGATTCGTATTCCAGATTGGGAGTGATAGCTGTCGTTAATAATAAAAGTGTTTAGGTTAAAGAGGTAGTAAAGCCTTTTATTGAAAGTATCATGCGTTAAATACTTCTTGCAATAGAATTGCAGTTTGTATTAATTTGTAGGAATTTTAGATTTTCTCACCTGTAAACTGGGCTTTTACGGGCATGCTCCCTGTTATCAAAAGTATTTCGGATTCCAAGTTCCATCACTCCATTTCAATTCTTCTTCATTGGCATTACATCCCCCACTGGGACAATGCCGCCTTGCAGCTTAGTGTTCGTTAAGCACTTCCACAGTTATTAACTGCGAGGTTTCTACGCCAAGTTACCATTTCTGCATTCATATATCATGAGGCTAACACGATGATACTTTCGATGGGATGGGAAGTCGAGACAATTTCCATTCCGAAAATTGTCTAGACCGGCACCGGGAATCGAACCCAGCCACCCTTAGTATTGTCTTGCTTTGTAGCCGCGCATCTAACCGCACGGGTAAGGTGGGTTACTTGCAAGAATTTGGCCTTTCAAAATGTGAGACGAAAAATACGTTCACTCTTTTATCTACTCAGTGACCGATTAAAATTGTATTTACGTCACTTTTTCCGCTCGGAAATTTTACTCCATTTCCGTCGAAAGCAAGACTACTCATAGTTTTGAGTAGCCCCGCTTTTCACGGAAATTTAGTAAAATTTTAATAAATAAAGAGACGACAAAACAATTTTACTATCACTGTCTAGATGAAAGTTAGCGTGTTGAGTTTTATATTCACCACGGTATTGGTGGTACATTTACTAGTAGTTCGCCGTAATGTATGCACTCACAATCCATCCCAATTCACCACCAACCAATAAACATGGAATCAGACATTAAAAAGTTTTTCTTTTCTTCTCTTCTGCCCACAGAGAAACGCATTTCATCGCCCGGCAGTGTGGCAAACAGCAACACAATACCGTCGATCATTCCAGAGCAGCTGAAAGGTTCACCACCGCCACCGAAGCGCAATCTCATCGCAAAGCGAACGCTTGCCACGCCTGTGTCCACCGTGGTGAAATCACCGCTGAAAGGTGAGTGTAAGTTTTCGATGTTTTCGGATTTTCGTTAGGTTTGTTGAAAATATTCATTCATTATCTTATTGTAATATTGTAACAACGTTTTGAACAAATATTGTCGTTGTATGTGCTTCACTACACATGTTTATTGTTTTACTCAATTAAATATTTATTAATTTCTTCGAAGTGTAATAGCGCAATAAAGATATTAATAGGGTTAAGGCCGGCATTTTAGTCTTTTCGACATAGTCTCGAAAACCAATAAAAGAGACACTTTTCTGCCAAACTCATCCGTACTGAATCGTGAGCTCAGGAAAAACGTTATGCTATAGCAAAGTGCTATCAAATAGACATAGCTTTGTTGGTTTTAGGCAGGTGGGTGGTACGACGCCATGTTTTTGCAGCCAACATCTCAGTGTAAAATTCATGATAGTATGTGTTTTGTTTACAAACATCACATTTGATTCTCATTAGGATACAGAACTGTCAGTGGGATACGGTCACGCAATGTTGGCTGCAAAACAAACCTATTGTGTGAGATAGGGATGCCACCGGGCTGGTTTTAGGCCCTACGAAGATGGACAGAAATGCCTGCCGTGTCCCTACTTCGATTCACTTCTGAACGCTTGAAAGCACTACAACACTACAAGACAAGTCGCTCCATCCAAGCGTTTGTGGTGAAATTTATTTTTTCCTCATTATATTCCAAAGAAGCGCGGTCGATAGACAATGCCACTGCCATGAACAATGTTTTCCCGACTAGAGCAGAATAATGGAATGATAAAAATCAAATTATATAGGCTTATAGTGATAGTTATTTTTTATCGAAACTACAAATCAGTTTTGAAAATATTTCATGGAAACCTGGGGACATTATTTGAAAAAGAAATCTATGATCCCGAAAAGCTTCAGAGCAAAAGAGCTCGCGGTGATGAATCCTCAACAAATAAGTAAAGGAAGTCAATTAAATCTGACCTGGATGCAGGTCAAAGCTAAAGCGAGCAGCCGCCCAGGATGGAGATCTTATAAGATCTCCGCCTAGGATGAAGGTAACCATAGAACCCCATTAGTAAGTGAATGAATAGTTTCGATTACATATAACAAAAAATAATCTAATTTGTGCACGAGAACAGTCATGGTCATATGGTGAGGGGAAAAATAATTGAATTGGATGGATCTTACTTGTGCAGTGTTCTGGTCAATCTCACTGAGCTGTTGTGTCCTCTATTACCCACAAGAACAGGATGCATCCAGATATTGTCGTCCGATTGGTGTTAACATTTTCCGAACATTTCACCTTAAAAGCGCGCATTTGAAACCTCGTACGAAAATTCGGAATATCTTCCCCGCTGGAGCGCACTATTCGAAGACAGAGCCACCCGTGGAGGCCCCGGTTTCTTAAGTGAAGCTAAACTAAACTAAACTAAATTAAACACTCCCACCACTGGATCGGATATTGTTGGGGCAGGAGCGGGAGTAACTGGAGGGCCACTTGACGACAATGCATCAACTATATAGTTGGAAAATCATTGTCGGGTTGGTGAAGCAGCTGCTGTATTCTTATTCATACTGGAGCACCGCTAATATCGATGTACGGATTTGTATTCCAATTTCTTGCTTTCTTCAGCCTTCAGTCGGAAAATGAAAAATTTGGTTCTCAATATGACACACAGTTGACTGGGGGATTAAGTCGGGCCGAATCAAAGTATAAATCAAACCACAACCACGATCTCAGATAAAGCATCGAATTTGCTTCATTAAACGCAACCCACAACAATTTCCCGGCTATGCCAATGCCGTTGTGCAATGTAAAACCATCGCTGCGTTGTCACTGTTTCCTGGCCTCCGCCAATAACTTTGACTTGACCAGTTGAATCGTCAACTCATACTGTGGCCGCTATCCCCATGCCGTCACCAAGTAGTCACATGAGTCCGGTAAGGAACACAACAACATTACATTAGTTTGGATCCGAATTCGCTGCTCCAGTTCCGAAAACGTTTGTCAACTTCTTCAAGAGATATACACTCCGTCCTCTTGTCGTGGTAATTTTTAAAAAGGCATCCCAAGCTGCCTTCGCTGTCGCACAATTGAGTTTTTAAAGTGGTATTGAGATTAATACATAGCTTGAACCTATTATAAAAACCGAACATAAGTCCGAAATTTCATGAATTCTGTTGGTCGATAACTATCTATTTTAATGATCGGTAACGCGAAAAAACCTCACAAGTTTGCGTATTGAACACTCCTAACTTGATTTTACTATGGCCCAAGCAGTCAACCTGTGAGCTAACTGCCAAGCAGTCAAATTCAAAAAAACTTTTAAAATGGATTTTAAACATCAAATTTAGGGTTTATGAGTGTTCAAAAAATATGAAGTGGCTCAGAAAAAGGTGTTCTATCAAATGAATAAAAAAAAAACAACATTTTTTTTCCATGTAGTGTCCGATTGTCGCCCAAGCTTTGGCATCCGCTTTTGTCCACTCATCCGTTAGAGCAGCAGTTCTCATCCTGGGATCTTCGCTGGCCCCAGGAGGTACCTCGGACAAAAATGCGTAATGGCGAATGTATTACAATTCCAATGAAAATATTTTGATAAAGTTTTGGAAATTGTATAATTTTTTATTCGTATTGTACATAATATGTATGACGATTTATTTTTAGGGCTGTAAAATGATGGGTTGACTTCAAGGAAGGAGCGCCCCACAGAGCTCTGGTCTCCATAAGTTCCTATCACGCTTCCACGGATCGTCCGATGACAAAAGACCGCCAGCTAAGCGTTGTGTACTTAGCTGGTTGTGCAGCCTGGGCAGTGTTGTCCTTCTGACATCAGCTAGAGTGAGAAAGTACGACTCGAGCGTCTGTTCACCAGGAGGTGCGGCTCAAACAGCGTCTGACTGGTACCCAGCGGCTGATTAACGAAATGCTGTATCGCGTCAGCTATACCTAAGGTGGCAGCCCCATCAGCAAGATGTAGGTAACGCGACCCCGGTAAGGTAGCTTACTGAAACCTCTCAAATACCACGAAAAATGGAGATAGAAAAAAAGAGATCGTTATTTTTGGCAACCGACCCGGCAAAGAAATAAGGACTTTGATTGGAAACTCGGTATCTGGAATGTCAGGACCCTAAATGAACCTGGACGAGTGAGCCTTCTGGCTCGAGAACTGCAGAAGGTTGGAGTGAACGTGGCCGTTATTCAAGAAGTCCGATGGCCTAGATCCGGAAAACGTGAATTCCGAGCCGTGGACCCCACGACCAATACTGCATTCAAATATAACATCTATCACAGCGGCGGCAGAAAAGCAGAGCATGGATTTGGTTTCGTAGTGATGGGCAAGCAGATGAAGCGAGTGATGCGGTGAAAACCCATTAGGGAACGAATCTGTGTGTTGAGGATACGGGGCAAATTCTTCAATTACAGCCTAATCAACGTTTACGCACCGACAAACGATAAATCCGACGACGTGAAGTACACGTTTTATGAATGTCTTGATAAAGCCTATGTAGAGTGCCCAAAGCATGACGTTAAAATTGTTATCGGAGACGCTAACGCTCAGGTCGGTAGAGAGGACTTTTTCCGTCCCATAATTGGTAGGGAGAGCCTTCACTCCGCTACCAATGACATCGGCCTACGGCTAGTAAATTTCGCTACTTTGCACGAAAGAATATCCGAAAGCACACCTGGAGATACCCAAATGGTGAAACTTGCAAACAGATAGAACATGTTCTGGTGGATGGGCGCCATTTCTCGGGTGTTATCGATATGCGGACATTCAAAGGTCCGAACATTGACTCTGATCACTACCTCGTTGTCAGTAAAATTCGATCACGGTTGTCAACTGTATCGAACGAAAGATCACAGCGAACGATGCGTTACAATAACCAGCGAGTGTCGGCTGAGTACCGCCAGAAGCTCGACGAACGAATAAGTGCAATCAACGTTAACGACAACATCAACGATCTATGGGAGTCGATTCATGGAGTGGTGAGCACAACAGCACGAGAAGTGGTAGGCGCTGCACAGAGGCTACCCAGGACGGGTTGGTTGGATGTGGAGTGTCAGAGAGTGACAGACGAGAAGAACGTTGCCAGAAGCCGGATGTTGGTGTCGGGTACCCGATCGAATAGAGGAGACAGCGAGGATTGGACTCACGATCAATACCAGCAAAACGAAGTACATGGTCGCTGGCAATCAACGTGGGTTCATTAGTGGTGGTGGTAGCGAAATGGTGCTGGATAGTGAAAAATTTGAAATGGTAGAAGAATTTGTGTATCTTGGAACATTAGTGACGTGCGATAATGTTCTTACCCGCGAGGTGAAAAGGCGTATTGCATGCTGCAGCTGCAAATAGGGCTTATTACGGACTTCGTAACCAGCTTAAGTCCCGTAGTCTGCAAACGAAAACAAAACTCGCGCTGTATACTACCCTGATTCTTCCGGTGGCTTTTTACGGCCATGAAACATGGACGTTGAAGGTGGCTCAAGGGAGAGCTTTCGAAGTGTTTGACCGTAAGGTGCTTTGGACAATACTCGGCGGTAAACAGGAGAACGGTATCTGGCGGCGTTGCATGAAATGACCCAAGTATCCCAAAATAAACTATTTTTTCATGCGGTTTGAAAATGGGATTTTAGGGAAACAAATCAATACTTCCAATACGATTTTTTTTCTCGATCTTTGAACCAGAATGAAGCATATTTCCCGATCTAAACCAGAACATCTCTTGAAGAGCTATTGGTTTTCTATCTCTGAAGGCATAAATCTAAAACTAGCTGGCGTTGAAGAAAGGTCCTTTCTCGTCCAGGACATGGAATTGAAACTTGGTGAGAGAATTCCATTTTATATATTTACCAAATTATATTGAAACCATATGATTATATACCATAAAAAAAATCATCAGGGCACCCGATTGAAGCGATTTGGATAGGAAGAGTGGAATCGCCAACTTCCTATTGTTAACATCTCGTGGATAAAGGGCGGGCTCTTCTCCCCATCTATTGGGTCAATCTGGGAAACGAGGGCTAGATTATAATATGTATGTACGAACTTTCTTCTGGAAGGAGATTCTCTATTCATCCCGTGGTTTCGCATAAGTGTCTCTGCTTATGGAACCACCACACCCATTTTTGGCCCTTCATACAGGAGTCTGATGAAATACAAACAGTAGTATAATCATGATCAAATCGTTTGTCAGATATGGCCAGTGCTATCGGCAGGTGCCTTGCTACAATAGATGGTAGTATCATCATCATCATCATCACAAATCAATACTTCCAATACGAAACTGGGACCAGTCTGGGTGCTGGTATAGCGAATCCGCACCTGCGGGAGCGCAAAATGTTGGCTTTGGGGGGGTTGATAGTAACCAACAGTGCATCATTGAGACCCATGTGGGCGGCAGCAGTGCGAATCCGCACCTGCGGGAGCGCAAAATGTTGGCTTTGGGGGGGGTTGATAGTAACCAACAGTGCATCATTGAGACCCATGTGGGCGGTAGCAGTGCGAATCCGCACCAGCGGGAGCGCAGAATGTTGGCTTTGGGGGGGTTGATAGTAACCAACAGTGCATCATTGAGACCCATGTGGGCGGTAGCAGTGCGAATCCGCACCTGTAGGAGCATTTTAAAGAGACTGTAAAGGTGTTCGGCCGTACGGCACACTATTTTTTGTACACACATACACGCTCACATGCACACATATAGCCTAAAGAGACTAATAGAAATTTTTGGATTTGGGCAAAGCTTCTTAGTTGTCGACCAAGTGTGACTAATCACGAATAGTACTAATAGGCTTCGTGGAAGGCCGCGTACATGATGGCTTTTTGCTTTTACCACCCCAACCAGCAAAGTGTATGAAGGGCTGTGGGACAAAATGTCAAAAGACCAAAGGGTTCTTTTATCAACAAATTGATAAACATGTCTAGTCTATCTGATCGAGACCAAACGTTAAATAAGAAGTTGAGAATATGATTCCAAGCTAAAATCTAGAATCTAAAAGTGCGGAAACCTCCTTTCGGCTTGGAAGCCTTCTTTCAAGCGACTCGAAAGCCTCTTTTCAAAATACTCGGAAGCCTTCCTTCAAGAGGCTCCGAAGCCTCGTATCAGAAGGCTGGGAAGCCTTTTGTCAAGAGGCGCAGAAGCCTCCTTTCAAGTGGCCTGGAAATATCCTTTCAAGAGACTAGGAATTCTCCTTCCAAGAGGCTAGGAAGCCTTCTTCCAAACAAATTTCAGAAGCCTCCTTTCAAAAGGCTCGGAAGCCTTCTTTCGAGACGCTCGTAAGCCTCCTTCCAAGACTCCAAAAGACTCGGAAGTCTCGTTTCAAGAGGCTAGGAAGCCTTCTAAAAAAAACTCAGAAGCCTCTTTTCAAGAAGTTCGGAAGACTCCTTTCAAGAGGCTCCGAAGCCTCCTTCAAAAAGACTCGGAATTCTTCTTTTATGAATCTTCGTGAGCTTCGTGGCCATGTGGTTGGATACGTTAAGCAAGGTCTCGAAAGCCTTCTTTCGAGATGTTCGTTAGCCTCCTTTCAAGAGGCTCGGAAGCCTCTTTTCAAGAGGCTCGGAAGCCTCCTTTAAGAGGCTCGGAAGCCTCCTTTCAAGAGGCTCGGAAGCCTCCTTTCAAGAGGCTCAGGCCTCCTTCAAGAGGCTCGGAAGCCTCCTTCAAGAGGCCTGGAAGCCTCCTTCAAGAGGCTCAAGCCTCCTTCAAGAGGCCCGGAAGCCTCCTTCAAGAGACCTCGGAAGCCTCCTTTCAAGAGGCTCGAGCCTCCTTCAAGAGGCCCGGAAGCCTCCTTTCAAGAGGCTCCAGAAGCCTCCTTTCAAGAGGCCCAGAAGCCTCCTTTCAAGAGGCCTGGAAGCCTCCTTTCAAGAGGCCCGGAAGCCTCCTTCAAGAGGCCTCAAGCCTCCTTTCAAGAGGCTCAGAAGCCTCCTTTCAAGAGGCCTGGAAGCCTCCTTTCAAGAGGCTCAAGCCTCCTTTCAAGAGGCCTGGAAGCCTCCTTCAAGAGGCCTGGAAGCCTCCTTCAAGAGGCTCAAGCCTCCTTTCAAGAGGCTCAGGCCTCCTTTCAAGAGGCTCTGGAAGCCTCCTTTCAAGAGGCCTGGAAGCCTCCTTTCAAGAGGCCTGGAAGCATCCTTTCAAGAGGCTCAGGAAGCCTCCTTTCAAGAGGCTCGGAAGCCTCCTTCAAGAGGCTCAGAAGCCTCCCTTCAAGAGGCCCAGCCTCCTTCAAGAGGCCTGGAAGCCTCCTTCAAGAGGCCCGGAAGCCTCCTTTCAAGAGGCCCGGAAGCCTCCTTTCAAGAGGCCCGAAGCCTCCTTCAAGAGGCTCAGAAGCCTCCTTTCAAGAGGCCTGGAAGCCTCCTTCAAGAGGCCCGGAAGCCTCCTTTCAAGAGGCCCGGAAGCCTACTTCAAGAGGCTCAGAAGCCTCCTTTCAAGAGGCTCAGAAGCCCTTCAAGAGGCCTCAAGCCTCCTTTCAAGAGGCCCGGAAGCCTCCTTTCAAGAGGCCTGGAAGCCTCCTTTCAAGAGGCTCAAAGCCTCCTTTCAAGAGGCTCAAGCCTCCTTCAAGAGGGCCTGGAAGCCTCCTTTCAAGAGGCTCGGAAGCCTCCTTTCAAGAGGCTCGGAAGCCTCCTTTCAAGAGGCTCGGAAGCCTCCTTTCAAGAGGCCCGGAAGCCTCCTTCAAGAGGCCTGGAAGCCCCCTTTCAAGAGGCCCGGAAGCCTCCTTTCAAGAGGCCCGGAAGCCCCCTTTCAAGAGGCCCGGAAGCCCTCCTTCAAAAGGCTCGGGAGCTTCCTTTCAAAGAGGCTCGGAAGCCTCCTTTCAAGAGGCTCAAGCCTCCTTCAAGAGGCCCAGCCTCCTTCAAGAGGCCCGGAAGCCTCCCTTCAAGAGGCTCAGAAGCCTCCTTTCAAGAGGCTCAGAAGCCTCCTTTCAAGAGGCTCAGAAGCCTCCTTTCAAGAGGCTCCAGCCTCCTTCAAGAGGCCTGGAAGCCTCCTTTCAAGAGGCCTCAAGCCTCCTTTCAAGAGGCTCGGAAGCCTCCTTCAAGAGGCCTGGAAGCCTCCTTTCAAGAGGCTCAAAGCCTCCTTTCAAGAGGCCTCGGAAGCCTCCTTCAAGAGGCCCGGAAGCCTCCTTCAAGAGGCCTGGAAGCCTCCTTTCAAGAGGCCCGGAAGCCTCCTTCAAGAGGCTCGGAAGCCTCCTTTCAAGAGGCCTGGAAGCCTCCTTCAAGAGGCTCGGAAGCCTCCTTTCAAGAGGCCTCGGAAGCCTCCTTTCAAGAGGCCTGGAAGCCTCCTTTCAAGAGGCCTGAAGCCTCCTTCAAGAGGCCTGGAAGCCTCCTTTCAAGAGGCCTCGGAAGCCTCCTTTCAAGAGGCTGGAAGCCTCCTTTCAAGAGGCTCGGAAGCCTCCTTCAAGAGGCCTCGGAAGCCTCCTTCAAGAGGCCTGGAAGCCTCCTTCAAGAGGCCTGGAAGCCTCCTTTCAAGAGGCCTGGAAGCCTCCTTCAAGAGGCCTGGAAGCCTCCTTCAAGAGGCCTGGAAGCCTCCTTTCAAGAGGCCTGGAAGCCTCCTTTCAAGAGGCTCGGAAGCCTCCTTTCAATAGGCTCGGAAGCCTCCTTTCACTAGGCTCGGAAGCCTCCTTCAAGAGGCTCGGAAGCCTCCTTTCAAGAGGCTCGGAAGCCTTCTTTCAAGACGTTCTGAAGACACCTTTAAGAAGGCTCAGAATCCTTCTTTGGAGTGAGAATCCTCTTTTTAATAGGCTTGGAAGCCTTCTTTCGAGAAGCTCCGAAGTCTCGTTTCAGGAGGCTCGGAAGCTTCCTTCCGAAAGGCTCAGAGTTATTCTTTTAAGAGACTTGGAAACCTCCTTTCAAAAGGCTTAGAAGCGTCCTTTAATGGTGCTAAGAAACATCTATAAAGTCCTCAACATAAGTCCTCAAAGGTTTGTAAGAAGCTTCTTGATGTATAAGATTAATTTAAATTGGAAAATTTCATGGAATAACGAAAATTTCAGACAACTTTTTGGAGAGTCTTATATCCCGTTAGTGTTCAGGTTTGTTTTTCATATATCTTATGAGTTTCTTTTATTTTCGTTTACAGCGAAAAAATAGGGGGTAGGGTAGAGAACCATTTGGGCAGCGCCCCCTATTCCCGTCAGCAACGTTCACCACTCGAGCGCATTACAACCGAATTACTTGTTTTTTAGTACATGGTTAGTTTCTGTCGATATCTAGTGATGTACAAACAATCAAGCCATTTGGTTGGAACGCGGTCGCGTTATTAACGTTGCGGACGGGAATAGGGGGTGCTGCCCAAATGGTCCCGCTCCCTACCTCAAAGAATGCAAACGATCGAAGGTGTACCTCTCAAGAAAAAGGTTGAGAACCGCTGCGTTAGAGGGTTTACTCAAGTTTACTGGAGGCTGCGAGATCATTTGCCACGTCTCCTCTCGGATTAGGCGCATCTCCATCTTAACCCTCTCCGACTGATAGTTTTGATTGCTTCTGCAAGGAAAATCTTTGCAAATCCGCCATTTTGCTCGACGCCACAAACTATCGACCGAAAACAAACCATACTGTAACTTTTTCTTGCGAACGAACCGATTTCCACAATCGCGAAATACCTGGGGCCCATATCACACGGGCGGACAATGGACCGATAAATCTCCTCCCATTAAACTAATATTTTAGTTTCTGATGAAAAGTTCCATTATTTTCCAACATATAACCATATAAATAAGAAATGCATACTGTTTTGTTAGAAAAATTAAATAACAAATTTAATCGATCAAAAAACCCTACCATCAAAGATCAATCACCATCAGTCCGCGATCAAGTATAACAATCATCTTCGCAAAAAAGACCTTGTGTTATACAATATTTGCAGACGTAGATCCATTTCACAGGATCCACATCTAACCTTTTATTATTCAAATTCCGCCTACCTCAGCCAATATCGCACTTCAAAAGCTCACAGACGCGTGCAGTCTTGATTTGTTGATTATACTCCACGATCTCCACGTGCATGGTGGCTTTCCTATGCAGCAACCTATCGATTGAATGTGAAGCTGTTACTCGAAATCATACAAAAACAAGCGACGATTACAAAACAAACCAACAACATGATCTTGAATTGAACTGCCAAGAGCAAAAACAGACGCGGAAAAATTATGCGCTTCGGAATCGACCGACCGACACAACACCACCACCACACCGGTCGGTGAAAGAGCCTCAATGAGACAGCGGGAATTTTCACTTTCAGACGTAGTTATTGGGGCTATTATAGCGTTGATGATCGAATAAGTGAACAGTTTTTTTTCTCACTTCTCCTGGCAATATCCAGTGATTGATGCATCCGAGTCGTTCGATGTATATTCATTACAGACCACTGCAGACCGCCGTCTAGTGCTGATGCAATTTTTGCACGTTATCGCCCCGGACTGCAGGTTGCGGTGTCACCATACCAACTGGTAACCACCCATCGGGCAGGAAATGGCTATTTGAGGTAGGACTTCCTGCAGGGTAGGTTTATTTAAATAATAGATACCTATAGGTATTTGTTGATTGGCTTCTTGTGTTGACATAATCAATTCATAAAATTGCGACAAGCCTCGAGTGTAGTCAAAGTAGAACATTCCAAGATTGTATGAGACAGAATCAATTGCTGTTCATGCGACTAAGTCTCAAAAGATATAGTATGAATTTTTGAAAGCAATTTTGCTTGTTGGTACTATGATCCAAAAAGATATTCCGGTTTATGTTCATTTCATCTTAAATTTTCATGTTTTCCCAAAGGAGCTCTATTAGCCCTTTACCACCTTTTGCTGCGAATAATTTCGTTCATGATATGTACGTTTCGGTTGAATATTTTAAAATGAAGATCCTATACCCATCTTTTGGACAGAATCAGTACACTACATCAGCAACAAATCGCATCACAAGCGTGACCGGATGAAATGAAAATCCATATCGCAGCAAAGTGGGTGTTTGTTTAACAATTAAGCCTAGCGCGGGGAAAAAAGACAGAGCTTCACCCTTCGCCGCTGATGTTATGGAGATTTGGCACGCACCTGCGCTTTTTCCAACTGAGCCTGCTAAATGAGCGACGCCTGAGTGTTTTTATTTTTCAATCGTCCAGCTTACCTTGTTTTTATAGAGTGAAAATTTCCATTTTAACTATCATATTCGCTTGTAATTATGAGAGAACCCGAGGAATTCGTTACTTCATTTTGAACTATTGTTTACGACCAACATCAGACTTGTCCTAAGTTATCATGATCGTGCAATAAAAACAGCATGTTTCATTAGTCAAACAGAGTGAATTAATCGATGTGAAAATTTCAAAAGGAATTTTTTTTTCCAACAACGCATCCGACAAAGCCCATCAAGCCACGTCGCCACCACAAGAATGGAAAGCACCACCACCGCAGACGGTGTGGATCGTAAAATCCAATGAAAAATTGCTTGGACACATTCAGGTGGAGGATCCGCCGAAAGAAAACATTTTCATCAAGATTATGCCAACCCACCCACCGTCTTCCTGTCGGTGATTTACGCACGAGTTTTCTATACATTTTTTCCGCCGAAGTTGCTTCCATTAGAAGGTGAAGTTTTTTGCCGTTGTCAAAACATTAATATTCAAAGCTTTTCAAATCATTTTTCATTAATTTTCGTTGCGACTCAGCTGGCACTCTCGCGGTAACGAATACTCGGACAGCATTTAGAAGCAGTCTGGTACGTTAACCGTTGTTGGATTTTCGGAAGGAAACTTCTTCTGTGCTTGTCGATAACTCGAGTGGAAAATGTATGGTCATTTTGATTTTACCGCTTTGATAAATATCTGATTCATAATTTCAGGCATACAGCATTTTTTTTGTCTGCACGTGTCGAATTTTGTTAAAGCCAAGTGCATTACTCTCACGATAAAAATGTTAGATAATAAAAACAAAATATTAATCGAACTTAATCAGCATATTTTAAATTGGTCAATTTTCCCAAACATTATTACGTTTGGCGCTGACAATAGTGTAATAATCGACAAAAAAAGCATTGCTTTTGACTAGGTATTTGTGTGAAGTGTCAAACGTGCAAAGCAAATTTAAATCATCCAACAAAAGCACAAATCATTTCAACCTCATTTGAACAGCATTGTAATCAAAGCGAGGACTACTTCCGTTAACCCAACTAACCAACTGACCGGTTTAGCTAAACTCGTACACGGCACGCTCCTGCTTCTCGATGTACATATCCTAAACAAGCCCCGCTTAATCACTTCCAACCAGGTGATGGCTGTGTTACGGAATAGCATCAACCGTAGAAGGACCAGACGGAAAGTGCAAATAACATCAACTTTTGCTCTCAAACATCTCGACTCGACAAGCATTGGCATCGGGGGAACACCTACCTAGCTTGCCGGTCGAGAGGTGGTGAGGATGGAAAAACAAAGTCGTAAGGAGGGATTCCGCGGAAAGCTGGAAACATTTCTGTTTTAACGACCACTCCAATAGTGACTGCAATGGGTGGTAAAATTGTATAACTGGTACCCACCGGAGCAGCACACCGCGTCCTGCTCTCGTGCCGTTTCCATTAGTAATGCAACGGCGCGAAATCATGCTGGATTAGAAAATTTAATGTTTACCGTTCGACTGTTTGGTGAATATTTGGCGAATCTGGTTGACACCTGCACCCAACCGAGGCGACAAATGACGGCGACTTCATCGGCGGTTGATGAAAATGGTTGAATCAGTTACCTCGACTACTCCGCCACGGTTATGATGATGGTGAGATAAATCTGTCTCTACCAAAGATTGACAATATGGAAAAAGGTGGTAGATGGTGAGATAGGTGCGCCAGGGTGTTAAAGTGATTGGCAGTTACCGGTGCGATTTTAATGTTTCACGGCGACGTCGTTCGGCAAATTAAGGGTTGTCCGAGCGAGAGCTCCCCGAAAGCGTCGTAAAACAATAAGCTATTCAAGTGGGATCGTGAAACATGGGAAAATAATGGATTGGTTAATTAAATTTATTTAGTTGAAGCATAAGCGAGACAAATGGCTGAAGGGACAGTGCTGGGTTAGGGGCGTTTATTAATTACATCTTGGGAGAGAAAAAGTCTAAAGCTACGTGGCGAAGATGTTTTACATTTAAGCATGGTTGGAAAAAGAGGTTACGGGCAGGTGGAGTTTTGTAAATTTGCAAGTCATGACTGCCCGAAAACTGACAATTCCATGAATTTGTTACATAAGATTGTTTAACAACTCTTTAATGATCTCTTCATTAAAATCTTATTTCGAGAAACCCAGAAAATTACAACTCATTACCAAGAGGAACGTGGTTTGTGAATCTAATCATTGGTGATCTCAAATAATCTAATCGGAAAATGCACTGCGTTACCAAGCCTATGGTCGAGGATTCGATACCCGATGCAGTCGAGCGGATCGTTCGGGTTGGACATTTTCTCGTCTTCTCTGGGCATAGAGTAGCATCATGTTTGCCACTCGAGTTATGTGGCGCAGCCGACAATCACACCGCCATTATTGACATTTGTGCATCGGTGCACCACTGTTCAATATGAGTAATTCTCGCTGGAACCAGGCCGCCATTGATTTTAAATTTTCCATCGCTATTAGTAAGAATATATTGAAACTAGCTTGAGCTTGAGCTTGATTGACTGCTCGTAGATGCTACTCCATTATGACCAGATCAGCTGTTCTTGCACAGGGAACCAACAAATGTTCGCTTGGGACTAGCTCACATCTTCAATGTACAAGTACTGGTGATATCATTTGTTTGGTCATACTGGCGCCTGCCACGTCAGAATGCAAGTCAATGTAGGGCAGGGGGAGGAAATGATGATGCAATCACTCGTCCACTGCAAGCCGAATATACCTCTGAACTTGCCACGAGTTCATGCGGAATTTGTTGGAATTAGGTTCGAGAGACAGAGGTCCGTCTTGGTTAACGAGCTGCCAATGTGATAGGAGTAAGCAACTGATGGAATTTCTAATTGGATGTTTGGAAACGCGCTTCATAGTTCACTTTCAATTCTAGCAGATTACTGTTAGAATATTCAAGTTGAAGGTATAGGAATTGAGATGGAAACGGTATGGAAGTCCATTTCCAGTTCTAGCGATTGCTAGAACATGAGAAATATAGAGAAAGACACAAAGTAGGAGAATGGAACGGACCTGGGATTGAACCCACGACCTCCTGCGTATGAGGCAGAAGCAGTAGCCATGTGACTACCAAGCCTGCTTATTAGTTAGAATATATTGAAACTAGATGAAAAACGCTTTGGTTGAGCCAAATTGATGGACCCCTTGTTTTCTAAGGAGCTTAACATGTTTAAAAATGTAGATTTTTGGATAATTTCAAAGTATGTAATCAAGTTATATCACAAAATTTTACATTGAAACATCTTCAAAACTCGTTGCTGTTGTACAGAGGATGAATAAAGCTTCCAATTGATGTAAAAAACAGCCATCTTAAATTTGGCCGCCATCTTGAATTTTATCAAAAATATCGATTTTTCATTATGAGCTCAATCCAAATTATGAGTACACCATCTGGAAGCTGAGAAAAAAATTCATAAGATACAGTCGAGAAACTAGGTGTGCATTGACATTTACCCGATAAAAAATATGTTTCTTAAAAGAGCTTTACGTTTTTACGTGTATTGCGCAATGTCAATAGCAACAAAGCATAATTTTGCAATCGTTGATTTTTTTTCTTGAGTTTAGTAAAGTAAAGAACATTCATTTTAAGTAAAATAAAATCGTGGCCATCTTCGTTTAAGACGCCATCTTGATTATTAGCAGTTTAGCGTGTTTTTCACTTTTTTATTTTTCAAATTCCGATATGAGTTAAACTAGTATTAAATACATTATAATTAAGTTGTTTCAAATGAAAATAAATATAACAAAATCGTTTTTAGATACCCAAAATTCTCGTTTACTCTTTTTGTGGCAAAAATAATTGTTGTTTTGAGTCCCTTTGATGGTTTGAACATTCTTCATCCAAAGTTGCAGTTTAGCCAACGACGTATCGTAAATCGAGCTGTTCCACGTAACTGAAAGACATTGTTTGTCCTTGTTGCTCTCCAGCCCATGCATTGTAGCATTGAGGAGAAGTTGATGACTTTAAGTTACCATACTTACTGCATCCTGTTTCATCCATTATTTTTTTGCCTGCTCTACGAAGAAGTGATCGATGTTAAGGTCACACCTGACGGAATCCAAGTTTAAAAGTGCTCGCGTTTTCGGAGGCACACCACTTGATACGGAAGCAACGCACAACTGTCATTTTTATTATTTCACGCATGCTGCGACGCAGCAAAGCTAAATCAACAAAAATGACAGTTATGCGCCGCTTCTGAATCGAGTGGTGTGCCCCCGAAAACGCGAGCACTTTTAATCTTGGATTCCGTCAGGAGTGACCTTAAAATTTGGAATTTGACAGGGTTTGATGCGATCTAACAATTGTCAAGGATATCTTTGACAACTGGCAGTACTGGCACGTTAGTATCATAGTTAGTGTCATAGTACACTTGGCAATCAGCCTTCAAAACTTGCCTTATTGCATTCAAGGCTTTTTTAAGCATTTCGCATCGGAAGGTTTCCCGTCGCAGCTCTCTTCTACTGACATTCCGGATCCCACGTCGGGAAAGAATTTCCGTCATGTTTTGAAAATCATTCTCACTGATGTTTCCAACCATCTGCACCTCTTCAACGTAAAGCTCATCTCCGTCTTCAACAACTTCCATCGGCTGAAAAGAACGGTTTGACTGCTGAGGGACCTTTCACAAATTACGTAACTTTGAAGGGGGAGGGAGGGGATCAAGCCAAGCGTTACGATCCATATAAAAATATTAAACCTTCCACACAAAAAGTGTTACGAGGGGGGGGAGGTCCGAAATCACCAAATTTGGCGTTACGTAATTTTAGAAAAAAAAACCTGACGGGTCACTTGCAAGCGGCTTGTTGTACATATTTTCTCATAAGGTTGCGGCACGGTCGTAGATCCAATAGATTCAAAAAAAATCTTAATTTTTTGTGTTACTCTTGTCAGTTTTGAAGGTTTTCTCCAGCTTTTATGATCAACTTTTGCAAACGGGTTGCAATAAAATACTTTTTTGGGTACCCGTACAATACGATTCTTCGCCATTTTGAATAACTTTGAACTAGGATGTACCAAACAAACAAAATTCCGCTAGCATAAACGAGTCTTCTTCTTCTCTTTGGCTTAAAACATCAAATTGACATGATGAGCCTGTGATTGAAACTATATGCCCTGTTGCACATTACCAGCCATGTATAGAAAAAAATTTTCCTCGGAATTTTCAAACTTATGCACAGCGTTTTATTTCATCATTTTCACGATCGAAATACAAAAACTCGAAAAGTGTTGATTTTTGATGTAGGGTTTGTTCACAGAAGTTTCAATATATTTATTTAGGAGCACATCTTTCGATAAAAACAGTTTATTTATTCTTCGTCTCGTCTCGTCGTCTCGCATTTATAAATTCCACACACTGATTATACTATACTAAGTTCCTAATTCTTCTTTTAAACACGGACTTTGACACACTAAAATCAAAAACATAACTAACATCCTGAGCGTTTCCCGGCTATCGCTTTAACCTGTTGCCAGGTTAGATTTCGGTCGACTTCTTTTATTTCTTTATTGAGGCTTCGCCGCCATGAACCTCTGGGTCTGCCTCTGCTGCGATGTCCCGCTGGGTTCCAGTCTAATGCTTGTTTACAGATTTCGTTTCCGCCCCTACGTAGAGTGTGGCCGACCCAGCCCCACTTCCGATCCCGAATTTCTGTTGCTATCGGCCTCTGGTGACAACGACGATGGAGCTCGTTGTTTGAGATCCAGTTGTGAGGCCACCAGGCCCGAATTATATACCGCAGGCAGTGACGGGAAATGTCATATCGATGTCATGGGACTAACTTGCTAATAACTATTCTCACAAGTCATTTTCAATTATGTTTTTCTTTTAAACATGTAGCCCTCAAAGGACCCGAAAACTTTTTCTTACAGGTAATTTCTCTAAATATGATATTGGCGGCGTGAGAGCCGAATTAGTGTCAAATGACATTAATGTCATGACATTCCGTGACATTTTTTTAATCTCGCCCTCATGGCTCACACTTTGTATTTAGAACAATGATCTGTTTGACAAAGTTTTAGGACCCTTTAAGTACTACATGTTAATCAAAAAATCCGAACTGTAAATGACTTTTGAAAAAAGTTATTAGAAAATTAGTAATTGCAATGCCATGACATTTTTTTGACATTTCCCATCACTGACCGCAGGCATCTGTTAATGAACACCTGCAGCCGTTGAGTGTTCTCCACTGATACACCCCATGTTTCGCTAGCGTATAACAGCACAGATTTCACGTTAGAGTTGAAAACTCGTATTTTGGTGCGTTCACTTATCTGCCTGTTCTCATTTGTTCTAAAATTTACCTGCACCAGATTGTAAATCGGGAGAAAATAGCTGGTTCTACCAGGCAAGAACAGAGCGATGCTCACACTAATACCATAGATATAATTATCAAGATGTAGAGGTTAGTGTAAATTAGTACTCATTTTATGGTTCCAGTGTACTAAGTTTTCGGTACCCAGCTGGTACCCAGTAAAACTAAGCAATCTTGCATAAAAATTTGAATTAGTTCTAAATTTCACCGTCGTCCATAGTGACCATCACATTTGTTTGTTTATTGTTTTCCCATGTAATGCATAGTGGCGTGGTGCTATTTGTTTAAATTAAAATTTCATTTTTATTTGTACCTGACTTCTAACTAACTTAATTTTATATTTCAGGAAGAAGCTCAAGGCCCACATTATTTGGTTTGTGGAATCAATGTTCGATCTCTTAATCCACAAGATAGTACCGCGGCCCAAATGAATTAATAGTCTGAAGCAATAATGCATAAGTCGACGTTAACACAATGTCATTATAAAATGGATTCCGTTCGGTTAAAACTTCAGCTGACAATGGTGTTCTTTGGCATTGTTTATTAGGAACAAGATTTTTTTGACCTCCAACATTTATTCATATCATTTCGTCCTGCAAATCATTTTGCTCATTAGCTCTCATTAGTCCTTTGGTGAAACTTTGGTGAAACGGATTGACTCAGGAGTAAAATCCGCTCGTCTTAAACCAAGAACCGCGTCCGGGTGGGTACCAAAAGGAAAGGGGTAGTGGGTAGTCGATGGTGCGCCTCTATGACGTAACTGTAGTTTCAGGCTTCCGATGCGAGGTGTTTACGGAGACGAAAGTTGCCGAGCATTCGAGGTGTTGACGGAAACAAAGGTTACCTATTCCTGGGCCTGGTTTCCTATATGGTGTTTCGATGACGTATCTGAAGGACGAGGTTGATGCTTGCGATGCGGTACAGGTACAGCAGGTAGATTGAGCCGACGGGTTCTAGGAGCTTTACCTGTGCCGCCAAGGTTCTACGTGTCTTGTTGGCGGCTTACTCTCGGGCCCGGATTCAAAATGTGGTTCGCCAAGAATAAAGAATTATTGTTGTCTGCTGGACCAGTGCAGAGGTTCAAATGTCGAAACCACGATACATTTTGGCTTCCGATACTAACGAAGCTGATTTGGAGGGCCGCGAGAAGACAAGGCCGAGTTGTGGTCACAGCTGGCGATTTCGCAGTATAATGGCTGACCTCAGGGACGTGGTTTTCGGGTTTGCAATCAGATGCTTGCCATGAACATCGAAAGATTAAATAAAAAACACACGACCACGACCAGCACTCTTCACTTGGCGATAACGTGAAACTTTTTGCCGATAACGTGGCGTCGAGCCGATAACTCGAGTAAGATGACGATTTCCACCATTTTAGTGATCTCTAACATTATTCTTCCTTTTTTGGTCAAGGTTGTACACTTTCTGTCCTCCTTCGTCTGCCTTCCATACTATTCAACCACATTGACACTCAGTGTATCCCCGAGGTCTATCGCGGTGGTTACCTTCATCTCATCACCTATACTCAATTAAATTGCGATTTGATGATTTGATTCCCAACCTTCCGCATAGTTTGAAATGATCGTTAACTAGCATCGTTGACGTTCCATATGATCTTACGTTCTTATCGTAATAAAATGGTAACTGTATATATTCCTCGAAATTAAATTCTGAATTCTTAAAGGAGCGATTTTATGTAATATTTATTATATATTTTATATTTATTTTATTTTTAATATTCCTAGTTTACCTATAGCTCATCTGGTTAGAGAACTAAAATTACAGAAATTAGTACTTGAATGTACCTTAATTATTTTCATATAATAATTAATACCGAAGTTGATTTTACTAAATGGTTACACCAGCTTCGTATATAAAACAAAGAGATTTCATTCAGAAGCCACCGGTAAGTAACCTAAAATTGTTATGAGTATTTTTCAGAGGCCATCTGGATTTTTCCTGACTGTGACACAGATTTGAAAGAAAGCATTTCAACAGGGCTGCCTTTAAAATTTTCCGGACTTTCTGTTCAGAAGTCACTATGCTCAAAATTTGTTGAATCATCGGGGCTTTGCCGGTATGTATAAGGTTTATTCCTCGATTCATTCATACATCAACGTGTATTCAGGGCTTTTTTTTTCGAGAAGACGTAAGGGTTTTTGATCAGCTGATTGAAATCAATAGAAAATTTGCCAAAGGTTTACCTGAAAATAGAAAATAGATTGAAAAGTTTTGCATGAAATATGTTCACACCTTTTTTCCTTTTTTCGTTAATTGTTTTTGTTGATTGTATAACAACAAATTACGAAAATTTTGCCTTGACGACAGTGCTAAATGTTGTTCTAAAGGGCCGTTCAGAGAATATGTACTGATTACTGAGATGACATTTCTGGGTACCGAGGATTGTTCAAAGTGTGCGCAACTGGAACCATGAAATATTCTTCAGTTTTATATTGATTGCTAATACGCCATTTATCACATATTGCTATACTCAAATGACTTTGTATATATACCAGTAATAAAACCCTCTTCGTTGATACCCTCTTGGTTGATAATGTATATCGGTCGAAGCCAGATGTATACGATCTGAACGTCTTTTGTCCGCCCGGTTATTCTGCGTCGATGAATTATTACCTACAAGCTGTAGACAGGATTCAACTTTGTGGGATACAATAGACGAGTGTACGAGGTGCACCTGTTGTACGTTGAATCTATTTCGCGATTTTGGTGATTTTAGTGCAAGCTGGAGTAGAATTGTTCCTTCATAAGAAAAGCCGTGGATGAAGACGGATAACGAAGACAGTAACGAAGAGCAGACGGCAGAAACGCGGAAAAGTGAATTTGGAACTCTAGGTGAATTTGTTCGGAAAACTTTGACTGTTCGGAAAACGAGAAAAAAAGGTTTTGCTCCGAATGGAGACGGAAACGCAATTGAAGGCTGAATTAGCAGCAAAAAACGAAGAAATTGAAAAGTTGAAGCTACGGTTATTGAAAGTGCAGCCAGTTCCAGAGGCCGGATCTAGTGCTATTGGCCAACGCCGGCCGGATTTTCGGGAATTGAAGGAATTAGTGAGCAAATTTAACCCAAAAGACCCCACGTGTTTATCGGCACATGAGTGGATCAGTGAGATAAATACAACGGCGGTGCATTATGGATGGGCCGACGACACCAAACTCCATTGTGCTCGGCTGAATTTGGAAGGGTCTGCTAAACTGTGGTGGGCTGGAGTACAGGATATAGCGACTACGTGGACGATATTTTCACAAAAACTGGTGAATGCATATCCATCAGCCCGTGACCCGATCTTCTACCATAACCAGATGGCTCAACGTGGCAAACGGAAGGATGAGACGTTGGAAGAATATGTCTACACCCAGGTAGCGATGGGCAAACGAGCTGGCTTTGAAGAAAGAGTGATTGTTAAATACGTAATCAATCAACAGGTTAGGTGATTTCATGTCAAGGTCTAAGGTGAACATTAGTGGAAAGATTGATACGATTGAAGAACTAATGGACCAATTGAAGTGGATGGAGGGATTCATCAGCGGAGCTGCAGAGAACTATACTACTGCGAAAACGGAAAGAAGAAAGGACAAAGCAAATACGTGTTTTCGATGTCATCAACCCGGCCATAAGGCGGTATCGTGCAAGATGGCGGTCGACCGAAGCTGCTTCAATTGTGGTGAAAGTGGCCATATGGCGAAGAGTTGTCCTAAACCGTCGAAGATGAGTGCCTCGCGGGTGCAGGTTGTCGATGAAGAAAATAATTTCATCAAGATGGTTGGCGTAGGTGGAATGAAGCTGAATGCGCTGATTGATTCAGGATGTAAAGTTTCGACGATACAAGGGCGCTTCGCAAGCACTCTGGGAAAACTAGTAGAAGCCAACACTACATTGGTGGGGTTTGGCGGACGGAAAGTGAAAGTGGACAAAAAGATTGAAGTAACAGTGAAATTAGACGAAATTTAAGTACCGGTAGTTTTGAACGTGGTTCCCAATTGGGCCCAAGGTACGGCGATCATATTGGGGCGTGATATGATGAATCACGAGGGATTGATGATGGTGAACCAAAATGGTGAAGTGAAATTCCAGTACGAAAGCAGAAGGCGCGCTGCAAGTAGAGAATCCGCCAATCACATGGTAGTCGAAGTACATAAGCGAAGATATGAGGAAATGTTCACTATCGACGAGGGTACCGGGTTTGAAGACATAACGGAAAGTGACCTAAATGCAGAGGGACCAAAAGAAGATATTTTAGCACTTTTGAATAGTTTTCGCCGATGTTTTGCTAAAAATATGAAGGAGTTGGGCACAGCTAAAGGGGCAGAGATTAAAATCGAGTTGTGCGACCAAGATCCGGCGTATGTGAAGCCTTATCGGATGGAATATGCGCGAGAAACGGCCTTGTGGGAAACAATAGAGGAGTTGAAAGACGCGAATATAATAGCAGAATCAGTATCGCCGTATAGCAGCAGAGCAGTGATGGTGCCGAAAAAAGATGGATCCTTTCGGATGGCGATTGATTATCGGTTGCTGAATAAGAAGACGATAAAGGATCAGTATCCAATGCCGGATATAGAATGGTGTTTGAATAAGTTAAGCGGTGTGGAGAAGTTCATTACAGTTGATCTGTATTCGGGTTACTACCAAATTCCAGTGGCGGAAGAAAGTCAAGCTTGCACGGCCTTCTCGACGAGAGACGGTCATTATCATTTTCTCCGAATGCCTTTTGGATTGGTAAATGGTTGTTCGGTGTTTCAACGGGCAATGAACCGATTAACGATGAAGCTGAGGAAAGAAGGAATAGTGGCCTACATAGATGATCTAGTGATCGGGGGAATAAGTGATGCTGATCTACTGCGGAAGTTCAAACGGTTGTTAGAAGAATTGAAGGAAAGTGGCTTCACAATTAACTTGAAGAAATCCCATTTTTTCAAATCAACCGTCGAGTTTCTCGGATTTGAAGTTTCGAAGAATGGTTTGCGTCCAGGAGCATCGAAAACAAGAGCGGTTGAAGAATTTCCAGTGCCCGAAACGGTCCAGCAAGTGCAGCAGTTTCTGGGACTAGCAGGTTCCCGAGCAGCACAAATCAGACAAAAATCGTTGCAGCAACTTGATTGTGACTGAATACGGTCACATATGAGTTACAGTAACCTATGTGGAACTTGTGTGCTGCTAGGTTTTTTTCAGACGATTTGTTCCAAAATTCAGCCTCATTGCATCAGCACTCTTTTCTCTCCTGAAAAAAAATGCCAAATTTGTGTGGGATCGACAACAAGAAGAAGCGTTCGTGGAATTGAAAGGGGTGTTGAGCACACGACCCCTGCTAGTGCTTTTCGATCAAAATAAAGATTTGGAGCTACACACCGATGCATCGAAAGATGGTTTAGCAGGAATTCTTTTAATGCGAATGGCCGAAGGCTTGCAGCCCGTAAGTTACTTCAGTAAAAAAAACTACGGACAGGGAACGTCAGTTTCACAGTTACGAGTTGGAAGTGTTGGCCGTAGTGCTGAGTGTGGAAAGGTTTGGACACTACCTTATTGGGAAGTTTTTCACGATTCGTATGGACTGTAGCGCGGTGCGCGATTCTAATGATAAACGGGAAATGACTGCACGAATAGCTAGATGGTTCCTCAAACTTCAGGAATATGATTTCAAAATGGAGCATCGACCGGGTACTGCTATGGGGCATGTCGACGCTTTAAACAGGAATCCTGTGGAAACTGCAAGTGAAGCAAACCCAGTATTGGAGGAAATGCTGACAATCGAGGTAAGCAATGGCGATTTTCTGGTAACGCTTCAGAGGCAAAATCCGAGATTAGTGCAAATCATCAATGTCCTGGAGCGGAGTCCATATACTGATGAAGAGAGGCAAGTGCAACAAAATTACCAGTTGGTGCAAAATCGTCTAATGAGAATCGTCCAAGGAGAAAAAGTGTGGGTGGTACCAAATCGTGTGCGTTGGAGAATGGTGCATGCCTACCACGACGAAAGGGGACATTTTGGTGAGGAAAAAGTGCTACAGTTACTACGAAGTAAGTTTTGGTTCCCGAAAATGAGAAAATATGTGCGCTCCTACGTACAAGCCTGTCCACAATGTGCACAATAAAAGCAAGGGAAGTAAGCCGGAATGATTTCTGCATCCAGTGCCAAAGAACCCACTGCCGTTTTACACAGTGCATATTGACCACATGGGGCCTTTCATTAGGTCTGTGCGAGGGAATTCATACATATTACTGATGACGTGTGGATTTTCAAAATTTGTCGTTGCTCGTGCGGTTTGCTCTACAAAGACGAGTCCAGTGATTGCCTTTCTCACTGACGTTACTGGAGTGTTCGGAATGCCAAATCGAATCATAACGGACAGAGGCACGGCTTTTACGTCGAAGCAATTTGAAGAATATTGTCGTTTAAACTACGTACAACACATCAAAACAGCAGTAGGAAGTCCGCGAGCTAATGGGCAGGTAGAGCGTACGAATCGAACAATGCTCAGTGCTTTGCGGTGTGCGGTGAGGGTAAACAGCAATCATTGGGACGAACAACTCGCTGGCATACAGTGGTCGATCAATACTATGCCAAATTCGACGACTCAGTTATCACCAGCTTCGTTGGTATTCACGTTCCAGCCACGAGACATACATCAGAACGCGATAGTGATGGCGCTACACGATGAGGCGGACAACGCTATTGGAAACACGGAAGAGCTGAAGCAAAAGGCGATGGAGAGGATCACACTGAAGCAACGATGGCAAAAGCTGTATTTCGACGAGAAACGAAGAGAACCGACAAAATATAAAGTGGGTGACATGGTGTTGGTGGAGCGCGATCTTACAGCAATGGGCCATAGCCGTAAGTTAGAATGCAAATATAAAGGACCGTTTCTAGTGAAGAAAGTGCTCGAGAGTGATCGGTATGAATTGGAGACCATTCCGGGGACTACTAGAGCGAATCGGATGACAACAACTGTCTATTCCGTGGACAGAATGAAGCGTTGGTGCCAGCTGCAAGACTTGGAGGAGTCTGGGGAAAAACTAGTGAAGAATATTGAACAGTTGAACTAATTTTACAAGTATTTTTGTAACACGAAGTAAAGAGAATTGAATTGGGATTAAAATTAATTCTCGGGTGTCGCTAATAGTGGATTTTACGCTCTAAATGTTGTCGGGCAACTTTATGAACACATTCTATTAACAAATCATGTATCTAAATTTGTATTAAAAACCACAATGAGGTTTTGACCGTCTTTTTTCAGAGTTGTTCCATTCCGCCCCGGACAATAATAGTACAAAATCGGCCGAAGCCGTCCTTTCCCCTAGTTGATTTATTTTATTCAATGATGGAATTTTCATATTTGGGGCAAATACCTCAACGAAAAATGGCGAAGGTTAAGTTAGTAGAATATTGTACAGGCCGGACTCAGAATATTGTACAGGCTGGTCTCATGGAATCTAATCATTCTCTTCAGCAACATGATTTATTGGCAAGAATAATCATGTGAAGTAGATTAGACTGTACAATTTTGGTATAGATTTAATATATTAATGCCTATTTTTCGTCATTGCAAAAAATAGCGCAACACGTTGCAAAACTCGATTTTTTCAGCACTCGTAGTATTTATCCGTATCCGTGGATAAACGTACAACTCGTGCCGAAAAAATCATCTTTTTGCAACTAGTTGCACAAACACTATTCAATAATACACTAAATAATTCAAGAAATAATCAATTCAAAAAATCTAATCAAAGTAAAATTGATATCCAAACTTCAATATGAAATCAAATGGTTGCAATAAAATTGATCGCATAAACCAAATCAGCGATAGCTGGAATCATTCATGCATTCATACATTCCTCTCCTACGTTCAAAACAGAAGCGTGCAAAAACCAAGAGTCGGATGCGAAATAATTTTACCGAGATGCCGGCATCTGTTCAAACGAACCGCCTCAGGCGGACCTCCTGCCTGACATGACGATGACTATACGCGAACGGTGGTATGTCTTCCTCGGGAAACCATCTCTTTCTTGGGCGGTTTACCGCAACGGTCTACAACAACGCAATACCAACTGGAGCGCACACTTGCTGAGCTTACTCGTTGTTTCAATGAGCGGAGGAGTAACCTTTTTTTTTCGCACTGCTCCTGTGTGTGGCTCTTGTTGTGTAATGTTCCAAGTCACGCGGAGCATGTGAATAAGTTCATTCACTAGCGCGGTAGGATTTGCAGAGGCTTTCGCCGTTGCGTTGGTTGAGAACTGTTGAATGGAATGCTTTGCATTTTTGTGACTTGGTGAAATTGTGGCTGACTTCAAATAAATAGAAGTGCAAAACTTGAACTCAATTAGAGCTACATAATTGGGGTAAATTGTAAATTTCATAAATTTTGCATCAATCTACGCTCTAAATCGATGATTTATTATCCCACCGCAGCGCAAACAACGACTTAGCGGGCTAACAGCTGTTCCGCCGCATTCGAAGTTTGGTTGTTTATTTCTCAGTTTCGCGATCAGCCAATCTCCATCATCACACACAGGTGAACAAGAACCATGTAGCCAATTTTACTGACCCAGTTTTGATTACCGTTTCCCGCAATGTGCTGGGGGTAAGAAAACAAAGTTATTGTTCACAGACTGGGGAATGGATGATCCGTGAGTCGATGGAAAAGTCTTGCTTTTATTGCTCAATTTGGTTGCTTGATGAATATCTAATCTTTGTTCGTACCAGTTTTGGCTTAATTTGGTCGGATTTCTGAACTCAAATTTATCCAGGCAGATAACAACATGAAATGAATCATTCACTACAATGAAGTGTAATTAATTGTACAGTGAACTCTCGAGTAGCTCTGCAATCTAGAATTCAACTAATCTAACAAATCTTTTGCTTGCTTAGTGATATTCAACGGAACGAAATACATACACAAGTTTATTCAAAAAACCAGATTTTCAGTAAAGCTGAAACTGTTTGAAATATTTTTAATTTTTCTTGAATTGCTTTAAAAATCATAATTACTACAATAAATCTCGAACGTATTTCCCTATATGCTTTAACAATACTTTACATATTCATAAACTTAGCAGTTCGGATTGCAATCCCTTCCCCATGGAAGCAGTACTGTAGTTGGGTGCAGACCGGGTGCGGCACGAGTGTTCGTTCTTCCATAGATTTCACGATCTAGTAGTTGGCTCATGCCGTGGGAAACATCGACTTTTTATGACTTAATCTTCCGAACCGAGTACTGAGGCAGCGCAGTAGCAGCAACCACCACCGTGATGATCTTAGATGCAAATCGATATGCATCGACGATACATACGAGGCAATGCAATAATGTTTGGGAGCAGCTGTTCCAAGCTTTTCGGTCCACTTGGTTTTGTGCGGATAATTACAACAATTCACAAACCCCGTCTCGTACTTCGAGTCTTACTACGATGATCGGGCGCGCAATAATCAGCGCAAACATGCATGCTCGGTCGGCGCGGTCTGGTTCAGAGCTGGATGGTTCGATTACAGAAAAAAAAATGAAAGGGATTTCGAAACGCGCGTAGAGGGTTTTCGATATGGATATCGTTTTTTTATCATCGTGTAATAAATCTGATATTGCCCTGCATGTGCAGCATTTGGGGCTTGTTGTTTTGAGTGCTTTTGCCTTCGCCGAAGGGGGAGCTGGAGTTGTAGGAACACGGAATCGAACATCCAAATCGCGTGTATGCTTTCGTGAGCTAACGTTTATGATCGCCCATGATATCGGGAGATCGGTATCAGTGAGGGATCGGTTGAACATAAAAAAGTGTGTTTATGGATTGCTTTACATACTGCGCTACGGATTATTCACTTTATTTATTTTAAAGTCACAGTCCATACTGTTTAAAGAAGTAATACCAAAACTCTAAGTCAATTGTAGCTTAATTATTTTATTATATTCTACAGTCCATTTGAATTAATACGCTTTTCTTTTATTTTCAGGTAATTGCTATTTGGTAAATTTAGTCAAAAAGGTAAATGAAAACATTTTCCAAATTATGCAGAACAATCCCATACTCATCCTATTCTTAACAAAAAAAAAGTGCAACATTGCATTGGTTGCTTCTTGTTAACATGCATATTCACTTGCAATAGAAAATATAAATAAAATGATAAGGAACGTATTCAATTGCTTTCCATTATATTGTTTTAAATAGGTCACCTGAAATTATGTATTAATATCCTAAAGCAGTTAGCCTTGCGAGCAAAGGTGTGGGATTGCCAATCCGGAGATGGCGAGTTCGAATCTCGGTCCGGTCTAGAATGTTTTCGGGTGGAAAACATGCTCGACTCCCTGCGCATAGTGTATCCATGGTACTCTCCACATAGAAAAGCTTTCAATTAATTATTGAGTACTGATTATACTCTTCTGCGTAGCATCCCGCTTCAAGACGAGAATCATCTCGCCTTTCCGCGTTCGACGGATGCAGTTGACATCTGCTCCTAGACTACAGAGCTTTTCGTTGCATCTCATAGTCTTCAAGGCGTCGGCGTAGCTTTTATCGTCCGTCTTGACGATAATCGCCTCACCTCTGTCTTTTCGCTTGCCAGTGCCATTCGAAGCCGCACCCTTTTTCTCACAGGCTCTACCCTTCTTAGCAGTGGCCTGCTCCGCACCATTTGCCTCACTCTTTACTGCTTACTGACGACTCCGCTTCACCTTTTTAAGATCCACGACATCCGTCCACGGCAGGTCATCCTCCCGGCGATCCTCTTTGGTGGAGACACTATTTTTCGTTGATCCTTAGGGCCAACTGTCCGCTCAATCCTCTCATGGCGAGTTTCCGCATCTCTCCTCTTAGGCGGCACTGTAACCCTTTTAGCTACATTCAGGTTCACCTTACCTGACCTTACTTAGCTTCCGAGTTGCACCGCTGATGGCCATCTGCTTTTGGAGTACGGCAGTCCGGCTCTCCGCCAGCCCCTTTCCCTCAGTAAGGAGTCAAAACTCCATTTCGGCCTCCTCTCTGGCCTTTCCCGCCTGGATCACCACCGACTCCTTCTCCTCAGTAAGAATGCGGATTTTGTACTCCGTATTCTTACTGGCTTCTAGCAAAGTCTTCCACTTCGACTTCGCCTCTATGACTCAGAGGGTCAGTACGGCCTGTTTCAGATCCTTACTATAGTTTACGCGAGTATCCAGAAAGGACATGATTACATCTGAAACATCAGTAATCACCTCCATTTTCTTTCCGAATTACTGACCTTGGTCAGAGTGGGCCGTCCACATCGACCGGCACCTTATCTGACCCACCCAGGCCTCCCCCTGGCGACCTTTGGGGTGACCGATTAAGGCCATTTCGTTTAGCGAAAGGGCTTTCCTTACCGCCAGACACTGCTCCTCCGTCTACTCCATTGCTGTTGGGTCCCCCTTGTGGCTGCTGTCGAATCCAGCTTTTTTACGTCTTTATTATCGAATCCTGCTGGTGTAGTCGTCTTATCGATCCCATAGTTATCTACGCATACCTTGCGGCATGCAGGGAGGCCATGCGAGGGTTGACACTTTCGTGTTCAGCGCCAGATCAACGCTAGTCAGAAAAGAGTATCTGAGCCTATCCCAAGCAGTTTGACAACTGTGTGACAGGATTGTACCGTGTGCTACAAGGCCCGCCACGGTTTTGTGGAACGGAAAACAGCCTGACCATTAGCCGATTCGCCGTTTCAGGTCGGTGCCACCCACCCTTACTAAGAGAACAGAATGTCCAGACTACCAGCCCTCGATCCCAGTATTACAATATTCAAAACATAATCCAGTAACATGCAGCCGAATCTGTGTCAAAAGGTCCAAGGTTAGAAGGTTGAAGGTCTGAAGGTCGAAGGTCAAAAGGTCGTAGGACAAAAGGTCGAAGGGACAAAATGTCGAAAGAACAAAAAGGTCGAAAGTACAAAACGTCGGAAGGACAAAAGGTCGAAAGGGCGAAAGACAAAAGGGCAATAGGTCGAAGGGACAAAAGGTCGAAACAAAAAATATCAGTCAAGGTCGAAGAACAAAAGGTAGATAGGACAAAAGGTCGATAGGAAAAAAAGCCGAAGAAAAAGTAGGTCGAAAATATGACAAAAGCTAAAGGAAAAGAAGGTTGAAAAAATAACTGGGTCAAAAGCACGAAACATGCAAGAGACAAAAGGTCGACAGAAAAAAAATCAAATAGACAGATATTGAAGGTTTCGTTCCATTAATCATTGGCTGTTCTTATGAGTTAATTCAAACAACCAAATTTTTGTCTTCGCACAAAATCCTTATTTTGCTTTCTAAAACCGATCTGAACATATTTTAAGCAAAAAAAAAAATAATTTAACGATTTTATCAATTTCACCATTTAAGAATTTTGTTATTCTACCTTATCAGCACAAATCAGCCATCTTGGTTGCTACAACTTAAATGTAACTGAATTCAGTTGTATGCCTCTATACCACAAGTGTGCTGCTCGGGTAGTTAAGAATTAATTTTTAACCAAATTTGAACAAGCATTGAACTTTATATTACTGATCGACATCAAACATTTTTTGAAATCTGATCAATAAAAAAACTACCCCGTCTAAAGGTGCTGTTGAGCGTTAGAGGGTAACTAGCTAATAATATCAAGGGTCCGTTCACAAATTACGTGAGGCAAACTTGGGTATTCTTTATCCCTTCCTGATTTACAGCGTAACGTAACGTACTAATAAAAATAAATGTATAATATTCGTTTATATTTACTTCAAAACAAAATTTTCAAATGTATCGTCTTCTAAGCACATAAAAATAAAATTATAATCATAAGAAGATGGTATATTAAGCCAAAATTTAATATTTCGAATAATCATTTTGATGAAATGAGTAAAGAATTAGTTCCAGGAAATAAAATTTATGTGAATAAAGCCTAGCGATAATTTGATGAAAATATTGATTTAAACAATATACCTCAGAAAAATACCCTATGTTTGAACAAAGGGAAAATTGTAGAATGAAATATTAACAGGTGAAAATTTCAATATTAATATACGAAACTCAAAAGAAAGCCCTCAATAATGGTCAAGTTAAGCACAAATAAATATAAATGTACGAAACTCGAAAGGAAAGCCTATGCTGAAAGGAAGGAAACATTCTACAATGAAATATTATCAGATGAAGCCCAAATAAGGCCGTTACAAATATTTAATTAATTTTTTGTCCTACTGGTGTTCGAAAGGTCAAGGGGAGGGGATAATAAAAAATAATATTAAAATGAAAAAATCTCCTCGGATTTGTTAAAGAATGTTTTGAAAATCCTCAAAATTATCCGAATTTTATTTTGTTGCCCCCTCAAAATATTATTTTTTGGCACAAACAATCCGAGGAGGGGAGACAAAATAGATTTTAAATATTTATATCGGCCTAAACATAAATGTGCAAAAGAATGGTTGGTTAACACTCGACGATTTGCCTAATTTTTTGTAATTTGGGACCAAGTCGGGTGGGTTAATCCCCGGAAATAGGCAATTAACTTTGATTGAACTTAAATTTTTTGTTCCAACTTTTTGTACTTTCGACGTTTTGACCCTTCGACCTTTTGACTAAGATTTTTTGTTTCGACTTTTTGTTCCTTCGACCTTTTGACCCTTCGACCGTTTGTCCTTTCGACCTTTTGACCTTCGACCTTTTGTCCTACAACCGTTATTTCGACCTTTTGACTAAGATTTTTTGTTTCGACCTTTTGTCCCTTCGACCTTTTGACCCTCCGACCGTTTGTCCTTTTGACCTTCGACCTTTTGTTCGTCGACCTTTTGATCTTCGACTTGTTCTTTCGACCTTTTGTCCTTCGACTTTTTGACTCATTTTTTGTTTCGACCTTTCGTTCTTTCGACCTTTTGTCCTTCGACCTTTTGACTAATATTTTTTGTTTCGACGTTTTGTCCCATCGACGTTTTGACCTTCGACGTCCAACAACCCATGCAGCCAGTATGCCATACTCAGAATCTTACTAGCATTGATCCTGTTGTGCCGATTAGCTCTCCCGCTGGGCTCGTGCGCTTCAAGCTACACACGGTCGCTTTGATAGAGTCTGCTCGCGGATATCTGTGGCTTTTGGAATAGGTTTGGCAGAGCCCACTGCCAAATCCCACCATTCACAAATAAAGTAGCAAAGATCAAATTTTAAACCGTATTTTTGAGTCCAATTTATATTTTACAAAAATACTGGGCCACTTTTTATATAGTCACAGTATGCAGAATGTTTATGAGTTAAAAAAAATAACAATGTATAAACGTTCATTTTTTGTTTGTTTTGGCTGCGAATTTGTTCTAGTTATACTAAGGATGAACGTGAATCCCACTTTTCTACCGGGTTGCATGACGTGTAAGAAAGGCAAGATTTTAAATGGTGAGGAATCTAAATGAAAAAAATGTTCACACGTTGCCTTTATGGTTTTTAGCTGTATGGGATGCGGTTAGGTGCAGCGGCTAGGTCGATTTGCGACAGCCACTATGGGATAGGTTTAACGGTAGGTAGGCGCCGGTACTTCTTATGGCTGGATGGTCGTGTTTTGGCATCATCATGAATCGATTGATCATGAACGATTTTTTCTATGGTTCGTGCTTGATTTGAATCGTCCATGAGATTTGAGATTTTTAGTTTTTACCAGAACTACTCTGAAGGATGCTTCGGAAGAATTTATTGAAAGTAGCGGAAGTTGAGCAAGTGTGTCTTAGGGGAAAACTGACCACTCGGTATATATTGGGTACTAGCAGACCCGACGAACTTTATTTTATATTTATTCAGACTAAGGCCGAAGTGGCCTGTGCGGTATATAAGAGTCTTCTCCATTCGGCTCGGTCCATGGCTACACGTCGCCAACCACGCAGTCTACGGAGGGTCCGCAAGTCATCTTCCACCTGATCGATCCACCTTGCCCGCTGCGCACCTCGCCTTCTTGTGCCCGTCGGATCGTTGTCGAGAACCATTTTCACCGGGTTACTGTCTGACATTCTGGCTACGTGCCCGGCCCACCGCAGTCGTCCGATTTTCACGGTGTGAACGATGGACCGTCCGCCATCTGCACCCCACCATAGATGGTACGCAGCACTTTCCTTTCGAAAACTCCCAGTGTGCGTTGGTCCTCCACGAGCATCGTCCAGGACTCGTGTCCGTAGAGGACTATTAGATCGGTTTGTAGATTGTTTTGTAGATTGTCAGTTTGGTACGGCGGCGAACTCTATTCGATCGGAGCGTCTTGCGGAATCCAAAGTACGTACGATTTCCAGCCACTATGCGTCTCCGAATTTCTCCGCTGGTATCGTTTTAGGCAGTCACCAGTGAGCCCAAGTACACAAATTCTTCTACAACCTCGATTTCGTCACCACAGATGCAGACTTGAGGTGGGGGGCTCCCATTGTCTTCTCTTGAACCTCTTCCTATCATGTACTTTGTCTTCGACGTGTTAACGACTAGTCCGATCCGCTTGGCTTCCCTCTTCAGTCTGATGTAGGCTTCCTCCATCTTCTCAAAGTTACGTGCCATAATATCTATGTCGTCGGCGAAGCCAAATAGCTGGACGGACTTATTGAAAATTGTACCACTCGTGTTAATCCCTTCTCTTCGTATTACCCCTTCCAAAGCGATGTTGAATAGCAGACACGAAAGACCATCACCTTGCCGTAACCCTCTGCGCGTTTCGAAGGGACTCGAGAATGTCCCTGAAACTCGAACCACGCACATCACCCGATCCATCGTCGCTTTGATCAACCGTGTCAGTTTATCCGGAAATCCGTGTTCGTGCATTAGCTGCCATAGCTGGTCTCTATTGATTGTATCATATGCGGCTTTGAAGTCGATGAATAGATGATGTGTGGGCACGTTGTATTCGCGACATTTCTGCAGTACTTGGCGAATGGCGAACACCTGGTCTGTGGTAGAGCGTTCGCCCATAAAACCCGCCTGGTACTGCCCCACGAACTCCCTTGTAATTGGTGCTAGTCGACGGCATAAAATTTGGGAGAGTACCTTGTAGGCGGCATTCAGCAATGTGATTGCGCGGTAGTTGCTACAATCCAGCTTATCGCCCTTTTTGTAGATGGGACACACGACACCTTCCATCCACTCCTGCGGCGAAACTTCCTCCTCCCAAACCTTGGTAATGACCCAGTGCAGCGCTCTAGCCAGTGCCTCACCACCGTGTTTAAATAGCTTTCCTGGTAGTTGGTCAACCCCAGGGGCTTTGTTGTTCTTCAGCCGGCCAATCTCCTCCTGGATTTCCTGGAGATCCGGAGCCGGTTATGTCCTGCTCGCGTTCCCCCAGGTCCATCACCATACCGCCATCTTCGTCTGCCACATCGCCATTCAGGTGCGCTTCGTAGTGCTGCCGCCACCTTTGGATCACCTCACCTTCTTTCCCGTTTATGTCCTTACACATATCAGGCTGTGGCACGTGGCCCTTAAGTGAACGGTTTATCTTCTCACAGAACTTCCGTGTGTTATTAGCGCGGTACAGTTGGTCCGTCTGTTCACGGTCTCGATCTTCTTGCTGACGCTTTTTCCTCCGGGCCCGTTTATATCGTGCCTCGTTCGCCCTCGTGCGGTATTGCAGCAATCTCGCCCATGCTGCATTCTTCTCTTCTACTACGACGAACTTTGTTTCGCCTAAAAATGATTTATTCTCTGATTGGTTCTCGAGTTATGCAGAAATTTCTGTTTCATTTGTATGGAAGCCCCTCTTTCCAGGAGGGGGAGGAGTTTTGAACCATCACATAAACATATCTTCCCTTCCAAAACCTTCACATGTCAGATTTTGTTCCATTTGCAAGATTAATTTGTGTTTCAATTATATGGGAGTCCCTCTCCACAAAGATGAGAGGGGTCTCGAACCTTCCCCGGCCCCAAAAATCTCTGCATACAAGTTTTCATGCCGATCGGTTTAGTAGTTTCCGAGTCCATCTTAGTACCAGACTTGGTGTACTTAAATAGAAAAGAAAAGTTTTCAATTTTTTTTGATCAATTTTATAGTGGGCGTCAAAATTGAGATCGATTTTATAATATACTAATCAATTCAAATGTGCTATCATATTAGGGGAACGGTTCGTCACTTAATCTCATAGCTCCTATTTCCATCCCATCGAAAACAAAGCAATGGAAAGGAATCTGGTTTGATTATTATTTTTGTGATTTTTTTCAGCAGTGAGCACGCATGTTGACAAAAAGAAGCGGCGAATTTGGTGCCGTATTTCTTTGTTTAGCGATGAGATGGATATATGTACAGCGAGATTGAGATCGGAACATTCCCCCTACATAGAAACAAAATATCGAGAAAGTGTGTACTGCAGTATGAAACTAGGGGAAAGAGTATTTTTTTCTAGCAATCAATCAGTGGAAAACAATATTATCTAGGTGGCCGTCTGCCTCATGGAATAATTATGACTCTGAACATCAAAAACATCGACCTCCGCAGTTTGGGGAAAAGCTGAATTACTCGTACACTGCTCAGTTATTGGTTCAACATTCAAGAAGTGTACATTATTCACAAAATTAAATCACACTACCTAATTACTGCAGCATCTTCAAGCAATATACGCACGCACCCAAACTGCACAGTCTGCAATTATTCCCACCATCGTCTTCGCAACGATTTGAATTCGCCTTTTAACGGTTCCGTCCATGCTTGTACGTACCCTGCCTTGTCGTATATGCCCGTGCCGTACCGGTGCGGTGTTTCCTTCCTTCTCGCTCGAGGCTAGGTCAACCGCCATTAGGCACGATGAGCCGACCGTCGTGTGCGCTGCAGGCATACATATAACCTTGTCCATCCATTCGATGCCGGTGGACCCCGAGAGTGTAATTTTCATTAAGAGGTGTTTTCCAAAGATATGATGGCCGAAACTTTCAATGCGGTGGCGAGGATTCCTTGAATTAATCAAACCGTAAGCGAAAGGTAGGTTATAATTATGAACAGAATGAAGCTAAAATTCGATTGAGACCCCTTCAATTCAAGACATTAATCACTTCTATTTCTAATTCAAATAGCAAAACCTTCAGGAAATGTTTTTCAACTGTAAATTAATTTTATTTGGATTTTCATACTTCAAACGTAGAATAATTCTTGAAAATCCGAACTTCGGCATAACCTGAGAGTATTATGTACATATTCCCTTTCCTTGAAATAAATGTATTGGATTGTTTTGTTTCTTACGGTTTCGGCCCACCTTGTCGCAACGGGACACGAAACAATCACCAGCAGAAGTGGGTACGAAAACGAAAAGAAAAGTTTCTAACTTCTGCCAAATCGAATCCAAGCGTGTCGAGAGAGGAAGCCAAACGTCCATAATTTGAAAGATCTTTTAATCATAAGCTTTTACCACAAGAAGATAGCAGCGGTTGCGTTATGGGAATTAGGGGGCAAATGAAGGAAAGTGCCGCGGCATGACCGCGGCGGCCATGTGCCAACCAACCATTGGAATGACTACCGTTGATGAGGTGTTCGTTCATTCATTCGTGCTGCGGTGCGTTGCGGCGATGGTGGGTTATGGCTAGCTAGGCCGGTTGGATTAAAAAGTATTGGATTGAAATACAGCACACGGTACCCGGGTGATGAATTGCTGTGATTATGAATGCAGGCGAAATTAGGTGCGGAAAACAGTGATTGCCGAACCGTGGTGGCAGAGTCCTGCTCAATTTGGTTTTTGAATAATCTTTTCCGGACACACAAAGGAAATTAACTAAACTTGGGTTTGATAATTTTTAAGTTTCCCTTTGGTATAAACTGGCTGCATACTACGCCAGGTTTGAGTATTTTCCTCCAAGGTCTGTTGAGCTCAGGAAGGGCACACTCTTTTTGTATTTCACTAGGAGTCACTAAAATGTTACTGAAGTTTCAAGTATTGCAGAACCAGTAATGGGTTCAGTAATTTTTACTGGCTGTTCCTGGCTGGCTGGATGATTTTGCTATTTTAATAACCGTCCTAAATTTTTAACTAATTTGGATGTAATTTTAATGAGCTCTTAAAACATATGAGCCCATCAGTAGCATCATAGAGAATTTTACAAGGAATAGGTCGTCTTTGTTGCGAAACGATTGGTTTCTTGCAAGAATAGTTATTAGAGTGGGGCGTCATGGTCATTTTTTCAAATCAGTGGTTTTTCGAAGCCATTCTGGGTCCTGAACAACTGTGCAGAATTTGGGACCGATTGGTTGCTTCCTTGCTTTCCGCATCGCGTTTGAAGTTTGTATGGAAATTAGTATGGGAGAATGTATATTTTTGCATTTCTACTACTAGAGGTTTCAGTTCATCGTAAACCAAGTGGCACATTGCGTTAAAGTATAACCCAAAGGATGCCGAAAAACTTTGCTGAAGACGGCACGTTGCTGGAACGTCCACGAAAAAAGTTATAACGCTTCGAAGATTGAGTGTTCAAACCATATGCAAAAAATCGTTTATTCTGCCAACACTGCCGAACTACGTAGACCAATAATTTTACAGGGTGTTTTTTCAAAATAATTGATCTTATAGGGCTTTGGAGCTAATGGGAGCTATTCGGAATCATTTCAAAAAGAAAAACTTCCGACAGGAAGGAAGATGGGTTTTGCCCTTCGATAACCATAGGTTGTCCGGTAGTGCTGGCAGACATATTGATTTCTTGCATATGGTTTGAACAATCAATTTTCGAAACGTAATAACATTTTTTGCAGACCTTCCAGCTACGTACCTTCTTCAGCAAAGTTTTTCGGCATCTTCCAGACTATATGCTAACGTATTGAGTCACGTGATTGATGATAAATTGAAACCGTTAAGAGCAAAATTGTAAAAATGTACGTTTTCCCATACTAATCTCCATGTAAAATTAAAACGCGATGCGGCATGCGAGGTCGCAACCAATCGAGCCCATATTTTGCACAGTTGAATGGGGTCCCAAAACGATTCAGAAGAACCTTGATCTCACTTGATCGGACGAAGTTTGTGTTTTCCCATACAATTGCGCCCCACTCTAATAGTTATTGAGAAAATACTGAATCGTGAGAAATTCAATTTAACACGTAAAAGAATAACATCAATACCAATAATGTGCATTTTTGTTTTCTTCATAATTTTGATTCCAAACGACAAATCGCTTCGCAACAACAACTGCCTTTCAGCTTATAAAGTATTATATGTAGTCAATGTGTTGATTATATTTGAATATTTCATGGGCCACCTCACGGAACGATCTACCACATAAGAGTCGATTTTCACAGTAAGTTCCATACTAACTTCAAATGATGTGCGCACAATCAAATTTAATCCAAATGTGCTAAAAACTTATGAGGATCATTAAAATGGCAAATGCAATCGTTTAAGCATGGGGGAGGGGAGGAGGTCAAAAAAGTCAAAATTTGAATCACTCTAATACACTTGTTATACCCATATCCAATCAAAACTATATAAGCGAGCAATAAAGGTCTATATTGGCTAAAAGTTACAAAATTATTAGATTTTGAATATTTTCTTGTGAAATTTAAAATCAGAATTAGTCAGAATGTGTTACCAATAAATAGATTACTTTTGCGTAGTGTTTTACGGTGTAAGATCTACCAAACAAAGCCCAAGCTAGGGCAATAAGTTGTGGTAATTCACCAGGGCTGGTAGCAAGTCACTTTTTATTGCCTCGGTCACTATTTTTAGGCTAGTCACTAAAAAGTCACTATTTGCATTCAAAAGTAACTTAAGTCACTATTTTTCTGCCCTTTCCAGAGAACATTCTGGAAAATATAGAGAACTTGCTACCTGCGGAAAAAGCTTTTTTTGGGGATAAAGCAATGGCAGAGAATGCTAAATTGAAGAAAGTCTGCTTTGATGAATCTTTTATAAAACATTGCCAATGCCTCAACCCACCAGCCGTTGCATCCAGTGAAAGTTCCAAGTATATTGTAGACATCTCCAAGTTACTTTCGATTCACATCAACTATGATCTTCTTCTTAGCGAATGGTGCTTGTTATAATGCAAAGTGCTGACCTCGAGAACAGAGTACAGAATTGAGGTGTATTGGAATAAGATTTTTACCAAGAAAACGGCTGTAGTTGAGACTTGTGACAGATGACTTGTTTAGCAGGACGCACAGAATGAGATAATCACTCACGAAATTTTTCAGCGATAAATCGCTTTTCGGCAAAGATAAACAATGTGTTAAGTGTAAGTCGTTTTTCGCACACTCAGATTGCGGCGTAAAGTTGGTTCACTCGTTGACTTTCATATTCTTTCAAGGCTAGCTGTAAAGAATATCCAACTAACAATTTAAGCTGAATAAACTATTTTTTTTTTGCTGCAGAAACTATATTTGGCTGAATAATATCTATATAGCTGCCAATGTTTGTTGGGAGTGATGAGTAAATGATGTTTCTAACCGCAAACAACGGAAAAAGCCCCCTAAACCTCGAAATAAAAAGTAGAAACCCTAAGCTTTAGTTGCATCACTGGCAACTCCGATGTCGAGGAAGAATATTGAGCGATGGCGATCCTTCGAGTACGAGCCTCATCTTGTTCCCATCCCCATTCCAAAAGATCTAATGAGTAATAATAGCGCAGTCCATGCTAGAAGGCATTTTGACCATGCGTAAAGAACAGGCTTCGTTGTTTTATTACAGGCTTCTTTAAATAAAGTACTTATTCTTATTGTATTGTACCTACACAACAAAATATGAATAGACGTCTATAAATGCTCAAATATGGAAGTCACTCTTGACTACTATTGAATCACAATTTTTATTATTTTAGATAATAAAGTCACTATTATATATTCCTAAAACCGCTACCAGCTTTATAATTCAGGGATTCATCGTATTTAGTGCTGTATACTAATATCGGTTTTTTGAAGATGGCAAAAATAACTTTACCCTGTAGATGGTTGAAAGACTAGAATTTCTTTTGTTTGAGCATAAACTGTATGCAGCGGAAATATATTGTCTAGCAGTTAGTTAAAAAACCTCGAGGTCATTGTCCTAGGCTGAACTGATTGCTGAAAAAAATAGAGCTAGGGGTTTAAATACGTACTAACTTTTCATGAACTGGTAAGCATTGGTAGTTCGAGGAACACACGGTAATTCTGTAGTTAAATCCCGGGTTTGATGATTTACTGGTGAAAATCTAAAAGCAAGACACATATATGGCTTGGGCTCCGACGCATGGCCAGATAACAGTGAAACTGTTTTGGTTTTCTCACAGAGTAAGTATTGAATGAATGGGGGGGGGGGCGCCTTTAATGAGATAACTCGAGATAGCGAATGGTCTAAATAGCGGACCTTGTCATAATACTTTATTCCTTCTGAAGCATATAAGAAAAACAAAACAAAATCTTTTTCAAAACCGATACTGCATTGCTTCTCAATAGTGATGGAGTAATTCGACATGCATTTATACACTAAAGATACGGATAATATAACAAAACAAGCATAATTTTTAATTAGGACGTATGTAACACAAGTAAACAAAACGAAGTTTTTAATACAACATGACAATTACCCGCGATCCAACGACAAGCGTTTGCGCGGCAACCGACGGCAAATTTCTGCTGTCGCCAAGCGATGATGATTTTGCACTTTGAAAAATATTTTTCTAGGCTAAAACTTCTCTTGAGTAAAATTAGTGTTCTGGTTGTTTTCAATAATGCGCTTTTCCAATCTCTAGCAGCAACCATACCGAAATCAGAATAAGAGAACATTTCACTTCATTGCCACTGACGCCAACGTCAGCCACTCGATGTTTTGTCGCTGAAACACTATGGACCAGTGGTGGAAATCTGCGAACCTTACTCACAAAACGAGAAGTAGGCAATGCAAAATACTCGCAAACACTTGTTTTGCCATTTTCTTGCCTACCTACTACTCGCGGAGAAAACAAAAAACGAACCCCGAAAAATGTTCGTGAAGTTATTCGGGATAATTTGCAAAATGTCATAAAACAACCTCGGAACATGTTTATCACGGATTTTCAAGCAAGAAGACATTTGTTTATTGTTATTGTGTTTATCTCAAGTGAAATTTATCCATTGCATTCAAAGTAACCACAAATACTCGCGACCATAATTTTTACTCGCAAACAAAATACTGCCCTCCTTTTGCCTTTGCTCTGCCCGTACTCGCGAACAAAGCAAGCGCCAGAAAAATGCAGGTGGTAGGTTCGCGCGAGTATGGCAATTTTGGTAGACCCAATTACACACTTTTCTTACTCGTGAAGCGAGTATTTCCACCATTGCTATGGACTCCATCCACGCGAATAAATTTTCACTACGTCTCTCTCCGAGGGGCGCTTCCCAAGTAACATTTTAAGTTTTATAGCGCTCTTTAAGAGCATAATTTGTTCTACATTAGCGTCATAACACCAGTATAAAACCAAAATATTACTATGGTTACGCTGCTACCGACGCCAAAAGATTATAATTTGCACTTTGGAGAAAATGCCTTGATCCTGGTTTTGCACGGGAGCACTGGTATCGAACGAACGAAAGGCGGAGCCAACGGTACGGGGCTGGGCCTTGGACTAAATTACCATCGGATACTGGCAAGCTGAGGTCCGATTTTCTCGACCGATCGGCAGAACGGCCGCAACGAAGCACCAAACAACGAAAAGGCAGCGGCTGAAACCAACGTCTGCCACTCGATGATTTACCGTTAAAATACGATAGACAGTATTCCTGCGAATACATTTTTGCATCATTTCCCACCGACGAGCACTTGCGCTGCTATGACGGAGAATTTCTACCGTTCTCAAGCGATTATGACTTGCACTTTGAAAAAATATTCAAAATCTAGCGAAAATTAGACTGAAACTGATGCCAATGGTACTCACTCGATGATTTGAGATGTTCGCCATGCGAATAAATTGTTTCAGCATCTTTCTCCGATAAGCGCTTGCGCTGCTGGCAGCGATGAATTTCTGCCGCTGCCCAACGATTTGCGTTTTGAAGAAATTTTTTGTCGGCTCTTCCTTCTTTTGTGTAAACCGATGATTCCGAATAGAACCGATTTTCAATCCACAATGCCTTTGTAATCATTCATCATTCATAAATTGATATTCATTCCTTGTCGAGTTTCTGGTCGAGCCGGACGTTTTAATACATCCGTGTCTCATCACGCGGCTTACTTTAATCTTGTAGAGTTTTTTTTTACCCTTGTGCATCAAAGGGCTGTTTTTTATATCACACAATAGTCATTCCTACTAGTGCGAAGTGCAGCTGCAAGGTGATCTTTCCAGCCGACTATCGGGAAGCGGGCTGTATTGACAAAGTCATTACAGTCCCATTAATTAGTGCCATTTGCTGAAGCCAAAAGCTACTGTGACGACAACCAGCAGCAAGCGTCGTCATCAAAAGCTACCTACTCGGGAGAGTAGGCAGTAAACAGGCTAAGTGAAAAATTCCATTGTTCCGCTGTAGTCGATTCAACCACACTTCAGTGGTGCCGTTTTGTGCTCTGCCTATAGTTGGGCACGGTTGATATCGGTGGTTAACAGTGGGACAAAAAGCAAAAAAGTTTGCCTGAAATATTATTATTGAATTTGTTTTTTTTTTTTTTTTTTGTGTTTGTGTCGTTATTGTTATTATTAGTTAATTATTATTAGTATTATTTGCTTACTTTTTTTTCTTTTTTTTTTATTATTTTGGGGATTTTGGGTTATATTACATGGACGAAGAAAACGGAGGCGAAACGCCTCCCAAAGACAATGTCGTTCGCACGCGATTCTACCAGGCTTCTTCGCCTGGGCCTTGGGTTGTTTACTTTCGGCAGAAAGTGAAAAGTATTGATTTTTAGGAATCAAACGTGACTTGACGCGTCGTTTTCCGAAAACTGATTTTCATCAGATTAATAGGAACAAACTACGTGTAACCGCACCTACATATCAGGATGCAAATGCTATCGCAAAAGACCAACTGTATAGTGTAGAATATTTGGTTTATGTGCCCTCGCGGGAGGTCGAAATTGAAGGCGTGATAAACGCAGCGAGCCTGACTTGCAAGGATGTACTTGCAGGAAAAGGTCGTTTAAAGAATGCCCTGCAATCTACTGTGGATATTCTGGATTGCAAGGAGTTGCATTCAGCTGCCATGATAGATGGTAAAAAGTGTATTCCAAGTCAGGTTCACTTCGGGTTACGTTCGCCGATTCGATTCTCCCAAAATATGTAGATATCGAAAATATGTTGCTTCCGGTGCGTCTTTTTGTACCCAGAGTTTTCAATTGTACCAACTGCAAACAGTTGGGGCACACTGCCGAGTTTTGCGACAACAAGCCCCGTTGTGACAAATGTTTTGAGAAGCATAGGGAGGAGTCATGCCAACAACAAGCTACAAAATGTGCTTATTGTGGTCTGGACCCTCCCCATGGTTTGCAAGAATGCCCGGTGTACAGAAAGCGCACCCAAAAAGTGAAGCGTTCGTTGGTACAGCGCTCCAAGCAGTCGTATGCAGAAATGGTGAAGTCGCAAGACACATCCGCAACTGCCAACGCATCGGCTGCTATTTCAGCTGCCGTTCAAGTTAGTGATTTTTATGATGTCATTTCCATTGACGAATCGGACTCTGACGTAGCCGACATGGATGATTCTGCGGAGGTACACGTACCCGAAAAGAGGAAGAAACCGTCTTCCCCGGGATTGCGCCGTAAGAAAACAAAAATCATCCCTAGAAGCTTGCCGAAATCTGATGGTAATGGGGGATTATTTAAGAATCCGAAGCAGCCTGTCTATACTGCTCCTTTTGACCCATGTTGCAGTAAGACATTCCCGCCATTGCCTAAAACTGATGTTACAAAGAAACATCAGTCAAGGAATATCTCTGAGCAGAAAACTGCTACTCGCACTTCCAAGAAAAGAATCTCGTCCAAGCGAGGATTGATATCCTTTAAGGACCTTGTGGATCGTATTTTGAACTTATTCAATATTCCGAATTCATTGAGGCCAATCATTGACCTCTTTATTCCAACAGTTGAAAGTTATCTGAAGCAATTGACTGTTTCATGGCCCTTTCTTGCAGGACTTGTATCTTTCGATGGATAATACGGCCATACAAGATACAATCACTGTGCTGCAGTGGGACTGTCATAGTCTGAAACATAAATTGACGTGTTTAAGTTTTTGATTCGCAACTCCGATTGCGATATATTTGCTCTCTGTGAAACATGGCTTTCTTCTGAAGATGAAATCAACTTCCACGATTTTAACATTATTCGCCAAGATCGGAATGATCATTATGGTGGCGTTCTTTTGGGAATCAAAAAATGTCACACTTTCTACAGAATTCCCATTCCGACTGTTAATGGTTTAGAAATCGTCGCTTGCCAAGTAAATGTAAAGAATAAAGACCTTTGCATAGCTTCAGTGTATATTCCCCCAAATGCCTCACTTAATCGTCGGCATCTTTGGAGCGCAGTCTCTCTTTTATCATCCCCAGTTTTAATACTGGGTGATATGAATGCACATGGTATTGCATGGGGCGAAACTAGAGACGATAACAGAGCGCTTATTTTCTATGATTTGTGCGACGATTTCAACTTGAATATTTTGAACACAGGCGAAGTAACTCGAATAGGACCTCAAGGTCAGGAAAGTCGAATAGATCTGTCTTTATGCTCTAATTCACTATCATTAGATTGCACGTGGAAGGTAATCCAAGATCCCCATGGTAGTGACCACATGCCGATAGTCACCACAATAAAAAGCGGCTATCAACGATCAGTGCCAGTTAATGTTCCTTTCGACCTCACGAAAAACATTGACTGGCAAAAATTGCATCGGCGGTACAAATTGGTAATATTGAATCAACTGATATTCTTCCACCACTGGATGAATATCGATTCCTCTCCGAATTGATTCATAAATGCGCACTAGAAGCTCAGAAACGACGCGTTCCAAGTACATCTGTCATGAGAAGACCAGCCACTCCTGGATGGGATGATGAATGTACTAAGTTGTATTCTGAGAAATCTGAGGCCTTCAAGGCTTTTCGTAAACACGGAAGGTCTGAGCTATTTGAAGAGTACTTGAGGCTTGAAAGAAAGCTGAAAAATCTTCTCAAGGCTAAAAAACGTAGCTACTGGCGACGTTTTGTCGAGGACTCATCACGAGAAACCTCAATGACAACACTTTGGAAAACGGCCCGCAACATGCGGAATCGCACTTCCACCAACGAGAGTGAAGAATACTCCAATCGATGGATATTCAACTTCGCAAAAAGGTCTGTCCAGATTCCGTACCAGCAGAACCGCTATTTCGAGAATCAGTCAATGATCCCGGTTCTTTGGGTGGACCATTCTCAATGCTGGAACTTTCTATGTCTCTTCTTTCATCAAATAACTCTGCTCCGGGATGCGATAACATCAAATTCAATCTTCTTAAAAACCTCCCAGATATCGCAAAAAGACGATTACTTGACCTGTACAACTGTTTCATGGAGTACAACATTGTGCCACCAGAATGGAGACAGGTCAAAGTAATAGCTATTCAAAAGCCTGGGAAACCAGCGTCTAATCACAATTCATACCGACCGATTGCCATGCTATCGTGCATGAGGAAATTATTGGAGAAAATGATTCTTTCAAGAATTGATCGTTGGGTCGAACCAAATGCATTACTATCAAATACTCAGTTCGTTTTTCGAAAAGGTAAAGGAACAAATGATTGTCTAGCGTTGCTCTCTTCAGATATACAGCTGGCCTATGCGCACAAGGAGCAATTATTTCAGTATTCTTGGACATTAAGGGCGCTTTTGATTCAGTTTCCATTGAAGTACTGTCAGACAATCTGCACAGTAGTGGATTACCCGTTATTTTGAATAATTTCTTGTACAATTTGTTGTCAGAAAAACAAATGAACTTTACTCTCGGCACTCTGACAACTTCCAGAAATAGCTACATGGGCCTTCCTCAAGGATCATGTTTAAGTCCCTTGCTTTATAATTTCTATGTTAAAGATATTGACAATTGTTTGGAAGGACAATGCACGCTCAGACAACTTGCAGATGATGCCGTGATCTCTTTAAGAGGTTCATGTGCAGAAGTCCTGCAAGGACCATTGCAAAGTTCCCTAAATAATCTGACTGTTTGGGCCAGACATTTAGGGATCGAGTTCTCTCCGCAAAAAACTCAATTGGTTGTGTTTACTAAGAAGCGGTATCCTGCTCAACTGAAACTCAAGCTGTTGAATGATGACATCAACCAATCTTTATCTTCAAAATACCTTGGGGTCTGGTTTGATTCTAAGTGTACCTGGAAAACCCATATTGATTATTTGATAGAGAAATGCCGAAAAAGGATTCATTTTCTACGTTCTATCTCCGGAACTTGGTGGGGCGCTCACCCGGAAGACCTCATCAAACTATATAAAACGACTATTCTCTCTGTTTTAGAGTATGGCTCTTTCTGCTTCCTCTCAGCAGCTGATTGCCACCTGATCAAATTGGAACGAATTCAATATCGTTGTTTGCGTATTGCTCTTGGCTGTATGCATTCAACGCATAACATGAGCCTGGAGGTGCTTGCTGGAGTCACTCCTTTAAAGCACCGCTACTGGGAGCTCTCACTTAGAACACTGATCAAATGTGGGACAAGTAACACACTTGTCTGTGTGAAAATTTCGATAATATGCTTGAACTGATTCGTCAGTCAAGTTTCCTGAGGGTCTACCTCAACTACATATCGACAGATCTTTGTCTTCCATGTTATAATCCACCACGAGTTAACTTCATCAACGACAGTTTTTCCATTGAATACGATCTGTCCATGAAACATGCAATAGAAGGAATACCAGATCATCTTCGAAATCTTTCCATTCTCCCTATCTTTTCCGAAAAATATGAACATGTCAATTGCAACAACAGATATTTCACTGATGGTTCTCGCATCAACGGATCCACTGGCATCGGTGTCTTCAATGTAAATTCAACCACCTTCCGAAAACTTCAGGAACCGTGTTCGGTTTATGTTGCTGAGCTGGCAGCAATTAACTTCGCTTTGGGGATGAGTTCCGATCAGCTGGTAGACCATTATTTCATCTTCTCGGATAGTCTTAGTTCTATCGAGGCACTCCGGTCGATGAAACCTGTTAAGCACGCATCTTACTTTCTTACAAACATAAGAGAGCAGATGCGTGATTTGGTCGAAAGATCATTCAAGATTACCTTTGTATGGGTCCCATCCCATTGCCTAATCTATGGCAATGAGAAGGCGGACTTGCTAGCAAAGGTGGGCGCACAGGAAGGTGAAGTTTATGACAGACAAATCTCGAACAACGAGTTTTTCCCATTAGTTCGTCAGAGTACTCTTCAAAATTGGCAAACGATTTGGTCACACAATGAACTTGGACGGTGGCTATTTTCCATAGTTCCTAAAGTTTCTGCGCGAGCGTGGTTCAGAGGTGAGGACTTGAGCCGAGGCTTCATTCGCACGATGTCGAGGCTTATGTCCAATCACTATTCACTAAACGCACATCTCTATAGAATAAACTTGGTCGATAGCAACCTATGTAGGTGTGGAGCCGGTTACGATGACATAGATAATGTTGTTTGGTATAGCTCGGAAAATGACGCTTCCAGAGAGCAACTTTCGGATACCCTTGTGGCCCGACGTAAACAACCCTAAAGGGAAGTAAGTAGTGTTTTGGTGGATCGGGATGTGGTGTATATGCAGGCTATCTATTCCTTTCTTTGCTCGTCTGCTATCAAAGTCTAATACTTCTTTCTTTCCTGTCTCTGTCTTATTGTTCCGTGTACCATGAAACTTTGGCCATCCGGAAGATGCTCCCTGACGAACCACAACTCGAACACGACGCTACGATACAACGTTTTGACGTCAAATACCCGGATGAGCAGCTGTAATACCCCAAACCAAAATCCCAACCCTGTCCATCCTGAAATTACGCAATCTAACCTTGAGTCGCCACGAGTATCTTGGTCAATGTCCCTTTCCCCTTACTAACTGTTAATAATAATGATATAGTTTGTAAATATCATAAAGAGTCTCGGCTCCGTTAAGTGTTATACACGCCTGAGCCTGTCAAATAAATGCAATAGATAAAAAAAAAAAAAAAAAATAAATTGATATTCTCATAACTTCAACAATTTTCAACCGATTCGGATAATTTTGACAGTTTTGGAAACAGAAACTCATATACTTTTAACTCAAGGTTTACAGCTTATGCTCATGGCTATACAAAAAATCTTTGAAGTAAGGCTTAAGGGTCTACACGCGTAACCAAAGGCCATTGAAATGAGGTCTTAGTCATCCGAGAAATCTCTGGAGTAAAGCCTAAACATCTACTCGCGTAACCAAAGGCCTATTATGCAAATTCAAATACGGTACATGCTCTTTGTGGTACTTAGCATAGAATGCGTTCACAGTATATGTTCCGAGTCATCCAAGAAATTTCTGGAGTAAGGCCTTAAGGTCTACACTCGTAACTATGGGTCTATGGACTTGTCTCAAAAGTGGTACATGCTCTTTGCACATCTTGAAATTAAATGTGATCACAACATATGTTCTGCGCTATCGAAGAAATCTCTAGGATAAGTTCTCTGGCGCCTTCATTGCATATGTTCATGGTCATCCAAGAAAACCCTGGAAAAGGCCTTCAGGTCTACACGCGTAACAAGAGATCTTTTAGATTGTTTCAAAAGTGGCGCATGCCCTTTGAAGTACATAGAAAAGAGCGCTTTCATTGCATATGTTGATAGTCATCCAAGAAAATCCTGGAAAAGGCCTTAAGATCTACACGCGTAACCATAGATCTTTTAGATTGTTTCAAAACTGGTACATGCCCTTTGTGGTACATAGAATAGAACGCCTTTATTGCATATGTTCATGGTCATCCAAGAAAACCCTGGAAAAGGCCTTAAGATCTACACGCGTAACCAAAGATCTTTCAGATTTTTTCAAAAGTGTTACATGCCCTTTGTGGTACATAGAATAGATTGCGTCCATTGCATAGGTTCATGGTTATCCAAGAAAACCCTGGAATAGGCCTTTAAATCTGCATGGGTACCCAGAGATCTTTTGGCTTGTTTCAAAAGTGGTACATGCCCTTTGTGGTACATAGAATAGAATACGTCCATTGCATATGTTTATGGTCTTCCAAGAAAATGTTAGAATAGGCCTCAGGATCTTCTCACGTATCTAGATACCTTTCGGATTGTTTCAAGAGTGGCATATGCCTTTTGAAGTACATAGAATATACCGCTTTCATTTCATATGTTCATGGGTATCCAAGAGAACACTTGAACAATCCTCAAGAACTTAACGCGTAACCAGAGTTCTTTCGGCCTATTTGAATAGTTACACATGCCTTTTATGGTACGTAGAATAGAATGCACCCATTTCAAATGTTCATGGTCATCCAAGAAAACCCTGAAGTAAGGCATTAGGATCTACACCAGAGATATATCAGCCTGTTTTAAATTTGGTACATGCCTTTGGGGTCCATGAATAAAATGCGTTCATGGCATATGCTAATGGTCATCCTAGAAATTTATGGAGTAAGACTTCTAGGCTTACACGAATATCTAGAGTTTCAAAGTTTCAAAGTGCTCGCGTTTTCGGGGGCCCACCCCTCGATACGGAAGGTACGCACAATAGGGTGGCTCAAATTAGTATGGGAAAACTTTTTTCAATTTTTTTGGTGGGCCGCCCTCTTATTCGGTTCTATTTGATGCCCTGATGCTCTGGACAAAATTTCAACCAAATCGGTCAACGTTTAGGCGGTGCTAAACTCGTTGGAAGTTTATATGCAAAAATGTATGCAGAAACATCCAAAAACAGTGAATTGCAGGTGGACGGTGAAGACTTACGATGAAGAACTATGATACTCACTCAGATCTTGAAGAATTTAATACAGAATGTTATGCAGAAAACCGCGAGAAGATTAGAGTTTGCCCGGCTAAGTTATTAGCATTTCTATGAAGTGGGGTTTGAGCAAATTTCGTTTCTTTTACCTTTGAAAAGAAATAAATTCACCCCTACAACACTCCAGTAAAATGCTAATATCTTTGCCTAATAAACTCTAATCTTCTCGCGGTTTTCAGCATAACATTCTGTATTTAATTCTACAAGAACTGAATGAGTATCATGGTTCTTGATCGTTAATTGTACAGTCTAACTGCAAATCACTGTTTTTGGATATTTCTGCATACATTTTTGCATATAAACTTCCAACGAGTTTAGCACCGCCTAAACGTTAATTGATTTGGCTGAAATTTTGTCCAGAGCATCAGGACATCAAATAGAACCGAATAAGAGGGTGGCCCATCAAAAAATTTGAAAAAGTGTTTTTTGAGCCACCCTAACGCACAACTATCATTTTTATTATTTAACGCATGCTGCGACGAAGCAAAGCTAAATCAACAAAAATGACAGTTGTGCGCCGCCTCCGTTTCGAGTGGTGTGCCCCCGAAAACGCGAGCACTTTGAATCTTGGATTCCGTGAGGAGTGTCCTTAATTTAATTTCAATATGGTACATGATCTTTGCGATATTGACCCATTTCTTCCCTCACTTTCTCGGTGTGAAAATGTATCGTTCCAATTTATTTACATTTTGCATTTCCAAAGAATAGACAGCTTCATATTAGTGATATGAATGAAGTTTGTATACTACATGGAACCAACAACAACAAGACAACAATAACTACTTGGAATGCTAATATATCAAGATGAGGTTTCACATCTTGTTTATTCTTCAATAACTGCCCAGAGCTAATGACAACAATTTGAACTACTACATATACCAATAGCCTTCCGTTCGTGGGTTGACCTGCAGATCATTCCTATATGGAGTTCATAGACTACCTAGTACCATGGCAAAAACAAAAACTACAGCAGACGGTCGATAACTGCTTGTTAGAATAGGCCTCAGTCATTTAACTGAAATGCTTTTTAACTGCAATTCGAGAGTTGCAACAGTTTTACAGTTATCGGACCGCTTCAAACCGATGTCAGACTCAATGACAGCTACATTGAGCTGTACATTTAGCACATCCCACGAAACCAGTACGCTAGACAGGTGTTTTCCCTACTAAGCTACGAAGGACCTCCGTCGTCCTCCGCAACTTAACGGGTACTGATGAAACAAAATTCACAGCACCAGGCATGTAGCCGAACTCTCACAATACATTCTCAGAACTAACTCTCTCATATATGTTTTTGTATAATGCCAACCAAGTAGGATGAGTATTTAGTATTATCTGGCTCCTACACTTCATCACCAACGGCGCTCGATGAAGTAGGGTTGTGTGAGATTGTGCCAGTTGGTCGTCAGATCCCAACCCGACCACATAGGCTAAGAGAGATCGCCTTTCGAGTTCAGTACATTCAAAGTTAATTGCCTATATTCTGGGTATTGAGCCACCCGGAGTGGAAATTAATTACTATGTCTGTAACTCGATTACGCATATGCACAACATGTGATAGATTAAGTTCGGCAAAGGTATTGGAGGAAAACCTTTACCTTCCGTCCCTCCCAGTTGTTCTTCACTAACTGCATCCGTTACGGAGGTTGATCCACCTACCTTGTCTCTATGGAGCTCGTAGACTACCTGGAGCCCATGACAACAACAAGAACTACTTGGAATACACACATGTACCAAGAAAGGGTCACGCTACTTGTTTATTCTTCAATAACTGCCTCCATTACGGAGGTTGATCCACCGAACTTGAATCTTTCGTAGACTACCTGGAGTTCGTAGACTACCTGGAGCCAACAACAATAACAAGAACTACATGAAATACAAACATATATCAAGAAGGGGTCACAAAACTTGTTTATTCTTCAAACGCTGCCTCCGTTACCGAGGTCGATCCCCAGACCTTGACTCTATGGAGTTCGTAGACTACCTGGAGTCCTCGACAACAACAAGAACTACTTTGAATACACACATATACCAAGAAGGGGTCACACAACTTGTTTATTCTTCGATAACTGCCTCCATTATGGAGATTGATCCGAAGACCTTGACTGTATGGAGTTCGTAGACTATCTGGAGCCCACGACAACAACAAGAACTACATGAAATACTAACATTTACCAAGAAGGGGTCATGCAACTTGTTTATTCTTCGTTAACTGCATCCATTACGGAGATTGATCCGAAGACCTTGACTGTATGGAGTTCGTAGACTACCTGAAATCAATGACAGCAACAAGAACTACTTGGAATGCAAACATGTTCTAAGAAAAGGTCATTGGATGACCCGGAACATATACTGCGAAAGCATTATATGCTAAGCACCATAAACAGCATGTACCGTTTTTGAATTTACACGATAGACCTTTGGTTACGTTAGCAGACCATACGATCTTATTCCAGGGTTTTTTTTTGGATGACTTAGGCCTTACTCCAGGGGTTTTTGGAGACCAAGAATATATACTGTGAACACCGACTATTCTATAGAAGCGCAATGAGCATGTAATATATTTGAAACTGGTTGATAGTCCTTCGGTTACGTGTGTAGACTCTTAAGCCTTACTTCAAAGATTTCTTGAATAACCATGGATAAAAGCTGTAAACCTTGACAATGGGCAAAAAGCTTATGAGTTTCTGTTTCTAAAACTGTCAAAATTATCTAAATCGGTTGAAAATTGTTAAAGTTATGAAAATATCAATTTATAAGAACCCTGTCGGCCATCCACGTGGTAAAAGAAATCAGATGCCCCTCCCACGTCTCTCCTTACTGTATCAACATGCTTTTCTCACAGATGCTACATTTTATGAAGTTCTTAGATGTCACCGAGTTTCAGCTTTCAGCTATAAAAATTCATTGAAATATCACCACTTGAATTTGAAAAAGGAACACGGGTAATCCGTCGGCCGCATAAGGGTTAACTTGTAATGCTTAAAGAATCTTACAACTTCGCCGAACAGACCATTGTTCTAAATACAAAGTGTAAGGGATGATAACGAAATTAAAAAATGTCACGGAATGTCATGACATTAAATTAATGTCATTTGACACTAATTCGGCTCTCACGCCGTCAATTTCAGATTTAGAGCAATGACCTATTAGAAAAAGTTTTAGGATCATTTAAGGGCTATATGTTTATATAAAACATACAGTTGTAAACAAGTTGTGAAAAAAGTTATAAACAAATTAGTCCCATGACATCGATATGACATTTCCCGTCGCGGACGCAACCAGTCCGAACCTTGCATAAAAAATTCAGTTGACTACTTCTGCTGTCCGACAGTCACTTGATGATTTTCCGCTAAGACGCCACCATTTAGAATGCATTTTTAGTACCGAAACCAACGCCATTTTTGCAATCAACCCTTCCTACTCATGAATTGTTGATCCTGAAAAGAATCGGTTTTCTATTCACAATGCGCCTGATTAGAAACACAGCAACAGCAACCAAACGATGGTCCAAACCTGGGAGTCCCAACATTGCGTGGAAGTTTTTCATGAGCTCTACCGGCGACAGCTGTTGTGTCCCTAGTGTCCGCCCTCCTTAAAGTATTTATGATTAGAGCCCAGCTCGTAAGTTGCACGATTTTTATGTCTGTGCTTGCGATGCACGTACGGGATTGGTAGGTTTAACGATTCTTAATAGTGCTTGGAAAATTCAAATTTTCAATAGTTTGTGGCCTTTAATACATTGTTTCAATATTTGGGAAAAATCTCGATGGATTTAAACCAAATTTTTCAAAATCGGTTGGGAGGCGGCTGAGTTATTAGCCCATACTTCCTGAGTTAAAATCTGAGGATCAGTTCTCATAAATTTTTTTGCTGTCCGAGGAAAAACATGTCTGTCTGTTTTTTTGTTAAATATCTTGGCTGTGCATATGCACAGCATATGTTTCGAAATGGACAAATTGATATGAAATTTGCGAAAAAGAATCCACGTGTCTTGGAGGGACACGAACCCTCAACCTCCTACTCTCTAGATAGGCGTGATAACCCCTACACAACAAGACCACTTAAAGGTCACGTTTGCGGAAAAGCCATCAGAATCCGAGTACCAACCTCCACCGCGGTTAGCTCTCTTTTTTGCAAATTGAATATCTTTCGGATGCTTGATTTGCCCAATCTCCACATTTGCTTTACTGTTGTATATCCACAGCCAAGCGAAGTGCACATTGTTTATTAAACGAGAGGATCGCACTCCATGCCCCCCAGCAACGGACTGGGCGGGACGGTATAGAATGCGAATTCAATCGCACTCTGCTGTGCCAAAGGCTTGCTTGGCTAAAGCATTTGATGAGTTTGATTGCCTTTACGTAAACGGTCGCGTGTACTCAGACGACTAATGACGGTGAAAGACCGCCACTTGATTACAATTAATTGCATATTATTCGGCAACTCGGCCGTACGAAAACCATTTTTTTGTTAAATATCTTGGCTGTGCATATGCACAGCATATGTTTCGAAATGGACAAATTGATATGAAATTTGCGAAAAAGAATCCACGTGTCTTGGAGGGGTCTTGTTGTGTAGGGGTTATCACGCCTATCTAGAGAGTAGGAGGTTGAGGGTCCCTCCAAGACACGTGGATTCTTTTTCGCAAATTTCATATCAATTTGTCCATTTCGAAACACAGCCAAGATATTTAACAAAAAAATGGTTTTCGTACGGCCGAGTTGCCGAATAATATGCAATTAAATGTCTGTCTGTTTCCCAAAATTTGTTTCAATAGAAAAATACAAGTTTGACCTGAAAGAAGGTTAGAAATGTGTTTGATTTGTCCCTTCATGCCAATGCAACCGCGTAGCAGACGATCATTTGAATATAGTGATTTGGATTCCTTTTGAGGGAAAGTCCAGGCTTTCAATAAGTTTCAGCTATAATTGAAATATGCACATCGTGAACTTCAAAAGATGGGTATTTAAGTTCAAAACATCTATTTGGATGCAATTCGAAGTGTAATTACAATTGTTTGTGCGAGTTCAATATAAACTAAACAGCTTCAGTTTTGTTATTTGCTTTGACCAATGCATCGATCGTATCGTTTTAAGTTGATTATTGGATACGTCAATATATTTTCTGTTTGGGACATCAAATGGTGATATAGATATTGGCTTAAAATTGTTGATGAAAGAACGTTAATTGGTCTCCTGATTGAGAAATCATTTTCAAAGATCGAAAACTTTTATCAGTTTACCAGGTTTTTAACAATACAGTGAACGTTCGCTAATTGGGACTTTTCTAGCTGGGGCGTTTATTAGTTGAGGGTTCGCTAATTGGGGCGAAACCCAATTAAAAAGCAGCTGAACGTCAGAACGTAATGTCAAAAACGCGTTGACGTTTTGTTTCCGTGTTTGGCGGGATCGATTTTTTCTAGCGCGTAAAATTTTCCTTTGTTCAATGCAAAAAGTAGACAACTTTGACGCTTGTCAAAACGCCCCAATTAGCGAACGGCATTCGCTAGTTGGGGTGAGGTCGTGCCCCAATAAGCGAACGATCACTGTAATCGGATATTTTTCCATTTCTTCCAATAATATTCCTATCATCTCCTCGTTTGGTGCTTCGCGTACCATTAGACCGGTATAGGCATAAAACGCATCAAAACGATGACAATATTCCGAAAACCAATTTCTTAAATACAAAATCCATTTTCCGAAAACTGTGTCAATTATTAATATTAGGGTAAATTATATTTTGACTGGCATGTTAATTTTGTGGACATGTTAATTTTGGGAAAGTATTATCCTCTGGGCTCTGATGTTCCGAAGGTCCATCATACTCCCTCCTCCAAGTGTGTCAGCTACAACATGTTTCATACTTTTGGTCTTCTTGAAAACAACCACTTTGATCGTCTGCAGCTTGTTAGCCTGCATCTCCTCGACAATTGCAGGCAGATGTATTCCGGAAGGCATACAATTCTGACAAAATAAATTTAAATATAAATAAGAATGAGCCAGCCGTGTGGGCTGAAAATCTCTTTTATAAAAAAAAATCTGGAGAGCATTTGGGGTTTTCCCAAATATTTTGGCACACATGGCATTTAAAACCTCTGATTCTCTTGTTTATTTCAAATATTTAGGGTAAACTCCAGGAACAAATACAATCAGTCACAAACGGCTACTAATTTTATGCACGAAATGGGTTAATTTGTACACTTGTACGGCATCCATGTTCGTTAGCTCAAGACGTACCTCAATGTGCCTGCGCATTAGAGAACGCTCTTGAAAAGAACGGCGCCCACTCTCACTCAACCCCATAAAAGAGCTCCTCAATGAATTAGCCAACGGCCTTTTTTCTGCCGCTCGCATCAAGTAACGCGTAGAGAAGCACCTGAGCAGCCTAGGCACCCCAAATAGACTGCACCCGCGAAATAACCTTCACGACCTCATCGTGGCAAAGCGCCTTGGTATTCAAAACCACAAACCAAACTCCAAAACGCGCCCACCACCTGGCTATCGGTTCAGTCCGTCTACGAACGCACCCTAGAAAGCACCGAAACCTCTTCAGGGCAAAGAAGTTCACAAAGGTGCTCAAAACAAAACGGTCGGTGCCCGGCCCGGTTTGCATCGATTCAAATTCGATGCTGCTTATTGCGTGCGCAGCGCAGTGAAGCACACGTCGTCGCTCCCCGCATTAGCCTACAGTGTGGCTAATCCGAGAGGGAGAGTGCGTTTGTTGATTCCAAGGTGTAGAAACGCGCGCGCGTTGGATGCTACCAGCAACCAGTTGATATCGCTTGCTTAGGGTGATTCCAATGTTCGAAAATTAGTTGATCTGATACAGATATTTTGCAATGCGAATGTAATAAATTATCCAGTGCGGTGCAGTGAAAGTTTTACTTATTAGGGACCTTTTATCATCGAATGGAGAAATATGTTTGTTTTTCATTAAGCTCTGAGAATATGTAGTATAACATCCTAAGTTGCCAATCAACACTCTTGAATGTTTCTAAAAAATGTAGATTTTGGAATGATGCAATATTTGTTATTGCACAAGAAATGCAAACAACGTGTACTACTCTATCACAATAGAGATACAGTTTTCTTCTACTTGCACTCTCAAGGTTTGGAAAAACTTCAGAAAGAGTGTGTATGAGGACGACGGAGTGCAAAAAGAGAGTGTATGCTTGCTCGCTAGGCCGGCTACCAAACACCAACAGCTGCGTGCGGACTTAGAGGAGGGTGAATCAAGAGCCGTAGACCGCGAAGCAGACAACCAAAAGCGATTAGCTCAGTTTCATTCACGACGCCGAACAGTTCGTATACGGGTAGTGCGAACCCAACGGAATTCGTTTATCTGTTTATAAACGCACGCGTTTCGGCGCGGTTTTTCGTTCTTTCGAAATGACGTGGTACTTCTCCGAGAAATGCGTGAAATGCATCAACGGTACCGGAGGGTGAGGAGCAAGCCAACAGAACGTCTGGCTCCGGGAAGGTGGTTCGAGAATATTTCGGTGCATCGTCCACGTTGTTGGTGCGCCGCAGTTGGGACAGTGGAAGTAGCAAAGCGTCTTTGGGTCAAACGACACATTGATCTTGAATGAGGTCGTGAGCAGTTTTCGCAGTCAATTGGATCCATGTGCATGTGTTTAGACGGTAGCGCTGCGCCGAAGTGGGAGAAACGTCCGTTGGGAAATGGAGCAACCGGCAAATTGAACGACGGTCGAAAGATCGCGAGTGGATCGGGAAGCTATCAATTATGGTGAATTTGTGATGTTGTTTTAACAGAGGATCTTTGCCAGGGGGATTAAGTGTATTTTGGCAACACAATGGGACTGAACAAGCTAATTTCGTTGTCCAAATCGGACATGTTGGCCACCACGGATGAGTCTGGCGGAGGTGGTCGGCGGCGCGATACTACCGCCGAGGCAGAGGATAATTATTTGGAACAGCAGAATCAGCTCAATGTGTTGAAATGCAGCGCAAAGCTTCAACAGCAGCAGCAGCAGCAATTGTTCGGTAGTGATTTCGATATTTGCAAAAAGAGCGGAGACTATGGAGTTAAGAAGCAGACGTTGTGGAGCTCGCTGAAGATACCGAAGAAAATTAAAGGTACGGATTGAGGTTGTTTTCGAACAATGATTATTAACGGTGATGATGATGATGATGATAGAGCTGACCTGTAGGCTGACTCATCAAGGGTGTGATGATGGCATAAGTCGGGCCAGGCATGACCAATCCCTTTCGCCCGGGCGGATTTCGTGAGTCATGGTTCGCTTGAGATTATTTTGTATGCATTTGGTGGATAGGGTCATTTGTCAACTTACTTATCTGGAATTAGTTCCTGAAAAGAGGCCAAACGAAAGAAAAATATTCCTGTTTTTTTCGAAAAGTGGTTAGGGTATTAACCTACAAGTCTTTTCATTCTTACTTAGGTTTTGTATCCAATAAGAGTTCAATACCCTCTTTGTGAAGATGTTGTTAATAGCTATCATCTAGAACAGTGACTATGGGCTTATTGTCTGGGCAATAAATTTGCAAATACTTTTAAAAAGAACGAATGGAGTTAAATAAATTTAGAATACTAGATTTTTATTTGTATTACAGGAAATATTTAATTTATTTAAATTCCAGACGTATATGAATTTTTTGAAGAAAAACTAGACAGTATCGAGCAATAAATAAATTGATGACTTTTTTAGTATTAATGATAGAAGAGTTTTGATAGGAATCTATACCATTTCGCAGAAAGATATCTCGGCGAATAAAATTTAGTCAAATTTTGATAAGAAATTATTTTAAGCTTTTAGTGGAATGGCTTTACTTATCCTAAGACCACTCGATTATACCTTTGACAGATACGTATTTCAACTGACTTACTGTTGAGGTCGAAATATGTATCTGTCAAAGATTCAATCAAGTGGTAGATTAAAATGGTATAGTACGAACTCGTCTTATGACAAGTGATTCAGTCAAATATCATTTGGTCAAAAGGATATTACATCTATCGGACATTTTATCGAATGGACATTTAGTAGAATGACTGACTGTTTTTAAAAAAAAAATCACTTCAGTCAATACGACCGATACAAATATTTAATAAAAATTATGTCCTACTGGCTTTCAAAAAGTCAAGGGATGAGGGTGGTGGTTTGGTTTGGTAATAAAAACTGAATATTAAAATTAAAAAAAAAAAACTCTTCGGATTTGTTAAAAAATGTTTCGAAAATGCACAAAATTCTCCGAATCGTTTGTTGTTGCCCCCTAAAATTTTAGTTTTGGGCAAAAAAAACGAGAGGGTGGAGACATATTTATGGATTTATAAAAAGAATAAGTAATAGGAAAACGTTTAATATTCCTGATATGATATTGACTTTGGCGAACCTTTGTTAAAAAGGGATCTAGGCGAATGATGTTTCGACAAAAAGACATTACGTCGAATAGATATTAGGTCGTATGGCCATTTGATCGAAATTATTTTTTGAACGAATTGGTTGAAATTGAATATTATACTGAACTAATTCTTGTATGAATATTAAGTAGAGGGAGAGTCCATTAAAAGAATAAAAAAAACCTATGCTGCACTTCACTATCGATTAAATGTTCATTTTACCAAATGTTCCTTGGACTAAACGTCCTTTCGACGAATTGTCATTCGACTAAATGTCACTGATTTATCTATCATCGATCAATTATGCTGAATTTTACTTTCGACTAAATTTCCACTCGCCTGAATATCGTTTCGACTAAATCGTTTCGAATGCCCATTCGACTAAATGTCCCTTCGACCATTCTTTTCCTTTTCTAAGATTAATATCAAACAGGATTCCTTTGACCAAATGTCGTTATGACATTTGGAAGCTTCTCCGAACTTTTAAAAAGAGACTTACGAGCCTCTAAAAATAAGGCTTACGAGCCTCTAAAAATGAGGCTTCCAAGCCTCTTGAAAGGATGCTTTTGCGCCTCTTTCAAGCCTCATGAAAACAGGTGTTCGAGCCCTTTGAAAGGAGTTGTTTGAACCCCTTGGAAGGAGGCTTCCGAGCCTCTTGGAAGGAGGCTTCCGAGCCTCTTGGAAGGAGGCTTCCGAGCCTCTTGAAAGGAGGCTTCCGAGCCTCGTGATAGGAGGCTTTCGAGCATCGTCAAAGGAGGCTTGAGTGCCTCTTGAAAGGAGGCTGGAGAGCCTTTTTAAAGGAGGCTTCCGAGCCTCTTGAAATGAGGCTTCCGAGCCTCTTGAAAGGAGGCTTCTGAGCCTCTTGAAAGGAGGCTTCCTGAGCCTCTTGAAAGGAAGCCTGAGCCTCTTGAAAGGGAGGCCTTCCTGAGCCTCTTGAAAGGAGGCTTCTGAGCCTCTTGAAAGGAGGCTTCTGAGCCTCTTGAAAGGAGGCTTCCGGAGCCTCTTGAAAGGGAGGCTTCTGGAGCCTCTTGAAAGAGAGGCTTCCGAGCCTTTGGAAAAAGGGCCTGAGACTCTTGAAAGGAGGCTTCTGAGCCTCTTGAAAGGAGGCTTCCTGAGCCTCTTGAAGGAGGCTTCTGTGCCTCTTGAAAGGTGGCTTCCTAGCCTCTTGAAAGGAGGCTTCCTGAGCCTCTTGAAAGAAGGCTTCTGAGCCTCTTGAAAGGAGGCTTCTGAGACTCTTGAAAGGAGGCTTCTGAGCCTCTTGAAAGGAGGCTTCCTGAGCCTCTTGGAAGGAGGCTTGAGCCTCTTGAAAGGAGGCTGCTGAGCCTCTTGAAGGAGGCTGCCGAGTTTCTTGAAGGAGGCTGCTGAGCCTCTTGGAAGGAGGCTGTTGAGCCTCTTGGAAGGAGGCTGCCGAGGCCTCTTGGAAGGAGGCTGCCAGGCCTCTTGGATGGAGGCTGCCGAGGCCTCTTGGAAGGAGGCTGCTGAGCCTCTTGGAAGGAGGCTGCCGAGCCTCTTAGAAGGAGGCTGCTGAGCCTCTTGGAAGGAGGCCTGAGGCCTCTTGGAAGGAGGCTTCTGAGCCTCTGGAAGGAGGCTGAGCTCTTGGAAGGAGGCTTCCGAGCTCTTGAAGGAGGCTTGAGCTCTTGGAAGGAGGCTCTGAGCCTCTTGAAGGAGGCTTCTGAGCCTCTTGGAAGGAGGCTTCTGAGCCTCTTGGAAGGAGGCCTGAGCCTCTTGAAGGAGGCTTCTGAGCTCTCTTGGAAGGAGGCCTGAGCCTCTTGGAAGGAGGCCTGAGCCTCTTGAAGGAGGCTTCTGAGCCTCTTGGAAGAGGCTTCAGCCTCTTGGAAGGATGCTCTGAGCCTCTTGGAAGGAGGCTTCCGAGCCTCTTGGAAGGAGGCTTCTGAGCCTCTTGGAAGGAGGCTTCCGAGCCTCTTGGAAGGAGGCTTCCGAGCCTCTTGGAAGGAGGCTTGAGCCTCTTGGAAGGAGGCCTGAGCCTCTTGGAAGAGGCTTGAGCCTCTTGAAGGAGGCTCTGAGGCCTCTTGGAAGGAGGTTTGAGCCTCTTGGAAGGAGGCTCTGAGCCTCTTGGAAGGAGGCTTCTGAGGCCTCTTGGAAGGAGGCCTGGGAGCCTCTTGGAAGGAGGCCTGAGCCTCTTGAAGGAGGCTCTGAGCCTCTTGGAAGGAGGCTTCTGAGCCTCTTGGAAGGAGGCTTCTGAGCCTCTTGGAAGGGGAAGCTTCTGAGGCCTCTTGGAAGGAGGCCTGAGCCTCTTGGAAGGAGGCTTGAGCCTCTTGGAAGGAGGCTCGAGCCTCTTGGAAGGAGGCTTCTGAGCCTCTTGGAAGGAGGCTTCTGAGCCTCTTGGAAGGAGGCTTCTGAGCCTCTTGGAAGGAGGCTTCTGAGCCTCTTGGAAGGAGGCTCTGAGCCTCTTGGAAGGAGGCCTGAGCCTCTTGGAAGGAGGCTTGAGGCCCTCTTGGAAGGAGGCTTGAGCTCTTGGAAGGAGGCTTCCTGAGCCTCTTGGAAGGAGGCTTGAGCGGCCTCTTGGAAGGAGGCTTCTGAACCCTCTGGGAAGGAGGCTTTGAGCCTCTTGGAAGGAGACTCTGAGCCTCTTGGAAGGAGACTTTGAGCCTCTTGGAAGGAGACTCTGAGCCTCTTGGAAGGAGGTTTCCGAGCCTCTTGGAAGGAGGCTTCCGAGCCTCTTGAAAGGAGGCTTCCGAGCCTCTTGAAAGGAGGCTTCCGAGCCTCTTGAAAGTAGGCTTTTGAGCCCTTTGAAAGGAGGTGTTTGAACCCCTTGAAAGGAGGCTTCCGAGCCTCTTGAAAGGAGGCTTCCGAGCCTCCTGATACAATACAAAGTTTTGGAACAAAATTACTTAATTATCAAAACTTAATCGATAAGTTTTAATTGGAATTGTAAAACATCCACCATTATGCATTTTTGTCCAAGGTCCTTCTGGGGCCAGCGAAGGTACACCCAGGAAAATATGTACTCCATGCTGAGAACCGCTGTTGTGGCAGCTCCATTTGATCACAAATCAAATCAGATATCCTTTCAGCCTATAACTGAGGACATTTAACAACAAATGTACGATTGAATTGATATGATTTTTTCCATTTTCATTCTACGAACAAAATATTACAAGTCAGTCAAATAGGCGCTTACTTTTACGCTGAGCCCCGACCAAATGTCATTCGACTGAACATCATTCGACGGAATGTCAGTCGACGAACTGGTCCAAAGTCTTATAAAAAAAAACTCATTGCGCACAAAGTTTTGAACTTATACAAGCTGGAATTGTAGCAGAATTTCCGAAAAGAATTCGAAAAGTTCCTAGACAACATTCAAAATAATTCTTCGGATGAAAATTTAACTTTTTCAGATTGTGAAATTAAAATCTGTAACTCTCTAGAGGGAATATGTTTCGGGTTGTGTATTGATGTATACAGATTGAGACGAAGGGGGAACTAAAGTCAAATTGCGTGTAACAAAAAAAATCACAAAAGACTTCACCATCAGAAATCAGAACTTTTCAAAGGAATTGAAGAAATTTCTCGAAGAAAATTAAAAGCAGATGATTACATATTTTGAAAGGAAACATAAGTCAAAATCTATTCTCTGGTTAGAATTTACAGAAAATAAGAATGATAAAACGAACTTCTCAGCTCAAGCCAATTTATTTCTTTTTCCCCTGTCATAACGGGACATTTCGAGTAAAGGCTGATATCATAATTAGGGCAAATTGAAAGCATATTTTGATACCATTCGGCTGAATGAGATTTGACCGAATACGTCATTTAGCCGAAAAGGTTATTTCACCGAATGTGTCATATGACCGAAAAGGTCATTTGGCCGCACAAGTCATTTGGTGAGTGAGAAGAAAGGCATCTGACTTCACTGTGAAAAGTGAGTAGTGCGGAATGAGAAGTGAGACATCTCACTACTCACTTCGCACCTTTCACAATGAGTAGCGAGAAATGATGATTGAGAAGTGAGACGTTAAATGACCTATTTGGCCAAATGACATATTCGGCCAAACGACATATTCGATCAAATGACTGTGCGGCCAAATTACTTTTTTCGGCAAAATGACCTGTTAGGCCAAATGACCTATTCGGTCAAATGACTTATTCGGCCAAATGACCTGTTCGGACAAATAACTTGTTCGACCAAATGGTCTGTTCAGTCAAATTACCTATTCTGCCGTATGACCCGTTCGGCCAAATGACCTTTGGCCTAATGGTGCTTCGACCTAATGGTTTGTTCGGCCTAACTGCTTTCGGCCAAATTGCTATCGGCTGAATGAGTTTCGGCCAAACGACCCTCCTAAAATTTTTCATTCGTTGGTTGGGTGAAATTTTGCATTGTTTTCTTTGTGCTTTTGGAAAGATATTGGTCTTTATCTTTATCTATTTAGAATTTTACAAAACACAAGCTGGGATTGAAATAACATTAGTGGAACAAATTCCACAAGTTCTTGAATTAAACTCATAAAACGCGATGTAGTGCCTTCGAACTTTTAAATAAAATTCGTCCTAGTCTAGACATTCTTAATTACATTTGCTATAAGGGAAGCGTTTCGGGAAAATAAATGTGTCGATGCAGACATAAATCTTGTTGCGAAGAGGAGAATGGAAAGGAAAAAAATGGCTAAGTATTTGTGAAAGGATCTTCATTCAACTAATTCTGGCATTGCACAATGAATGTGCAGTTACTTGAAGTTTACTTAACAACAATAAAGAAATAACCAACCTCCTTGCAGTTGCTTAAAGGCACAGTGTTCTTAAAGTCAACAAAAAGGATTAATTTCTTAACGTACGGACATTAAGCATGATTGAAACACCGCAAAGCTGACTCGTGGAACTTCATTCACTGGATCAACTGTGGAACCTGACACACGTGTATCCACTAGTTGACAGTTATGTCCGTCATTCATGAATCTGAATGACAAATTGCCCACTCCACCACATGTCTCATTTTAATCGCATCGAAAAAAAGAACACAACGGCGATGCACTTGTGCCCTATTGTTGCCACAATCATAGCAGACATCATCACAGGTTTTCAGGTGCCGGGCACGTGGGTAGGTGCCATGTCTCATGTGTCTAACGACTCAACGCAAATCAAGGTGACACCACACTCACCCACACGCGGGATCCCTCACTGCCAGCACAGGCTGACGGAAAAATGCAATATCCAAATGACCCACTACCGGATCAACTGTCGTTTTCTACATAAAAGCTACCATGGGGACAACGTTGGCGATTATTATGATTGGACACTTCTACACAGCGGTGTGTGCGATGCTACCACGCAGAATAATGTCCGGCAGGGGGGGAAAGTGGGACCCATTGCACCCGCGCCGCTAACGACCAAGACGGCGACGATGTTCGTGCCCGACGAGGTATTTACTGGCTGCGACATCAACGCCGACTCGGTCGGATGTTGATTTGCCTATGCTCCTATGGGGACAATTATGGAAATGAGGTCTCTGATGTGCCTCCCCCGTCAGTCAGCGTGCAATGCGCAATGGTAGACAAGCGAAAGGAATTATGTTCGTTTACCGTGAATTGTTATGTTAATTTGTGGTATTGTTTTGCGGTGGCACGGGTATCAGATATCACCTGTTGACTTTCGATTATTGTACCAAATACATTTTCTCGAAATTGAACAAATCTAGCTCGGCACATACATAAAAACTTTAATCGTATAGTAATAAATATCCAGGGTTCGTACTTTTCGTTTCGATGAGACGGAATCAAGCGATTTTCGGGTTGAAAGAGAATCTTTTTTCGTTTGTGGTGAAAAACATCTTTTCTCTAGAACGAACCTGGAAGATAAACAAAAATCTTGCCTACTTGATGAATTACATTTTTCGTTTCATCATTTTTACGCCTCACCCACTTTTAGCATTAGCATTAGCATTAGCATTGTTACGGTGTAATTCGTAGATTGGACACTAGTGATACTCATGTTTTTACTTTTGAGATCCTTATCTAGAATGCTATCAGAAATCAAGAAGGGAGTGGTCCTTGATTCCAGTATTAAAACAAAATAACAAAAGCATGAGGATTACTACTCTGGCCACGCCCATCTTCCCCGTAACTAGGGAGAGGAAGGAAGTGTTGATGTAGTACTTACTTAACGAGAGGCCACTGACTTAGCGACACCCTCATAAGTACCACGGAGTTGGATAATGAGGAAGGTATTCGTTGGGTCAGGATTTGCCTGTAGCTGGCAATGTAACCGTGGTAGATCTTACCCCGTAACACACCACGTAAAGGTGTCTACCCAGCATTACGGGTACATTTTTACGCCTCACCCACTTTTCGCAAAAAGTTTCGGTAAGCAATTTCACAAATAATTTATAACCGCACGGGAATCGAACATAGAACATTGCCAAAATTGCAATGGGATGCGGTCACTATACCGCCGGAAATAAGTATAAAGACAAGCATCATTTTCATACATTTTCATCATGATTGAGGATCGATATCTCGATTCGTAGCGATTCGATTTGGCTGAAATTTTACTAGGCACCTGTTTTTAACTTGAACTTTCGATCTTTGAGTAAATTGTATACATCTCTGTTGATTTTGACCTCAAAATCTGGAAATAATTATAAAGACACCACTTTTTTATATGGAGCTCCATACAACGGAACTGTCTTTATAATTATTTCCAACAGAAACGCGTATAACCAGAATATATGCATAAATGTAACTATCATTGAATAAAAATTCAAGTCATTTTAGGCTTGTTGGCAAAAAATCAGCCTAATCGAATCACTAAGAATCGAGATATTGACTTCCCAATATGGCCATTTTGTATGGAAACCGAGCTTGTCTTTATACTTATTTCCACCAGTGTATTGCCATACCACAACATATTGACTGCATGGGAGTTAGTTTGTTTATTTGTAATAAACGAAACGGATTAATGAAGTGAGAAAACAAGCCCACCGTTTTTTTTTGTGGTGCTGGTAGGGAGGGAAAATGGTTATCTTTCATCAGACCTTTTTTTCGTAAAACAATTTCTCAAACCGTCTAAGACGAATTAAGTACTGTCCATTTAATTCCACCAGTTAATTTTCGTTATCTTTGCAGATACGTATTTCGACCACAACTGTGTGGTCGTCTTCAGTGTCTTGTACTTGACTCGACTTGAAGAAAACAATCGCAACAAATTTCTCGCCAAAAATCTGCATAAGTAGCATTCTCTGATCGTAAGAATGAGTGAGAATTACGATCCCTGGACATATCTAAAGAAGGGATAGCTTGTTTCAATATTCAGACAAGTTTGAAAAGGAATTTCAAAAAATAACTTTTAGAAGACTTTTGATAAATAATCAAAAGATTCAGATGAAGTTAAAAAAGATAAAAAAAAACTCTTATTAAACTTTCAAGAATGTTATATCGATCCAAATTTAGTATACATAAGCTTTTCTATAGAATAATAAACTAAAATAATTAAAAAAAAAAACATCAAATGGTGCGAACATTTTTACTTGCGAATTACATCATTCTCCTACTGCTGGAACCGACGCTCAGTCTAGAGCTACTTACCCATAACAGCTCGAACTCCCTCTGGGTTGGAAGAAGTCAACAGCAAGGTTGCAAGATGCCTTTCTAGCAGGAAGGTACAAATGGGTAACCAAGGCAGGGAGGAATTTATGGCACTCTGCAGTGATAGAGGTCCCATCGAAAGGGACAGCCACTTCGAAAACTGGAATTTTAACGAGGATCTTCCTGTAGTGAGAGTTTGCCTTCGAGGCAATCGGCAGATAAACGTGGTGAGGTGAGTGAGCTGATCAGTGATTCATCGTCCCCACACCTTCTTGTGGGAAACATGAACACCAATCATCCAGTCTGGTCCAAGATTCGACACCCTCGGTGCGTGGCTTTGTCAGAGGACTTCTAGGCAGTTGTCTAGGTAACCATCGCAGGTTGCACCTTCCTTAATGGTCACTCGGCAACTACTTCCAAGAGGCCCGGCAGCCTCCTTTCAAGAGGCTCGGAAGCCTCCTTTCAAGAGGCTCGGAAGCCTCCTTTCAAGAGGCTCGGAAGCCTCCTTTCAAGAGGCTCGGAAGCCTCCTTTCAAGAGGCTCGGAAGCCTCCTTTCAAGAGGCCCCGAAGCCTCCTTTCAAGAGGCTCGGAAGCCTCCTTTCAAGAGGCTCGGAAGCCTCCTTTCAAGAGGCCTGGAAGCCTCCTTCAAGAGGCTCAGAGCCTCCTTTCAAGAGGCCTGGAAGCCTCCTTTCAAGAGGCTCAGGAAGCCTCATTTCAAGAGGCTCAGGCCTCATTTCAAGAGCTCAGGAAGCCTCCATTTCAAGAGGCTCAAGCCTCATTTCAAGAGGCTCCAGGAAGCCTCATTTCAAGAGGCTCGGAAGCCTCCTTTCAAGAGGCTCCAGCTCGGAAGCCTCCTTCAAGAGGCCTGGAAGCCTCCCTTTCAAGAGGCTCGAAGCCTCCTTTCAAGAGGCTCAGCCTCCTTCAAGAGGCCTGGAAGCCTCCTTTCAAGAGGCTCGGAAGCCTCCTTTCAAGAGGCTCGGAAGCCTCCTTTCAAGAGGCTCAGAGCCTCCTTTCAAGAGCTCAGAAGCCTCCTTTCAAGAGGCTCAGGCCTCCTTTCAAGAGGCTCAGAAGCCTCCTTTCAAAGAGCTCAGGAAGCCTCCTTTCAAGAGGCTCAGAGCCTCCTTTCAAGAGGCTCCGGAAGCCTCCTTTCAAGAGGCCTGGAAGCCTCCTTTCAAGAGGCTCGGAAGCCTCCTTTCAAGAGGCTCAAGCCTCCTTCAAGAGGCCTGGAAGCCTCCTTTCAAGAGGCTCGGAAGCCTCCTTTCAAGAGCTCGAAGCCTCCTTTCAAGAGGCTCAGAAGCCTCCTTTCAAGAGGCCTGGAAGCCCTCCTTTCAAGAGGCCTGGAAGCCTCCTTTCAAGAGGCTCCAAGCCTCCTTTCAAGAGGCTCGGAAGCCTCCTTTCAAGAGGCTCAGGCCTCCTTTCAAGAGGCTCAAAGCCTCCTTTCAAGAGGCTCAGGAAGCCTCCTTTCAAGAGGCTCAGAGCCTCCTTTCAAGAGCTCAGGAAGGCCTCCTTTCAAGAGGCTCAAGCCTCCTTTCAAGAGGCTCAGAAGCCTCCTTTCAAGAGGCTCGGAAGCCTCCTTCATGAGCTCAGAAGCCTCCTTTCAAGAGGCCTCGAAGCCTCCTTTAAAGAGCTCAGAAGCCTCCTTTCAAGACGCCTGAAAGCCTCCTTTCAAGACGCCTGAAAGACTCCTTTCAAGAGGCCTGGAAGCCTCCTTTCAAGAGGCTCTGGAAGCCTCCTTTCAAGAGGCCTGGAAGCCTCCTTTCAAGAGGCTCAGAGCCTCCTTTCAAGAGGCTCTGAAGCCTCCCTTTCAAGAGGCTCAGAGCCTCCTTTCAAGAGGCTCAGAAGCCTCCTTTCAAGAGGCTCAGAGCCTCCTTTCAAGAGGCTCAAAGGCCTCCTTTCAAGAGGCTCAGGCCTCCTTTCAAGAGGCTCAGGCCTCCTTTCAAGAGGCCTGGAAGCCTCCTTTCAAGAGGCCTGGAAGCCTCCTTTCAAGAGGCTCAGGCCTCCTTTCAAGAGGCTCAGAAGCCTCCTTTCAAGAGGCTCAGAAGCCTCCTTTCAAGAGGGCTCGGAAGCCTCCTTTCAAGAGGCTCAGGCCTCCTTTCAAGAGGCCTGAAGCCTCCTTTCAAGAGGCTCAGGAGCCTCCTTTCAAGAGCTCCAGAAGCCTCCTTTCAAGAGGCCTGGAAGCCTCCTTTCAAGAGGCTCCAGAGCCTCCTTTCAAGAGGCCTGGAAGCCTCCTTTCAAGAGGCTCTGGAAGACTCCTTTCAAGACGCTCAGAAGACTCCTTTCAAGACGCTCGGAAGACTCCTTCAAGACGCACGAAGACTCCTTTCAAGACGCTCGGAAGCCTCCTTTCAAGAGGCCTCAGGAAGCCTCCTTTCAAGAGGCTCAGAGCCTCCTTTCAAGAGGCCTGGAAGCCTCCTTTCAAGAGGCTCCAGGCCTCCTTTCAAGAGGCTCAGAAGCCTCCTTCAAGAGGCTCAGCCTCCTTTCAAGAGGCTCAGGCCTCCTTTCAAGAGGCCTGGAAGCCTCCTTTCAAGAGAGGCTCAAGCCTCCTTTCAAGAGGCTCGGAAGCCTCCTTTCAAGAGGCTCCAGAGCCTCCTTTCAAGAGGCTCGGAAGCCTCCTTTCAGAGGCTCAGGAAGCCTCCTTTCAAGAGGCTCAGCCTCCTTTCAAGAGGCTCAGAAGCCTCCTTTCAAGAGGCTCAAGCCTCCTTTCAAGAGGCTCAGAGCCTCCTTTCAAGAGGCTCAGAAGCCTCCTTTCAAGAGGCTCAGCCTCCTTTCAAGAGGCTCGGAAGCCTCCTTTCAAGAAACTCCGAAGCCTCCTCTCAAGAGGCTCAGGAAGCCTCCTTTCAAGAGGCTCAGGAAGCCTCCCTTTCAAGAGGCTCAGGCCTCCTTTCAAGAAACTCACAGCCTCCTTTCAAGATGCTCAGGGAGCCTCCTTTCAAGAGGCTCAGAGCCTCCTTTCAAGAGGCTCCAGCCTCCTTTCAAGGGCTCTGAGCCTCCTTTCAAGGCTCAGGAGCCTCCCTTTCCAAGGGCTCAGGCCTCCTTTCAGAGGCTCCAGGAAGCCTCCTTTCAAGAGGCTCAGGAAGCCTCCTTTCAAGAGGCTCAAGCCTCCTTTCAAGAGGCTCAGGCCTCCTTTCAAGGCCTGGAAGCCTCCTTTCAAGAGGCTCAGAGCCTCCTTTCAAGCTCAGGCCTCCTTTCAAGAGCTCAGGAAGCCTCCTTTCAAGAGCTCAGAGCCTCCTTTCAAGAGGCTCAGAGCCTCCTTTCAAGAGGCTCAGGCCTCCTTTCAAGAGCTCAGAGCCTCCTTTCAAGAGGCTGGAAGCCTCCTTTCAAGAGAGCTCAGAAGCCTCCTTTCAAGAGCTCAAGCCTCCTTTCAAGAGGCTCAGAAGCCTCCTTTCAAGAAGCTCGGAAGTCTCCTTTTAAGAGGCTCGGAAGACTCCTTTCAAGAGGCTCGGAAGACTCCTTTCAAGAGGCTTGGAAGCCTCCTTTCAAGAGGCTCGGAAGCCTCCTTTCAAAAGGCTCGGAAGACTTATTTCAAGAGGCTCGGAAGCCTCCTTTCAAGAGGCTCGGAAGACTCCTTTCTAGAAGATCGGAAGCCTTCTTTCAAAAGTCTCGGAAGCCGTCTTCTAAAAGGCTCGGAAGCCTTTTTTCAAGAGGCTCGGAATTCTATTTTCAAGATGCTCGGAAGCCTCCTTTCAAGAGGCTCGGGCTTGTCCTTAAGTGGATATCGTACTACCTCTAAGAACGAATACCACACGGGTTTTAATTCCGTTTACCCAATTTTTGCAGATAAATTACGACCAGCCCTTGCTTTTGAATTTGGTACCTCACTTTACTATCAAAGGATCCTTTGAAAGTTTCTCGGTTTCTCAGTTTCTTAGAATCTCAGTTTCAACATCAATTCAGACCGTTGTTTGTTGTTCCGATTAGGAGCCTTGTAGACGCGTTGTTTGTTGGTACATCTCAAGCCTATTTGTTCCAAATAGAAGGAAATTTTCGCCTTCCTCTTAGAATCGCGGATCGCATCATTCGGCTGAACAGGGTTGAAGGGCCCTCCTTAGCCGTGCGGTAAGACGCGCGGTGACAAAGCAAGACCATGCTGAGGGTGGCTGGGTTCGATTCCCGGTGCCGGTCTAGGCAATTTTCGGATTGGAAATTGTCTCGACTTCCCTGGGCATAAAAGTATTATCGTGCTGGCCTCATGATATACGAATGCAAAAATGGTAACCTGGCCTAGAAACCTCGCAGTTAATAACTGTGGAAATGCTTAATGAACACTGAGCTGCGAGGCGGCTCTGTCCCAGTGTGGGGATGTAATGCCAATCAGAAGAAGAAGAAGGGTTGAAGAGAATCAACACCTTCCTGACGTTTACCGGATTGGATGTATTCGAATTTCTATATCTGCTCTATCGGCGCTCGGTCGTTCATGTTTCTTCATGACTTCATCGTCTTATCCACCGGAGATTGCTGAATTTGCTTACAATTCTATATAAGAACCTACCAAAATCTGTATAAGAACTGGGCTTATGCGAAATTGTTAGATTTTTATACAAAAATTTAAGCTCTGATACAAATATTGTTAGTAAAGCTTGCAAAATTGTAAGATCTCATACAATATTTGTATAAGAATAAGGAGATTTTTTTTTAAATCCTCGCGATAATAAAGATTAAAAAAAATGTATAAGAATCTAGCTGTCCCACATATGCCCAGTTCTTATACAGATTTTTGTTGGTTCTTTTTTAGAAAAATCGTGAAAAAAAACTTACATTAACTGACAAATAAGGGGCTAATTATTTGGATAACATATTTTGTTTATTTTTTGGGATAGATTCGAATTGAATAAAATACTGTCTAAATCTCTAATTTGGAAAGAAGAACATAATACCTAAGATCAATTGTTTGTTTCAATTTCACAGCTCCCGTATTCTTGTATTTGAGATTTCCGAAAACAATACAATACAAAAACCAAATTTCCGAAACTCGAGCCGAAACGGTAGTCCCACTTCCGCTGGTGACGCATGCAACGATTTGTCAATGGTGGAGCCGCATCATTGCCTTCATATAGGTTTGCTTGCAGGACCGAAAGAAACACACACCAGCTCCACGCCTTGAGGACACGACACGGCAGACATGCGCGCGCACTCCTTTTCGTCCTCGCACAAGGCGGCGATACACATTCCCATTGATTTTGCAACAATCGCAACCCTCGCACCGTGCTCTATTCGCATATCCTTCCGTACCGGTTGGTTTCTTATGATTTCGCTCTCGGTGTTGGTGAGTTGGTTTAGTGAAATCCGTAAAGACGGGCTGAACGCGGAGGGTGGGTGGTTCCGGCGCGGATGCACTGCTGCAGAGCAAAGCAAATGAAAACAGAGTGCAGGAAACGTCAAATTTAGATTTGCTGACGCGAGCAGAGAAAAAAAAAGGCTTTTTCCTTGTTCTAGCAGCTCGATGAGTGTAGTACTCAAACGCCAAGTGTTATAATTTTTGGAGAAAATTTGCGGAAAAAAAATCAGCATATCCGCGAAGTGCATTTGTGAATAAAAAAGTGACAACATCGTTGCAATTATCTGAGTCATTCATACCGGACAAGAAGGATTGCTCAAACTTTTCACCATCATTTCGGAAGTTCGCGACGACGACGACGTCGAGGCTGGGTGCTGTGCATTAGCTGTCGTTGTTGTTGACGTTGCTAAAGTGTTGCTTTTATGTCATTTCCATAAATGCTTCTGTGATTTTATTGTATGTTCGTTTTTCCCATCTGGAAGTGCATTTTCTCTGTGTACTGTGACGGTGTCATCATGATTTAGGTGTAGTTTTTTCGTGTTCGTTCCTATCTTGATTTTCCCAAAACAACTAACGTGAGCCGTTCGTTTCATACGATTACGAAGGCAAATAAATAAAAGCGATTTGTGCAAATTTAGATAAAAGTAAACGGAAACGCAAAAGCCAACCCACAAGCCATAATCGCATTGCCGTGAACAAGAAATCGCTACCCGTGATGAACTCATTAATTTATCTGATCCCGTGGAAGAAGGCGAAACGGAATCTAGCCAAGAGTAGGTGTTTTCTAGTGCCTTTTTCTTCGGTTTTGCAATTTAGTACATTTTTTTTTCTCTCGGCAGTTTGTTTGAAAAAGTTTTCCCATCATTATTATCATCATCTCCATATTCGCTTCGCAGTGGGTTTTCCTTACGATCGAATTGTTGTTCGAATTATATCATTTGCATGGCTTTCGAGGTAATTGTGTTGCGTCAAAATTCGCATCATTAAATATGATGTTTAAACAATTGCGAACAACTTCAGAACAACACGGTCCGTTCTATCCCATTTAATTTGGAACGGGAAATTCAGGCAGTGTCGAGACCTATTTGTGGTGTTGCTTTCGTCATTTCGCCCTAAATTTACGGCTGGAGAGGATTGCATGGCTCGATTTATATTTCATTGGACCTATCGATGTATTCCATAAGGTATATTGGATGATAAAATGTGTCAAAAAATGTACGCATAAGAAGTCATATTCATAAGCTTTGACCTTGAATTTTGTGGCTGACCTGGTTTGTGTTTTATGGTTAACGTTTGACTTCATACACAGGTATTGCCATCAAGCTTTGCATCATTCTCTATATAGTCATACAGTTTTACCATTACTTTTTCCCTATAAATGGATGAACTCAATATCTTTGGCTATGTAGCCCTATGTCCCTCGTCATTATTGTATTATTGTATAGTAGACCTGGTAACGAGCCTCTTTCAAGTAGGTTTGCCACTTTTCTTCAGGCATATCGCCAAAGAGTTGTTTTCGAGATAAATTTACTCAGGTCATCCACTGCCGTTATACGCATATTTGTCCCATGTTTGCTGGGATTCCCTATGTACATGGGACAATTATGCGTAGAACGGTAGTCCAGTACTTGAAAAAAAAATTAATTTGTACAATAGATTGTCCCTGTCCTGTAATGATTATTCTGGTCGATTTGAATATTTTACCAATTTTGTCTTTTTCTTGGTCTAAATCGTCAATATATTTTTTTTAACAATTGATGTTGTCGGTTTTTAATCCATCCTAGAGATCTTATTCCTCATATATAACTCTAGGAGCTCTTTCTAAATCCATTTTAATTTCATCGTTTGAAGTATCAGAAATTAAATAAAAAATCAGATGTTTTCAAACAAAAATAATTCTAGGGAAGTTTTTTAGAAACTCAAAAATTACTGGAAATGGCTTCAAAATTGTTGAAATAGATTACCAAGGGGTATCAGAAAAATCACTAAGAAGGATTATACTTATTTGGAATGCTGATAATCTGAGCTACATTCCGTTTGTTAGGCAGTAATAAATACACCCGATGAAGCTGCATTCCACGAACCTTTTGCTGGATCAGAATCAACCTTTAAACAGTCTCAGTACTAATTTTAGAGATTTTTTAGATATATTTAAATGCTGAAAATTGTACAATCACTTTTTTATACAATTTGAAGTCTAAACAATTGATGTAAAATGGCACAAGATCTGCCGAACAAACATTGGAAGCTGATGAAGAGCTTATTTTGTCATAATTCGGTTTCTTCAGCTTAATAAGGCCGATACAAATATTTAAAAACCCAGATTAATCCACCTAGCGATGGTGGTGCCTTTTTCGCATTTTGTTAAGACACCAACCTTATATGGGGTCTATATGGTCCGATGTACTATTTTCTTCATAACTTTCAAACGCAATGACCGATCGTTATAAAATTTAATAGTGATCAACAAGGCTTTGTCCCCTGTCAAATGAAACTTGTTGCGAGAAAATCGGTTGAGGTTTAGGGTAAGTCGCCAAATGGTGAACGGCTAATTTCTTCGCCTATTGTTGAACGCAAGTGCATTTCTTATGGGCGTTCAAGAATAGGCAAAAATTTTAACCGTTCAACATTTGGCGGTTTCTATTACGAAAAGTTCTATAAAAAGTTCGTTTTCAGAGTGAAATGATAGCCTTTCGGTACAACTTAGTTGTACGAGAAAGGCAAAAAAAATGTGTCCCTCGATTTTTTTGCCCACAAAAAATAATTAAATGGTGAGGGGGGGGGGGTGGACTTGCAACAATTAAATCTGCTGACGTGCTGGAATGGGGTGGGCTCGGGCGCATTGGAAGCAATTTCTGATGATATTTCGTACGAGTCGTCTGCCAGTGTTCTTCTCGCATGACAGACAGGGTCAAATGGTCGCCACCGTGAATTAGTTTATGGTGAAATGATTTGGCAATGAACTTGGCTAAAGGATGGAAACTTGGGAGCTAGGCTGGGTGCTTGGAAATGTATGGCTGTTCCGATAGTTTCAATCGCTTGGCAAATCGCAATCAATTGGCAAATGGGCGGTGGCTGTTTTCCATAGTTCCTAAGGTTTCTGCGCAAGCGTGGTTCAGAGGTGAAGACTTAAGCCGAGGCTTCATTCGCACGATGTCGAGACTTATGTCCAATCACTATTCACTAAACGCACACCTCTATAGAATAAACCTGGTCGATAGCAACCTATGTAGGTGGAGCCGGTTACGATGACATCGATCACGTAGTTTGGTATTGCTCGGAAAAACGACGCCTCCAGAGAGCAACTATTGGATACCTTGTGGCCTGAGGTAAACAACCCTACAGGGAAGTAAGAGGTGTTTTGGGGGATCGCGATGTGGTTTATACGCAGGCCATCTATGCCTTTCTTTGCTCGTCTGACATAAAAGTCTAATTCCCTTTTTTTTTCTTTCTCGTTTTTGTTTTGTTTTTGTCTTATTGTTCTGTGTAATACGAAGCTATGGCCATCCGGAAGATGCTCCCTGACGAACCACAACTCGAGCCCGACGCTACGCCATACCGTTAATGACGTCAAATACCCGGATGAGCAGCTGTAATACCACAAACCTAAATCCCAACCTAGTCCGTCCTGAAATTACGCAATCTAACCTTGAGTCGCCACGAGTATCTTGGTCTATACCCTTTCCCCTTACTAACTGTTGATAATAAGATGATATCGATTGTAAATATCATAAAGTCTCGGCTCCGTTAAGTGTTATACACGCCTGAGCCTGTCAAATAAACGCAATAGATAAAAACAAAAAAAAACTACACGCTTACGCTCAATTTCGGCTTCGGTGACTTCATCGCAGGTGCGAATCGGCCATTCTGGACCACTCAGGACCATGCTTCCACAATTTGCTTTTCACGAGTTCTCTGACTTCCATTCCTCTAGATACGAGGTCGGCCGGGTTCTCAATTCCACAGATGTGACATCACCGTGATCCATGGGTTACCGTTTGAACTTCAGACACACGATTAGCGGTAAAGGTTTTCTATGTGCTGGGGGAGAAGTAAGCCACTGTAGGGTCACTGTTGAGTCGGACCTGAAGAAAGATTCGTCGATGTTCATCTGCAGGACATCTACAATCCGGACGTACAGTTGAGATGCAACTACGGCGGCGCTTAATTCGAGTCTTGGTATGGTTAACTGCCAAGGCTGAACCCGAACATGACCCCCGGGGTTTTCACTCCCGGCGTTATACATGCACCGTAGGCAGCCTCGGAAGCATGTGCCAAGGAATGCAGCTGAACGAAAGATTATGGTTGAAAGGCGTATCTATCGATGCTAACTGGATAACGTCGGGAGCTGCTCGTACAAATTGTGCCATTTTAGTTTGATATGTATGGGAACTTCTTCAGCCCAGAAACACGATACCAACCACAATTCCTGGATTAACATTTTTCTCGTACAATGACCGCTGTAATCAAGCCGAGCGGATCAAATAATCTGGATATTGCGGAAAGAATTGTTCACTTTGTTGGCTTCCGATCGCTCTGGTTGATTTGGAAGTCAAAACGAAAATGGTAGTGCTCTGGTTCCCACATGATCCCCAGTGTTTTCACCGTTTCTTAGGGGTCGAATAGATACGATTGGGTTCCAATCTGATCAGCAGGAAGCCCTTGTAGAACCTCTATCTTAATGGAGGTCCATTTCCTTAAGGGAAATCCTCCTTTGGCTAACAGCTCGGCTTCATCTTTGGCCAGCTGCTACAGGGCTCGAGTGGCAAGAAAAGACGAAGGTGCAAGCCCATAGGTTACGGTAACAAGCTCGTAAGAATGGAGACATTCGGTGGGATTGAATCGATACTTAATCTATTGCAGAGGAGTATTTTTCGAGTGTATCAGAACCTGGCGGTACATTTCATCTACGTCTGCTGTCATGGCTACAGGAAATTTCCGATTCCGCACAACGAGGTCCAGCAGCTCATCCTGCATAGTTGGTCCCACACATAGAGCTTGGTTCAAGGATAATACGGTTGAAGTTTTGCTGGAACTGTAGAAAACTATTCTGGCACTAGTGGTACTACTAGATTCCTTTATAACAGGATGGTGGGGAATAAAACATTCGATGGAATTAGCGACAGTGCTTTCGGGAACGAGTTTCATGTGACCGAGCGACAAGTATTCCACCATGAACTTATCATAATTTTCCTTCAGCTTAGAGTCCTTAACAAATCTGCGTTCTAATAATTCAAAACGGCGAATGTTAGTAGCCTCGGATTCACCAATCATTTCATTAAAGCTTAGCTGCTTGAACAGTTCAACAATGTACCTGCCATCGTTGGTACGTGTTGCAGTGGATTGAAACATCTCCTCACAAGCCTTTTCTTCCATCGACAATGCGAAACGAGCCACAAGCTTCTCTATTTTCCAGAATCGCTCCATACATTCATCCAATGAGGGAAGTGTTAATAATTTTGCAACAGATTCCTGATTCGCCGGGAAAAGATGGGTACCACAAGCAACCAAAGGCCAAAATGTTCCTTTCCATAGCGATACGAAGCACGATTGTCAAAATAAAAATGGTTGGTTGGGGATTTCGAAGAACGCTGCTGCACTGAACATCGGTTCATCTAAATTAGACATCGTTTGTACTGAAACTCTTGATTGGATCCTGGAGCTTGATGCTTGTCGCTGAATTGGTCTAGATTGGGAAGCTATCTGGGAATTTTGGCCAACGGAAAGCTGACCAACTGTTCGTAATCTATCGGCGAGGGACATCCTTTCGAAAGCTTGACATTTGACTAGCAGATGCTGCTGATCGCATGCATGACATTTGGGAGCAGAGTTTTCAGTAGTGGAATACGATGACATTTTGGTGGGCGGATGCGCTTCTCCAGAAACTTCACAAGGCATGAGTATGACTGGTTGTTAACCGTCTCTGCGTGGTCCTCCCACGCTCGAATCGTGTCGTCGTGAAGTCGTATACATGAAAGGTGCTCCAGCAAAGTGCTCCAAGACTCAGTTGGCTCCCTTAACTGCTGAAGGATTTTGATGTGCCTTTGAAAGTCGTCTACAGTTGAATGAAGTGAAGAAGCGGTCTCCTTCTTCATGCGAGGGATGTCCAATAGGTCCTGCAAGTGTCGTTTCTTGAGATTGGCATAGCGATTGATCAGTGCCTGCCACGCAAGTGTATAATTGGCAGCACTAATGGCGATGGTCTCGATAATCTGTGCGGCTTCTCCCTTAACTGCAGCTCGTAAATAGTGGAATTTCTGAATCGGAGGAAGGTCCTGGTTGTCGTAGATCAATGCTTGGAAAGTGTCGAAAAAGGTTTCCCACTGTATGCAGTCGCCATCAAATTCCGGTATGGAGATAGTCGAACTTCAAACCAGCCAAAGTGGACACTTTTAATCGGAACAGCCTTGGTTCAAAGGAAGCACGAAATTGCTTCGGTTTCCTCCAGGTCATCCAAAGAGTGTCTGCGCATCCTCGAGCGATTGCCAAAACAGGTCCAGGTTTTCCAACCGTATTCTGCCAACGCAGAACAATCGAATTTTAATGCCGGAAAACTGGTTTAATTCTTGACACTGTAACAGTCTAGTCACACATTTTCACATTGCCCGAATGAGTGACAACAAATTCTATCATGCAAAAAAATATGTTTGTGTTTGATTTCATTCAGATACCAACAAAAAATCGTTGTTGATAGACTTGCACTACAAATGTAATTAAAATAGGCACATGCCTTCTTGATCTATGCACTATCGATTGCAACCTAAAACAAGTCAAAGTTTCGATGCTCACAATCACAATGATTGAATGGCAAATCTGTCAACTTCATGGGGAACACAAGCATTCTCGTCGATATGTTGAAGGACCGCGAATTTGGCAGCATAGCACTTCAGGAGTGGTTTTGGTAGAGTCTTAGCAGTTATATTAAGTGTGATCAACAAAACCCCTTTGAACGGGATGCTGGGGCAATCGATCCAGTTACATTGAACGTTTTGTGCCCTCAGGTCCTCTTCCCTCTTCAACTGTAAAGAGTCATGTACGTAGCCTAGCACGTAGTCTATAACCTATTTCGGGTTATATACGGAATATTATCTTCGCTTCATGCTCTTCCTGTATTCGAGTAACGTGCCCAGCCCACTGTATTCTGTCGTGTTGCATAAACCTGGAATAACTCGTGATTCATTCGACGCCCCCAAGATATCGTTCTCCTGTTTACCCCCGCGTATCGCCCGCTGCATCTCAAGAACTACGAAGGCTCTCCTATCAGCTTCGTTTAACGTCCATGCTTTTGCCGTCTAAAGCCATCGGAAGAATGGAAGTGGGATATAGATCGAATTCCGTTTTCGTTCGCAAACTATGGGACTTTAGCTGGCTACACGAACGTACGAATCTATTTCGAAGAGTTAGAAAAATTCTGCTCGTCTTGGTGGTGATGGTGAAGGAATCTGAGTTTTGTCAAAAAGTACACGTAAATCGTCAACTATGTATATGCAAGTTCCAAAGTGCGAAGGTCTTTTGCAGATTTTCAACGACACTGCAGAGTTTTCCGGAATTTCGGTTCATTGTTTGAAATAAGTCAGGTGCAATCGATGTTTCAAGAGGCGACTAACTGTGTGGGAGCCCACGTCCCAAACGAACTTAGTTGAATTTCCCCAAGTAACGAATACGGATTTATAACTCTTCCTTTTTATAAACAGCCATTTATTCTTCAAGTCTGCTATAAAACCATTATAAGTACATTGATGTGATCAGGTAATTATGCTATGTTTCGGCTATGAAGTCTCGGTAATCAAACGATGATTTTGATTTTTCCTCAACGTTTCGACCACTTTTCGGGTCTTCTTCAGGGGAAAGTCAGTTTCTTCAATCAAAACCATCGTTTGATTACTGAGATTCCATAAGCGAACCATAGCATAATTTCCTCAGTCGAACTCTCATTATAATTTATGTTATTGTCGTACTTTCTTTGTTAAATATTTTGGCAACCTCCTACTTTCTAGATAGGCAAATCAAGCATCCGAAAGATATTCAATTTGCAAAAAAGGAGCTTATTGCGGTGGAGGTTGGTAATTATGAGTAATGTAATAACGAGCCAGCCTCGGGCTGAAAGTCTCTTTAATAAAGACACAAAAAAAAAAAAATGTTCTACTCGCGATCCATCGCGCACTAATTAATTATCTGCCTTAAAACTGCTTATAAAACCGTTTTTTTTTCAGTTAACGGTCAACATGACGTTCCGAATGATAATACGATCTATCATGTACTCTTGGTGGATTTTTTTTCGCTTTGCGGACGACCCGGCGTTCCAAATGATAACACGTGCGATCGCGCACTGATCTGGTTTTCGAAGCAGATTTTTTCGCTTCGTGGACGACGCGTGGTTCAGAATGATTACACGTTCGATCGTGCACTACCTAATTATCTGCACTTCATGGCATAATTTGTCATTCCGCGGACGACCCCGCGTTCCAAATGATAATCTGCTTGATAAAAAAAAACTATTTCAAACTGTGTTTGCTGTATTGCAAATTTGTCAGTCTACTTTGATTTTCAAGAGAGAAGGGGGTTTTGTATGTAAAAGTCTACGAAGGGGAAGGGATTGAACATAGCAGGGAACTGGTCTAGGGAGAAATACCCGATAGTGGAGGAACTAAGCATGACAGGTCAACAAATTGGGTTGCTGCATTTAATACGTAGGTTGTGTAAAAACAACACTACCGCAACTATAGGAACATCCACGACTATCGGAACTTTCACCCTACGTGGTTTATGAACTAAGCATAAGAACGCAGTCAGGAAGCCTACGTTTGCAAGGTGAATTGTGTATGGGGAATTGTAAAAAATAAAATTGCCAACAAAGATTAATAAATCCTTAGAACGAAATTGTTTTTGGGCTTATTGGGGAGGCTGAACATGAGCCTTATGACCGCACAACTCGTAGTTACTACTCCCTGATTGACTAGAACTTGCGAAATTGTACATAGAACAAAATGAATGGGATAAGGGGCTTTCTACCCACGTTTCGGAAGCTCACATATGTTCAGTCAATAACGGCGCCGATCAAGGGGTAATGGTCTTATAGGATTGTTAGTCCGACTCTACTAAAGCTACTACCTCTGTATCTCCACGATTGCCTTGGGATAGAATATTGTGTTATTTTTTAACAGATATTTTGTCTGGATTCATTAATACGTATTAAAAATGTTCTACTCGCGATCCGTCGCGCACTAATTAATTATCTGCCCTTTAAAACCGATTTTTTCAGTTCGCGGTCAACTTGGCGTTCCGAATGATAATACGTTCGATCGCGCACTGAATAATTATCTGCGCTTCGAAGCCGATTTTTAAAATTCGCGGACGACCCGGTGTTCCAAATGATAACACGTTTACTGATCAATCATCTACTCTTGAAAGCATTTTTTTTCTACACTTTGTGGACGGCCCGGCGTTCCAAATAATAACACGTTTGACCGTGCACTGATTCGAAATTGTTTTTGGGCTTTTGAGGAGAAGAAATAGTCGTTGTGCAAATAGGTGCCGCTGCAGTACTATGCCCTTTAGCGTAAAGTAACTGTAACCCAATTACCAATCATCAATTTATTCGAACTACATATTAATCATGTTTAAATTCATCTTCGTCTCCACAGAAACTTTCTCTAAACTTTTTTTTATGAATTCCCATGGCAAACTTTTACGAATTCCCCTAAAGGAATTCTTCCGAATTTGCAAAAAGAAATTGTTTCGAATTTCAAAACAGAAACTCTTCTGAAAAAAAATCTAAAATTTCGCGAGAAATTATCACGGGAAATGATTCTACGGAAATTATTTTGAATACCCAATGGAAATTATTTCAAATTTCCCCAAGGAATTCTTTCAATTATTCAAAGCATTTTTTTTTCGAATTTCCACGGGAAGTTATCACGAAAATCTCAGGTGGCGAACTAGTATTATTATTTTAAATCTCCTTAATAAAAATCGAAGAAAAAAAATCACGGAAATTCACATAATTTTTGACTGGGAAATTATTTTAGATTTCCTTGGGAAATATTCCGAATTTAAAAAAATCTTCCATATTTTCACAAGCATTTCCAGTTCCACAAAACTCTTCCGAATTTCCAAAGAAAATTCTTCTAAAAACCCTCGGGATTTTTTTTCGAATTTTCACGGGTTATTTTTTTTTTAATTTCGTCCACCAAAAATTCTGAGGAATTCACTCAAGATTTGTTTTTTTGAGTATTTATCTTTGGGAAAGTCCTTTTCGTCTTTCAAAGAAATTTTTGCTGAATTTCCGGGAGAAATTAATTTTGAACTTCCTCTGGATTTTTTATTCTTATCTGATGAAACGATCAAAAACAAAGGAATGAGAATTAATCTGATTTGTTTCTTATTTTTGTGACGATTCCAAAAGCATGTTGGCAGAAAGAACATAAAAATAGTTTTTTTTTGGGAAGAGATCAATTTGTTACAGTGACATTGAAATAGGAACCAATTCCCTCTTTTATTCTGGAGCAACACTACCAACGGTTAACTTGAGTATCGACTTCTCGTGTTGATTAAAAAGAGGGGTGATTCTCATGCTGGAGATCCTTTTCATACTCGTCGTATATCCTTCGTTGATTTAAAAAAAAATCTATAGATGCTGCTTTTATTCATTTGGTACATTTAGGGTCAACTGCTATTTTGTGCGCTACCATCATACAATCAATGAAAAAGGATTTTTTTTAGGGGTGATGAATTGTTGGTTTTAATAACATTAGTTAGTAAATTCCTTCACGAGTAGTGCATTATACTTTGTTTTGACTATTTCATTAGGAACTAAATTCCGAACAAATTAATTGATTTGAAACTCATTTTATGATAAGACAATTGTAGGTGAATAAAACGAATTAAATTTTCCAATACTGACCCCAATCGATCAATATAATTATTTTATTATTGTATAATTATTGTACCTTTCGATCTTGAATATTTAGCCATAAAAGTTTCCACTTTTTGAACATATCGATTAATATCGTCTTTTCTTTATTTACAGGTAAACTGACTGCCGTCCATATCAAGGATGAATCGAAACCGCCAGGTAATCGATTGAGTTCACTAGTCCTATCAATATTTTTGACTATCTCGTATTTCGTCTCAATTCGACACTATGACTAGACTACAGTTTTCCCCATTTTTAAACAAATACGACCACCGACCATCAACCGATCGATACTTTCATCAATCTTTGACTAAATCGGTTGTATGTTTTTTTTTCTATGGTAGACAGGCAGAACTCCACTGAAGCGTGCAACGAACTGCATCACCACAACAGCGTCTGCCGGCGAGTAAAATTTTCATGGACTTTCCTTGTGGCGATGCCGTTCGCGTACGACGCTATTCGGTGGTCAATTTGTCGGCTCGTCCGCATACAACTTCGACGATCGATCGAAAGCTGCAGCGCGATCGTCAATTTTCCAATCAACGCCTCCACCCCGGTCGTCGAATTGATGTGGGAAATTATTTTTAGTGTAAACAATGGATGTTGTTTGCGCCAGCTGAGATGTATTTCGACTTCGTCATGCACTTAGTCTTACCGCTCACATTTCGGCACTGACTATCTGTGCGATGCGCCACAACCACCAGATGGCGTGCGTGTTAGTTAGTAAGTGGCTACTTGCTCAGGCTTCACTTTCTATAAATTGGGCTGGCGATGCACTTCGGTGATGATGATAATGATGGTTATATTGCTTATGAAAATATGATGGTTACACAAGTCAGGTGCCTCACGCGACTGAGGCTAAAACCGACGAAAGGTTTTTCCAGTCTGATGGTTTGGCTTTTTTGTGTAGAAAGCTTGTGCATCAATTGGTATAATATTTGGTTATAACCTTTTTAGATACGGTTTTTGTACTTCAGGCTGACACAAATAGGTATAACATCATTATTTTGTAGAAGATGATAATGATTCCTTCATTAAAAAATGATTTTACATAATCCATCAAAAACTACCCACATTCATTCTTATATGAAAATATTCTGTAACAAATCGATTGCCATGGCGAAAATTGTACCACTGCGGTAGCGAGATAAACTGGTCGATGCCGCTATAGTTGTCGGTGGCATTTGTTGCATTGCCACAGTTCAGAATCATCTGTTCCGATTTTCTTCTATTCTGTACGACCCATACAAGCATAACTGTCTGATATTTGCCCAAATTTCTATCTTTATGGGACAATCATACCTTAACGGACGGCCCATGAGTACTGCGCATGTGCCGTTATTACGGATGCTGTTATTTTTGCATGGACCGCTGCATTTGTTTGGGACTGCTGCGATACGATGATGTCATCCGAATTTGGATGCTGTGTGCTGTGTTTTTCACGAATCGCGATGTGAACGTCTCGCCAAGCCGTCGCGTCGTCGATGGATTGGATTGGAGTTCGCCGGCGGTGCACCACTGACTGGTATATGATTACTAAAGCAACTACTGCCACGGATGACGAATGCGAAGTTGTTACTGTCCTGATGATGAATTTGGTGCCGGCGCGTCCCGACTACGAGTAACATTAGTAAAGCGTCACGGAAAGTTATGGGAAGAATAATCATACAATTTCATATTTTCGGACTGATTCCATTATTCATCAGTTCGGGAACGAAATGAAAATATGTTTTTTTTAGTTTGTTGCTTTTTGCTGCTTTTTAACTTCATGAACTTCCACAAAATACTCTAAACATCTGTAACGATAATGGGCCGTAGTTATATTTTTTAGAATAATCTACTGTTTGGACACTACTGGGTTACAAACAGGCTAGAAAATTAACAAAATAATGTTCCGCTGAACTGATTATTTCAAAGCTAGTGCTGCCATTTCAATGCAATGATCGACCAGATTAGCTGTTTAAGCTGTTTAATCATGAATATAATTCTGGATGACAAAACTAAACTGCTGTTGGCATTTTGACTGGATATCGCATAACAATAATCGAAGATTCAAATAAGAACTGATTCCGTCCTGGTACGTATTTCGTTCCGCTGCCTGCCTGCACCCATAACTCAAAATACGGGAGAATCCAACAACGAAAACAAACGCAAACCGAAACCATTGAATCCAATCAATGAGCGGAAGAACTCGGAAATTCATACACGCACGCACGGTCACAGCTGGGTTGGCCGCTCGGCTTTTGGAAACATAAACCAGTGAAGTGTGCGCTCCACACCGCATAACTGCAGCGCAATGCAACACGTGCACCAAAATGCATTCCCGCCTCCGACAAACGAGAGAAAGGCTTAATTGAAAAAAAAAGTAGAAGCCGCGCAACCGTACGTGCGGAACACAGACCAATAAATTATGACAAGTTTTGTGGAAATATTTGGCATTTCCAGCACATTTGTTTTACTAATTGACAATTTTCCCGGAAGATTAGCACCATCGTGCTCCGCGCTGAATCACTGTACTCTAACGCGTTCATCTACTTTTCCCCGATTCGATATACAGCTGGTCGCGAACGAATAAGCATTGTTAGAAGTGTGGGTTCAGACCTAAATTGGAGAATTAGTTTGAGCGTTCGCCTTTGATCTCGGTGGGACGTGATATTGCCGGAAAGGAATGCAAAGAGAAAAATTCTTTCATCCGCTCGAAAAACGAAGTGAGTTCGAAGATCAATGAGTCCAAACTTAGTTTTCGCGGAAAAACGTTCAGCTCCTTAGGGTAAGAACAAAGAACCTTGCTGGCGGTACAAATATTTATGATTGAATTATATATTTTGCATTTTGTTTTTTTTTTTTATCTTGGTCCAAACAGTTCAGCGGGAAGCGAAAGATGGATAGCTACATTCGGAAGATGGGTAGTAAACAACATTACCGGAAATAATGTTGTTTACTGGCTGCTTTATTTCTAGATGCAAACTTCTTAGAGTTCCGAATGGAAGTTTTCGCTACAAAGTATCGAATCATCTATCAGCAATGAACATGGTTCTGGATAATGTACAAGAAAGGAAATGTTTGCCGGAAGATATGGATCAAAATTGACTTATTCAAAATATGTTTGAAATTGACTGATGCTGGTGGTGTGCTTGATTGATGGAAATGTGCTCTTGTTAGGACGCTTCAAAGAGAGATCAAATCCAGACGCGGGATACGAAGCAAAATGTTTCTGCACATATAAGTCGTTGTAGTTTGATGAATTTATGATCTACATTAAAACTAATAAAATTCTTGTTGGGGAGGAGGGGTAGTCAGACCCCTTAAGTATTTGGTTTATTTAAACATAATCAGAAGCTTAAATCTAAGTAATCTGCATACAGAATCTTTATTTATATCTTTATTTTTATCGATTCCCAACGGAATCAACAAAGATTCCCTACGGATTCCACAAGGATTCCCAACGGAATCCACAAGGGTTCCCAACGGTCATATGAATATGTGAACGATTAAACTGATATTTTAAAAGCATTTTCACCTTGAAAACTAAAAAGGCATTTTAAGTGATGAACTTTGTACCCACTTAAGAATCACTCTAATAAAGAATAAAAAAATTAATAAAAAGGCATTAATAAAAAACTATATCCGGTAATGCGTTAATTTACTTGACATTTGGCAGTTCACCGGAGGTTTTATGTGTTTCAGAATAGCAAAACTAATGAAAACTAACATGACATATGGTCATAAAATTAATTGTTAAAAGTCTGGGGTTAACGGGATCGTCCACAGTGCCGGGCACTATCGCTTTTACCACAATGGTTCCATTCTCAAAAGTTGGCATCGATCTGCTTAAGGAGGAAGCTTGAATTCTTCCAACCATGGAAGGAATCTCAACGCAAATCCAACAAATTTTGGTTGGACACAATCTTAGTTATCAACAGACTGTTCATGAGATGTTATCATTAATTACCGCATGACCGAAGTTATAAGATACTACTACGCCTATGTGCAGTTTAAAAGGATAAATCAGAAACTATATATACAAGGCCAATCCAGATTCGTGCCTAAGCTGATCTTCAACCACTACAGCTGCGAAGTTAAGACAGCTCGACACTGCTCTGAATTTCTCTGCTGGTATAATTTTCGGCAGTCACCAGTGAGCCCAAGTACACAAATTCTTCTACCACCTTGATTTCGTCACCATCTATGCAAACTCGAGGTGGGTGGCTTACATTGTTTTCTCTTGAACCCCTTCCTATCATGTACTTCGTCTTCGACGTCTTGATGACTAGTCCGATCCACTTAGCTTCGCTCTTCACTGTGATGTAGGCTTCCTTCATCTTCTCAAAGTTACGTGTTATAATGTCGTCGGCGAAGCCAAATAGCTGGACGGAATAATTGAAAATTGTACCACTCGTGTTAATCTCTGCTCTTCGTATTACCCCTTCAAAAGCGATGTTGAATAGCAGACACGAAAGACCATCACCTTGCTATAACCCTCTCGCGTTTCGAAGGGACTCGAGAATGCCCCTGAAACTCGAACTACTCACATCACCCGATCCATCGTCGCGTTGATTAACCGACACGGATTTTATACGGAAATCCATGTTCGTGCTTTAGCTGCCATAGCTGGTCCCGATCGATTGTATCATATGCGGCTTTGAAGTCTATGAATAGATGATGTGTGGGAACGTTGTATTCGCGACATTTCTGCAGTACTTGGCGAATGGCGAAAACTTGGTTCGTGGTGGAGCGTTCGCCCATAAAACCCGCCTGGTACTGCTATTGGTGCTAGTCGACGGCATAAAAATTGGGAGAGTACCTTGTAGGCGGCGTTCAGCAATGTGATTGCACGGTAGTTGCTGCAATCCAGCTTATCGCCCTTTTTGTAGATGGGACACACGACACCTTCCATCCACTCCTGCAGCAAAACTTCCTCCACCCAAATCTTAGTAATGACCCAGTGCAGCGCTCTAGCCAGTGCCTCACCACCGTGTTTAAATAGCTCTCCTGCTCCGTCTCTTCACGGTCTCGTTCTTCCTGCTGGCGCTTTTTCCTCCGGACAATCGAGCTTTGTCTGTTCCGCGCCCGTTTATATCGTGCCTCGTTTGCCCTCATGCAGCAAACTCGCCCATGCTGCATACTTCTTTTCCACTAACTGCTCACATTCGACGGCATACCAGTCGTTCCTCTGATCCAGGGGAACCGTGCCAAGTGCACCGGTTGCGGTGCTACCGATGACGGATCGAATATCTCTCCAGCCGTCTTCAAGAGACGCTGCGCCTAGCTGCTCTTCCGTTGGGAGTGCCACTTCCAGCTGCTGCGCGTATCCTTGGGTTAGTCTACCACCGTCTTGTACCCGCCCAATGTTAAGCCGCGGCCTCCGACTTCGACGCGTGTTATACACCGTCTAGAGTTTTGAGCGCAGGCATACTGCAACGAGGTAGTGGTCGGATTCAATATTCGCACTGCGGTAAGTCCGGACGTTCGTGATGTCGGAGAAAAATTTACCGTTGATTAGAACGTGGTCGATTTGATTTTCTGCTTCTTGGTCAGGTGATTTCCATGTGGCCTTGTGGATATTTTTCGGGGAAAGAAGGTGCTTCAGACTACCTTTGTCCTTCGATACGGTGTGCAGACTATCCGATGACCGGTCTATACATTTCCTCCCTCCTACCTGTGCGTTCATGTCGCCGATGATGATTTTGACGTCCCGCAGTGGGCATCCATCGTATGTCTGCTCCAGCTGTGCGTAGAACGCTTCTTTCTCGTCGTCGGGTCGGTTATAGTTGAAGAAACGGCCTTTTATCCTCAACTTGCACATCTTTCTCTCTTGTCCAGCAAATCTCCTGCAACGCCACGACGTCGAAGTTACGGGGATGTAATTCATCGTACATCATCCTGTCGCAACCTGCGAAACCTAGCGACTTGCAGTTCCATGTTCCAAGCTTCCAATAGTGATCCTTTATTCGTCGCCTAGGTTATATCGAGTCGTATTATCTCTTACATTGTTCGTAATTATTGGCTCTCCAGGCGGCTTATTGGGCCTGCGCAAACCTCTTGTCTCGTCGGAGGGCCGTCGTGTCAGGTCTGTTTTGTGTCCTACCTTAAACCAGGACTTGGGCTTGTGCGCTTTGAGCGGCACAAGGTCGCTTTGGGGCAGCAGGGACAGCAGGGACAGCATGGACCATGTCCAAGGGCTTGACGACCCCTCCCCAGCTGTCTGTGAGTCAGGGAGAACTGCCTAGGGCGTGGTGGGATTTAGCAGTGGGCTCTGCTAAAATCCCTCCCAAAAAACCACAAGTGCCCGTAATCAGACTCTATCAAAGCGACTGTGTGCCGCTTCAAAAGCACAAGCCCAGGGAGTGCCAATTGGCATGGGGCTGCTGCTTCGACAGGGAGTGAGTGATCTGTTTGTGCTGAGGCAGGAGTGTCATAGCGCGTCGCCGCTATTGTCACCTCGAAGCGCATCAGAAGTCTTAGTATGGACTGCACATGCTGAGGTAGGAAGGTCGTAGCGTAGTATCGTTGATTGGTCCCTACATACCGCTATCGACACCTCGAGGCATGGCAGTGGAGTGTTAGAGTGAGTTGGGGAGTGTCCCTAATTCGGTAGGGTAGCGCGTGAGCTGCTTCGGCAGGGTGTGAGTGATCTGGTTGTGCTGAGGCAGAAGTGTCATAGCGTGTCGCCGCTATTGTCACCTCGAAGCGCAGCAGAAATCTGAGTATGGACTGCACATGCTGAGGTAGGAGTCGAGGTAGCTATCGACACCTCGAGGCATGGCAGTGGCGTGTTAGAGTGAGCACCCGAAAAAGGGTCACATGGAGCGAATGGTCTTTGGAGAAGCTGCTTCGGCGGCAAGGTAGCAGTGGGTTGTACCCACACACCTACAGTTGTGCACATGTGGTGCATGGGAAGTGTCCCTGCTTCGGCAGGGTAGCGTGTGATCTGCTTCGGCAGTGGTTTGATTGATCTGCTCGTGCTGAGGCAGGAGTGTCGTAGCGTAATATCTGTAGGCCCAGGCAGTTACCGCTATTGACACCTCGAGGCATGGCAGCGGAGCGCCCGGGAGAGCATCCAAGTAAGACTCAAATGGAGTGAATGGTGTGCGAGCACCCAAGTCAGTCTCGCATGGGACGGGTGCCTGTGTGAGCGATAATGAGCGAGTACGTTTAGTACTGCCATCCCCGATGGAAACGATGGTGGAGCCCAAGGGAGTTTAGTCGGTATTACCGGTATGGTCGAGTCCGACACTCCAGTACACTTCCGTGTGGTAGTTTGGCAACTACAATGCACGTGTACTGGGTTAGTGTGTAAATGCATTCTCCCTTGTAAAAAAAAAAAAAAAGGTCGCTTTGGTGGGGCCTATTTGCGGATACATAGCTTTATATAGGAATTTAACAGGGCCCACTCTTGAACCCCACCACATCCTAGGCAAGCCCCACAACTCGCAGATGGCCTGGGGAGGGATTGCCCTTGCCCTTGGACATAGTCCCTGCTGCCCGAATTTTAGTAGTTAATGAGTACCAAATAGCGGGAAGGCCACGAACACGCTGGCTGCACGCGGTGGAATCGGACCTGGGTACCCTGAACGTTCGGGGAAACTGGAGGAACATCGCCCAAGACAGACGATTATGGAGCTCTACAATACGCCAGGCATAGGTTGTTCGAAGTGCTCGAACCAACGTTCGTCCACCAAGTTTCTCCAAGGCCATGACGTCCCATAACAGGGTCATATTTAGTCCGTGTTGTCGGAGCCGATCTTCACATTGAAGTCGCCCCTGTACATCTTGACGATGGCATTCAGTTCACTGCAGAAAATCTCCTTATTATGCATCTCGGCAACATTGGTCGGCGCTTAATGTTGGATTATCGTGCTGTTCCTTACCCGTATTCTGAATCTGGATTCCTGCTTAGCAACCAAGCACAGGCGCCATTGGGAGACAGTGGGAACCAATTCATGAGAGAATAATCACAATAATTGGTTCCCACTGTCGGCCACTGCCAGGCGCCTGCCGCCGGAGCGTTGTTTCCTCAAACACCGGTATGTCTGAATGGTAGTTTGTGTTATCCAAAGTTTGGCCAACTGACTTCACTCAGCCCCAGGACTCCGAGCTTCATGTGTCGTGGCTCGCTGGCGAGTCATGCCAGTTTACCATTGAAAACAATGCATAGGCTACACTACCAGTTAAGGTCACTCCTGACGGAATCCAAGTTCCGTTTTCGGGGGCACACCACTCGATTCAGAGGCGGCGCATAACTGTCATTTTTGTGGATTTAGCTTTGCTGCGTCGCAGCATGCGTGAAATAATAAAAATGACAGTTGTGCTTTACTTCCGTATCGAGTGGTGTGCCCCCGAAAACGCGAGCACTTTTAAACTTGGATTCCGTCAGGAGTGACCTTAAGTAATGACAATCGACCGCAAACGTTAACTGGCGGTCGATTGACATCGATTGACATCAGCAGACCCGCGGAAGCGTGAGTATTGGAACTGTTGAGGATCAGAGCTATGTTAGGCGCTCCTTATCAGATGTCAACTCACCATTTCGTAGCCTCAAAGCAGCAATGTCCATTCGAATGTAGCCCCGTTGGATGATCAGGTAGTTCAAATATTATGACTTGGAATTGTTTAGGAGAACTAACAATGCACATTGGGCCACGTCGTAAAATTAGGAGGAAAAAATTATTTTCAGCATAATGATAATATTTTAGGATCAAAGTGTCTTCAGCAAAGTCAAAGCTTATTATTTAAGCTTTATTTTGAAGTTTGTTGCAACAGGGTGGCTCCACTACATTTTGAGGTAAAATTTTTAAGTTCTATATTTCTAATTTAAGCATCATACAATGTTCTAGAAAGTTTTTCCTTATTTAATTTTGAGGCACTTTGCTGAAGAAACCATTGTTGTACGTCGTTTGTATCATTTGTTATGATAATTTTAAATAATTATGTTAGGGTGACCCTAAAAAATCAATATTTTGATTGTAACTTTTTAGTTTTAATTTTCATCGAAGTGACGTCTTCTACAAAGTTTTAGAGCATAAAAAAATGCATGTTTTGGTTACATAACCAAGTAAATTCATTGGTGGATTGCAGAGATATAACTGTTTTTCTTGAAAAAATCCTTTGTTTTCAAATGCCTGTATTTTTGAATGGGGAAAAAGGGATCCATTTTCCCTAGGTTAGATGAAGGAAGGGCTAAGGATTACTCTGCATATTTTGGTATTAGAATTTGAGGAATTTGAGGTTTTCCATCATTTAAAGAAACGGCTTTTGTACGAGGAAATCAAAATCATCAGTTCTAGAAGTGTTATAAAACCGAAAATTCCGCCCAATTCGTCAAAAACAAAATGTTTATAGTAATCATAACTTCCTTATATATTTCTAGCGCATCTTCACTCAATATACCGATTGGTTGAATAACATGTTTAATAATATCAACGCTTATCAACGTGACAACTTTACTGAACAGACCGTAATCGTGAGTTTACATCACTCGTTCAATCGATTTTACTTTAAAATCGTTAGGGTGGTATGGAAAATTAGGTTTTTCGAACGTAATTTATTTTTTTAACTTTTATCTAGATATATATTTGGGTGGTTCAAAAATTCGATTTTTCTCCACATCGATCACTCTATTCTGTCCCATGTTCTGAGTGTCCTCCGCGAATTTGAGCGAAATTGGATACCAACTGATTTAGCACGAGCCGTTTCAAGTTTGCATGGGAATAAGTATGGGGAAGTGGATTTTTCATCCTACTGATTATGACGCTTCCATACAGCGCTGGCGAAAAAAGAACCCACATGGCCAAAATCGCATGTTGATTAATCGTTCCAATAATTAGTAATCGGTTTTAATCCAGCTTGCAAATCTTTTGTTATGATTATTGAACTTCTCGAAGCGCATCATTGATACGTTACGCATCATTGATATGTTACACTGCATAGAATCCTGATTTTGTCAATGTTGTTTGGCGGTAAGCTCCAAAGAACTAACAGATAAATTAAAATCGATTACTAAATATTCGAACAATTATCCAAGTGATAATTCTTTAGGACTCCTTTTGACTATGTAGGTTCTGTTTTCGCCAGCGCTTAATTGGGAAGCGCCATAATCAATGCCCATACTAATTTCCATGCAAATTTGAAACGGCTCGTGCTAAATCAATTTGCGGAGGACACTCAGAACATGGGACAGAATTGAGTGATCGGTGTGGAGAAGAATCGAATTTTTGAACCACCCTAATATATATCTAGATAAAAATTAAATAAAAAAATACGCTCGAAAAACCTGATTTTCGTACCACCCTAGCGATTTAAAAGTAAAATCGATTGAACGAGTGATGTAAACAACCTATGATTACGGTCTGTTCAGTGAAGTTGTGAAGTTGATATTATTGAATCCTACCAATCGGTATATTGAGTGAAGATGCGCTGGAAATATATAAGGAAGTTACGATTACTACTTACTAACATTTTGTTTTTGACGAATTGGGCGAAATTTCGGGTTTTATAACACTTCTAGAACTTCTAAAATTTTGATTTCCTTGTACATAAAGTCATTTTTTTTTAAATGATGAAAAAACCTCAAATTCCCTCAAATTCCCCAATACCAAAATATGCAGAGCAATCCTTAGCCCTTCCTTTGTCTAACCCAGGGAAAAATGGATCCTTTTCCCCATTCAAAAAATACAGGCATTTGAAACCAACGGATTTTTCAAGAAAACAGTGATATCGCTGCAATCCGTCAATGAATGTATTAATTCGGTTGTGTAATCAAAGCATGCATTTTTTTATGCTCTAAAACTTTGTAGAAGATGTCATTTTGATGAAAATTGGAACTAAAAAGTTACAATCAAAATATTGATTTTTTTTGGGTCACCCTGACATAATTATTTGAAATAATAATAACAAATGATACAAACGACGTACAACAATGGTTTCTTCAGCAAAGTGCCTCAAAATTAAATAAGGAAAAACTTTCTAGAACATCGTACAATGCTAAAATTAGAAATATAGAACTTAAAAATTTTATCTCAAAATGTAGTGGGGCCACCCTATTACAACAAACTTCAAAATAAAGCTCAAATAATAAGCTTTGACTTTGCTGAAGACACTTTGATCCTAAAAATTATCATTATGGTGAAAATATTTTTTTCCTCCTAATTTCACGACGTGGCCCACTGTGCAATGTTTGTGATAGTTTGTTTAAGCATTGTTAGAAAGGACCATCAGAGTAACTGAGAAAATGTTTAGTTTAGCATTATTTGGTTCCATGAATCAATATCGAGTCATAGAATATCGACTCATGGAGGGTACACTGTAGTTTGTCAAAGTAATAAGAGAAAAATAAAAATGAACCTGTTGATATGTTGAGCGCTTCATAAATACTTTATTCAATACTTGATCGATCGGCTAGATCGCATGTTCTGAAGTCCATTCCACGTTTATTGAAAATTATAGGATTTTATGTGATTTTATGTCTTATGATCACTTGGACATATTTCTCATCTTAGGACAATTTTGTTGCTAAACGTATTTGCTGATACATCCGAAGATACTGTACCAGCATAGTTTGGACGGCCTAAAAATAAAATGAAAAAGACTTTCACTTTTCAGTCAATTACGTAAGCATAGTACGCTATTTTAAATCAATAAAATCTCAAAGGGAACTTCACATTTCGGGAATGCTGTTTATTGATTTTGTTTTCATGAGTTTTCGTGGAATTCGGGCTTTAAAAGTAAAAAAAATACTGCAGCACATTTTCCAGAGATGTTCAAATGGTTTTCCGATTTTCTCGTATACCAAGTATAAGTAAAGGCTATAGGATCTCTCCAAAGAGCTACTGCAAAGTATCCAAATGAACAAAAAATGAATTCGTCGAAATAATTAAATCTATCTTCCTGAAGTGCAATTTTGACCCATCTTATGTGTTTTCTCATTATATTTTATAATACACGAGAAAGGCTTTTTCAATCAGCTTCACTATTGGTGATAGAGAGAATGGATTTGTTCCTTTCGGAATACAATAGAGGCCAGCGCCGTTCGTTCGCAAAATCGTCTGAAGGAGTTATTATTAGTGCCACCCTCGCGTACGAGAGACCACCAGTCTGTTGACTTGCCCGACTATTTTTGAGACAATTCCTCAGGGGAAATCCTCGAACGGTTGCTGGCTGAATGTTCAAAATCACCCGCTGAATCCTGGGAGAACCAAACTACAATCCTTTGCCCCAGTTACCCTCGCAATCACTTAAGCTCGCTCAACTGAAACGCAAAACCAATAGAGGAATAGAAGTCTGAGGTGCAATCTACCGTCGAATTAACGGAAACGTAAAGAGAACAGCAGGTTCCCACGGAACTGCTGAAACAATATCAATTGACTCTCAAAGCTTCTATTTCAACAAATTTATTATTCCACGTTGGACGGAACTTCTGTACTTCTTCTTCTTCTTATTGACATTACATCCCCACACTGGAACAGAGCCGCCTCGCAGCTTAGTGTTCATTAAGCACTTCCACAGTTATTAACTGCGAGGTTTCTAAGCCGCGTTACCATTTTGCATTCGTATATCATGAGGCTGACACAATGATACTTATATGCCCAGGAAGTCGAGACAATTTCAATCCGAAAATGTCTAGACCGGCACCGGGAATCGAAGCAAGCCACCCTCAGCATGGTCATGCTTTGTAGCCGCGCGTCTTACCGCACGGCTAAGGAGGGCCCCATAACATCTGTACTGGCCAAGGCAAACTGTTTCATGGCCATGATAACAAAAGTTTCCACGTACCTGCGCAGGATTTTATGGTGACCTTGGATTCCGGCGGGTCTCGAAGCTGAAGGCTTTCTTGCGCGGGCGCGGTACCGAAAACGATGGCTCTTCCGGCGGGTTGCTGAAGACGCTGAACTGTCCAGTGGGGACGACGATGGTTCGTCTGACCGGCGACGCAGGTGTCTCGATGGCGTTGTGGTACCGGCGGCTTGCCAGTGGGCGATCGTTGCTCCACACAATGGCGGCGTGAGCTTGTAACTAAAGGTGCGGAGGGAGTGACGGCTGGACGGAAGGCTTCGGATGTGCAATCGTCGCGACGTCGGAAGCGTCCGGAATAACCGTTCCCTTGAACTAGTAACCCACTTTCCCTTACGACCTGGCTTCAAGTAACTTTTCGATTCACCGCGCGAGGACTAAAATAAAGCTACTAATTATCGGTTCAGGTTCGGTTTAGCGTATGATGATTGATGACGTACGGGAACCATGCTCTCGGAACCAGGGGTTGTAACGTAGAGGTGGTCTCAACAACAGTTTTGGGGACTGCCGTGTGGGGTTCGCTCCCCATCGTTTGACTACCACGAATGGCGGGCCTTAGCGGACACACAAGCCCAATTTTGGTCGGAAAGCAACTCGCAATAAAATGGTCGAAACCTCAATTCGACCCCGCTAGTTGTCACGTAAATCCAGCGCGTACAAAAATAGCGCCTATGCGCTTTTTTTTCTCTATATCTACTCCGGCTAATGGAGAGAATGGCGAAGGTGTCAGATACACTGACCGAAATAAGCAGCTATTTTCAGCTAACTTTAAAGGAATACGTTCCAATTTTGAAAAAAAAAAACTGGATTTGTTTGGAACTTACGGTCTGAGGGAAGTTTTCCGTTAAAAAAGCACGTGGTAGCACTCTCTGAGAGAGAAAATTGTCCAATTCAACCCGCCAGAATGACGCTGTCAGTGTCACCAAAATTATTTCATCATTATGCAGTTTACAATTGCTTGAGAATTTGCCGTAAACGGAGAACAAAGGGAATTGGCAACAATGGGGAAGAAATTTATCACTCATGCAGTGGTTCGGCGAGAGAACAGACCAATCACGCAATGAGGAAGTCAAAATAAACAAACTCCGGCTGGTTTTGGAAAATAAAAACATGAGCCGTTTCTAGAACAACATTAGAAAATATCGTGAGAGGATTTCTGTACATAGTTTCCACACAAGCTTTGAAAAGTATTTGGGTGATAACAGTGGTGCTGGTGTAAATAAGACAAATAAGACAAATAAGACAAATCTCGCTTAACTTTTCAAAAGGACCTAAGTAACATTTTTTTCATGAATTAATTTGAATATTGCAATCAATAGCTTTCATGCTGTTCTGTTGATTGCGCTATTCAAATTAAATCATGAAAAAAATGTTACTTAGGTCCTTTTGAAAAGTTAAGCGAGAAATAAGACAAATAAGACAAATAAGACAACTAAGACAAATAAGACAAATAAGACAAATAAGACAAATAAGACAAATAAGACAAATAAGACAAATAAGACAAATAAGACAAATAAGACAAACAAGACAAATGAGACAAATGAGACGAATAAGATAGATAAGATAAAGAAGAAAAATAAGACAAAGAAAAAAAATAAGACAAATGAGACAAATAAGACAAAGAAGATAAATAAAGTAAGTTACTCCAGAAGTTCCTCCAGGAATTCCTCCGTAAGTTCCTCCAGGAATTCCTCCGTAAGTTCCTCCGGGAATTCCTCCGGAAGTTCCTCCGGAAATTCCTCCGGATGTTGCTCCAGGAAATCCTCCGGAAGTTCCTCCGGGAAAAGTTGCTCCAGGAAATCCTCCGGAAGTTTCTCTGGGAATTCCTCAGGAAGTTCCTCCTGGAATTCCTCCGGAAGTTTCTTCGGAATTCCCGGAGGAATTTCCGGAGGATTTCCTGGAGGAACTTCCAGAGGAATTCCTGGCGGAACTTCCGGAGGAATGCCTGGAGGAACTTCCGGAGGAATTTCTGGAGGAACTTCCGGAGGAATTCCTGGAGGAACGTCCGGAGGAGTTCCTGGAGGAACTTCCGGAGGAGTTCCTGGAGGAACTTCCGGAGGAGCTCCTGGAGGAACTTCCGGAGGAGCTCATGGAGGAACTTCCGCAGGAGTTCCTGGAGGAACTTCCGGAGGAGTTCCTTGACGAACCTCCGGAGGAGTTCCTGGAGGAACTTTCGGAGGAATTCCTGAAAGAACTTTAGGAGAAATTCCTGAAGGAACTTTAGAAGGAATTCCTGAAGGAACTTCCGGAGGAGTTCCTGGAGGAACTTTCTGAGGAATTCCTGAAGGAACTTAAGGAGGAATTCCTGAAGGAACTTTAGGAGGAATTCCTGAAGGAACTTGTGGAGGAATTCCTGAAGGAAGTTGTGGACTTTTCGGAGGAATTCCTGAAGGAACTTACAGAGGAATTCCTGGAGGAACCTCCTGGAATTCCTGGAGTAACTTTCTGAGGAATTCCTGGAGTATCTTCTTGTCTTATTTACCATAAATTATTTATCTTGTCCCATTCCTACATTTGATTTCTATTTATTTATTTGGTATCTTAGTGTTTACAAATGGGAATACGTTTTTTTCAAGTGCCACGGTACATACAAAGTTGACGAATTTTCTATCGCTATCATCGCTCCTTTCCTGCCGTGCGTCACAAGAAAATATGGTGTTGACTACTGTCCCAAAATGGTAATTTTTGTATGGAATTTGGAAAACTTTTGGTTGAAGTAAAAAGATCTTCTTGCCAAATTTATTGCGGTCACATATACTTTTTATTACATCAAAATGATCGTTGAAAAATTTCAAAACGTTTGTCAGTTGGGTTTTGCGAAATTCGGTTTTTTTATGCGTTTATGGGATATAGTTGTTCCACAAAATTTTCTACGAACATTCCTAGAGAGATTGTCAGTTGGGATAAGCGAAATTCGTTCCCAATTCCGAGTTATAGACATTTTAGTATGAAAATAGCGCTCTACCGCGAGAGAGCGTCCCTCAGACCTTAAAGACCGCGATGCTTCTACTCATCTAGTGCAAGCGAAAACAAACCACGTAGATAAAATTTTTAGATTTGCAAACACCCTCCCCTTTGGTAGACTTTCGTAAACTTTACAGAAACCCTCCCCCTCCCCTTGAAGTCTACGTAGACTTTTTCAAATTTTACAAAATATACATACACAAATTGTACATTTTGTTATATGTAATATGGAAATCATTCATATGTTAAGTAATTTAGTTATTCAAATACAAAAACATTACAACAAAAAGCAAGTTGTAAACAGAACAAAATTTAACTAATAAAATAAAGTTTAATTCTCTTCTAAGGCTGCTGGAACCAGATCTCGAAGCAGACTAATGGAATTTTCGGTGGATTCGATTCCTCACAACGGTGTGCGTCACCACATTTTTGCAACGTCGTGCCACTGTTTAAAATCTGTCACGCAATTGACCTATATTTTTTATGCCGAAGACAGTATAAGACCAAAGAATTTTCTGTGAAAATTTTAAACTAAACTTTTTTTCTGATATTACAATTTGTTGTGGAAATTCTGAAGAATCATCCGTTGAAATCCAAAGAATTTCCTTCAGTAATCCAATAGTTTTACCGTAAAAATTCCGAGTAAAGTTCCGTGAAACTGAGCAATTTCCTGAGTAAACTCCAAGAAAAATCATATTTGCGATTCTATCACCTCGCCCGTAAGGTTTTCTTCCAATCCGTTAAGACAAAACAAACAACCATGCGTTTACCAGTTATTTCCAACTGGAACGTGCCTTTTGAGTAAACATGTTATACGAAAAACCATAATTAATTAAAAATTTAAGTCATTTTAGGCTGGGATGCCAAATATGTCCTCAATCTAATTGCTAGAAATCGAGATTTTGGTCCTCAAAGATGACCACCCAATAAACATGACAGATTTCAATGAAAATAAGCTTCTTCAGCTGAAAAACTAGCTTTATCAGCTTATATTAAAGGAGGCCCAAAAAACCATAGTGCTATATCGACGGGTTCGTGTTAAATTTTAAATTTCTGATCCAAAATGAAACTTCAATACTTTTGAAATTATTTCGAAATTTCACTGGTCTTTATGCATGTGTTTCAGCATGAAAACTTGAAAAATCGACAAATTCATGGATTCATATGAACTTTTCGATAAATTGTGAAATTTTAAAATACACATAACTTTAGATATATTGTGAATTTTGACCTGGATATTTGTCAGGTGAAACTTTATACCATTTTCCGTGCAAAATGTCAAAAACGAAATTTTTTGAGTTGTGTCAATATTGCACGAAACCGTCGATATATCGATAGACACAGTTCGTGATGTATGCGTGTGCGTTTGTGTGAATGTTTGTATTTATGTGTGCAAAAAAAATATAAACCCTTTTTCCAGGCCCTAAACCGATTTACTCGCATACAAGTTGGATTCGTCGAAGAATGTTGTTCCATTATTTCTTATAGGAAATTGGCCGGATCGGACCATGAGCTCGATAATCATGGATAAAATACATGTTTGTACGCTAAATGCGTTCAAATAGCCTTCTCGTTTTCAATGCACTTATTCTTAAACGATGTGCTCGCATCAAACAGCCTTCGTCGTGGAATTCTTTTTTTCCTATTAAAAATTCTGACTATGTATTGGCTCAAAATTAATGGCCAAAATACTTTTTTTAAATAATTATCGTGGAAGGCAACATTACTGCTAGGTTGATTAATCAGGTCATTTGGTGAAGTACTTCAAATTTCATCTGAATTACTCAATAATAATGAGAAGCTCAGTACTGCGTTACACTTCCTTAATGCACTTTAATTGAATTTGGCGTAGAATACAATTTACGTAATGTTTTGATTGTTTTGAGTCTCAACGTTGCGCCTACTACAAGAAAAACGTCATCTTCCATACAAAGAGTGTTACGAATTGGAAGGGGGCTCAAAGTGTGGTATTTTGACATTACTTCACAATTTAAGCAAATTATAGGTTCAACCATAACGATGATTAATAGTGTGTTGAATAACTCCTTGCCACAATGCCTTTTATTATTAAAAAAGAAATCTTAAAAAATATCAGACAAATGAAATTAAAAAATTAAATTATTTCGTTGATGTGTAAGCGTTGATGTCAGATAGCGGAAAAATTGGGGCCACGATGCTCCTCGCACGCCCACACATTTTAAGCAGTTCTACTCAGTGACTTTTTAACACCAGTGCTCTTTGGATGATTTTAGAAAATATCTGTAGCGTCTATTTGTCTGTGACTTGAATATATTAATGAAAACTTCATATGATCATTGGGATTATATTCAACAATCAAACAAGCTTTAATTGCAAGTTAAAAGTGACCAAACTCAGTTTGTTTTTAGAATATGACAAAAATTGAAACTATCTATGTTTTTACGACAAATATGTACCACCATTCATTGTAGGAATCATTCTATTTTGCAGGGGCGTCTCGTGGACTTTTGCTACACCTGTTCTACCATGCTGATAAAAAATATTCATCAAGCTGAGTGGTTTCGAATGAAAGTTGGACATTTAATCTAATATTACAACCTTTTCTTGTACAACTTAACCAAATATTTTAAAAACTATTTAAATAGAAAATATTTACAAAACAATAAATGACTTATTTTTCTCTTTTGTTACAGTTTTAAATTTAGATGCACTTGAAATTTTAGACTCTCGCAAATCGTCTAAAATCTAACTTGGTAACAGTTGGCAATAACTGGATATTGCTCAGAATAAAGATCTTTCATATCGGCTCATTCCACACGGGTCCCATCGCCGCTAATATTTAAACTCTCACATATTTTGTTGCTATGAAAGAAATGTTATTAACCATTATTCGTATAATAATTATAGTATATAATTAGTATATAATTATACAATAATTATTATTGTTTGATGCGACCCCAGATTGTGACGACCAATGAGTCACATTTAGAAGCTGAAATGTGTTCCAGTTATTTAATTTTTCAAATTTAGTGAAAACTATACCTTTTTCTCTAAGTTGATTGATTTTGAGTATTCGTAAAAAAGCATTATTTAATGTCTCTTTTAAAAATGCAAACATTAATTTAATATTGTTCTTGATGCATTGCATATTCATCACGAGAAAAAAGAAAAACAAACTGTTTCCAATCATCGGCGCGAAAGCGTGCGCGGTGCGCCTTTCGGCAAAGCACAGCCCGACACTACGATCGAGTCTAACCGAAGGTGCGTCGCGTCGTTGATTGTTCTCGCAGCGCGTCGAACGGGTTTGACTCTTGCGCGCATAGCAGAACTTGCAACTAAACGTGCTTGCTTCGCATGCGAAAGAGGATGATGTGAGAAAATGGAGAAAGCTGGCAACGCTCACGCTGGTTCTCTGCGCGCGGAGAACGAGTGAACATACCAAGGAGGAAATTATTTCAAATCATTTGTCATGGCGCAAAACTTAAAATTTGACTTCTGGCAGCGCTGCTGTTGGTTCTTCATATAGATCGTACGACTGGCAAAAGCTTTCTATGTGATGGGGTGTGGTTTTTCGGAGAAACACACATTCAGCTGCAATTTGACTGTACGCCAAGCATGTGGCGTTAACTTGATCTGCCTACGAAATAGTTGGTTTCTTTAGATATTTAGATGTTAAAATCATTGGAAATATTACGTGAAGCTTTGTTTAAAAAATTTACTGAGTAAATTATTTGCCCTAATAATTAATTGCCAAGACATTAATTTCTTACCTCTGACCTAAAAATGGTTACCTGTTCCATGAACAGGTAGAACGTATGGACGAGTCGCCCCTGCTATTTTGGCCAAATAGAACAGGTGATATGTACGTACCGGCACGATTGTCCTTTCATAGATTGCTGTTTTCGAGTGCCAGATATCGTACCGTCTCAGGACAAAAGCATCCGTTAGAGAAATGTTTCAAACTTTTGGACGAATTGGAAAATTTGATAATTTTACCTTATTCTTGTACCAGCTTACGCGCTATAGTTGAATGGAAGTTGTTTAGGTAGGGGGAATGACGGCTTTGGCAGGTTTTGTTCTATTACTGGCAGAGGTTTTTTTATGACTGACTAGGCACAAATTTGGCCTAAACATTCTTTGCATATCAAAGAATATTGTGGCCAAATTTCATAAAATTCGGTCGACAAAGCCCCCCCCCCCTGCCAATAATAGAACAAAACCTGCCAAAGCCGTCTTTTCCCCTATTAACTTTTTAATCCTGAGTCAGTCTACCATGTACCATGTACCTACATATAGGCACAATTTTTAATTCGGTCTGAAGTGCGAGTGCTCTTCGCTCAAATTAACGGTCGTTCTCTGGTGCAATAAAAGAAAAATATGTCGAGATTCTAGGCATGAGAGACTTGTGTCAAGCGCAGTCATCATCATAACAAAACCTTGCAGCCATCATCCCGCGAATAATTTCGCTCAGTACGATCGCAGCGCTTTCTTCGTTCGGATTTATTAACTCGCGCACACGCTTTCGGTCGGTTCCTTAGGATCGGTTGGGAAAACGTCGTCGTCGCGCGAACGTCACCGGATTTGTTGTGATTTTCTTCACGCCAACGTGCACCGGCAGCGGCGATCGGAAACCAATATTATCTGGTTTTTGTTTACTACGACGGGATACCTGCGGAGCAAGAAACAACGACCGCCGATGCTTGTGGGTGGTTTCCCAGTTGAGAAATTCGTCGAATTTTCAGAGAAGTCCGCGTGCAAAGGTGTGGTGGCAAGCGCAGCCTTACGCTTCCTATTTCGATTGGTTTTTTAAGCATCTAAGTAAAAAGTGGACGGATTATCACCAATTTCACTTTCATGAAAATAAACTATTTACAATAGGCCCAAAATAAATCCATAAAGGCGTAAAAGGTTCAAGTGTCTATAGAGATGGAATACTCAACTATTTGGATAAATCGAGTGTGAAGCTTTAAACATTATGGTTTTGTTCAAAATTTAAGTTGTTAGCCGCTATCCCTTACTAGACAAAATCTTCAAAGAAAAAGCAACGAGGAAGTGCCAAAATGTGAGAACGAAAGCTGCATTTTTGTTTTTGTCTGCATCTATTTGCATATTGTTTAGGTTTCTCTTACAAGACTGAGTTTGCGAGTGCGAAACAAGAAAATCAGATTTCCTTCGACCGACACCGGGCGGTTTCACAACTGTGAACTAAGCGAGAAAAGCTTAACTAAACAGTATCATCAACATTAGTGGTATGTACCGGTGTAACAACAATAAGGCATTCACGCTAATTTGCATTGGTATAATTTAATGCCATTGCTGTTGCCATTCTCGTACTCTAATTAAATTTGGGAAAGCAAACGGGAATCAACAACACAATGGTTATTTAAGTGACGGAAGATAACTAACCCGAAAATAATACATCCGGTTTTGATGACGGTGACATGAACAAGATGCATTCAAGTTGCACTAATTTTCAATTGAGCTGGTTCAAGAGTGATCAACTCCACCATGAACTTAACCCAAGAAAAAGTTTTACTTTTGTAAAAAATAATGTAAACGACTTAGCCCATTTTATGTCCCGAAGGAGTAAAAAAAGTTATTTCATTCTTCACAGTTTCATGACCTATAATCAATCATGACTTAAAAACTTTATTTAAATGTTTTGATAATGGAGTTGTTATTGCGTAAAAGTATTTGGTGATACCGAATGGTGTGTTTTTTTTTCGTATTTTTCTCGAAGGTTTATTTCCCACTCAATAATACCTACTACTGAAAGTAATTAAACATTGCTTGTCAAAATGTTTAAAATATGTAATCTGAATACGATTCGACATTTTTTTAATTTCTAGGTTAAATGTACCACTACGAAGCAAGACCATACTGTCAACAGCATCAGAGTAATCATCATACTAGCCTCATAATAAACTAATGCAAAAATGGGAACTTGACTTAGAAACATTGCGGTAGATAACTGTGGAAGTGGTTAATGAAAAATAAGCTGCAAAGCGGCAATGACCCAGTAATGGTAAAGATTCCAATAAAAAAGATGAAGAAGATAACCAGGCTATATTGTTTCAAATTTCGGTTGAGATAAATCATATTACACTCAAGTTAATGTTTTTTGTCGTTCGCCTTTTGACACAATGCGAAGGTCAAAGTTGTTCCATCCCTTGTCTCTTCCTGGTAATTAAAAATAAAACATCTCTACCATTCACCATTCGCGGTCCACATCCCACCCAACTTGATGAAAATGAATCATCGTCACTCTGATGTATGCATCCATACCATACAACGTACATGCTCTATCCTAGTGGCTCACCCATATGACGCCAGATCCAAATTTAGTAGTGAACAGAAAAGACGTCGAATCCCGTCCCAAAGCCAAACCAACAGGGTGAAACTTGAGCCTTGTAATACAAGCGCGCAAGTTCAACTCGGTGATTTATTCCTTGTCGGAGTTCATGAACTTGACTTGCGGCTGCTGACAAATTCAGATCTTGAACCTCCTACCAAACCATCCAGCGCTTCGCAGTCCGGAAGCGGTCCCGATCGTGTAGGACTGACGTAACGAGTCGAAAATAAAAATGGAACATGATCACGTTTTCCGCTCGAACTGATTTTTTATCGGATTAATTATCTCCTCTAATGGATTTACATCCGTCCCGCAGTCGGGGAAGCGCCAACATGAAAAGTTCAAGAGCCAATAATACTTTTTTCCCGAGAAATTGATCGTCAATCTTGTGATGCTGCGAGCTACAACAGTTCGATGATGATGGCGCCTGGCCAGGGGCCATCAACTACCGATCGATCACACACATCAAATGACCGACCGCGCGCAGTTTGCGCCGAAATTGATCATCAAGTGGCGATGGTGCTGGCATCAGCTGCGTAGTGAATGGTCCATGGCCCACGAGCGCGTATTAGACCGACCGAAGTGAGAGTGTGGCTAATTCAAGGCAACTGATTCGATTAAAGCCCAGACAATTCGCACATGGTGTGGTCGACAGCGGACTGCGGCTGGGTGAAATGCGTAGTGGAGGCTATGTGTTTCGATGTCTGCTTAGAGGCCCTGGATCTCTGATGTTCGATTGATTGATCTGATCGGAGAATTAAAGCAACAGTTTTAATAGATTTCGGTAGTAGAGCGTTTTATTTACGTGGTGGGCCATGCTGAAATACTGACACATGTGCGAAATGAGAAAACTGCCGAACGGAACTGCTAATTAGAAAGCCGTACGTGAGTAATTAATTTTAGTAAGATAAACAATGAGTAAGAGTTTGATATTGTGTTGTCTTATCCACGCCAGACTCAACCAGATAAACACATTGAAAAGCAATATTAAATATTGTTCTTTTAGACGGATTTTTATAGTTGCTATTGCAGTAACTTTCCCATAGTTAGCCGTCGCCATGACAAGCAGATTTTGCGTTGTATTGATGAAAAAATACAAAATTTCCATATATAAATCAATATTAGCAATTATCAATCACAAAATTTTCCACAAACAATTTTTTTTTTCACAATCGATTAAAAATTTTCCACAAAATAGTCAATAAAGAGCAATAAAGAGAGAAAATTTACAAAAAAAAACTGTCCATGAACTTTAAACGCTTTCAAAGAAGGGGTCATCTGTGGAAAAATGCTCAGTTATATTGCTTTTTTATATTTTTTCATGGAAATTTTTTTATTTTTTATTGCTGTTTATTGATTTTTTCGTGGAAATTTTTATTTTATTTTTCAAAGAGTTGCTGCTGTCTGGTTGAGCTTAACGCAACAACGACCTAACGAATTAAAATCAAATTAAACTTGAGAATGCCATTTCAATAATTTTCAAATAACCCAAGCATGATTACTTTTGACGGATATCGAATCATTTTTGATAGATATTTCGTCGGTTTTGCTGGGTAGCACCAGCCATTCTTATGACCGGGTGATTTCATAATTTCCAAACTGTCACTTTTAAGTTTGATTCGCGAATCGGACGGAAGCCTTAGGGACAACCTCTGCCTAGAGAAACTTATATTCGTGTCTTTATCGCCAAGCATCTGTTGGAAATACACACGAGTCGCTGACGAAGCTGTCTACTGAGTGTCAATGCAAGTGATATTAAAATCGGTAGAGGATTACAGGAGAAGTAAAATTTGGCAACAGTTTGGCATGCCCCATGTGTACACACGGACAGACATTTGCTCAGTTCGTCGAGCTCATTCGAACGCACAGTATACAACTGTGTTGTACGAGAAAGGCAAAAACGTGAAATATTTCCGATATTGCATTGGAAGTTAATCTGAAAAGTTTCCCATCCGTTCCATGAAAATTGGCTCAGCAAGGAGTGGCACTAACCTTCTTAGCAAAATCACTCCCAACGCTTGGATGGGGCTGTCCCCGTTTCTTCCTTTCATATATTTTCAACACTACTGAATAATCTGATTGCCGAAGAGTTATTAATTATCTCCCAATTTCAAGCCCACCGTGCAGGGCCTGGCCGTTTTAATATTTATGTCACCTTCATGATATGCTGCAAATATCAATGCTGACAAGAAAATGCTCGAAATTCAACCGACATTTCCAGGATGCTTTTCAATACTGGCTGTATATGTACTAAGACAAGCGTCTCCTTTAAGAACTCTGACTTATCTGAAACACAATCAGTAAATTATTGAAAATGTTGTTGCACGGAATAAAAGCTAATTGATTTTTCGTGTTCTAGAGATATTCAAAGCAAATTTAATTTGTTTTGTTGTGAGTTGTTGACCTTAAAATAGCATGCTTTTATTTTCACAAAAACATACTGGAAGCTCGATAATAATCAGAAATCTTCTCTGTAAGCAAGGATGTTATCGATCATTTAGTAATCTACCTTCGATCATTTAGTAGTTTTTCAATAACTCATTCCAGAAGCTAAACTTCAAAATGTGTTGTAAGATGGACTTCTAGTACAAAGGTTTATCTACAATTCTGCCTAACAGTTCGTTGCTTGAATTTCACTAATAACGGAGCTATAGCGCTAGTAGCAGTATCTTAGACTAAATGATTGCATATTTTGTTATCGTTTAGTATAAGTATAGCAACTAGCACCGTAATTCCTTTAGCAGTGGAATTCGACCATCGGCCTGTTAAGGAGAGTTGTAGGAAAACCTTCGCACTAAAAGTCCGCCATACAACACATTTTAAAATTCAGCCTCTGGAATGAGTTATTGACAAACTACTAAATGATCGAACGCAGATTAGTAAATGATCGATAACATCCTTGTCTGTAAGTAGCTTGGTAGTCATTGCTGCTACAAAAAAGACTACGAAAGAGATGTTGTGGTGGGTTCGAATCTCATTCTGGGCTAGGGAATGCTTGTGTTTATTTGGAACTAGCATTGCCATTATATTTGATCTACGGGTTTTATTTTTACCTGAGCAATTGGGAAACGATCCAAAGTCATTCGCCCGAAAGCCATTTGGCCTAATACCATTTGAACGAATAACATGTTAGACTGAATGGTCGGAACAGATTGAACAAGCTGATGCTTGGCCGCAAAAGTTATTTGGCCGAACAAATCATTTATCCTAATGCCTATTATCCATCAGCCTAATTTAGGTTCATATGACCGCAAATATTAATTGGCCGAAAATCTCATTTGACCATAAGAGCCACACGGCCGAAAAGGCCATTTGGCCGAAAATACCGTTTGGCCGATTAAATCATATGGATGAAACAGTCATTTGGTCGAACATGTCATACGGCCATGATTGCCGTTTGCCAAACCGGTCATAAGGCCAAAAGAGTCGTTTGGTCGACGTGTTTACCAATTTTACCATTTTTACCGTTGATTACGATCTTTCGTACTACAAAAAAAACGACATAATCAAAAAATCGTAAAAAATTGGTTAAATTTCAAAATCCACGTAAAAAAACTGGTTAGACTCTGAAACCGACTTAAAAAGAAACGTAGAAAAAATCACGTAAAAAAATTCCAGGAAAAACTTTCAGATTTCAAAATCCGCATAAAAGATCGTTACAATGTGTCTAGTGCCACAATAAGTGAAGAAATGTGAAGCATCATGAGAAAAAAACAAATCGACAACATAAATGTTTCGAACTAGACCTGTGCGCCACCGCGCTGCGTCGCCGCCGCCGGGGGTTTTACTCACGCCGCCGATTATAATTTTGTCACGCCGATGACTAAAAAATTTTAATAAACTTGAGTCGAGCCGCGTAAAGTACGAGACATTGAAGATGGCCTTACGAAATACGTATCTGTAAAGCTATACAACGTTGTTGAAATAATTGGAATAGTACTGAACTCGTCTTATAATAGATCATAAATATTATTTAGATGGAACTCGTCAAAATTCAATTTCAAATCTACCTCAAGTAATACATTCTCCGGAAATTCTTCCAGAACTTTCTGCAAGAATTCCTTTGAAAATGCTTCCATGAGTTCTTTACGAAATTCTTTCAGTAATATCTTAGAATTTTTTTAGAATGTGTTGTTTATTTTTTTTATCTTATTCTTCGAAAACTTAATTAGTAACTCCATCGGAAATTATTTCATCATCTAATTAATTTTCAAATGATTTCTTAGAAGAAAATCCAAAAGAATTTCTGAAGAAATCTACGAAGGAATCTCGGAGGCTTTTGGAAGAAACTTTTAAAGAAATCCCTGGGGAAATATCCGAAGAAATTCTTGATGATTGTTTTTTGATTATTTAAGGGAAAAAAAACTTGAGAAGTTCTCAAATGAATTTTTTGATGAGTTTTTGGAGAAATTCCTGGAGGGTTTTGTGCAGAAATTCCCAAATGAATTTTCGAAGGCATTTCTGAAAGAGAGCCTGAATGAATTTTCGAAAATGATTCCCATTGGAACTGCTAAAATAGTTTTTGAAGGTTTTTCTAAAATACTTCCCAAAATAATTTCTAACGGAATTTCCGGAGGAATCCATAAAGGATTTTTGAAAGGAATTTTTGAAGGAATTTCCGGAGGAATTCTCAAAAGAATTTAAAAAGAAAGTCCTAATAGAATTTCGGAGGAAATGCCTATTGATATTTCTTAAGCAATTAATAGATTTTGCCAGGAATTCCTTCAGATTTTTCCTAGTAATTGATTCGAAATTTCCTCTAGAAATTCCCTTGGAGATTCGTCTAGAACTCCCTCGGAAATTGCCTCAAGGAGTTCTACAAAAACTCCTTCGGAAACGAATTCCAGAAAGTCTTTCGGATTTTTTTGGGTTGGAATTTTCTTCAGGAAATAATTTCTTCATTTCCTCCACGCGTTCCTTCATAATTTTATTTAGGAAATCCTTGGAAAATCATTAAGGTATTCTGCCGAAAAATTCCATCAGAAATTATTCTAAGAACTCTTTTGAAATTCCTTGACAAGTTCTTGGACGAAATTTCTTTAAGAAATCCTTAAAAAGTTCCTGAAAGAATATCCGAAGAAATTCCTGAAGGATTTTTCAATGTAACTCCTGAAGGAACTTCCGACAGTCTTGGATTTAGCCGAAAATTCCTTTGGACATTCCGTCAGAGCTTCGTTCACTTCAGATATACTTTCAGAAAATCCTTCGAAAATTCCTGAAATATCTACGGAAAATGTTTTGAGAGATCTTTCGGAAATTGTTTCAGAATTCCTCCAAATATTCTCTAAAAACTCCTTAAGAAATTCATTTACGGATTACTTCGGAAATTTCTTTAAGCTTTGGAAATTTGCTTAGGAATTTCTTCAAATATTAATTTACGAATTCCTTCGGAAGATTCTTTTATGAATTCCTTCGGATTTTTTTAGGGGTTCCTTTGCAAGTTCATTTACAATTTTCCTGAAACATCCATAGGCGTTCTTTCCAAACTACCTTAAGCAATTTTTAGAGAATTTCTCCGGGTAATCCTTTGAAAATTCCTCCTTCTTTGGTAACTTTACGAAGCTACCTACAGAGACTGACAAAACTAGATCTCTACACATCGTTCATTCTTCCAGTCGCCATGTACGGCCATGAAGCATAGATGTTAATAGATGCAGGCTATCGAATTCTCGAAGTGTTTGAGTGGAAAGCACTGCGCTCAATACTTGGCGGTGTGGTGTAAAATGGTGAATGGCGCAGCCGCATGAATCAAGAGTTGTACCAAATGTACAAAAATGCAGACATCAGCCGGCCGATAAAATACGACAGCTTACAGTGTGTTGGAAATGTAGTGCGTATGCCGGAAAAGAGACCTTCAAAAGTCATATTTAGCAGAAAACCTAAACATGACAAAAAGAGAGAACGAGCAAACCATGCAAACTGTCATACGAAAGAGCTGTCGAGAGGCCATGCGCAATGAGACCCCTGAATTGGAAATAATTTTTGAAAAAAATTATTAACAAATTTGTTCTATGACAACGAAAACATTGTTCTGGGTTACATTTATTGTTAACATTTGATTAATCAAAATCATAGAATAACAAAAGAGTGTTGATTTATTAAATAACATTTTGAAATCAGGTATTGATTAATGTCCCCGGCAATTGACTATTTTGAATGTGCTGTTTGATGATAGACAAATGCGTTTAAATTGACTTTTTCCATCAACGCCGGTTCACGCCGCCGCCGATAGAAGTCAACGGCACGCCGGCGGGGCAAAAGTGACCACCACGTCGCCGCCGCCGATGATGTGACCAGCGCACAGGTCTATTCCGAACGTGTTGCCAAACCAAATCAAATGGAATTACCATTCATCATTCAACACTTTAACACTTTGACACAATAAGGAGTGAAAAAAAATGAATGGAGAAGTGATGTGTGATCAGCGAGAAATGAAAAATTACGAGTGAGAAATGAGACGTCTCATTTTTTACTTCCAATTTCTCACTGTGAGCATGTTATTTATCATTTCTCACTTTTATCACGCCTCACTTCTCATTTCTCGCTACTTATACCTCACTATGAGAAGTAAGAATAAAACCAGAGAAGTTTGACGTCCTACTACTCCTTTTCCATTAAAGTGCGTAGTGCGTCTGCCATTATTGAACGAATGTTCCTTTGAGACAAATAACATTTTCGGACAAAAATAACATTTTCGGACAAATAACGACTAAACGTTCCTAACTCTGACTCCAGTGGGCTGGGTTTGATCCCAGTCGGCACCACTGGCATTTTCAGTGACGAAAAATGTCTGGTCACGCTTTCGCTATGATAAAAAGTAAAGCCGGTGGTCCCATTTTATGTGTTGATGGGTTCGATTTGTCAGGCCTAGCGTTGGTGGTTGTCACATGTGAGTAGGCTGACCAGATCATTTAGTTGAAAAAACGGGACAAACTCGCTTGCAAAACGGGACATCTCAATAAACCTTGTGATTAAATTAAAAAGTTGTGGAAATTTCAAAATTTTTGAGCTTAATTTTCATTTTCCGTTTAAGAAATCAGAAATATTGCATTAACCACCATAACATTAAAAATACGCAACTACAAATATTTCACTCTTCAAAGGAACGTGGACAAAAACACAAAGGAACAGAAAATTACGCAATTTCCAATATTTAAAATTAAGTAGAATTTTGAAATTTTATTTTGATCTACTCTTAGAGTAAAATCAGCAGTGATTCAAATCGTTCGGGGCTGTCAGTTTGAATATGAATCTGAAACATTAACTTTCCCAGCAGCTGTTCTAGATTCATTTTTTATACCAGTCAACTGTAAAAAAAATAAAACTGGTATAACGATCCGTTCTATTTTCTGCAGATTTGAACCATGATAGAATCACGAGATTCAAATATTTTTCACTTGTTTTGTTGTATGGATGCGTCATTTTATCTACGGATCAATCCACTTTGCAATTGCGGCGCCTTTCTTGGCAGTAACATAATGATTTCAATTAATTGAAAATTTGAAAAACATGAATAGAACACTGCTGGGGAAACCAGCGAGTTTGTTCTATTTTGCTCCAGAATCAAACTAGAATAGTAGTCGAAAATTTAGAATGAAACTGAATCACTCCTGATTTCACCCTCATGATTTTATTTAAGACCAATATCAAAAACTTTTCCAATTCTGAACAATTGAAAATAACAAACAATAGTCAAAGTACTTTGCCTAAGGTTTTGCGAAAATCTCGTTATCATGAATATAAGTGGTAAAAAATCTGCAGGAGGAGGTCTTAAAAAGATATTCCTGTAAAAATGCGGTAATTTCATATGTATTTTAGCAATATTTTCGGATAACTCCGATGATTCACAGGAATACACACAGAAAAATTACGAAACCTCTACAGCCTAAAGAGGATTTCTGCAGCATTTAAAATCCGTTCAATTATTAAAAAAATTGGGGGAATTTCTGCATAAATTCTTGCAGCGCTGACCGCAGCAATTAATGTAATGTTGCCTTGAATTTACGAAAGAATTCTTGGAATGTTGTTCACCGGCATTCACCAAAGGAAGTCTTCAGAAATTTCCAAACCGATTTCCACAGGAATTCATGAAGGAAACTCCGAATGTATTTCCGGAAGATTTTTTCCCAGATTCCCAGAGAAATTTCCTCATGAATTCACGTTGCGATTTTCTCAAATATTTTGTTAGCGGTAATCACAGAAATATCTGTAAAAAAAATCTTACAAATTGCGCCTCGAATTTGACGAAAGGTTTTTCAGAAGTTTTTACGCAGCAAGTCACCTGCAGTCAATTTCTGCACAGGCATTAATGCAGGGATGTCCGCATGTAGCCTTTAAAGATTTTCCGTAGGTTATTTTTGAATAAGTTACTTGAATTTTCATCAAATTATTATATTCAATTTATAACAAAATTCCAGAATGAATTTCCGCAAAAGTTCCCTGGAGAACCAGGATTAATTTCGACAGATATTCTCGGGAATATTCGAAGCTCTACGTAATTTTATAATTACAACAAAGTTGCAAAATTCATTACTTCAGAAGAAATTGCCGTTTTTGGTAGATTTTTTGTTATTTGCCAAGTTCATCTATTCATCAATTATGATCTGCATCTTTGTGCCGAATTCCACTGACAATAACGGAACAAAAAATGTCAAAATCATCATCTCATTCAAAAAGTGGTGCGTATTGAAATAGTTTTGGCTGTTTAGTTCTTGTTTTCTTAGCTTCAGTATTTCTAGTGGTGAAAACTTAGATGGTCGGTGGGGGTTGTTAAATTAGCTGCGATTTTCTTAGTCCTATTTTCAATTTGGTACAAACATGTGCAAAATTGCAGATTTTAATCATATTTAAATCAGGAATATTAAAAATGACTTCGAAGAGAAGACGTTTAGTAGATTGTTGAAACCAAAATTGATATATCACGTGTATTTGCTTAAAATTTAGTTCTGGGTCGCGCGGATTTGGCGCGAAATGGATTTCATGTCGCACGGAAATGGCGCGGATTTGATTTTAGTCAGCGCGGATTTGACGCGGAAAATATTTCAGGATCTTCGTAACAACCCTGCAAATATCAAATCTTATCTATTCACGTTTTTTTTATCGAAATTGATTTAAATGATGCTTAAAGTAGCCTCACACCTTGGGAATCCTGTCTATTGATTTTGTTCCAATGATCAAAAAAAATGTGTTTCCTACTTCAGAAGATTCAAAAAGAATAATCGAAAATGAACATTAATTGCCTAAAATAATGAATTTGTTTGAATAATATTTTGGAGCTCTTTGAAAGAATCAATCAAGAATCAGATTAAATGATGCTGTGCAATTCCTATTCGATTTATCTCTGCCTTCTTTTGATTTTGTGAATTCTGAGTATTTTTTTCTGTCAAATCAACGATTTTGGGAGTCCTGAGGACGAAGTTCGCCGGGTCTACTGGTTGAACGGGTCTTTTTCGAGAATTGTTCCTCATCAAAATTATTTGAGTTTTTGGGACTTTATATAATATTTTCATAGTACACAATGAAAAAAATGAAGATTAGTGTGAGTACTGCATCATTTCCGTAAGAACAAAAATATCCCTTTTTGCCTTTCTCGTATACTAAGTATACGTAAAGGCTATATGATCGCTCCAAACACAAACTTTTTATAGAAGGCCCGGAGACCCATAGTGTTATATACCGATCGGCTCAGCCCGACGAATTAAGGTGATGTCTGTGTATATGTGTGCGTGTCTGTGTGTGTGTGTGTGTGTGTGTGTGTGTGTGTGTGTGTGTGTGTGTGTGTGTGTGTGTGTGTGTGTGTGTGTGTGTGTGTGTGTGTATGTGCACCAACCCAAAAAAATGTCACTCATTTTTAGGTACTTATCCTTAACTGATTTACTCTGCAAAAGTTGCATTCGACGCAGGATACTCTACCATTGTTTCCTATTGAAAGTCAGATCGGACTATGGGATCGGAAATTATGGCCAAAATACCCCTCTTTTATAGAAAAATTGATTAAAAAATGTCACTCATTTTTCAGGCATTTATCCTTAACCGATTTACTCGCAACAAAATGCATTCGACGCAGGACATTCTGCCATTGTTTCCTATTGAAAATTGATTAGATCGGACTATGGGCTCGGAAATTATGACCAAAATACCATTTTTTTACAGAAAAAACCCAGATTAATCCACCTAGCGGTGATGGTGCCTTTCTCGACCTTCGTAAAATGTGTGTACTTGAAAAAAGATGAGCTAGTGGCTAGGAGTAAAAAAGACAAATTTCTTTGTCCGTTCTATGAAAATCAGATTATTTATGGCAAAGATATTGTAGATCCAGTTGAAAACCGAAAATCATATTTTGTCCCATTTCCGGATGTCGCAACTGCATCGCGAGTGGTGAACGACGCACTACTCGCGATGCAGTTGCAACATCCGGAAATGCGAGAAAATGCGATTTCGCGGGACCTCGGTTTCGGTTTTCAGCTTGATCTACAATATGCTAATAAGAATTTCGACATTTTGTTTCCTTTTCCAATCTTTTGACGTACATAACCCTGTTTTATTTCACCCAGTCATATATATTTTAAGGATATCACTTTTGGATGTTAGTTGAACTGAAGCTCCGACTACACAAAAAGAAAACGAAAATGTCATTCCATCACGCGAGCGGAGGGCAATATTTGCTATGATATAAATCTCATGACCGTCTTTCTGCCAAACTCCCGTATGAAGGTGGAGAGACAGAGACATCATCTCAGTTCGTCGAGCTGAATCGATTGGTATATAACTCTCCAGGCCTTCTGTAAAAAGTTTGGTTTTTGGAGCGAACATACAGCCTTTTCGTATAAAAGGCTAAAATGGTGTTTCGGTCATAACTTCCGATCCCATAGTCCGATCTAGCCAATTTTTCAATAGGAAACAATGGGACAGGATTCTGCGTCGAATGCAACTTGTTGCGTGTGAATCGATTAAGGTTAGGTGTCCGAAAAATAGGTGACATTTTTGTGATTTTATGAAAAAAGGTATTTTAGTCATAACTTCCGATCCCATAGTCCGACCTGTCCAATTTTCAATAGGAAACAATGGGAAAGGATTCTTAGTCGAATGCAATTTGTTGCGAGCAAATCGGTTGAGAATAAGTGCCTGAAAAAATGAGTGACATTTCTGCCGCAATATTTTCGTATGAATTTGTATTTGGCCTTTAACTCGATCCCATAGTCCGATCTGGCCAATTTCAAATAGGAAACAATGGGACAGGATTCTGCGTCGAATGCAACTTGTTGCGAGCAAATCAGTTGAGGATAAGTGTCCGAAAAATGAGTGACATTTTATACGCGATTTTTTCGTATGAATTTGTATTTTGGCCATAACTTTTGATCCCATAGTCCGATCTGGCCAATTTCAAATAGGAAACAATGGGACAGGATTCTGCGTCGAATGTAACTTGTTGCAAGCAAATCGGTTGAGGATAAGTGTCCGAAAAATGAGTGACATTTTTTACGCGATTTTTTCGTATGAATTTGTATTTTGGCCATAACTTTTGATCCCATAGTCCGATCTGGCCAATTTCAAATAGGAAATAATGGGACAGGATTCTGCGTCGAATGCAACTTGTTGCGAGCAAATCGGTTGAGGATAAGTGCCCGAAAAATGAGTGACATTTTTTACGCGATTTTTTTTGTATGAATTTGTATTTTGGCCATAACTTTCGATCCCATAGTCCGATCTGGCCAATTTCAAATAGGAAACAATGGGACAGGATTCTGCGTCGAATGCAACTTGTTGCGAGCAAATCGGTTGAGGATAAGTGCCCGAAAAATGAGTGACATTTTGTTGAGTAGTTTTGCGCACACACACACACACACACACACACACACACACACACACACACACACACACACACACACACACACACACACACACACACACACACACAGACATCACCTCAATTCGTCGAACTGAGTCGATTGGTACATATATAACACTATGGGTCTCCGGGCCTTCTATAAAAAGTTTGTTTTTGGAGCGATCATATAGCCTTTACCGTATACTTAGTATACGAGAAAGGCAAAAATGTCACTCATTTTTCAGGTACTTATCCTTAACCGATTTACTCGCAACAAGTTGCATTCGACGCAGGATACTCTACCATTGTTTCCTATTGAAAATTGGTCAGATCGGACTATGGGCTCGGAAGTTATGGCTAAAATACCACCTTTTTATAGAAAAATTGAGTAAAAAAATGTCACTCATTTTTCAGGCACTTATCCTTAACCGATTTACTCGCAACAAGTTGCATTCGACGCAGGATACTCTCCCATTGTTTCCTATTGAAAATTGGCCAGATCGGACTATGGGCTCAAGAGTAATGGCCAAAATACTATTTTTATAATGCACGAGAAAGGCACCATCACCGCTAGGTGGATTAATCAGGGTTTTTTAAGATGGGTTTGTGTGAAAATTGCACAGAAGTAGTTGAAGTTTTAGAACTATAGAAGCGTGTTATCTAGAACACAGCTCGGTACATTGAATGTCAAATTTATTGTATGCAAACCTTTACTCAAGCTTGAAAATTGGACTACTGTGATGAATAACAAGAATATATGACCTGGCAGTTGATTCAAAAGTATAACATTACTAACGACGTTCCTGTTCGCGTGATTAAAGCTATGTCCATTTAGAATCCGGAATAATAAAATCATCTGTATCTCGGTAACGGATTGACGTACAAAGAAGGTTAATACATCAAAACAAGGGTAATTCACTGTACTTTATGGAAAAATTATTGATACAAATAATTTCTTCTTGTTTCTAGCGAAAATTCGCACCTTCTTCTTTATTCCTCTCATCAAAAGTTGCACACCTCCGGAGTCAACTTCCTTGGCACATTTGTTCCACATTTTGGTCATCTGAGTCGCGTCCCGAGCTGTTTTTCCACTTTTTCCACTTTTCTTAAGCCTCTGCTTCATTACTGCCCAAAATGTCTCGATGGGCCGGAGCTGTGGGCAGTTGCGTGGATTTATGTTTTTATCGATGGAATCTTCGTTATTATCGCGGTACCACTTGTTGACTTCCCGGCTGTAGCGGCAACTCGCCAAATCTGGCCAAAACTTCACGGGACCTTTATAGGCTTTATGGAAGGTCGACCGCGGTTTTTGAGACATTCCTCCTTGTACAGCTTCGAGTCCATCGTCTTATTCGTCACAAACACTTAGGTCTTTGCCCACAGTTGCATATCCCTTGCCAAAATCATCCGTTTTTTTGCAAGTTTGTCCAAAAATCAAACTTAAACTTCGCAGGAACTACTCCTCGTGCCGTCACCATGTAGAATTTTTGGCTAGGAAGCTGTCCGAAATCCATTTTGACGTAGGTTCCATCGTCGATGAGCAGGATTATCAACGTGGGTGTGCAGACTTTTTTCTCTCCTTTCGGCTTCCATCTGGAATTATTTTTGACACGCTGCACGAAACTTCGTGAAATTTATACCACAGCAAGTGGGCGCCTAGGTAGATAAACCGCTGTAAAATAATTCTTGCAGCGGTCACTTTCCGTGCCGCTGCAATACAATAAATGATTCCGGATTCTAAATGGACATAGCTTTAACGCCTAGCAGCCAAAGTACTGGTACTGCAAGTGTCAAACCGATGTTGGTGATATAACCGAACATGCACTGCAACATGATGCATAAATTATGGCTTGTTGTAGCTTATTGAAGTATAATGTGGCGAAATAATTTAAATGACAACAGTGCCACTAGCGTTTTAGTACTTATCTTCTTCTTCTTCTTGTTGGCATTACATCCCCACACTGGGACAGAGCCGCCTCGCAGCTTAGTGTTCATTAAGCACTACCACGGTTATTAACTGCGAGGTTTCTAAGCCAATTTACCATTTCTGCATTCGTATATCATGAGGCTAACACGATGATACTTTTATGCCCAGAGAAGTCGAGACAATTTCCAATCCGAAAATTGCCTAGACCGGCACCGGGAATCGAACCCAGCCACCCTCAGCATGGTCTTGCTTTGTAGCCGCGCGTCTTACCGCACGGCTAAGGAGGGCCCCTTTCTAGTACTTATGCTTTTACTGATATTGATCTCAGTTAACTAAATACGCTCAATAAACAAACTATAATGTTCGTCATGGAGAAACTTTTTTTTTCACAATTTTAGTTGTAGCACTACCTTCACAACTTGAACAAAACCGGGACTGTGCTGGCTTTTAGGATCATCATCAAACACACAAATGATAATATCTTTTCAGAGCGCTCTTTGATAAGCGATAATATTGTTGCACAAGGAAAGACAATATCCGGTGCTTATATTGCAATGTCTGCATTTGACTCAAGAAGTAGTGTCTTGAGCAAAACATGTTGGTTACAAGATTCACGGCGTCATCAGCAATCGTATACTTATACATCTACAGAAGTTTTCTATACATACGCAGTCTATTTTCAAATGATATTTGTGGCTTAAATTAATTCATGTTATTGATTACTGTCAATTTCCCAGTTAGTTTTCTAATAAACTAAGCAATTCCAGGCAAATAATTATAAATGACATTCAACAGCACACATAAATATTCAATCACCGGAATCGAAATCAAATTGATGTCGATTGTAAAACGGATATCAACTTGTCAATAAAATAGTTATGGAATATAATTGCTGTCCTCCCCACGATTGTTCGGAAGCTACCGAAGTGATAATTATGCTATTACGATTATTACCGTGTGGAATTGAAATCCGTCCATCTCACGGTTTTTCTTTATTAAACTGAAATGAGTTCAAAACAATCAATTACCTAGTAATTTATCAGGGTGTCGACTCAAATTTGAGAATAAAATTCCCTGACTTTCCCTGACTTTCCAGACCATTCCTCGAAAAATTCCAGGTATGAAAAATGTTTTTTTTTTCATTTTCTAAAAGCGTATGAAAATCTGTGAAATGTAAAAAAAGCATTTGTGAATCCTTGAAGTCCATATGACCTCCTGAGCTACTGGAAGTCTAATCACTTCTAGAAATAGAACATTAAAGATTCGTAGAATAGCGATAGGTAATTCAAGTCGTTCGCAAAGATCTAAGTAAATGCGCAGAACTCCAAAATTCACATCGTTAAAATTAGCTGCAATTAATGTAATAAGTTTTTTGGTGCCCTCATCCACCATTTGGAATTCTCACGGTCTCCCTGGAGACCTCCAAGACTACTGACGGACTTCTTCAAATCGTTAAAGTTATTATTAACTTTGTGGAAAATTGTGTGAAATCTTGTATCTTTTGACACGACTTTTGAACTCTTTCTAAACAATCGTGAAAGCTTCTAGCGATCGTTCTAATGCCGTTAAAAAATCTTCCGGATAAGCTATTTTCGTGAACATCGAGAAACCTCCTTTGCTCTCAAGTTTACTTACGGAGTAAGAATTCTTATTCTGTAGAGTTTATGGACTTCTAAAAATAGTTACGGGCTGCTTGCTATCATCCAGATAATCAAGAATGCAATCCCTACAAGCTCGAATAAATCTATATGCAGCACTTACATTAAGCCCAGCAAAACATTCTAACCACTGCAATAATTTAAATAATTTGGTCTTAATACACTCAGGTCGTTTAATTTCTGTTTAAATAAATCAATGGTCCCATGGACAAATATCAAAAATAGGGAATGTTTGTGAAGAAGTGCCATAACTAATCTCAAATGCTGAGGGGAGCTTCACCCACTCCAGTAATTTGATCGATTTTCAGTTGTTGTTTTTTTTTTCAAAAATGGTCTTGGAGTTCCAGCATTGTTTTATTTATAAAAAGTTTAACTACTATCAATTAGATGTGAGACAACTACAACAAGCAATGAAACTTAATAAGGAACATCTAATAGTTTTTTGAAGAACTCGTGGAAATATGTTTGAAGATTCCTTGGTATATTTTTTATATGAATCCCTTCACAAAGACATTTAGTTAAAATTTGAGTAAGGATAAAACCTTTCGAGACAGCTTTTTTAAATCCCATGGGATTTTTTTTATGTTTCAGTGAGAATTCTGAAGTAATTTCTGGACAAAATTCTCGAAGATCAACCTGAATGTTTCCTGATGAAATTGTTTTATAATCATCAAAAGAAGCGAATGTAATACTACCAATGTAAACATTACCATTAACAAAAACATTATACTCCTCTTGCATCCGAGCATGACTATCAGTATCGAGTAACGTTTAATTGAGACCATCGCCACATACGTACATGAGTTAGACCATATAATGCGTTTATCCACTATCATTCTCTCTACATAACCACCTAAGGACGAGAGAATCGATTGTAGAAGCCCATCATCAAATGGAAGTTCACGTAATGTTTTTAAACCTATCCCCGCCCTTAGTGTCTGTGAATCATTATCAAACTTTGCACCTTCTAACCTTCATCGTATTGTTTCGACAACAAAAAGTAATATTAGGCACATCTTTATGGTTTCATTAGACTGCAAATATAATCAATTTTGAGTACAAATAGTTGAACTATTGAAAACAATCGGTTGAATATTGATTTTCAATCAATTCTTGTTTTTGTTTCCCACCAATTTTATCTATGCCGAATAACTTTTGTTCTAGCATTTTTTTCAAAGATGATTCCTTCCTAATGAAATCTTCAAAAAAATGTCGTGGGCGGAAATAGGGTTAAAATATTACCTACATAATTTTGTTTGGAGATGATGCTGATGCAGTGGAGAGCCAACACAGGTCCACAAAGTTACTATTCGGCGTTTTCTTTCAACAAACTTACAAATATCCAGTTATTGGTTGTAGGTTAAACATGTTTGATGACTGATTGTTGAACAGTTCTGAACTTTGGGCCATAACTCAAACTCTACTAATAAGAAAACTGCAAAAAAAAATCAAAACGACTCCGGCACAAAACCACTCAAACTAAATAATCTAAAGTATGAAGGGGGACTTAAAAAGACTATTTGGATCAGGTCCATTTGTGACCATTTGAGTAACACGATTTTGGAACCTCTGTTATTTCTTCAAGAATAATAGAAACAAACTCGATTACCATGGGGAACCTTTAAAGGGCCCAGGTAGACTTTAGTCTAAAGACTGCCAACAGCACACAAAAATAAGCTTTATAGCTTGATAGTGGAGGTGTTTGTCGACTGTAGCTGCCTCTGAGTATTGTTTATCGGCTATGCAGTCTGATGACCGGATAAAACGCAATATTAATTCTGATCCAACGTTTCAGTACCTTTATTAATCGTTACAAGGATGTTAACGATCATTCAGTAATTTGCCTTCGATCATTTAGTACTTTGTCAATAACACATTTCAGAAGCTGAATTTCAAATCATGTTGTATGGTGGACTTCTAGTGCGAAGGTTTTTCCACAGACAAACAGACGTAACACTGATGAAATTCCCTTCGCCCATGCTCTGAACGGTTGTTTCAAATAACACTGATTACTTGTTTCACACCTAGAGGCGTGCGCATCGTTTTCCTTCAGATTTGACAATTCACACTAGCGCCGTCTGTTGACATTGTCGTACTAAACACCATTTCGTGCAACATGCACGCGAGATGGTGATAAAGTAACTGGGTGATGAATTTTTCAGGAAATTGTTCTAGCTGTTACGTCTGTTTGTCTGTGGTTTTTCTACAACTCTTCTTAATGGTCCGTTGTTTGAATTCTACTAGTAACGGAGTTATAGCTATAGTTTCAGTAACTTAGACTAAATGATAACAAAATTCCAATCATTTAGTTTAAGTTACTGCAACTAGTGCTCTAACTCCGTTATTAGTTGAATTCTAATAACGAACCATTAGGCAAAGTTATAGAAAAACCTTCGCACTAGAAGTCCACCATACAACATAATTTGAAATTCAGCTTCTGGAATGTGTTATTGACAAACTACTAAATGATCAAACGCAAATTACTGAATGATCGTTAACACCCTTGTCGTTATAAATGGATTAGAATTGGCTCAGAGTTTTATTGCCATAAGTGTCCTTGGTTGTCCTTGCTCATAACAGAAATTGTATTATACGCAGCTTGAAAGGTGAACCAAATCTCTGCAGTTGTATCTCTAAGTGTCCGTATCAGTGTTTTGATAACATTCAATAAACCATTCAATAAAATAAAATAAAATAAGTGTCCTTGGTTTAGTATATTGCTCGAATTAAAAAAAAATCACTATAAATTTTCAACTTTTGGATTTGTGATTTTTTTCCCTGACCTTAATCAAAATTCCCTGACTTTCCCTGACTTTCCAGGTCCAAAACGAAATTCCCTGACTTTCCCTGACTTTCCAGGTTTTTACAGGTAGTCGACACCCTGTTTATTATATATTATTATTATCTTTATTAAAGAGATTTGCTGTCATAGACTGGCTCATATCCACAATTTAATGGAATGCTTTGTATCTGTAACTGCATTGAAAATATGATTCCGGCTCCGTAACGCTTCATGGCAAAAGGCTCATTGAGGCTCAAAGGCTCAAATGAATGATAGCTAAAAAAATACTTTTTATCTATTGAATCTACTGAATCTTCTTTGTTGGCACCACATCGCCAACTGAAGCATTGTAAACCCTTCGAAAATAGAGTCACTTTAGCACTAGAAGGAATCGTTCATCGGAGCCTAATAATTTTCATTTTGCAATGACAATTTCGAATGGATTTAAATAGTTGACTCTTTCTATTTGTCTGTGTCAATTTAAATACTCAAGAAATGATTATGAATTTACGAGTTACCATTATAAGTGAAAACCAAAAACCTCGTTTCGTTTACGTATTTCAACTCTGTACGGTAATTTATAACCCACTCAGTTGAATCGTCATAAACTATCCAACGAAAACGCTCACTTGTTTTCATATTCGAAGCACTAATGACGAACCAAGCTACCAAATGACCTCGAATAGATTTATAATCCTCGCGCCGCTCGGTGGGATCGAGCTTGCTAAAATTTAATAGCCTTTCCCTACACTCTCCTAAAAAACGATGAAGTGTGAACAGATACCGCCGCCGGGCCGGGAGGATTCGGGAGCTTGAGTGCGTGCGAGGTTGATTCCGTTCCGTTGGAAGCACGCGTCCGGCTGTGGTCATCGTCAGTGCATAGATCACCAATAGTGGAGCGTGTTCTTTTGCGCTTGAATGTGGTGAGATTTTTCTACTTTACAATAGTGGTGATTGCTGCGAAACAGCTCGGAATGATGAGGGAAGCAAGCTAAAAATAGCCGGAACGATGAAAATGGGAGTAGCTGTAGTTTTGGCCAACCGTGGCGATTTTACTTGGACTTCGAGTTTCGGATAATGGCAAAGTGAGCAAGGCGTTTGACCTTGTAGATATTAAACATAGTGAGTGTATAATGGTATATGCATTTATTAGAAGCATTAGAAGATTGGATGAACAAAGATGTTATAGATTTTTTTTTTTCATTTGCTACGAGCAGTTTAACCTGTCTGGTGGTAGCTCCTAAACTATTTTCAACTGTTAAATTGAATTGAATTTTTCTACATATCAAAATTGAGTTACTGTGTTTCAGAAAATATTTATCCCAATTTTGTTTTATACAAAATAAACATTGCTCAGTGAAGAAATCTTTCTAATTGTATGTCTAATGCTTATACAATTGTTGATTTCCTTGTTTACATACATAAATTAAATATTGACGATAATCATAAACTTACAATGTGACATCACCCACTTTGAAATTTTGTAATCAACTCTAACTTCCTTTCTTACACAAACCGCTGAAACGAAAACCACTAATCCGTCAATCATAATCTGTCACAGCACATGTCCATTGCTGCGGTTTTGATTCCATACACTGTGTCAAAATCGATTCCAATCGCCATCGGCAACTCAATCCATTTCCAATCAATCTGTACCTAGCACCCGCGGATATCTCTCCCTTTCTCTCTTCCGGCATATCTCGTTGGCCCATACCCAGGAAACCGTTCCGTCCTGAGCACCGGAAACACGTTCACTGACAAGATATGAGGCTTATCGCATTGACCACGACCGGTGGTGGCCCAAAAATGCACTCAATCTCCCAGTGAAAATTGCTAAATCTATACACACACGGAAATGGAATCGACTTACGCTCGTTCCCCTCGTATATATTAATTTCCAATTAGTTGAACCCGTGAAGCTCAACAACGGACCGCGGAGCAGGCTTTCCAAATGTACAGCCTTTCCGCTGCAGTCAGTTTGGAAGAGCACTAACTGTCGCATTGCATGCTATCAGTCGCTCCATGCTGCTTACTTCTCATTCAACCCGAAGTGTCGTAGCGACGGCATGCACGAATGCACGATGGACGCTGTTGCCAAACTTTCGGCATCACAGCGCAGCAGCTAGTTCGACATTGTAGCGCCGTGGATGTAGTGAATCGGATGGGCTGTTCATTGTAAATGTTGTCTTGTGTGCTTTGACGCTCATTCGTCGTCATCAAGACAGCCGGCTTTATTTGAAGAGATTCTTCGGTTTTTCGTATGAACTGTCAATAAAACAGTTTGCTCGCGGCTGTCATGGGGTGGCTATCTAATGTGTGTTAGTAGAGCTGATTTGACGCTCCAGCTAAATTTGGTACATCCTACTCTTAACCATCCTCAATTTTCTTCTCTGCTTATTTCTGTGGTTTTCTGATGCCAAGAGAAACAATTAAATTGATTTCACAAAACAGCTGTAAAATGGCTATTTGCGCACATAACCGTACAGCACGCACGCGGTTCTGGAACGCTCATACAGGCTCGCTCGTGCTGTGTATCAGGAGCGATGTTTTTGTAAATAGTGTTGTACAAAATACGCGCGTGCTCGAGTGTTAAAATTTTAACTGTCCGGATGTAAGAATTTTACAGCGGCTGGATTCGAAATTGATTCTACATTACAATTTAACGATATATCCAGCAAAGTTAATTAAATATGGTTCATTTTTACCATCTCCACATAATCATAATGCGTCCAATCAATTTTAATATTATTGATTCAAACCTGCTTGTTTTATAACATGTGGATCAGATATTCCATAAAGGCAAAGGACTTTGTAATAGCTTCCTTTTTTGTTCTGAAGGGATTTCGGCAAGTATTGTTTTAAGAAGTGTCCCGGTATTAGAAGGTGTTCGGCGTGCGCTGGGCGATCTCCCCCTATATGTTCATGTTTTGTCCGATAAAAAGTATTTAATGTTGTGCTTCTGAGTCACATATAAAAGTGAAAGACAAATTTGAAATGCTACTTAATAACTATTGAATTACTCACAACTCATTTTTCACCTTTTATAAATGATAAATTTTCAATTATTTTAAAACGGTTCACGATTATGTAATATCGATTCTAGATAGAAATGGTTTTCTAATTTGATTTCCCTTCTCTCCATTGGATGCGTCCCTTTAGAGCTTTTCGGAATTGTGTCATTGGTGGAGGAAGGACGTTTTTGAATGGTTTAATATTACTGACCATTTTTTTTTTTTGAAAAAAAGTCTGATTTGATTTTCCATAAGATTTCTTAAAGAATTTGATAAGATCTTTCTCGTAGAATTTCTAAAGGAATTACCAATAAATAAATTTTCTGCGTCTTTTCCATAGCAATTTCTTGTAGAGTTCTTTTCATAGGATTTTTGTGGATTTTCTGGAAGTGTTTTCTGTGCAACTTGTTTAACAGGGTGGCCACTGAAATTCGCTTTTTAAATTCCTGTTTTTTCACTTTTCCCGATAAGTTTCGTCATATTTTCCGGTTTTTTTTTACTTGTAAAGAAATCAGGGTAAGAGTTTATGAACTGAAACTTGGTATTTTTATTTGTGACAAAACCGGAGGTCAATACATTTTACTTTTCGATACGGATGCAGGGTACACTTCTCAAGTTTGAAAACGAGCGCTTCACGAAAATGATAGACCTTCGTAGCTAATAAGACATTCACATTCCAATCGAATTTCTACACCAATTTTTCGTAAGCATCATTTTTTCTATTCATCTTTAATTTGGAAGGCTAATTTGCCGTGAAGCATTATGGAACACATGTTTTTTAATACAATATTTCAAGATTCCATTACAATATTGGTAGTTTTGGGGAACCGAAAGACTTGCGGTTTTTTTCAAGGTGGTAACAATAAATTCCTCCAATTATTTGAAGGTACGAATATGTTGGATATTCCATTAGTTTAGGCTACACATTTTATAGTAGTTTCGTATTCTACTTCTACACAGCCGTAATCTGAAAAAGTGATCTATACGACATCTTCCAAAACTGGCGTTAACAATACTACTCATCGAGCTCTTTAACAGAAAAATGAAAAACATACATGTTGTAAAATGGCTGTTACGTCACTTTTCCAGATTACGGCAGTACAGTTTGTACAGTCAATTATAGGGCGAACCTTTGAAATAGATACAATAAATTGGCAACAACGTTATATGCAAAATGCTTTGTTCATCAGGCACACTGAAATTGAGTGCTTCATGGCCATGTAATTAGTGTCAACCAGCATTTGCTCAATATGGTAGTACTACATTAGCACGTAATTACAATGGTTTGATTCTTTTCTTAGTTGCAAAACTTTCGTAACTTTATATGTCACAGGCAATAGACATTGCATGACTTTCTAGTGTGATTCTTCCTTTCTAGAGCATAATGTTCCCAGAAAACAGTGAAACGTAGAGTATCTTATAGTATTGCCGGAATATTGTTAATGTTCAGCTCTTGGTTTGATCTTACTCAGCAGACTATTTAAGAATACCTTCCTGACTAGCTGAAGTTTTTCAAATTATCGCAAAATTATGTGAAGAAAGACACAATTATTTTTGATACAGTAAATCAAATTAAATCCACTTAAATCGATGTTTTGAACAGAATATAGGAATGAAGTTAAGCAGTGTATAACCGAATCGTAGTAAATGGTATTGCTTTTCTAAAAATCCAAAAAAATATAAAGCAACTAATTTGAACAAATTTAACCCGAAGACCTAAGTCTTTGTTTCCGATCAAAATCATTATTTCGTTTTCTAAATTGAATCTAAATCTAGCAATCCGATGCGTAGATTAATCAATTATTTTTGTGTTTCTAGAATTTTGTTTTCATTTTTTTCAGTTTTCTATCCATTCAGATCAATATTATTCAAAAGTTTGAACGTTTCCTTCCGTAACAAGTTGAAAAATAAAATAGAGTATGTGTTTCACCATCAAAACCTCAAAAAAAAATCTAGTGACAACACAAACTAAATTTGAGAAAAAAATCTACTTAATTTTGTACCTCATACACACTATGTACTAAAACCAAATAATTCAGTTAAAATGCGGCTGAGTAATAAACATTAAAGAGTTTTTTTTCCTGAAATCAACTTCATTAAAAACTATGGAAACGTTTTTGAATGTAACTTGACGAAACATTATTGTTCAAACATTTCTAACGAGTCATTCAGTTATTATTTTCATATTCATTCACTAACTGAAATCTGACTAGCTTCCAAAAACTCACTTTTGAATCAATTTCATATTTTATAGATGAAGTGAAAGTTCTGGATTGCAGTTTGGTCATGCTGGTTTCCAGAAATCGGTTTTGAAGTCTTTCAAGGCTAATTTTTGGCGTAATTTCCTGAGCTTCGAGTTCTGGAAATGCTTACAACATTCTGTAACAATGATCCCAATAAATGTAATCATTGTCTAATTCCATGACTTATCACATTTCCTGGTTATTCGTCTATTTGGCGTCCTTCTGGAAGATCCGAAACATCATTAAACTTGCTTTGATGGACCTTATTGGGATTACGTGGGCATACGTGTAAATGAACAGTTCATAATACTCATCCGTCTCTGAATAGCGAATGATTGACGTGGCCCGTTCTCATGAATCTGAGTAGCCACCGAAATTCCTCCGGAAAATTCGGATCCTCCGTAAAAGTGGTCAATTCACGATACTCATAGCGCCCGGAGACCCATAGTGCTATATACCAATCGATTCAAATTGCACTATGGATTCGGAAGTTATGGCCAATGATGACTTGAAAAATGACTTAAAAAAGTGTCACTCATTTTTTGCCACTTATCTCTAACAGCTCGCAACAAAATGCATTCAACACAGAATCCTGTCCCATTGTTTCCTATTTAAAATTGGCCAGTTCGCACTATGACCTCGGAAGTTATGGCCAAAATACATTTTATTTACAGAAAAATCACCTAACAAAATATTACTCATTTTTTTGGCCCTTATCGTTCGCCGATTTGCTCACAACAAGTTTCGCTCATTCCCATTGAAAATTGGCCAGATCGAACTATGGGCTCCGAAGTCTTGTCTTGTCTTGTCTTAGCACATGGGCTCCGAAGTTATGGACAAAATTTAGTTTTTTACTCAAGAAATGCGTAAATATTCCTCAATTTTTCAAATAGTATTATCCATTACTTTTGTTGAATTAGAGTTATTAAAAGCTTAATACCTTGAAATATTATTCCAACAGTGACTTGTTTGATGCTGATTGCATAGGTCATACTTGGTTTTCTAAAATGTAATGAAAGTATATTCAGATTAATGCTCGTAAAATGCCATAAATAATCAACTATCCAACTGAATAGGCACTCAAAATAGTCTTATATGCACTCTCAATATTTTGAAAGTATTGTGGATTTTGAGCAGATTTTGGAAATTATATATTAACTTAAATTTTTCATTTTTTTACTTCTTTTTTTAATTATCAACGCATTCAGGCTTTTGATTGATTATTTTTTGCACAATTCAACTTAATAAAATGTTATTTTCAATATGTTGCAACGTTATTACAAACAATTTACAAACAAATATGTACAAGAAACAGTAATGACACGATTTCTGACATGTCCAAGTTTTGACTGCGCTAGAATGAATTTTAAAAGTTTATAGAGAAGGAATTGGAAATTATAATTTTTTTAGAAGTCTATATTACAATCACAAACATGTGTCCGGAACAACGTACCGTATATACACTTTCAGCTCTAAGCCATTAATTGCTTTTTGTGCTGTTTAGACCACCCTAATGATATTTTCTCGTTACATATTAAGGTTCCCCCAAACACACGCGACGCGACAGTAGCGACGCGATTCTATCACTTGGCGACAGCGATTCTGTCGCCGTTGGTATGGAAGCGTAAATAGAACATTGCCTGCAGCGACCCAACGATAGAACCGCTGCGACTAGTTGTCGCCGTCGCGGCGATGAAATCGCTTAGGTTTGGGGGAGCCTTTATAATGAACGAGAAAGGCATCAACACCAATAGGTGGGATAATCTGTTTTTTTACTTCGTTTCTTTTATCTCACAGCTCTGGCGAAAAAAATTACTTTAATACATAATATTTTGTAATGTCAAGAAACCAGAAGCGATGACTAAGAGATCGATGGAAAACTGAGAGATTCGATTAAAAAATCACGGAGATAATGAAAATTTAGTTACACTTTTTTCTACACGAATGTATCCGTGTTAGTTTTTTTAGCGGATGTATCCTAGTGTTAACCGATCTCTAATAAAATGTTATTAAGACCTTACATTGTTTGACATTTCCTATGAAATTTTTCGTCTTTTGAAATATATTAGCATCCCAAGTCAGTCGGGCAATAGAACATTCTAGCGTATCGGATAAACCTGTCGTTAGCTGTACGGGTACAAAGGAAATGCAAACTCAATTTTGTATATACGTATTAACCTTAAAATAATTATTTACTCTAAGTACTGAAATAAAATGTTAAAATATTCAATACATGTTCGTTAGGTGAATTGTGAATCAAAAAACTCTTTAGTGTAAATACTTTCATAGCCATACTTCCCATAAACAATTTTAAGACACTCCTCAGGAAACTAAAAGCATGGAAATGATCCAAGTGCAAGGCAATATTCAACAAATACTTAATTGATACTCTGTTTCGGAAACGAATTACGAACTAATTACGTTCGAAGATGCTAATTACTTTTTTCTGTATTAATATAAGCATCTTCATTTTTTAAATTATTTAACCCGCGAACAAATGACTCACATCTGTCGGTCTACGCAACCGCAGTACGGTGCGATGGATACCCTAGTACCTTATAACTGGGAATTATCCATACATATCAGCACTACTGCATCGGCCACGGATGGATTCGCAATGAACGAAAAGCAGTCAGCGAGGCAACAGTTACCTCTTTACTGCAGTAGTCAACATCCGTAGCAGCAAACGAAGCGCATGTTAAACGCACGAAAAATGTGCCGAACGAACAGACGCTGCTGTCGGGAATAACGAACGACCCGAAAGCAAATGAATGAAACTGTCTTACAACGTCACCCGAGAGCAACGTTACCTTTCGTATAATTGCGTGTATGCGACTGTCGCATATGAACCGATAGCACGGCTGTCATGGTTAAACAAAGGCGACAATCATTGGTGGGCTGTAATGATGCGGTACATTTGGAAAGCCTGCCGCGGAGAGTTGCAGTTAGGCAGCAGCGCCCAGTCCTACAGTGTAGTGTGTGGTTGCACGACTTCTTGGAAACCGCTTTTTCCGCCTGGCTGATCGCATTCACCGGCGGCGGACTGTCCGTTCGACCATCCATCCATCGATCAGCCATCAGTCTCGAAGTCACTGAGCGGAGAGTAGGGAAATTGATAAATTAGGCGCTGGCAAACAGCATGCAATAATGTTTTAGTTGCAGCATAGTTTTGTATGTGTGAACGAGAAATCACTCAGTCGAAACAGCAAACAAGCGGGCGATCGTTTTGCTGTCCGTTCGTCGATCGACAGCCAACCGACCGGGCAGAAGATTACAAAACACACTACTTGTGGCACTGTTTGTTTACACGGTTTGCTAATGAACTCGAACCATTTGAATGTTAGCTTCGAATTGTTGCTGCTGATGATATCGTCGGTATATGCAGGTGCACCATCGCATCGGTGGCATTGCTTTCGGTGATCTTCATCTTGAAGACGGACCGGTGCGTGTGTTTTGATTATTCTGGATGGTGGGTGATATATGGCAAGATGGGGTAATTGTCGGCCAAGGTGTAGCCGGTACTTATGGCACCCTTGAATTGGAAATGATGTGAGAGTTTATTTGGCTTATTCTGTATAGCTTCTCGCTGAAACTGAGTTTATTTGATACCATTATAGTAAAATTAGCAGTGATTCAAATGGTTCGGGGCTGTCAGTTTAAATATGAATCTGAAACATTAATTTTCCCAGCAGTTGTTCTAGATTCATTTTTTATACATGTCAACTGTCAAAAAAATAAAACTGGAATAACGCTCCGTTCTATTTTCTGCAGATTTGAACCACGAATGAATCCCGATTTTTCAATTGTCTTGGTATATGAATGCGTCATTTTATCTACGGATCAATCCACGTTGCAATTACGGACGGCGCTTTTCCTGGCCGTAACATAATTATTTCAATAAATTGAAAATTTCAAAAACATGAATGGGGAAACCAGCGAGTTTGTTCTATTTTGCTCCAGATTCAAACTAGAATAGTGGTTGAATGGAATGAAACTGAATCACTACTGATTTCACTCTTATTATAAAGTGACCAGATCTTTCATGGACCAATCCGGGACACTTTGTGCATAGTGTTGTTATACTTTGTTCGCAAAAGGAGCAGGAACAAATATTCATATCAATTTATGCGCTTATTTGATACAAAATATTCTGTTTCTTTTGTATTTTAACAATACACAACTACTCAGCTTGTAATTAGTGAAACGAATATTTTATTTACTAGACATTTCGACCCAGGGATTGTATCTTCATTAGAGAATACTAAAAATTAAATTAAAAAAAATGTTGCCCCTAATAGCCTATTCAAATTACAACTTTAATGATAATATATATCATGATGAGGAATAACTCGCTGCCAATCCCCATACATTAATTTTTTTTTCTCCACTTTAACACGATATTTATAATGTTAAAAGGCTCTTCAATAAACGAAACATATTTCACCCTGTAGTGTCCGTTGTCTTATGTAAGTGTTCAATATTGTGGTGACTTTTTCTTTTCGGCTCGTCAGCCATTTTGAACGGATTGAAATTTCTCGCGATCCCTCGAATGAAACACGTCTATACGCCGCAATATTCGTCGATTGAATACATCGGTCCGCAAAAGTTACCAATCCCAGAAAACTTTTGACTTCTGCGCATGACGAAGGCGTTCTGAAACTTCTAATAGCCTCTATTTTCTCGTTCTTACGCTCCATCCCTGTGGCTGCAGTGTAAATCCAACAAATTTGACCACTTGACTGTCAAAAACGCACTTCTAAGTATTCAGTTTTACGTTATGTTCTTTGTACTCTCTTTGGTGGATCCAAAGATTAGCACATCTTCTTCTTCTTCATTGGCATTACATCCCCCACTGGGACATTACCGCCTCGCAGCTTAGTGTTTATTAAGCACTTCCACAGTTATTAACCGCGAGGTTTCTAAGCCAAGTTACCATTTCTGCATTTGTATATCATGAGGCTAACACGATGATACTTTTATGCCCAGGGAAGTCGAGACAATTTCCAATCCGAAAACCGGCACCGGGAATCGAACCCAGCCACCCTCAGCATGGTCTTGCTTTGTAGCCGCGCATCTTACCGCTAGGCTAAGGAGGGCCCCGAAGATAAGCACATCATCCAAGTAACACACGCCAGACATATTCCAAGATGTGATGCAGCGAGTAATCTTGAAATATGTCTGGCGCGTTACACAAACCAAATGGAAGGCGGACACACTCCGAATTCCGCCGTATAAAAAATCGTTAGATGTTTAGAGTCCTTATCTAACTCTATATGAAAAAAAAACCAGATAAATTCACCTAGCGTCGGTGATGCCTTTCTTGTGCATCATAAAATGTATTGAAAAAATCACATTTGAAAGGTCAAAAAACCACTTCAGGGGTATAGATCGCATTTTTTCTATCTCATCGCTTGTTTTTGCATTTTATAAAAGTTTCTGTGGGAATTGTCGTATACACATTAAACAGAAACTCGAAATCTGAACAGAAAAATTATTGATGTTTCGTTAATTTTTCGAAAGTTTTTTTGAAACTGTAAACAAAATTCCCGAATTTCGATGATTTTATTTAAATAATTTGCAGATAACTGTGAAAATATTGCCGATGAAAATTTACAAGAGCTGTATCACCTATTTCGGTGAAATATCGGAACTAAATGAGTAAGCAGTTTCTAATCTAAATCTCGCAGTCAATGACATAGTCTGCTCGAAATTATCTGAATTATCCGAGGGACTTCCGAAGAAATTCCTGGAAAAAGTTTCAAACGAATTCCAGGAAAAACTTCCGAAGAAAGTCTTGAATAAATTTCTTGAAGAAATTATTAATTCTGGAGAAGAAATTATGAATGAACACTTGAATGAACTTTCCGAGGAATTCCTGGAGGAAGAGGAACATCACAACTTATTTTTGGTGGAACTATCATAAGAATTCCTAGAAGAAATTTCGAAGAAATTCTTGCAAGAACTTCGAAAGAAAATAAATGGAGGAACTGTTGAAGGAACTTCCGAACGAATTTCTGGAGGAACACCTAGAGGAATTCCTGGATAAACTTCTAAAGGAACTCTTAAAGGAACTTCCGAAGAAATTCTTGAAGAAACTCCCTGAGGATTTGCTGGAGTTGGATGGAATTGAGTTCCGGGCAGAATTCTTAAAGAAACCTTCCTAGGAATTCCTGGAGAAACTTCAGAAGAAATTCTTGATGAATCTTCCTGGGAAATTGCTGGATAAACATGGACGGAATTTTTAAGAAAATATCTGGAGAGCTCTTGGAGAAACTTTCCGAGGAATTACTGGAGAAGCATCTCTAATGATTCCTGGAGGAACTTCTGGAGGAACTTCCAGATGAATTCTTGAAGAAACTTCCGGAGGAAGTCCTGAGGGAACTTCCCGAGGAATTCCTGAGGGAACTTCCGGAGGAATTCTTAAGAGAACTTACGGAAGAATTCCTTGAGGAACTTCCGGAGGAATTCCTGTAGGAACTTCCGGAGAAAATCCTGGAGGAACTTCCGGAGGAATTCCTGAGGGAACTTTCAGAGGAATTCCTGGAGGAACTTCCGGAGGAATTCCTGGAGGAACTTCCGGAGGAATTGGAGGAACTTCCGGAGGAATTCCAGGAGGAACTTCCGGAGAAATTCCAGGAGGAATTCCTGGACGAGCTTCCGAAGGAATTCCAGGAGGATCTTCTCGAGTAATTCCTGGAGGAACTTCCGGAGGAATTGGAGGAACTTCCGGATAAATTCCAGGAGGAATTCCTGGAAAAACTTCCGAAGAAACTCCTGGAGAAACTTCCGGAGAACTTCCGGAGGAATTCCTGGAGGAACTTCCGGAGGAATTCCTGGAGGAACTTCCGGAGGAATTCCTGGAGGAACTTCCGGAGGAATTCCTGGAGGAACTTCCGGAGGAATTCCTGGAGAAACTTCGGAGGAATTCCTGGAGGAACTTCGGAGAATTCCTGGAGAACTTCGGAGGAACTTCCGGAGGAATTCCTGTAGGAACTTCCGGAGGAATTCCTGTAGGAACTTCGAGAGGAATTCCTGTAGGAACTTCCGGAGGAATTCCTGTAGGAACTTCGGAGAATTCCTGTAGGAACTTCCGGAGGAATTCATGTAGGAACTTCTGGAGGAATTCTTGTACGAACTTCGGAGGAATTCCTGGAGGAACTTCGGATGAATTCCTGGAGGAACTTCGGAGGAATTCCTGGAAAAACTTCCGGAGGAATTCCTGGAGGAGCTCCCGGAGGAATTCATAGAGGAGCTCCCGGAGGAATTCCTGGAGGAACTTCCGGAGGAATTCCTGGAGGAACTCGGAGGAATTCCTGGAGGAACTCTCGGAAGAACTCCTGGAGGACGTCACAGAGGTATTCCTGGAGGAACTCTCGGAGGAACTCCTGGAGGAACTGCCGGAGGAATTCCTGGAGGAACTTCGGAGGAATTCCTGGTGGAACTTCCGGAGGAATTCCTGGTGGAACTTCCGGAGGAATTCCTGGAGGAACTTCCGGAGGAATTCCTGGAGGAACTTCCGGAGGAATTCCTGGAGGAACTTCCGGAGGAATTCCTGGAGGAACTTCCGGAGGAATTCCTGGAAGAATACTCAGAGGAACTCCCGGAGGAATTCCTGTAGGAACTCCCATAGGAATTCCTGTAGGAACTCCCATAGGAATTCCTGTAGGAACTCCCATAGGAATTCCTGGAGGAACTTCCGGAGGATTTCCTGGAGGAACTTCCAGGAGGAGGAATTCCTGGAGGAATTTCCGGAGGAATTCCTGGAGGAATTTCCGGAGGAATTCCTGGAGGAACTTCGGAGGAATTCCTGGTGGAACTTCCGGAGGAATTCCTGGTGGAACTTCCGGAGGAATTCCTGGTGGAACTTCGGAGGAATTCCTGGTGGAACTTCGGAGGAATTCCTGGTGGAACTTCCGGAGGAATTCCTGGTGGAACTTCGGAGGAATTCCTGAGTGGAACTTCGGAGGAATTCCTGGTGGAACTTCCGGAGGAATTCCTGGTGGAACTTCCGGAGGAATTCCTGGTGGAACTTCGGAGGAATTCCTGGTGGAACTTCCGGAGGAATTCCTGGAGGAAATCCCGGAGAAATTCCTGGAGGAACTTCCGGAAGAATTCCTGGAGGAACTCACGAGGGAATTCCTGAAGGAACTTCCGGAGGAATTCCTGGAAGAACCTGGAGGAAATCGCGGAAGAATTCCTGAAAGAACTTACGGAGAAATTCCTGGAGGAACTTCCGGAGAAATTCCTGAAAGAACTTCGGAGGAATTCCTAGAGAAACTTCCGGAGAAATTCTTGAAGAAACTTCCGGATGAATTCCTGGGGAATTTTTGAAGGAACTTCTCAGAGGTGCTTTCGGAGGAATGTCCAGAGCAATTTCTTGGTGAACTTCCTTACGAACTTGTGAAAGAACTTCCTGAGGAATTTTTTAAAGAACTTCTGAAGAAATTCCGGGGAAATTTTGGCGATTGAAACTGGTTCACACCAACCCACGCCGCCGCCGTTCACCAACGGCGTGGCGCCGCCACGCCACTACTGACTGGCTGAAAATGATCTACCACGCCACCGCCGGTAAAAGTTCAATCGGCGCATAGGTCTACCTCAATACCGGCTAGAGTCAGGCAGTCAATAAGAACGTCCATCCACATTTCAAACGTACGTCGGTGAATTTCGTCGTCTCCTTCTGCCGGTTTACATTCTACAATCGTAATTGATGATACCGAGAGTGGTTTAAAAGAAGATAGAAAACGAGACTCTTCCACGTATGCAATTGTTTTCGCATGTCGTGTGCTTCATGCAGAAGGCGGAACCGCAATGTCCACACTATCTTGTTCGATTGAGTCTTTATCGGACGACGAAGTAATCCTTCTTCCACACTTCATCGCTTCTATTTGCGCTTCTAGTTTCTTGAGATGCACAGCCATCTCTGCCTTTTACGCCTCTAATTTGCAGGTTAGCTTTTCTAGTTTATATCCATTTTTCGCTCTTTTTCACTCCAAACGAACACAGCAGATGGCTCGTGTCATCTGCAAACAAAGATTTTTGACACCCTGGTGGTAAATCAGGTAAGTCAGAAGTAAAAATGTTATACAATATGGGCCCCAGTATGCTGCCTTGGGGAACATTAGCTCTTACAGGTAATCTATCAGATTTAGAATTCTGATAGTTTACCTGCAGTGAGCGATCTGATAAATAATTTTGGATCAGTTTAATTATCTACAGAGGAAAATTAAAATTAATCAATTTTACAATCAAACCTTCATGCCAAACACTTTCAAATGCTTTTTCTATATCAAGAAGAGCAACTCCAGTCGAATATCCTTCAGATTTGTTGAGCCGAATTAAATTCGTAACTCTTAATAACTGATGGGAGGTTGAATGCCCACGGCGAAAACCAAATTTCTCATCAGCAAAAATAGAATTGTCATTAATATGAACCATTATTCTATTTAAAATAATCAGGGTTTCAACTTTTCGTTTCAATGAGACCAAAGCAAGCGTTTCTCGGGCCAAGGGAGAATCTTTTTTCGTTGTTTATGTTGAGGATCATCTTTCACCCATCAATCTTTCTCTACAAATAGCCTTGGATGATAAACGAAAACCTTGCCTATTAGATGAAAATTCTTTTTCTTTTCTTCACTTTTACCCACTCACTCACTTTTCGCGAGAATTATCGCAGAACAATTACAAAATTGTATGGCCGCATAAAGTTCAGAACCCAGAATAGTAACAATAATAGCCGTATGGATGCGCTTACTCTAGCCACACCACCACGCTATCTGTATGAAAGCATTAAGTTATTTGTTCCACATAAGCTACTACCATTTGCATTGATGATGCCACGAAAAGACTCGAATATGAAAAAAAAGCAGAGTTTGGCGGCAATCGAAGTGACCGAAACATGGTTATCACCCTCCAGACTGCTCTTCTTTCCCGAAAAGTGATTTCTCCCCGAAAATTTTCGTGAGGGAGCAACCTGTGCTCCTGAGATTGAGTGAGCGATACGAACCCTGAAAATAATCTTTTCAAACAGTTTGCTTATTGAAGAAAGCAAACTGATTGGGCGATAACTAGAAGCCTCAGCTGGATTTTTGTCCGGCTTTAAAATTGGAACAACTTTGGCGTTTTTCCATTTATCTGGAAAGTATGCCAATTGAAAACATTTGTTAAATAAATTAACCAAAAAGGATAAAGAGCTCTCAGGAAGTTTTTTGATAAGTATGTAGAAAATTCCATCATCACCCGGAGCTTTCATATTTTTAAATTTTCTAGCAATAGATCTCACTTCATCCAAATCAGTTCCCAACGAAGGGTCAAAAACATTCTCTTGATTGAGGATGTCTTCGAAGCTCCGTGTAACCTGATCCTCAATTGGACTAATGAGACCTAGACTGAAATTATGGGCACTCTCGAACTGCTGAGCAAGTTTTTGAGCCTTTTCGCCATTTGTTAATAAAATTTTATTTCCCTCTTTAAGCGTTGGAATTGGCTTTTGAGTTTTTCTAAGAATTTTCGTAATTTCCAAAAGGGTTTTGAATTGGGATCCAATTTCGAGACATTATTCTCAAAGTTGGTATTTCTCAGAATAGCGAAACGATTTTTAATTTCATTTTGCAAATCACGCCAAATAACTTTCAACGTGGGATCGCGAGTTCTTTGGTATTGCCTTCGCCTCATATTTTTAAGACGGATCAGTAGCTGATCGTCAATAATAATGGAGTTGAATTTAATTTCACATTTAGAAATTGCAATGCCTCTTCAAGGCCAATTAAACAAGTACACTAATCGTACAACATCTTCAGCATCTAAGAATGCATATACATATGAAAATAGTTTTTTTTTTGCTTATACGTCGAATTTGGCATGACTTGCCGCACGATTTCGAGTACAAATTCGCTTTAATTCATCCACTTTTTTTAAAGCAGCATAGGATCGTATGTGACCTGTCGCACATAAAAAATGGCGCCCAAGTCAGCCTGAACTTTTGAGCGCTAAAAATTTGCATGTGACTTGTCGCACATGCAAATAATTTCCTCGTTAGACATGTAGATTTCTTTAAAAAACTATAATTTTTCTTGTATATGTACAGTACATACCATTTACTACGTCATTGTGGTTACATTTTCTTTTCGGCTCGTCGGCCATTTTGAACGGATTTAAATTTCTCGCGATTCCTCGAATGAAACACGTCACACGTTTGAAAATACGGTTTTTTAAACGTTAATTAAGTGATTTTTCAAATAACATCGAGTTCATCACTTGTAAAAAATGGTGAAATTGAGAATAAAAATTTCGAATGTTTCAATCTTCTTTCCTGACCATGACCCTGTTTTTTTTTTAGATTTTTGCAGATTTTAGAATGTTTCAGATTCTAAAGCTGACGAATCTAGTCGAATCTAGTTTCATGACCTAAACCTCAGATATGTTTGATTACATATCTTCTATTAGATTCTATCTATCTTCTATCTTCTATATATTTATTAACATTTGTTCGACCGCGCATCACTCAAGAACAGACAGCATAGTTTCCTATTTTATATTGGCTTTCTCCTTCTTTTAACGAGGAGAAATTTTATGATGAAATTGGAATGCTTTGAAAGTCACAACTCAAAATGGTTTTCGTACAATTTGCATGGAATTTTAAAATTTTGACCATCTGCATATATAAAAAAAAAACAAAGTTAGCATTTGTATGACCGTTCATCGCTCAAGAATTCTCGCTTAACTTTTCAAAAGGACCTAAGTAACTTTTTTTTCATGAATAAATTTAAATAGCGCAATCAACAGAACAACATGAAAGCTTTTGATTACCGTACACAAATTAATTCATGAAAAAAATGTTACTTAGGTCCTTTCGAAAAGTTAAGCGAAAATTGTCAGTCCAATTTTTACTAATTTATATTTCAAGCTCTATCTGGAATAAGGACGAATATCGCAAGATAGGATTCTCTTCGTCAACCTCCCTCTTTTAAATAAAAGTGACAAGAGGCGGATTACTTTGTGGTTTATCACCTCAGAACGATAGAAAACAATGCAAACTTGCATCCTGAGGTGATAAACTGCAAAGAAATCTCCTGCTTGTTACTTTTATTCAAAAGTGGGGAATTCAACGAAGAGTATTCTCTCTTGCGACATTCGCCTTTTTACCAGATAGAGCTTGATTTAATTTCTTCTTATGATATAAAAAAACTCAAAACCCGATATCTTCGATGGAATGGTTTTTCGTATATGTTGTATAGGAATTTCAAATCTTGATAATCTTTATAGGGGAAGTGCACTGGTTTTGGCCAACTTAGTGCCTATTTTGGCCAACCCTGAAAAATACATATTTTTCCAAAATAAGCGATCAGTTAAAAGCATCGTTGAATCGTGAGGGATATATCTCTTGTTGGAACTAATAAAACCCTTCCGAGTTGCTTTATTTTTGGAGTTATTCGCAAAATTGGCCAAATTAGGAACATGGCCAAAACCGGTACAGTTCCCCTATGTATAAAACGAAGTTGGCATCACTATTCGGTAATGGAAAGATCAATATGTGCTTATTTTTGTTCGTTATTTTGTCTTTTTACTTCTGCTTATTTGGATATGTTACAGATTTTGTAGATATCCCATTTCCTATGGATTCCATAGATTCTTCAGACAATAAATACTCAAAAAATATGGCATGTGGGAGGTTTTCTGGGACAGCTGGCAGTGCGGGATAAGTGGGCTGAATCCGGGACTGTTCCGCATGATCCGGGACGTCTGGTCACTTTATATTATTAGCTTTCAGATATGAATGGTGTCTAATGATATCTAGTGGATCTCGAATATAAAACTTTATCGAAGATGCAATCAAAAACCGATTTAGTAAAAGAAATTTGAGAATCTATATAGGGGTGGGTCGGCTATACTTTACGAAAGATCGGATACACTCTGTACTCATGAATACCTAATTGAGTGAGGAGTCAGATTTGACTGGAAAGTACACGAACCTCCTTGGTTCAAATTCAGTGAACGTCAATGTCGAACCTTAAATGACTCTCAGGACGCGTTCATTACATCATTATCATTAACTCAACATTGCAAAATCATGTTGCACACTCAAATCGATTGTTGTTATTCGGCATGTAGATATGTTCCCCATCGAAGCCAACATCAAAGCAAACAAATCGATTTCCATAAACAACAACAGTCATGAATCCCACCCACAGCGAAACAGCCCGACATTGGCACTTGTCATCGTGGCACCACTGGGCGGCACCAGCGGTGGCAGCGAAAGCAATTTTGCCAATCCACACTGATTTCCTCGACGATCGAGCCGCGAAACCCGAAGGTTATTGACATTTTGATTGCTTTTCTATTGCTTTCAAGTGCCCCTGCTCGTTGCTTGCCGCGCGTTTTACACACAACCACCACACAAAGCCGTTGAACGATTTTCACTAACAATGCTGATTTTCTGCTTTGTTTCTTTTCAGGTAAGCATGGCCGAGCCCCGCGATGTAAGCGATTTTGAATGGCTCTCACCCGTCGTACGGGATGGCGTAAGTCACGTGTGATAAATCTTTCTCCATCTTTCGGGTGATGAAAATTAAAGCTGGGTTTTGCTTAATGTCGCTACTAAGCACCCGCGGAAAGCCTAATCGGTGCTCCGCGAGGTGTGTTGTAACAGTATTCGGTACGGGTGTGCAGTATTATACAACCGTATGTGAACTTCCCACACCCAGAGACCCGCTCATTGCCAATAAATTTGACCATAATCAATTTGAATGCTGGATAAATATCCATTGGAAAACAATTTTGCCTACTCCTTTGTTTGAAGATGTGATTGTTATCACTAATAGGATGATTTCCATGGCAGAAGAAGTTGTTTCATAAAAACTACGTAATAGCTGATCGATGATTTGTGCAATTTCTTTTTTGCATTTAGTGCATGAGATAACCTTGAACACAATCCTTTGACAAATGAGGAGGAACATTCTAAAAAGCGTAAGAAACATCGCATACCCCTAAATTCCATAGTGGATATGACACAATACATAATTTGTCATCAGCCTTAAACTCATTCAAAGTACCCTTCCATTAACCGATGATTTGAGCGTTCCGCACCGGATAGTGACGGTAAGTCTTGTTTTGACACATTATACCCGCCATTGACTGGATCGCACACACGTAAGAGGAGCCGCGGCAGGCTGGAGACAGTTTTCCATAATTTGCCTTCACTTGGCTACCCACTCTCTACGCCGCATGCTATCCGGTCTCCACGGAAGGAGACTGCATTACTACGTTGACGATCTTCTTCTATCGTCCGTTGTTGTTGTTGTTGTTGAATGATGGGTTTACTAAAACAGTTCCAGTCGAGGTCGAGGCCGGAAGTACTTGTAATAATAATTAGCCTACCGAGTTTGTCAACAAGTGCTCCACGCACTTTGGCGACACAGGAAGATTGAATGGATGCGTTTGAGCGCTTATGACCTTTTTTATGGGCACGCTTTTCCACTCTGTGACATCTGATTAGGGCCGGTATTGTTACGCGGACTGATTGACAACGAGTTTAATGGGTGATGGGTCACACTTCATATGACATCTCGATCCTCCGGGTTAAATATCAACCATGGCGACGATTCTCGAGAACTGCTAGAATTGGATGGATGAGAGTATGGATAAACAGCGGAAGGCGCCTGTGATCGTTTCGTGTGTTGTGTTTCATAACAATCGAAACAAAACTAGTCTTCGTCTGACTTTTTTTCTTGAATCCCAGCAGAGATAGCTCAGTGCGTGTCTGCTCTACAATGCATTTGTTTTATTAGGAAGTGGCAGAAAAAAATAACAAACCTTTTGTTTTTTTTATTCGTTTTTCTCGAGCAAGGTGAATCTTTGCTCATTGCCAAACGCGATGCAGGTAGCATTTAAATCCATGATCAGTTTTTTCGTTTGGATATGGTGAATCACTCTTATCGTTTTGTAAAAACAGAAGAAAGCCTTGTCTGAAACTAAGAAAACAATAATAAATTTGGCTACTGTAGTAAAACAGCTTAGTTCGTTTTTCGAGCCTCACATATTTTTTTTAGATTGTGAGACTGGGAGTACTGCAGTCTGAACGCAACTGTATTAAATACTATACTTCCTGACTAATCTACAAAAGCAGTACCACAACGCGGTTAGAGTTAATAGTCTACATTCTACATGAAGAAATCGATGTTTAAAATTGTTCATAGACAATAAAAAGTGTTTTAAAATCGCGAATCGAAAACCAATTATTCAAAATACATTTGAGTAAACAGCGGATGATGCTGAAGCCTTATTTATATTTTTTAGATCAAACAGAGTGTATGGTTGTATTATACACGCCACTCGTCTTTTGTAACCATCAATCATAATGTTAGCACCAATGAACAATTTAAAAAAAGTTTCAAAAATTCACAGAACTTTCGGTTTTAATCGTTATTATTTATTTAAAAGGAGGATGTTTTTGAAAGATTCAAATTATGTTAATCATCGATCGAGGTTCCACTTCCTGCAATTATAGCTTTCACACACTTACATAGTGAGTATTTCAGCGGACTAAGATCGAGACTGGATGGCTGCCACGTATCCCTCCCTCAAATAATCCTCGGAATTGAAGCTGATCTGTGGCCATCTTCGCGGATAATTGTCCTTTCTTTTCTCGGTGACATGAACTTACTTGCATGCAAAAACTACCAAGTCAAGCACCAGCACCTTATTTGTATGATGGTACAAATGAATCATTTGTTTGAGAAACTGCATATGTCCATTTTACACAATTTCGAGAAAACAGCAAAAAACTGGTTTTCAACAAATTGGCACTGAATCTTTCGATTTCTTTGATACAGATCAATAGTTTTTGGCAAAACTCAACACCCTGGGGCATTTCCAGTGCAAAAACTGTAAGCAGTACTCCATAATTGCTCTTCAAAGTGCGTGGACATATGTAGTTTCTCAAACAAACGAAAAAAAATTCATATATTCCTGAACAAAATTTTTTTTTTCGTATTTTTTGCCAGGATACGTATTTTTGGACAAGGATTCAGAATATATAAAAATCTCATTTTGGCCAAAAATGTTACATATGCAGTTTCTCAAACAAACGGTTCAAATATTATCACGCATAAAATACTTAAATCATTTTTTTAATGATTCACTTTTCCATCCGTTACCACAGACATTGGTTCGGGAACTTATCACTATCTCTTAGATGGAAGCAAGGAATTCTCCAATAGTCAAGATTGGTCCTGGCTACTTCCTTTTGAATACTAAGAAAGAAGAAGGATGGTTAGCCGGACATCTACTGAGGAAGATGCAGAGAACGACCTACGACCTCTCATCCAAAGTAACAAAATTTATTTTATGGTGTACTTGAAGCACACTTGTAGATTTGTGCCTTAAAACCACATATAACCACCACTCTAGAGAAGTTGTTCGAGACTTTTTCTAAAGTTCGCATAAAAACTCAACTAAATTGAACAGTATTCAATGATAATTATGATGGATACGTTGGAAAATCAAAACGACATTACATTTTTGTCGTGTATTTTCACATGCCACGATTACTTTGGCGATTATTTTCTGTGGAAAAGTAGGAAATGATTAATGCATTTCATTTATATTGCACGAATATGGCATTATTTTGAAAAATACATTAAACTAGAATTATCGCAATCTTGACCAAGCCTAGTTTAGCTTGACTTTTTTTTTGGCGAAAATTACGGAAAAACTTGTGAAAAGAAACCGCCTATGGTGTACCTGGGGCCTTTCCTAAAACCGTTACCGAAGAATATAGCATTGAGGTAACATGAACTAAACGAAAACTATGAGAAAACCGCACAGATTATGCAATGCCTTGATAAAACTGTAATAAGACTAAATAGAATAATTCAAATAGAATTCAAAATGTTACTTGGGATAGGTGCTATGGTTGGTGTTTTGAAATTGCTAATGTGAAGGGTGTAACAGTAGGAACCGTTTGGTAGAACGTGAAACTCAGAAAGTACTAAGTTTGAGAATCAAAGTAAGAAAGGGATGAGCCTGGAACTAAACCCATGATCTCTGGCATATAAGGCAGGTACGGTATATTTTACAGTTTTTCAATATTTTTTCCATTGTTCAAATGTTGAACGTACTGAAACTGTTACATTATTCACCGAACAATTCTGCTGCTGGGATCTCGGTAAAATCCAACCAAATTCTACTATTTGTTTTAAAGTTGTAATGCTGGAGAATTTTTACGGTATTTGCTGGAGGAATTGCAACTTACAAAATGGAATGTTTTTTTCTGGAAGCTGTGAAAGGTTCAATTCTACAAGAAGTTTATGAAGAATGTAGGATATTCCTTAACTCAACGGTGCGATGCTTCTAAGCTGAATATGCTCAAACGAACTGGATTCAAACCCCTGAAACGCCAAAATGGTAAAAGGGAAATGGAAAAAGATACAGAAAAAGATAGATTGAACATTGGACATGGAGAATTCAGATAGAGGAAGAAAAATATAGAAAATACACAAATAGAAGCAAAAATAGATATGGGGAACAATAAAGAGAACAAGAAATATAGGAAGAAAAAGAGATGAATAGTGAAAGACAGACAGAGAAAGAGTTGGATTGAAGATAAGACAGGTAGAGCGCGAAAGAAAGGGGAGAGAGACAGATAGAAACATATATAGATAGGGGAGCGATATTGGAAAATAGATACATAGGGGCAATACAGATAGAGAAAGAGATAGGTAAGAGGTAATGCAGGAAGATGGGGGGAGAAAGAGAAAAGGAAGAAAGGGGATAGCCAGATAGAGGAAATAATATATTGCAGTAGAGAAAGCGACAAGGAGATCGACAGATATCGTAGAAGAAGTGAAGTAGAGAAGTAGAGAAAAACAAAGATAGGAGGAAAGCCAGATAAAGATAATTATAGTGGAAAACAGAAAGGAAATGGGAAAGGGAAAAATACAGGAAGAGATTACGATTCCTAGAAGATGAGAAATATAGAGAAAGATACAAAGTAGGAGAATGGAATGGACCTGGGATTGAACCCACGACCTCCTGCGTATGAGGCAGAAGCGATAACCATTTGACTACCAAGCCAGTTAAAAGACAGAGATAGAGAAAAATAGGGAGAAAACATATAAAGAAAGAGATAGGGGGACAGACACATATAAAGAAAGAGATGAATAGGCAGTTCGAGATAGGAGGAGGAAGACATGAGAAGAAAGAGACGGATAGAGTGGAAGACAGAGAATGGAATGGCTAGTGGACAAGGCATATAGAGAAAGAAATATAGAGGAAGAAAGGAAGAGAAAACGTAATATCTAGGGTAAATACGGAGTAAAAGATGGATTAGAGAAAATCAGATAGAGAAAGAGATAGATAGGGAAAGACAGATAGAAGAAATTAACTGAACAGTAATCACCTATCTTCTGGCTGTAAAACACTTCTTATAGTCTGTCCGTCAAAGGCGACTTGTTGCAAGTAAATCGAATAAGGCTTAATAATAGGTGAGACCAGGGTTTGCATAAATCGCTCTCAATAGATAACGAACAACGATAAAAGAGAGGCAAAATCCTCTTCGAATCATAACAAGCCATGAAAGCAAAACTATCGCACTTGTATACAAGTTTGAAAAAACTGACTCAGATAGGCGGCCACCACCGATGGGGTTTGAGAAAACCCTTTGTTCTCGCTCATTTTATGTTGGGAACCAAATTTTTTTTCGCACAACTGAGTAAAACAAGTTGAATCGCATCATCAGAACCGGTGCCCCCCGCAATTGGGGCTAATTCAAAGAAATTTATCATGAGTTATAGCCCCCCGTATAATTTCACTATCGTAACAGCTACCATAAAACGTCTCTCACGGTATGCTACACGCTTAAAATCAATAACACAGAGATGTGTTTGCATCACACAAAACGGACCTAATGTGGAACATCCCCTAGATGAGCGACAGTTACACAGGCACAAAAATGCCTCGTACGGTCGTGATAACGGTCCTTTTCAACATGTAAACGTTTGTACAGATTCCTTGTTTCATGAGGAACCAAATACTGTTGATAATATTGAAATCCTAGCTTCAATAAAACCACACGAGCTATTTTTGTGGCTGTGTAACTATCGCTCATCTAGGGGATGTTCCACATTAGGTCCGTTTTGTGTGATGCAAACACATCTCTGTGTTATTGATTTTAAGCGTGTACCTATCGAGAGTGTTTACAGACATGATAGGTGAGAGATTCTCTCATTCTCCTTTGGATTCAAACCCTGGGCAAGACTCTTTTACGTGTTTTCTGCTTAATAAATGTTTTTTTGACCGTAATTTCTGACCCCATAGTCCGATTAAACCAATTTAACAAAATAGGAAACAATGGAAAAGGATTTCACGTCGAATGCAATTTGTTGCGATCAAATGTGTTTAGTGTTGGTGCCCAAGAAATGGAGAGACTTTTTTGCGCACATGTACACAATCACCTTAATTCGTCGATTATCATTCCGAATTTGCACAATTGTCACAGTTAAGACGCTCAAAAATAATGTAATCTTCACTACTTTGGTTTTTGCGGAAAATTTACTTTTGTTTCGCCATTATGTCCTATATACTATCTTTTACCAAAGCTTCACATATCCATTCAATCAGACGTCAAATGGTGGAATTCTGTTCAGATGCAATTTCTTGGAAACAGTTTAGAGAATTCCTCTCCTTGGGTACGAATTTGACTACATTTGAATTGTACCAAACTCACGAGTCCATGGCGTAGTGTACTGATGCCAAATACAATCCAAAACGAACTGTGTTTTGAAATTTTCAGATCATGGGCAATAGTCGAATACTCGAATGTACTCAACTGTTGTCGTATGGGTTGTTACAAATGGATTTGAGAGCATTCAAATTGTCAAACAAATTGTCTGCGAAACCATTGCCCTTAAAATTTTTTTTTTTTTTGTAAACTTTGACTAATCAGCATTGTCAATACTTAATCAGCACGGCTCGTGTCGAACTGGTCCCCGGAAGCATCTTATTATCGAATTTGACTCATAATTCATCATCTGTAATTTTGCAAAACGATCTTCCGCAAAAAAGTTTATCGTTTGACTTATGGGCCCTTGTTTTGACGACTCTTCGACACTACCCACAATTCCATTATCCATAATGCCGTTACCCCGAAGGCCACAACCCCGAATGAGTCACTAGCCCGAATGCAATTAACCCTAGTAGTACCCCGCAATAGTCATTATTTCAAGTGTATACTTCATTTCAATGAAAAAAAAATGTATCAATGTACATCAAGCTTATTCAGAAGTCATATGAATGTACAATAGATTGCCCTTCGCCTGAAACTGTTTCAATGCAGTATAGAACTAAATATTCGTACTCCGTAAAATTCAGTTCTACTTCGTATGACACCCTTCAAGAATCCTGATATGTAAGAAGTTTAAACCGAAGAACAAGTTGGAGTCTTTTGGCATCAAAAAATAAAACAAAAATTTCCCCTCGTCAGATTTTTTTTATTATTTTGGGCACCCCTAAATCATGTCTGATTGAGCTAAAATATTGCATAGGGGCATATATTTGACTACGAAAACGTTTGCGTATCGTCCGCTGTTAAAAATCGATGAAAAAAAACCCAAGTCCCAAAAATGTTCGAAGAGAAAAAACCGATTTTTTTTCAAAAAAAAAAATTGTTTCGGGGTAACATCAGATCTCGACGTTTCATGTATTTTCAAGTCATTTGGTGTCAAAAACAAAAAATCGATTTTCGACTTTTCCTTTGGTTCCCCCTTGGAAAAAATTTTATGGGTAAAAATTTCAAAACTTTGATGAATTTTAGGCACTCTAAATCATGTCCGATTGAGCTCAAATTTTGCATGGGGTCATATTTTGGGGTAATGAAACTTGTGAGCAATTTCGTTTTATGAAATTCTATGGCAATTTTTTTCCCATACATTCCATTGGCACACATAGTCAGAGACATTTGCAGTCCTCGTCAGCATAGGTACAACGGCAAGAAGGTTGAAGTCGTTTCTTGATCGCTAGGAGTCAGTAAGCAAAAGTGAGTGAGTGAGTAAGAAAGATGGAGTGAGTGAGTAAATAAGAGTGCGTGAGCAATAGTAAGTCAGTAAGTGAGTTAGTAAGAGTGAGTAAATGGGAATACATGAGTAAAAGTGAGTTAGTGAATAATTGAGTAAGTATGAGTTAGTGAGATAAATTTTGCGTGAGTAAGTAAGAGTGAGTGAGTGAGTAAAATAGAGTAAGTGAGTAAGAGTAAATACATGGGTAAAAGTGAGTTAGTGAATAATTGAGTAAGAGTGAGTGAGTAAGAGTAAGCTAGAAAGAGAGAGCGAGTGATTGAGAGCAAATGAGTGAGTGGAAGGGGATGAACGAGTATTAGTGGGTGTGTAGCGAATAAGAGTGAGTGAGTAAGAGTAATTGAGTAAGAGTGAGTGAGTAAGAGTAAGCGAGAAAGAGAGAGCGAGATTGAGAGCAAATGAGAGAGTGGAAGGGGATGAAGCAGTAATAGTGGGCGTGTAGAAATTTTTTGAAATCAAAGTTGTACCGAAAGGCTATCATTTAACTCCAAAATCGAACCTGTTTTAAAAGCCTCGACGACCCACAGTGTTATACACCAATCGACTCAGCTCGACGAGCTGAGTAAATGTCTGTCTGTCTGTGTGCGTGTGTGTTTCATTCGACTAAGCTAAACATTAGACAACGTTTCATAAAGTAGTCCTCAACCGATTTTCTCGTAACAAGTTACATTCGACAGAGAGCAAAGCTATTAAATTTGATAACGATCGACAGTTGCGTTAAAAAGTTATAAAGAAAATGGTACATCGAACCATCTCAGTGTCATACAAGGTTGGTGTCTTGGCTAAATGAGAGAAAGGCAGTATCACTATTCGGTGAATTAAGTTGGGTGTTCAATTCTGCTAGTACTAGTTTTGATATACGATCAATAATCGAAGCTAATTCTATCGCAAAAGTCAGTGACGTCAAGTCACCCTACAGAGTCTTCTGTGAAACCCATAGGGGTGATTCAAATATGACGTCCACTACTTTTTGAGATTTTTAGACCCCCCTCCCCCCTTTGTCACGCTTTTTGGTATTCCGAGTCCATCATTAACCCAGAATTTCTACCGTCACCTCAGCCCATCTTTTCTGCATGTTAAAAGTTGGTTTTACGTTATCATTTAAAAATGTTACAGATTGCATAAGATTACATAAGGGAGAACCAATTTTGAATGCTCAAACATAAAATTGAGGTAAATTCTTGTGCAAATTCAAATATTGTCGTCTCTCGTTAATAGCGTGATAGTAGCTTTCTGTTCTAAATTTTGTGATTTTGTGTTAGAAATTATTAGAAAGACAAGTCAAGTCAAACGACACCTCGCCCGACGGTACTGAAATAACCACAAAATTAAATATGTGCACGTAGCTTTACCTTGATGCATGTTCCACATAGAAAAAAAAATCTATAGATATGTAATTTGATGAAACCAAGTCATTGTACGTACGAGAATCTCATTTTAGCCATTGGAATGATCTTGGAAAGACATAATCAATCAGATCAGATCAGACTGAACAATAAATTCGAAATAACTGGTTGAAAGTAAACACGTGCACAGCGACATTGACGCATCATCATTATTCTGATTCACCATCGCCAACGGTATCGCTTCTTTCCGCATGATCCGCTTACAACCGACTCGACCGATGGGACAAGCCAAGCCGCGCCGCTACTTCTACTGGTGCTGCTGCTGCTGCTCACTGCACGGCACTGTTTTTGTTTAGGTTTTTGGCCGCGCAATTTCGAGTTGGAAATTCGCCAGAACCGTTCAAGTCCACATCCTATACTCACACATCACTTGTCCTTCATCGCACGTCTTGCGACGCAGCTGTGGTCTTTTGAGCAATGATCTGACCGAATAGAACTACTGTACATTGTGTTCGTAGCAATTTTCAAGAGTAGTTTCACGATGTGATCAACTCAAGTCAACAAAATGAACCGCTTGTTCGAATTCTCATGACAATCGAACGTATATTTACGATGGTTTCGATTCGTAGCTGCCAGCCGCCGTCAACCTGACAACCCAAGTCAACAGCAACATAAATTGCTTTGTATGCTTTGGAAACAAAACACCATGCGTGACCATGGTGCTAATTTGTTTACACACGCACAAATTATAAATTCGTTGGCATGTTGCTTAAAACAGCAGCCAACACAAAACTGACGTAACTATCGGCTTTATGGGCCGGCCAGATATCTACAACATGAACCGCGTTGCGAAGGCGTTAATTCGATGATCAACGTAATTATGTTCGGTCTGGACCACCACCAGACAGACCTAGTAGACGAAAATTGATAGTTTTATTGAAAATGAACCACATGTGTTTCTTAGCTCATATACTTTGTATAGAAAATGTACTTTGTATAGTTTTTTTTTGCGTTATGACTAATTTTGTACTTTATTTAAATCAAACATCATATTTTGAACGGAATTGACAAACCGTCGGTAAAGTAACTTATGCGATATTTTTATCATTTTATTTTACTATCAGTGACCCTTGGGAATACGATGAGCTTCGTATTTCACAATGATTTCTAACAGTAATATGTTTCATACAAAACCATAAAGTTGCCTAACAGAGGCCTCCACGGCGGAATTTCATAAATCGATATGTGTTTTCCATGTAATCCTTTAAATGTCAAAGCAAGTCGATGCAACGCCTGCCAGCATCTTTTGTTGGATCATGTTGAAACTTGTTATTTTATTTTAAAAATATTGAGGTGCCTGAGACCTGCAGCTGTGCAAGGCTAATACCTCATCAGTCTTGGTTTACAATACCCATGAGACATGTAGATTTTCAGATACCCATCTAATAGCCACTGTGCACCGTATCAATCACCGTGGTGATTGTTTTTCTTTGCAGCTTTTCTGTTTTTCTGATCAACACCAGCCGATTTTGATACAGGCTCCAATTCGATTCGTACAGGCTATTATGATTAGATAGTCATGATTTCACCCTACATAACCACTCCCTGGGTGGTGGATTGTAAACTGGAAAATACGGTATGTGTATCGCTATATGACTATAGTGGAACACTCTCCAACGATGCATAGAAAATGACATAATCGATAGGGCGAAATAAAACTGGAGCAATAATTCGCATTCCACCAGACTCTGAAAATGGACCCTTTTTCGATTTGCTACCGACTGCGGTGATCGACTTTCCATGTTTCTCGTTAATGGAACCAGTGAGCTAAATCGTTCCATAACAAAAACGGCCCTACAACTTAACTTGGAATGTATTCTTTATTAGTGATATGTGAGAGCACATTCCATGCAAGATGAGTCCAATGTAGATAATGAAGTAGGCCTCCCCACACTTACGGTGATTACAGTTGTTGTTGTCCCTATTGTGTGTGACCACCCAGTTCCACCTTCCAAGAACGTGGGCAATACAATTGACCTGCTTCTCGATTTCAATTAGCGTCTAGGGTAATGTGACATCTAATGCGAATACACTGCTGTTGCCCGGAGAGGGCGGTACCTACTTAAACGAAATGAAAGACGCAAAGAGGCCACCCACGCACCGACTGTGACGACGATGACGATCAAGCGTGGCGTATGTAGATAGGTAGGACCTTACCAATCAATTGGTGGTCAAACCGAGCGAACAGCCGCTCTTGACTCGAGTAGTTGTCAGTTGTCGCTGTTCGTTGGCCTACCCTCTATAACTACATGGAGATGTATTTATCCGCCCCACGTATGCAAGCGAGCATAGCAAGCAAGTGCGTGCGTCCGAGTGATGAACAAACTAATTGAGGGTGTTGTACCTCTCTGACTGCATGTATTTGCACGGAGCCGTACACAGTGATGTGTACTTAGTTGATTGACCTCTCCCCCACTTTTATAAGATGCTTGATTATTGATTGCGGTTATACGACCATCGGTACAGGTTACAGGCTTTTATGCTAATTCAATCGTGGTGAGTATAGTACTACAATCAGTGAAATTGTTCAGATTCGTTTGGGTGTGGTCATGGTTTGCTAACGTTCAATACAAAATCTCAATTTAATTTTTATTTCACAGTATCAATTTCTATTAAAATGAATGTGTGTTTGTTAGTGACGCTAAAACTGGAGCCAGAACCAGAAAAGTGGAATTATTAGGCATTTTTATGCAATAAATAAATATTGGACGGGACAAAGTCGTCGGATCAGCTAAGAAATGTCCGCAAATTGGACTTAACGCTTCCCATTAAATCCTGAGCAACACTTGCGCTTTCTTCATTACCATTAACTCTTTCTTCCATTTTTCTGGAGTTTGCCCTTCATAATCACCTAGAATATTTCAATTGGGCGAAGTTCTTGAGAGTTTGGCGGATTTCCCTTCTTCGGCATAAAAGTAACATCGTTGGCACCGTATTACGCCATGCCAGATCCGACCAAAACAGATTGTCACCTTCGTGGGACCGGACGAAGAGCATGAAGCGCTTCCAAAGGCATTATGGTGCCGGTCGTTATGTACGGCTTATCGAATTTGCCTCATCCATTGATCCTCTGCCGACGAACTAATCCGAGTTTGACGTCCGCTTTAATGTTCGTCTCGTCATACATTACGATGCATTTTGGTTGCACCAACCACTCGCGGTACAGCTCGGTTAGGAGCCTACCTTTTCTTGAAGACGTGAAGATCGGTCTGCTTCATTGTCTGCTGGACGAACCAGTACGCAATCTCCAACCTTTCGTGATCGTGCGTTCACGGGGCTGGTCTTCTTCGATTTTCACCACCCGGGACACGGTCGAATTGTCGATCCTTTACTGTTTCACAATCCTGTGGGACTCTTCTAGATTTTCCACGACCGCGCCCACATGTTTTTGTCAAACTAATTCATGCTTGCCAGCTATGAAACAGCATGTCTAAACAATACACTAGCAACATCATTTTAAAATACTTGCTTTAGTAGTAAAAATGAATGTTTTGGCTGGTATTATGCACGAAACACGTTGCTGATACCTGTTTCTTGTCATCTGGTACAGAAGATCTACAATTTATCCAGAGGCTCGCTCTAGCGGAACAACTGAAGTAAATTTCAGTCGGACTCCTTCCATTACTAGCACTCCTCCCTACTCCTCTATATCCAAAAGAAGATGGAGTCAATGGAGTAAATTATGAAAACGTAGCTCAAACTTAGGCTGGTTTCGAAGCCGAAAACATGAATCTCCAAGTTTCTGAGCGCTCATTAATTAGGAAAGAAGCAGACACGAATTTGGTGGATCTGCTGAAGCCTCTGACTGATTGTGTAAAGGTGAGATTCCGAAATGCCAAACGCAATGAAATCAGATCAGATCTCTGTAAAAAAACGAATTGCAACTCATAAGAAGAAGTAAAAATATGTTTGAAACTGATTGAGGGGAGCGCCTTTGAGAGTTGCCACCTCTCAAAGGGTGTAAATAGCGGTACCTCAATCTAAAGAGGCCTCACATTAAGTTTGAGAAATATCTGAATAAAAAACGACTACTTCATTTCTTCTCAATAGAAATGGAGCAGAAAGACATGCACTAAACAAATGACACGGATATACTACAAAAGTTCAATGTAATGGACGCAGTAGTTCACTCCGAACAAAAAAACAAAAAAAGGCTGCGCTGCCATGAGCCTCTGGACCGGCCTCTGCTAAAATGTCCCGCTGGTTGTCTAATGCTTGTTTTTAGAGATTTCGTTTCCGTTCCTACGTAAGGTGTTCAACCTAGCCCCACTTCTGATCCAGAGCTCGACAATAGAGGTAATAAACTATAGAGGACGATTGTCGCTGCGGTTCCCTTTGTTATCTTTCCCAAACATGTTGGGTACCTATCTGTCAGAACGTACTGATTTTTCCTTCGTTGACATTTAGTGCCCTATCTTCGCCAGCAAAAGATGTTTCGCCAGTTACGACAGCGACAATCTTCCTCTATAGATTATTATCTCTATTAGCTCGACAAACAGAACTTAAAAGTTGATGTTTTATCTTCCCAATTCACGTTTTACTTATTCATTCTTATCTGACTTTTCTCTTTTCTCACAACTCATTTCTCACTTTTGACTTCACTTCTCAATTATCACATTTAACGTACCTCCCACTTTTCACATCACTTTTCTTGCTTCTCACTCACTGCTTCTGGCGTCTCGCTTGTCAATTCACACTATTCACTTCTCAACAGTAAAAAGCGAAACGCGAGAAGTAAAAGCGACATCAGAAGCGACATGTGTGAGAAGTTGTTTCTCATTTCTTACTTTTCGCGTCTCCCATGTTAAGCTTCACATTTCACTTCTTATTAAAGACTCCATTCGATTTTGGCAAAACCATTTTGTTTTTAATTTATGAAATTGCTTATAAACTACGTAAATATCGTAATCCTCGTAAAAAAATGGGGTCTAAACCGACGTGAAAAAAAAGTAAAAAAAATCGCGTAAATGTTTTTTCCAGATGAACGCCCAAATATCGAAATTTTTGTAAAAGAAATTGGTTACACCCCGAAACCGACAAAAAAATAAAAAATATGCGTTAATTTTTTTTGAGTGTAAGCGTTTAGATTTCAAAATTCGCCTAAAAAAAGGGTTACAGTGTGTCTAACGTCACAAAAAGTGAAGAAATGTTGAAGTATCATGAGAAAACAAAATCCATTCGATTTTGGCAATATAAATGTTCCGAACGTGTTGCCAAAATCGAATGGGGTCTGTACTTGATTCTTGCTTCTGAATTCTCGCATTTCACTTCTTGAATCTTACTTTCTACTTCACACTTCCTACATTTCATTTCCCACTTCTGGTGTCTAGTTTACCTCTTGCTCTACACTTCTCACATCTCATTGCTTACTTCTCGCGTCTCGCTTCTCATTTCACGCTTCTCACCCTTCCAATATCTGCTCATCATCTTATTTTCCACATCTCCAGTCTCGCTTCTCATTCTTGACTCCTAACTCCTCATTTCACACTTTTCGCTTCTCAATTCTCCAATTTACTTCTTGCTTTTCATTTTTCACATCTCACGTCTCACTTTTCAGATATCATTTATTAAATCTCACAGGGAAGGGTCGTTTGGCCGAATACCGTTCAGCCGAATGCCATTTGGCTGAAAGTTGTTTGGCCGAAAGGGTCATATAGCCGAACAGGTAATTTTACCGAATAAGCCATTTGGCCGAAAATGTCATTTGGCCGAAAAGTCATTTGGCGAATAGGTCATTTAGCCAAAAAGGTCATTTAGCCGAATATGTCATTTGGCCGAAAAGGTCATTTGGCCGAATAGGTAATTTGGTCATTCGGCCGAATAGGTCGTTCAGCCTAATGTGTCATTTAACGTCTCACATCTCACTTCTCACTGTGAAAAATGAGAAATAAGAAGTTAGAAGTGATGAGTGAGAAGAGAGGCGTCTTCCTTGTCACTTTGCTCTTTTTGTTTTATGCAGTGAGAAGTGATAAGTGAGAAATGAGGGGTGAGAAGTAAGAAGTGAGACGTCTCACTTCTCACTCCTCATCTCATACTTAGTAATGAGACGTCCAACTTCTCACTGATCACTTCTCATTTCTCACATCTCACTGTTAAGTCTCACTTTACTGACGTTTAATAAAAAATCCAAAAAATTTAACGCTGGTATGCAAACAATCTTACAGCGGCTTCATTCTCGATATTTTTTCTAATAGATAGAGAGTAGGCGTGATGAAGCTTTATTCTGCCACCGAAAAGTGAATCTTATAGATGACCACGATTCATACAATGAGAGTTACGGTTCCGTGATGAACTTACCTTTAAGATAAAAATCACGTTAATAAAGTATTTAAAAAAAAAAAAGTTACGCTGCGTTTGCTTGTAAGGCTTATGTTAAAATCGTGGAAGTTGATTTCATCTTCAGAAGAAAGCCATGTTTCACAGAGTGCAAATATATCGCAATCGGAATTACGAATCAAAATCGAAAAATACAATTTCCGCAAGAAGGGGCCATGAAACAATCAATTGCTTCAGATAACTTTCAATTGTTGAAATACTAAGATTAGATAATCGAAAGCAACTTCTTCACATCCACTTAACTCTCAAGCGGTGCTTACTTATACGCATAAGCTGCGTTTTTCGTTTAAGCGGAGATAGGCATTATAGATATTAGACAAACAAAATGAGACAATGAACTGACAGCTAAACATAAAATAATCAACAATGAGTATAGCTTAAAACTGAATAACGCAGAAACTTCAAATACCTAAATCAGACAAAGTGAGATGAATTAAACATCATACGAAACATTCGGCATAACTATTACTATGAAAAATTAAAAGATTGCTCAACTACATAATAACAAACACAATTAACCATTCCCGTCAAAAAATCTCGTTTTATTGTCTCAATCGATTCTTTGGCTTATTCAAGGCCAACTTTCCCAGAGAACCCATATTTTTTTACGCCTCTAAGGGCCGATTTCTTCACCTCCGCTTAGTGATTAAACCCGGTTTAAACGTATGGGTAAGCACCGCTTAAGAGTTAAGCGGAGGTGAAGAAATTGCCCCTAAGTATTAAAAAAATAAACAAAAACTCGAAAAAGTGCTGTTTTTAGGATTGGTCTAACATCTGCCTGACTTTGAACGAACATCGAGTGAATTATTCTGGCCGGCTTACACTTACAGTACTTTTTAGATTCTTTAAATAGTTAGAGGCTTCATAAAGTATGGGTTCTTCGGGAAAGTTGACCTTAAATAAGCCAAAGAATCGACTGAGACAATGAAACGGGATACAATTTTTGACGGGAAAGGTCAATTCTCCAAATTATTTGATCAACTACATCACATTTGGCTCTTAGTCTATTTGTTGTCACACAACTTGCATTAGTCTTGCAATAGCCTCAGCCTCAGCCTCATAGCATCCTAATTCGAGAAGTGTTACTGGGAGGTACGGTACCACCCGTTGTCAACATAGTCTGTTATTAGGTATTGATCGTCGGCTCCAAGAAACCATAAACTCAACTTAACATTTAGATTTTCTGCATATTTCACTCTTTGGAAAACAATTGACCTTTCCCGTCAAACATTTTTATTTGCTCAATCGATTCTTTGACTCATTTAAGGTCAACTTTCCCAAAGAGCCCATATTTTTAACGCCTCTAAGTATTTTTAAAATTTAAAACAAAAATCCAAAAAGGGCTGTTTTTTAAGATTCGCCTGATTTTGAACGAACATCGGGTGAATTTTTCAGGCTGGTTCACACGTGCAGCACTTTTCCGGTTTTTGTTTTTGATTTTAAAAATAGTTAGAGGCTTCAAAAATATGGGTTCTTTGGGAAAGTTGACCATAAATAAGCCAAAGAATCGACTGAGACAATAAAACGAAATAAAAATTTGACGGGAATTATTTGTTCATTATTTGTCTGGTTTATTGTTGACAGACAGACAGGAAAATAACTGTGGGAATGAAGAAGAAAGGGAAATCTACACAAAAACAAGTTTTGAGACTCTAGCTATAGGGTGTCCCAGAGAGTATAAGCACGATTTTAATGCGCTCCTATTTTTCTCTGATGGAATTTTGATGACAGGTAGTTACTGATCATCATTGTTTACCTTATAGTCTGTCGTTCTGTGATTAAAAAGTGCCATTCGATTAAGTTTTTATGGAAATAAGAAACTTATTTCTTGAAAACCGCACGAATGGTGCAACATTTCCAACATTCATCAGTCAGATGGCGAAAATAGAAGATAAGAGCATCGAAGCAGTTTGCAATGCGATTCGGAAGTATGGTGAGGAGTTTTCATTTCAGGACATGAAAAAATCGGTCTCTATGAGGTATTTGCTCGATCGGAAAATTGTTCAATTTTCTCCCTTAAAAATGGTTCGTCTGTTCAAGATTTGAAAAAATCTGAAAACATCGAAGAATAAAGTCGACCGAACAAGACACAAAATGAACTACGGACTTTCAGGAAGCAGAAGAAGAAGAAAAGAAGTCAATAACATGCCGCATATGTCAGAACCTGGGCCCATAAGTTATACGATAAACTTTTGTGTGGAAGATCGTTATGCAAGGTGATGATGATGATGAACCATGAGTGAAATTCGATTATAAGACGCTTCCACGGGACCAGTTCAACATGATCCGTGCTGGTAAAGTATTGACGATGTTGATAAGCAAGTTTATTTAGGAAAATTCTGTAAAAAAGCAATGATTTTGTAAGCAATTTGTAAGTGTGGAATGTTCTCGAAATCTTTTGCAGCGATCGATACAGTTGATGTGTACGTTCAAGAATACTTGTAGCGGCGGTTACTGGCCGTTATCCGAAAGCATCATAATCCAATAATATTTTGGCTTGTTTTGATATAAGTGTATTACGCGATGGACACAGTAATCTGGCACAAAGCAAAAGGAGTCGACTTCGTACTCAAGGAGATGGATTTTTTAAACCATTCCTAGGAAATTTATATTGAATTTTTTTGGGCTTTGACAAAAACACATTTGTGAAAGAACTTTAAGGAAGCGGACTCCATCATAACTTTTTAAAATAGATTGAAAATGTAGCCTAAACCGTTGACAAACGGTCCGTGCAAAAGTTAATGGGTACCATCTGATCAAAATCCCACTCCTTGGCGTACGATTAAAAGGATCTCGGATAAGTGATGCTGAATTGCAGTAAAGCATAGTAAAGGACATAATAGCGAAAGAATAAGTCGTAATGTTATTTTTAAATCGTGCTTATACTTTCTGGGACACCCTATAGCTGTCACACTAAAAATAATAGTGTTCAAGTGGTCAACATAGACTAGTTCTTTTAACCTTCTGTCTGTGCTCCACCGAACGAACTTTGTTAAAGACGTCATCTTTACAAATTTCAAATTTGTGCGATAAGAATATTAATTATATATAATTATATATATTACTTGAGTAGTCTAAAATATTGAATTCAAATACACCGCCACGTAGCGACCAAGCTCTAAACTAATCAATGCCTCATGTCAAAGCACACGCCTTCCTTTTTGAAAAGGTGCAGTTCAAAATGGGTAGGATTTTCAGATATAAGTAAAAGAAGCATGAAAAATCACTGTTTTTGTACCCTTTTTTACAAAAATATCTCCCCGTGATGCACCCGCCCACCTATAGCCAATCTTTGATAACGACCTGAAAGATGATTAAATTATCTTTCGAAACAGCCCCAAAAATAAAAAATTGGACAAACATTAAAAAAGTTATAGCAATTTCAATTTGGGGTCAATTTGACCCCATAGCACAGACAACGTAAGTTTTTTTTAAAAGTACACTGTAGCGCATATTTTCAACTTTTTTCAAGCGAATTTGCACCTAAGAGACAGATTTCGGCGAGTTTTAGCAAACTACCAAAAATTAGGAGAATTGGTTGAAAATTAAAAAAATGGCAGCCACTCAAAGTGGCCTGGGGTCATATTGACCCCAGAGCACAGACAAAAGGTTAAGTATCGATCCTAGTAGAAGCAAAACTTCTGTTCGGGTCTAGTCTTGACAATTTAAGCTACCAGGTAGCTCCTGCTGATTGCTCAAATAATCAACAAGTTAGTTTATAATTAATGGAATACCAGTCGTATATATGTAATGCCATTTATAAATTTGAAAATTTTCAAAACTAACATGTAATGTGTATGGAGTAGAACAAAATATTTTATTGGAAAAAGACGCTTAATAAATACGAGTAACGATGACAAACAAGACATTAAATTAAGTATTAATAGGCAATTATAATTAGTGTCAACCGGAAAGATGAATGACCCAACAAAAACCCAGCATCTTTCGGAACATTTACAACATCCTCTGGAAAATCATATTTTCCTTTGAAATATAAACTTCAAGAAGACTCCTTTCCCACCCGCCATTCAAAAACTATTGTATCCCACATATTTCACATTTTCTTCTTCATATCCAAAACTTATGGAGCACGAGAGGTCTAAGTCAACTAGGAACTACATTGTACCATCTCCAAGAGTTCAAGACGGAAGCCGGACTGGTCTCCGGATGCATGCTGGACAAGATTTATTGGACAACTATCCGGCTGCTATGGCTGCTGCTGCTGCTGCCTGCCAGCTTCCTTCACGCTACTGCGCTTACTTTTCCACAGCCAACAACAGAGTTGAACTACACTCCCGACCCGGGAAGCAGCACGAACAAGTTTGTAAATTTATGAATATCCTTTCCTGTTTGCATCTTTTCGGTTGGGAGACAACGGCGATGGTACATTTATGCTGGATATGTTCGCATTGCAGTCTCATCGTTGCTGGATTTCCTATTCAGATGGGACTGATATGCTGTTGACCGAAGTATGATGGTCCTTGATCATAACTTTTTTTTCTCGGATACTTTTTTGGTGCACAAAACAAACCCTAACCCCTGCTGGTTCACCGATAGAAGATAAAGCACATTTGCGCCATGCATCTCCAGGAGAAATATGTTTAAGCCTTCATGAATATGGTGATGATAACCTACGATGTGGATGGATGGTGTCAGAAGTCTGTTGGTGCAACAGACGGTGACTAAGAGCTGTTGATTGTGGTGATGATGGAAATCAAATTCTATTGAAGCGAAATTCTCACCTCGCAAAGTTTCGGCTGCTCGACGAGTGGTGAAAGTTATTTATGCGGGTGCAAATTTCCATGCGAGGTGCATCAACTGGAACTACTATGGGAGGTGCACCTACAATATAATATGCTGCCAGTCGAGCCACTCTATTTGCAAATCATGACTTACGATGACGGCGGAAGTGATTCGCCGCAAAGTAAGCGCATTTAGATACAGACGACGGCAGTACAGCGGCAAGAGAGGTGAACCTACATAATTAATTTATACAAACTGTTTGTGTTCGCATAATTTCGAGCTCCAGGGCGCATTCTTTTACGCTTCGGAGAGCAGTCGGCAACCGATGGCGACGCCAGAGAATGTAGCTCGTGTACATATGGTTTTATGATTTTTATGCGACAATCATGATAATTATGACTGGCCGGAGCCGGCTGCCGCCGCTAATCGCAATGTCCATTACGCCGGCCTGTAATGAACGTTTGAGCGACAGAGCACCAGCAGAGATCGAGCAAGGTTGATATCCGGGAATATTGGGGTTAATGTAGATTAGAGTCAACGCTGTCGTTGTCGTTGCCGTCATCACAATAACTGTGATGATACAGAGTTGGCATCTGGTGACATATTTAATCCAGCGATCATAGCATAAGGCAGAAAGACGATGTACGTATGTGCTCTCTGTGAGCAGTAAATTACTTGATATATTGAATTAATTTGTTTAAATTAGCAATGTAGCAGTTGAAGCTTAGTCAGTTGCATCAAGGGGAACGAATCTGGTGATTGTCGAGAGCGTAGTGGCAATGTAGAGTCGGTGTAAGCTTAGCTGCCTACGTGTTTTTTCATATTCACGGTCAAACGGAATGCATCCCAAGGTACTTGGAATATTACAGTGAGTAAGGTTGAGAACGTCAACGAATAGCTTTGCGAGTGATCGCGTAGGAAAGACACAAGTCAAAATAATGTAACTGATTTTGAGGGTAGTTACATTATTTGGACTATTTTGATCGATTTTAGAGGCTCAATTTTGTATTTGCTACAAACTTAATTTAAGAATCGTGAGCGGAATTTGACAACCGAAATTCAGCTCACGATTCTAAACGGTTGAAAAGTCAGAGAGGATGTATTATTTAATATATTTATATATCAGTGAAAAATGTGATAAATTTTGCTCCACCACGCTTATTCGATTCTGGATCATTTTCTGAGTGACCTCCAAAAAATTGATTTTAATTGGACAGCAATTGACGGAAACACTTATTGTTTTATGTTTGTATGAAAATTAGCATGAGGAAATTAAATTTTACTTCAAATAATTTATCGCATATTTATACAAAGTACTGTCAACAAGAGAACCAATGTAGTTTCTATCAATACTAAAGAGCAAATTTGACCTGCTGAGTTTTCTCGGTAATTTTGGTTTTTACTGAAAAGTCGGTGAAGTTCAGATTATTTTAAACATAAAAAAATACCGTTTTGCTAAGTAATAATTTATATGATTTTTACTGATTTAATAAAGTATAAATAAAAGGAAAACTTTTACGTTTCTTATTGCTAATGATGATTTACTCTTACTACTAAAACGAATAAAAAACCGCGTAAATGAAAAAACACGCCAAAACACCCAATTAATCCACCTAGCGGTGATGATTTTCTTGTTTTTTTTTTTTGTAAAAAGAGCAATTTGTATCATTTTAACAAAAGCAAGTTACCTTTAAACTGAGGAGTTTTCGCTGGCTTATTTATTAACGAAGATGAAGGTAGCACATTTGAAAAGTGTACGACAATTGAACCATGTTTTTATTTTTTCCATTCAAAATTTCATATAAATAAATGCTTATTGCGTCACCTTTAAATCGTAACAAAATAGCTAGAAACATTTTCTAATTTTGAATTACCCTTCTCAGGGTGAACTTCACAGTATAACGATTTCAGATCCCCTTGTTTTAGCTGAAAAAAAAAAAAATACATCACAACATGAAACTTATATGACAGCTCTAGAATAAGATATCTAATGTTACACAAAGAAAGCCAAGTTAACATCCATATACCAATTACATCATCCAATCTGGAAACTTTAATTTGCATTCCAATTTTTTCCTGACGACTTCTCAAAATTAATCCCACTCTCCCAAATTTCTTCAAAATAAAATTTCTTAGGAAAGTCGAAATCACAGCATTTCAAGAAATCAAATTCTTCACAATTCTATTTTATTATACCGTAAATCAAAATCCAAATTTTTAAAGCTCAGTCAAAATACAATAATCCTTGAAGTTGAAGCCCGAGAATAATTTTTCTTTGAATAACGAAAAATTCGTCTACTTTTTTATAAACCGATATTAAAAGCGAGTGTGTTTCCAGTTGCATTTTAATGCACCATAAGAATTATTCTGCAGATTCGACAAGAGATTGAATTACTAGCAGAAATGGCAAAGTCTGAAGGGGTACCACTCATCAGAAACTATTCAACTTATCATTCCAGAAGCAGAAATTTCTCGTGCGGTGAAAAGCTCTACATTGTTCTCAGTTTTCAAGACAAGCGACAAGCGAGATGTAAGAAACTATCATGGCATTACATCACTCGGAGTGGAGTCGAAAAGTGTTCGAGTTGCTGATGGACGCTCCCAGCAAGTTTTCTTTCCGGCCGCTCTGTGGAAACGTCATACGTACATACATACGTACAAAATTCCAAAGAAATGCCGTTCACGAATTTGATTTCAACATATCTCGTCCAGACTTCGATGTAGCTTGCTGAGTCACCTTTTAATATCTGACCACCTTTAGATTTAAACAAATACAATAAATACAAATTCCAAAATATTGATAATTGTTACTCTATTGCAGCGGTTCTCAACCTTTTTGCCTTTCTCGTATACTAAGTATACGTAAAGGCTATATGTTCACTCCAAAAACAAACTTTTTATAGAAGGCTCGGAGACCCATAGTGTTATATACCAATCGACTCAGCTCGACGAATTGAGGTGACGTCTGTTGTGTGTGCGTGTGTGTGTGTGTGTATGTGCGCACCAAAAGAGCAAAAAGTTTAGCTCACTTTTTTTGCACTTACCCTCAACCAATTTACTCGCAACAAGTTGCATTCGACGCATTATACTGCCCCATTGTTTCCTATTGAAAATTGACCGGATCGGACTATGGGCTTGGAAGTTATGGCCAAAATACTTTTCCTCATAAAAAAGCGCGTAAAAAAGTCTAGCTCACTTTTAATGCATTTACCCTAAACGGATTCCCTCACAACAGGCTGCATTCGACGCAGTATCTTACTCCATTGTTTCCTATTGAAAATTGGACGGATCGGACAATGGGTTTGGTAGTTATGGCCAAAATACTTTTCCTCATAAAAAAGCGCGTAAAAAAGTCTAGCTCATTTTTAATGCACTTACCCTGAACGGATTCCCTCATAACAGGCTGCATTCGACGCAGTATCTTACTCCATTGTTTCCTATTGAAATTGGACGGATCGGACAATAGGCTTGGTAGTTATGGCCAAAATACTATTTTTTACCGCACGAGAAAGGCATCATCACCGCTAGGTGGATTAATCTGGGTTTTCTTGAGAGGTACCCCTTTGTGTTTTTGTATTTATTGAGGTACCCCCTATTTTAATAAGCGTAACTTATAAAATTATCTTGAAAGAGTGCCTTCGAACCTATTGAAAAGAGACTTTTGAGCATCTTGAAATGGCGTTTCTGAACCTTTTGAAAGTATTGATGGTATTTTCTACATACTTATCAAAAAACTTCCTGAGAGCTCTTTATCCTTTTTGGTTAATTTATTTAACAAATGTTTTCAATTGGGATACTTTTCAGATAAATGGAAAAACGTCAAAGTTGTTCAAATTTTAAAGCCGGACTAAAATCCAGCTGATGCTTCTAGTTGTCGCCCAATCAGTTTGCTTTCTTCAATGAGCAAACTGTTTGAAAAGATTATTTTAAATAGAATGATGGTTCATATTAATGACAATTCTATTTTTGCTGATGAGCAATTTGGTTTTCGCCATGGGCATTCAACCACCCATCAGTTATTAAGAGTTACGAATTTAATTCGGCTCAACAAATCTGAAGGATATTCGACTGAAGATGCTCTTCTTGATATAGAGAAAGCATTTAACAGTGCATGAAGGTTTGATTGTAAAATTAATGAATTTTAATTTTCCTCTGTATATTATTAAACTGATCCAAAATTATTTATCAGATCGCTCACTGCAGGTAAACTATCAGAATTCCAAATCTGATGGATTACCTGTACGGGCTGATGTCCCCCAAGGCAGCATAGTGGGGCCCATATTGTATAACATTTTTACTTCTGACTTACCTGATTTACCACCAGGGTGTCAAAAATCTTTGTTTGCAGATGACACGGGCCTTTCAGCCAAAGGGCGAAGCCTTCGTGTCATTTGTAGTAGATTGCAAAAAATTTTGGATATTTTCTCCACTTACTTGCGAAAATGGAAAATTTCCTCGAATGCTTCCAAAACTCAGCTTATTATTTTCCCACATAAGCCGAGAGCTTCTTATTTGAAACCTTCTAGTAGATATATTGTCACTATGAATGGGGTTCCAATTAATTGGTCTAGCGAAGCTAAATATTTAGGACTTCTCCTAGACCATAAATTAACTTTTAAAAATTGAAGGCCTTCAATCCAAATGTAACAAATATATTAAGTGACGATATCCACTTATAAACAAAAAATCAAAACTTTGTCTTAAGAACAAACTTTTGATTTACAAACAAATTTTTAGACCTGCCATGTTGTATGCTGTGCCAATATGGACTAGTTGCTGCAATATCAGAAAGAAGGCACTCCAGAGAATTCAAAATAAAATTTTGAAAATGATTCTGAAATTGCCTCCGTGGTATAGTACCAATGAACTTCATAGAATTTCTAATATTGAGACATTGCAACAAATGTCCAACAAAATAATTTCCAATTTTAAACAAAAATCGTAGCTCCTAGTCTAAGAGATAATTACCAAAAAAAAGGGCTTTGAAGATCTTGAAATGACGTTGCTGAGCCGTTTGAAAAAGTAGACTTCTTGAAAGAAGAATTCTAGCCACTAAAAAGAAAAAATCCGAGCCACTTGAAAGGGGGCTTCCGAGCCTGAAACTGGGCTTCCGACCCTTTTGAAAAGAGGCTTTCGAGCCACTCGTGATGGTTGGCTAAAAGGATTCCGAGCCCCTCGAATGGAGAATTCTGAACCTCTTAAAAGGGGGCTGCCAAGCCTCATGAAATAGGGTCTTTCCAGCCTCTTGAAATGAGCCTTTGGTCATCTTGAAATGACATTTCTGAGCCTTTTGAAAGTTGACTCCTAAACCTCTCGAAGGAAGAATTCCGAGCCCCTCCAAAAGAAGTTTTCGAGCCACTTGAAATGGGGCTTCCGAGCCTCTTGAAATGGGGGCTTTCGACCTTTTCAAAAAGATGCTTCCGAACCACTTGGCTGAAAGAAGAATTCCAAGCCCCTTCGAAAGGTGGTTTCCGAGCCTAATTAAAGAGGTCTTTCGAGCCTCTTGAAAGGAGGCATTAACCCTCTTAAAATGACTTTGCTGAGACTTTGGAAATAGGCTTCCAAGCTTCTTGAGTGGAGAATTCCGAGCCCCTCGATCGGGTTTCCGAGCCACTTGAAAGTGGGCTTCCAGGTCTTTTGAAAGAGGGCTTCAAACCTTCTGGAAAAGAGGACTTGTGACCCTCTTAAAAAGGGGCATCTGAGCCTCTTGAATGATGGCTTCCGAAAAGAGGCTTCCGAACCACTTCAAAGGGGGCTGACTGAAAGAAGAATTCCGAGCCCCTCGAAAGGAGGTTTCCGGGCCTCTCAAAAAAAGCTTCCGAGACACTTGAAAGGGGGTTTTCCGAGTCTCTTGAAACTGGGTTTCCGAAGCTTTGGAAATAGGCTTCCGAACTGCTTGTGGGTGTTAGCTGAAAGAATTCAGATTCCCTCGAAAGGAGGTTTCCGAGCCTCTTAAAAGAAGGCTTTCAAGCCTCTTGAAAGGGGACTTTCGAGCCTCTTGAAATGACGCTGCTGAGCCTTTTAAAAATAGGCTTCCATGCTTCTCGAAGGTAGAATTAGGACCCCTTTAAAGGAAGTTTCCGAGCCACTTGAAAAGGAGGCTTCCGAGTCTCTTGAAAGTGGGCTTCCGAGTCTTCTAAAAGGGTGTTTCCGACCCTTTCGAAAAAAGGGCTTCCGAACCACTTGAAAGGGGGTTGGCTGAAAGAAGATTTCTGAGCCCCTCGAAAGAAAGCTTCCAAGTCTCTTGAAGGGGTCTTGGAAGGAGGCTTTTGAACCGCGTCAAAGAAGGCTTCCAAAGTTTTTCTTATTTTTTTTTGGAAAAAAAAGCCTTTATCCTAACCTTCAAATTTAATGTTTCAATTATTTTCCTTGGAAGGAGGCTTTTGAACCTGGTAGAAGAAGGCTTCCAAGAGTTTTCCTTTTTTGAAAAAAAAAGCCTTTATGCTTCAAGGCTTCTGAACCTTCAAATTTCATATTTTAGTTAAGAATTATACTCTTAACATATTTCATAATTTTGTTTCGATTAAATAGATTGGTTTTGAAGATTTTTTTGATCTTTTGTGCACACTGTGTTGGCTGTGGTGGACATGATTCGATATGTTTTGATTTACTAATTGCTATGCATATTATGTACAATACAAAGTCTTGCAATATAAATTTATACAATTATTAAAACTTTACCAATAGTCCGCCATTACCATTTTCGTCCGAGGTACCTCCTGGGGTCAGCAAAGGTGCCCCCGGGGGTACATGTACCCCAGGTTGAGAACCGCTGCTTCAGATAATCATGTGGGGATTCTTTTGAGAGTTCTTTCAAAAAATCTTTTAACAACTTCCACGGAAATGTTTTAAGGAATTCCTTTAAAAACTTATTCAGTGATCCTTTTAAAATTTCTTTAGAATCTCGTTCGTAAATACAGTTGATGCAAAAGTATAAGATTGCTAATGTCGCTCCCGTTCGTGTGACTAACATCTAGTTTGCTTAGACCTAGCAGCCAAAGTACCGATGCTATAAATGTCAAACCGATGTTGGTGATGAATCCAAACATCCACTACAACATAATGGACAACAAACGGTCAAGTTAAGCTTGACAAAATAATTTCAATGGCTGCAGCGCGACTAGCGTTGTAGTTCTTATGCTTCCCAAGTAGCACACGCAACATCTTCCTAAAAGCACGTTGTTTCTATTCAGTTTCATTAAAGGCATTGGAAAAACATCAAAGCACGAAAAAGTTGCATCAAGATGTCAAAAACGTTCGAATTGTGATCAATGTTTCATTAAAATTGCAATGCAGTACGTGTTTGACATTTGAAAACAAACAAACAAAGAATACTGCACTTTCATAATGTGTTGCAAACACGAAACAAAATCATTAAGTTGCATATTTTTACCATGTTACTCTTCAATGCGTCTTTCAAATTTTAATTGTTTGTTTAAATAAGGTTGCAGAAAAGTTGAATGCCTCTTCATTTTTAATTTAGCATCATTCAACGTCTTGACAACTCACATTTTTTCCTGTGTAACAGGAAACCCGAGTACAATACTTCATAATCGTATGGTTTTTATTGTGAGTCAACATGCAGTCCCTTCGAAGTGTTGAATGGTGCTGTGGTAGAGTAAAGGACTGTCAATCACATGTTCCATAAATCGAATCCAGTTTTATATTCTTATTTTTTATTTTTTCCGCTGTAGTATTTTGCAACATTATTGTAATTTTACTGCAATCGAAGGATGTTTCCGTAGGCTCCACCTCTTGCGCTTTTTAGATTGCAAGAGAGTTATATTTGATGGCACATACGCAAAGATTATTTCTTCCCGAATAGTTGCAACACAGTGAAATGTTCAGTAGTGAAACAATTTGTGCTGCTTGGGTTCTATTCGAAATACCTTCGGAAAATGCTTCAGAAATTCCTTGGATTTTTTTTCAGGAAATTTCTATTTATAAAACACCTTAAGGCCACCGTCTCGTGGGTTTGCGCTATGAGCAATTTATATGGGAGAGTGGCGTAACGCTGATTTTAGAACAACTATTTTGACCAAACTGATTGAAATATTCGACCACCGAGACAATCACTACATCAGGAATTTTATATTCTTTGAAATGGGTGAAAAACAATGTGAAAGTTTTTCCAGGATACTTCGGGGACTGCCGCAAGGTGCACAATTTCACTCACCAACGACTTTTCCCGCATGAATTACGCAAAATTCAAAGCGGGTGACATATGTATTTTATGTTCTAAACTGTTGACACAAGTCTAAGGGATGTGTGTTCCATTACTTAAAGGTGAATAAATTCAGTTTTCCTGAAAACTACGAATTTCCCCAAGTCAGGTCAATCAAAGTTTCAATACGGAAGTGTGACTCGGGAAGGATTAAAAAATATGCAAAAAAATTCCATAAATCATTTGAAGTGTATATTAATAAAATCAATGAAAATCTTTCAGCATAATTTCAATATCTCATAAAGTTTCTTCCTGGTTTTTTTCCTGAATTTTACATGAATTAGATGGTGAAGCGTTACGAAGCGCGAAAGAGGGAAGCGAAGGAAATATAAACGTAACGTTCCAGTCTTTGACGATCGGTATGATACAAGGCCTCGGTCGGCGTGAAAGGGACCTACCCACGTATACGAGGGGATCTACGATAATGTTAGAAGCTGCGCTTTTGCATGTTTTCTGCATGGTCATAATAAATAATTAGGTATAGTATGGGTGCGGAATCAGACATTGCAAATAGTAAGACATTACAAAAATTACGAATTATGAATGAGAATTATGTTTCAGAGACCTACATTATTCTTTTTGATCGAGTTATGCCGAATCCTCATACCAGGAAAATTAATATGATAAACTTATCAGCTTCAATGAAGCATCAGCACACAGCTGCCCCTCAGCCATTCGTTCTTGTTGCACGTACGATTGCACTGCAACATTCATGCAACACTTTTGTAATCCTCGACATATTTTCAATTGGGCAAAAATATGGTCGAAACATAACATTCTTTTATGTAATTAATATAACTGCTCTCAATATGAAATTTTAAAAGTAAGGCCATATCCACCGGAATGAAAACATTAGATAAAATTCATTTGAAAATACATATAAGACTTAGTTCATATGAGTAAATATAATGATCGCAATAATTTATACGTCTTTTCGAAAATATGTCCAGTATTTCATCCTTTGTATGCAGATACCAACGACCGTGTTTCCACAGTTCGACTTTTTATTTTTGCGTTGCATGGAATTGTTCGGTTAGGAAAGACTAGTCGTTCAGCACACGGCTTGCAGAACGGTTGGTTGAGAATAGTTCCCGCATGATAGAATTTCAAATATAGGAAATTGAGAACACATGACTTTAGAAATTTAGGATTTCCGAATCGAGTGAAAAATTAAGCTTCAATATGAAACACATAAGGCAAATAATACAGATAAGACAAATAAAAAAAAAACAAATAAGATAAATAGGACAAATAAGAAAAATAAGAGAAATAAGAGAAAAAGACAAATAAGACAAATAAGACAAATATGACAAATATGAAAAATGAGACAAATAAGACAAATAAGACAAATAAGCCAAATAAGAGAAATAAGACAAATAGAACAAATAAGACAAATAAGACAAATAAGACAAATAAGACAAATAAGACAAATAAGACAAATAAGAGAAATAAGACAAATAAGACAAATAAGACAACAAGAGAAAAAAGAGACAAATAAGACAAATAAAAAACAAATAAGACAATATGACAAATATGAAAAATAAGACAACAAGACAACAAGACAAATAAGCCAAATAAGAGAAATAAGACAAATAGAACAAGACAACAGACAAGACAAATAAGACAAATAAGAGAAATAAGATAAATAAGACAAATAAGACAGTAATAAGACAAATAAGACAAATAAGACAAATAAGACAAATAAGACAAATAAGACAAATAAGACAAATAAGACAAATAAGACAAGATAAGACAAATAAGACAAATAAGATAAGACAAACAAAACAAATAAAGCAAACAAGACAAATAAAACAGATAAGACAAAAAAGACGAAAAAGACAAATAGGACAAATAAGACAAATAAGACAAATAAGACAAATATGACATAAGACAAATACGACAAATATGGCAAATAGACAAAAATAAGACAACAAGACAAATAAATGACAAATAAGACAAATTAGACAAATAAGACAAATAAGACAAATAAGACAAATAAGACAATAAGACAACAAGACAAATTTGACAAATAAGACAAATAAGACAAACAAGACAAATAAGACAACATAAGACAAATAAGACAAATAAGACAAATAAGACAAGACAACAATGACAACAATGAACAACATGACAAATAAATAATAACAAATAACAAATAAGACAAATAATAATAAATAACAAATAAAATACATAAATTTGTCTTTATTTGGTTCATTTGGTTTTGTCTTATTTGTCTTATTTGTCTTTATTTTGTCTTATTTTCTTATTTGTCTTATTTGTCTTTATTTGTCTATTTTGTCTTTATTTGTCTTATTTGTCTTATTTGTCTTATTTGTCTTATTTGTCTTATTTGTCTTATTTGTCTTATTTGTCTTATTTGTCTTATTTGTCTTATTTGTCTTATTTGTCTTATTTGTCTTATTTGTCTTATTTGTTCTATTTGTCTTATTTCTCTTATTTGGCTTATTTGTCTTATTTGTCTTATTTGTCTTATTTTTCATATTTGTCTTATTTGTTTTATTTGTCTTATTTGTCTTTTTTCTCTTATTTCTCTTATTTGTCTTATTTTTCTTATTTGTCTTATTTGTCTTATTTGTCTTATTTGTCTTATTTGTCTTATTTGTCTTATTTGTCTTATTTGTCTTATTTGTCTTATTTGTCTTATTTGTTCTATTTGTCTTATTTCTCTTATTTGGCTTATTTGTCTTATTTGTCTTATTTGTCTCATTTTTCATATTTGTCATATTTGTCTTATTTGTCTTATTTGTCTTTTTCTCTTATTTCTCTTATTTGTCTTATTTTTCTTATTTGTCCTATTTATCTTATTTGTTTTTTTATTTGTCTTATCTGTATTATTTGCCTTATGTGTTTCATATTGAAGCTTAATTTTTCACTCGATTCTAAATCCTAAATTTCTAAAGTCATGTGTTTCTCAATTTCCTATATTTGAAATTCTATCATGCGGGAACTATTCTCAACCAACTGTTCTGCAAGTCGTGTGCTGAACGACTAGTCTTCCTAACCGAACAATTCCATGCAACGCAAAAAATAAAAAGTCGAACTGTGGAAACACGGTCGTTGGTATCTGCATACAAAGGATGAAATACTGGACATATTTTCGAAAAGACGTATAAATTATTGCGATCATTATGTTACTCATATGAACTAAGTCTTATATGTATTTTCAAATGAATTTTATCTAATGTTTTTCATTCCGGTGGATATGGCCTTACTTTTAAAATTTCATATTGAGAGCAGTTATATTAATTACATAAAAAAAAATTATGTTTCATTACCGTATTTTGCCCTATTGAAAATATGTCGAGGTTTGCTAGAGTGTTACATGGATGTTGCGCTGCAATCGTGCGTGCGACAAGATCGTATAGCTGAGGGGGCAGCTGATGCTTCATTGAAGCTGATAATGTTTATCATATTCATATTCCCGGTATGAGGATTCAGCATAACTCGATCAAAAGAATAACAGGTCTCTGAAACATAATTTCATTCATATAACTGTAATTTTGTAATGTCTTACTATTTGCAATGTCTGATTCGCACCCATACTATACCTAATTATTTATTATGACCATGCAGAAAACATGCAAAAGCGCAGCTTGCTAACATTATCGTAGATCCCTCGTATACGTGGGTAGGTCGCGCCGACCGAGGGCCTTTGTATCATACCGATCGTCAAAGACTGAACGTTACGTTTATATTTCCTTCGCTTCCTCTTCGCGCTTCTGTAACGCTTCACCATCTAATTCATGTAAAATTCGGGAAAACCAGGAAAACTTATGAGATATTGAAATTATGCTGAAAGATTTTCATTGATTTTATTATTATACACTTCCAAATGATTTATGGAATTTTTGCATATTTTTTAATCCTTCCCCGGAGTCACACTTCCGTATTGAAACTTTGATTGACCTGACTTGGGAAATTCGTAGTTTTTCCGGAAAACTGAATTTATTCGCACAAGTAATGGAACAAACACATCCCTTAGACTTGTGTCATCAACAGTTTAGAACATAAAATACATATGTCACCGCTTTGAATTTTGCGTAATTGCGGGAAAAGTCGTTGGGTGGTAAAATTGTGCACCTTTGCGGCAGTCCCCGAAGTATCCTGGAAAATCCCGGAAAAACTTTCACATTGTTTTTCACCCATTTCAAAGAATATAAAATTCCTGATGTAGTGATTGTCTCGGTGGTCGAATATTTCAATCAGTTTGGTCAAAATAGTTGTTCTAAAATCAGCGTTACGCCACTCTCCCATATAAATTGCTCATAGCGCAAACCCACGAGACGGTGGCCTTAAGGAATGTTTCCGGATATTCCTACAAAAAATCCTGTAGAAATTCCTTCGTAAATTCCTTTACGATTTTTTTTTGGAAATTTTAGTACATTTCTTGAAGAATTTCTTCGGAAATTATTTCTAGAATGCCCGATGGAGATGGTTCAGCGATTTCTTTGAAAATTTATCCAATAATTTTTCAGATTTATTAGGAAATTCCTGGAGAATTTCTTTCAATAACTCTTTGGAATCCACTTGAGAGATCTTTCAGGAATTCTTTGAAGTATACCTTTAGGGGCCCTCCTTAGCCGTGCGGTAAGATGCGCGGCTACAAAGCAAGACCATGCTGAGGGTGGCTGGGTTCGATTCCCGGTGCCGGTCTAGACAATTTTCGGATTGGAAATTGTCTCGACTTCCCTGGGCATAAAAGTATCATCGTGTTAGCCTCATGATATACGAATGCAGAAATGGTAACCTTGGCTTAGAAACCTCGCAGTTAATAACTGTGGAAGTGCTTAATGAACACTAAGCTGCGAGGCGGCAAAGTCCCAGTGGGGGATGTAATGCCAACGAAGAAGAAGAAGATACCTTTAGAAAATCCTGTGAAAATTCCTCATGGAAAATCCATTCGAAATTTCTTCGGGAATCCTTCACAAATTCCCTTAGGTATTGTTTTTGAAAATTTCTTCAGGTTCTACTTCAGGAATTCCTTGAAGAATCCTTTGAAAATTCTCCTTGAAATTCCTCCAGGAGTTCTTTCAGGTACTCATCTCGGAAACTCCGCCAGGAATAATTCAGAAAATTATGCAAATAATTATTTAAATTATGTTCCCGGGAATCAACTTCCGAAGAAACGGGAAATAAAATCAAAGTTTCCCGGGATTCCGGGAAATAAAATTATAGCGCTTTAATCGATAGAAATTTATTCAAAATGATTATCAAAAATAAATTTTGGAGCTCAGATTATTTGGCCGATTTTGCTGCTGAGAAATTATTTTATGTTATTTTATTTTTCTATTATTCTTATTAGGATGAATAAAAAAATTGGTATACTTTAATTTTTTTCATTCATCATAAGAATAAAGAAAAGATAAAATATTATGAAAAATAAATTGGCAAGTTTCTTTCTTTTGTACACGCAGCAGCAAAATCGGCGAAATAATCTGAGCTTCAAAATATATTTTTGATAATAATTTTGAATAAATTTCTGTTGATTAAAGCGCTCAAATTTATCTTTATGTTGTAGCATGAAATTTGAATATTCCTATCCTTGGATAGATTCTTTTATAAGTCTTAGAAGACAAAAAAAAACGCAAAATCGATTTAAGCAACCACAAAATTATGCCCGTTCGGAGACGAGCCAGCCTCGGGCTGAAAATCTCCTTAATAAAGCCAATAAAAAAAAAATTATGTCATTTTCAGCTGAAAATTTTATAAAAAGCGATGAGATACGCGAAAGTGATTATGAGCTGACCCGTCGAATAGCAGATATTTTTCGAAAACATGAGTACGTCTAATGACAATGGAATCATTGAAATGGAATTCCCACGAGAAACATAGACTTGAACGATTTTCGTAGCATATAATAGCTGAGAATGAAAATAAGAACCCACTTTCAGTGGGTATGGCATAGAATAAACATAGAATTGTTGAAGTTTCTTTTTTCTTCTTTATTAAAGAGGCTTTCAGCTCTTGGCTGGTTCACCTCTGAAGGGTTGAAGTTTCTGAGCACGTTTGCCGTCCATGTACAAAAGCCTTATCTCCTTTGCAACAAAGACTAAAAACCTGTAAGAACTAAGAACGGAAGTCCTACTTTGAGTGATTCCTTTGCAAAATCCTCTGGAAATTCATTTGAAAATTGATCCGGAAATTCTTACGCAAGGTTCCTCCACGAAATGCTTTTAAAATCATTAGTAATTTAGTATTTTTGTAATACATTCTTGAAGAGTTTTTTAGGGAATTCACAAAAGAATTTACAAAGCAATACTTAAATGATGTCCCGAATAAATTCTTAGTTTTCTCCAAGTATTGCAACGGAAATTCACCAGGAATTCCTTTGAAGATGGAGATTGGAAATCCAGGAGGAGATTGGCCGGCTGAAGAACAACAAAGCCCCTTGGGTTAACCAACTACCAGGAGAGCTATTTAAACACGGTGGTGAGGCACTGGCTAGAGCGCTGCGCTGGGTCATTACCAAGATTTGGGGGGAGGAAGTTTTGCCGCAGTAGTGGATGGAAGGTGTCGTGTGGCCCATCTACAAAAAGGGCGATAAGCTGGATTGTAGCAACTACCGCGCAATCACATTTCTGAACGCCGCCTACAAGGTACTCTCCCAAATTTTATGCCGTCGACTAGCACCAATTGCAAGGGAGTTCGTGGGGCAGTACCAGGCGGGTTTTATGGGCGAACGCTCCACCACGGACCAGGTGTTCGCCATTCGCCAAGTACTGCCGAAGTGCCGCGAATACAACGTGCCCACACATCATCTATTAATCGACTTCAAAGCCGCATATGATACAATAGATCGGAACCAGCTATGCACGAACACGGATTTCTGGATAAACTGACACGGTTGATCAAAGCGACGATGGATCGGGTGATGTGCTTAGTTCGAGTTTCAAGGGTATTCTCGAGTCCCTTCGAAACCCGCAGAGGGTTACGGCAAGGTGATGGTCTTTTGCGTCTGCTATTCAACATCGCTTTGGAAGGGGTAATACGAAGAGCAGGGATTAACACGAGTAGTACAATTTTCAATAAGTCCGTCCAGCTATTTGGCTTCGCCGACGACATAGATATTAAGTTTTGGAGAAAATGGAGACTAAAGAGGGAAGCCAAGCGGATCGGACTAGTCATCAACACGTCGAAGACGAAGTACATGATAGGAAAAGGTTCAATAGAAGGCAATGTGAGCTACACATCGTGAGTTTGCATCGGTGGTGACAAAATCGAGGTTGTAGAAGAATTTGTGTACTTGGGCTCACTGGTGACTGCCGAAAATGACACCAGCAGAGAAATTCGAGACGCATAGTGGCTGGAAATCGTACGTACTTTGACTCCGCAAGACGCCCGATCGAATAGAGTTCGCTGCCGTACCAACACTGACAATCTATAAAACGCTCATTAGACCGGTAGTCCTCTACGAACACGAGACCTGGACGATGCTCGTGGAGGACCAACGCGCACTTGGAGTTTTCGAAAGGAAAGTGCTGATTACCATCTATGGTTGGGTGCAGATGGCGGGCGATACGTGGAGGAGGCGAATCAACCACGAGTTGCATAAGCTGCTGGGAGAACCATCGAGCGTTCACACCACGAAAATCGGACGACTGCGGTGGGCCGGGCACGTAGCTACAATGTCGGACAGTAACCCGGTGAAAATGGTTCTCAAAAACGATCCAACGGGCACAAGAAGGCGAGGTGCGCAGCGGGCAAGGTGGATCGATCAGGTGGAAGATGACTTGCGGACCCTCCGTAGACTGCGTGGTTGGCGACGTGTAGCCATGGACCGAGCCGAATGGAGAAGACTCTTATATACCGCACAGGTCACTTCGGCCTTAGTCTGAATAAAAAAATAATCGTGGTGAAGTTAAATGGAAGGTACTAAACTCGTCTTAGACAGTTGAAGACATTCCACTAAAAGAGCTTAAACAATTGTATGATTTGATTGAAACATTTATTCAAAGTTGTGGATCATTTTCATCTTTTAAGAGAGTTCCGCTCACGATGTATTGATTACCGGACTAACTATCGAGGAAAGTGTATGGATTAATGTTTAAAGTAAAGAATGCCTTCGTAAATTATCCAGGAATTCGTTCGGAAGCATCTTAAACAATTATAAAAAAGCTTTTGACATTATATCAAGCATAATTTTTCATAAGGACGTATGTAACAAAAGTAAACAAAACGAGGTTTTTAATCCAACATGACAATCACACGCACCTTTATATATAATACGCATCGATTTTACTGATTTTATATCCAAAAATTCTTTAATACAATATTTTTACGAATCGACGTATGTACAATTTTCTATTTTTGAAGTCTACCTGTTACAAACGTCGCTTTAACATACGGGAACTTAGAGCGACCTATGTACCAAAAAAGCAAAACAAAACAAAACTGCAGTTGCGTCAATCGTGCACTATGGAAAACCGACCAATGTACAGCGACGTATGTACAGCATACCGGTGTATGTATAATTTTATCGTTTTCCACAGGGAATTTGAATTACCTGATCTATGGCGTGAAGCACGCTTATTACGTGTCATGTATTGATGCATGCCAGCGGAAAAAAATATCGAAAAAAGATTTAGAAAAGTTTTAGAAAAAGTTTCGCCAAGGATGCAAAGGATTTCTCGAATCCTCATAATTGTTACATACGTCGTTATGAAAAATTATGCTTGATATAATCTAATTTAAGGATAAATATTCAATTCAGTGGGTCACGTGTGCCAGCTCTGCTCCGTCAGTGGAGGCCGATAACAATTGAAAATCGGGGACAAAAGTGAGGCTTGGTCGGCCAAGACAAGCATTAGACTGGACTGGAACCCAGCATGGTTTAGCCTCCATAAAGAAATAAAAAAAGTAGAGTGAAATATATCTTGACAACATGACATCGCCATTAACTATGACTATTAAGTCAGCCCTTTTCAGGATCCATAAGTAAAAAGTAAGTGAGTAAGTATAGACAGAAGTTTATCCATAAATTGTTTTTCCTAGATACTTGTCTGAGATGATCAGACCTGGGTCAGTCGGCGAATGTGCTTTGGTGGAACCTGTAGACACCTGGAAATTGTAAAAAAGGTGCCACCACCATAAGGTACAACCAATACCAATACCAAGAAGCAGTGTGAAAAATACTACTTGATAATTTGTCATTTTTTACAAAGATCTAAAAATTAAAAAGGTCGAATTTAGACCTTCTCATCTCAAAATGATCTTATTAGAGTGAAATCAGTAGTGATTCTTGATTCAGTTTCATAGCAGATTTCCTAACACTATTCTAGTTAGAATCTGGGGTCGAATAGAACAAGATCGCTGGTTTCCCCAGCAGTGCTATTCCCCAACTATTCATTTATTTTTTCTTAATAAAGTGAAATCATTATGTTGCTGCAAAGAAAGGCACATGACGCATTCATATACCAAAACAATTGAAAAGTATTTGAATCTCGTGATTCATTCATTGTTCAAATCCACAGAAAGCAGAACTGAGCGCTATTTACAATTTTAAGCTTTTGAAACTCAACTGTTATAAAAAAAATGAATTTAGAACAACTGTTGGGAAATGAAGTTTTCAGATTTATATTCAAAATGACAGCCCCAAACAATTTGAATCATTTCTGATTTTGCTCTTAGTAATGTATTTTTGCTCGCTAATTTGTATTTTTGTTGGTAATGTAATGTTGATGGGTCTCCTTCCAAAGTTTTGCTTTTAGATCACTCTGGATTCTGGAATAGCCTATAGAATAGCCCTCCTGCGGTACACTTTGATGTACGAAAGAGCCAAAACTAGCGAATACCTTGGCGTGTCTACTTTTCCTTATTGGCCATCGCGTAGGTCCGATCACGGTTAGACTTCAACGCCCTTGGCTTTATTAATCATTTCGAGTCGTTTTTTTTACTTCTGGAAACTGCGTAGTTTGTTCAACATATTTTAACGAGCTGGAAAAAGTTGAATGGTCAGGCAGGGCCTTCACCGTTGCGGAAAAAACGTAAATATTGTTTTTTCCTCTATCTGGCCCCGAGAGATGAATGAAGCGTTCCAATCCGTGGGTGAAGGAAAAGCGAGTCGGATTCTAATTTTACCAGGCAGAGCTATTTTTTGCTTGATTTTCTTTCATTCAAATTCCAACGTGGGGGAATGGTTTCCTGTTTTTGTTTATACGAAACATGCAAATTAACAACTTCTCTGGGAAAATATGTTTTCTGCAGCGTTTAAATTAGCTCGAAATGGTTCGAATCTTTTCAGCAGAGTTTGTTTTCGTACGATAGAAAAAAAAACAGGTGGATACTTTCGATTCGCAACGATTTTCAACTTTTTCAGTTCGAACCGAAACTTAATCTCGATAAATCTCCCACTAACACCGTTTTCAATTTGTTTTCCAATTCAATTTTGCAGATCACAACCGCTTGGTTGGCCCGACACCGAATGCCAAACAGCAGCCCGGAGCGAATTCCCCGAGAACGCAGACAAAGACCTTGATCCGAACCCACCCGAGTCCAGTGACGCCACCCACAAACACGACGACGTCAAGTCCGAAGAGCAACAACAGCATCAACAATAACTCCATCACCAGCAATGGTACCACGCTGAAAAATGTTGCCAACATTCAACGCAACGGAACCATTATCCTGGAGAAGACCGGCTCGCCTCTGATTCTGGACAGAGGGCGGGGTGGGGGAGCCGGTGATGGGTCGCCACCGACAATCGGTGGACTCGGACAGAAGATTGTTGGCAGCAGCAACGAGACGAAGCTGGCCAACGGTTCCGCCGTCGACGGACGCCATGTGGACTCGTACCGCAACAACAATTTAGTCGATATTAGTTTGCTCAATCATGCCAACCGGAGCGTGGAGGCGCTGGGAGTTTTAGTACAATACTTAGTTTTTAATGTAAGTATGTCGCATCTTTTTAATGAAACAGTTTTCATCTAGGTATTTAGAAAGTGTTTTACAAAAGATTTAATGGTGTATTGAACCAGCACTATGGCCGCAAGTACATGACGGCAGTTCACCATTTATAATAAAGCACGTGGAAATTAATCGGTTCAGGATCCGATAGATCATTTTTGAAAAAACAAGTTTTTGTTCTTGGTTTTGACAATTCTAACATAAAACCTGCTGAAGCTACATCGATTTGCCAAATTTTTAGATTATTTTTTGGAATTCTTAGGTTGACAGAGTTGCCTCTTCTTTGTATATCGATTTTTTTTGTCGACCCAAAGTTAGTATTTGTCCACCTGTTCAGTCCGGTGCAAACATCTGTTGCTCTGAATAATTGCACTGCTTTCATTATTATCTTAATATCCACATCGTAAATAAATTTCCATCGGTCCTTCAACCTCTCCTTCGAATATTCGAAACAGGCCGTGGGAACTGAAAAATTCTCATGCAGATGAAAATAGGTGATATTCAAATAGGTAGGTGGACCATAAAAACCGCCATCAATTTCTACCCCAAATCCTTTTAACACGCACAAATGATTCCTCATTGGGCAATTTCGTACCAACTAGAGAAAGCAATTAACGCTCCTCTGAACCATTCTATCAAGTGCAAATGCAATCCACCAGGCCCAGGATAATGGGTGCACAGGTGAGGGCACTTTTTCCGCAATTCCAAGTCCTCTGTGCTGGTGGTTGCCGATGCCGCACAGATTGGGCATAAGGTGTCAAAAGTGGGACGGACAGAATATGTAAATTAGAGCAATGAAGCAATGAAATATGCTAATTTGCCAATGCTGCGCATTCGTATTTTTCTTCCTTTTTATGTGTGGGATGCCATTGCCACACGGAGGGTCCTTGCCGTAGGAAATTGAATCCTTTTCGGACTGCCTGGGTTAGTGCAGGCAATGGACCGATGGAGACGCATTTCGAAGCAACAGACACAGTCGGTGGTTCTGCTGCTGCGATGCAGAGGGGTAAAAAATGCGAGATCATGTGTCACGGAATAAAATTTAATAATTCTCAAGAGTGGAATTTATCCGTTCAACCACTTGCTTTTACTACGTGATGTGGGGCTAGTTTGAGCATTTCATCGAGTCGAATTGAAAGTAGTTGAGATGGGCCTGGGCTCGGGCGTTGGAGCACGTAATTGCTCTTTGTCCGCTATAAGTTCGGAGATTTTCGAGAGGATGAATTATATGCCGGGCAGATAAAAACTTGCTTGGATAGAGAATGCCCAATTGCCCACTATGGAGAGTAAAACTAAAACTGCTGGGCGAAACGAATGTGCAAAGTGATTTTTTCTCGCTATAGTTGGATGCTTTGTTTGCACAGTCCTTCTGCTTCGACTGGAAGTACAGATATATGATATATGTTCTATATGAGCTCGGGGAATTTTTGCAGATTAGTGTGTCTTTAGATAGATTAGTTGAAGTTTTTTAAGCCAAAATGAGAAAAGAGTTTAACGGCAGATTGTCACAATAGGGACCAGCTAGGGATTTACCCGTCATCTAGAAAATAAGAAGATGATTACTTACAGCATCTAAGCATTGGAAAACCACAGGCAAAATGTACATAACTTGCAACATGTAATATGATTCATGAAGTAAACCATCATCAAAAGTGTAATTGCATCTTTGCTCTCATTTATAAACTGACGAGGGTTGACGACCAAAAGTTGAACCAACTATCGTATATTTTAGTGTTCTCATTTTAAAACAAATAAAATGTTACCCAAGCTTGCCAAGTTGTTTCCGAAGCGGTATTACTTTTGACTGCATTCTCAATGCCAGGAAATGATGATTCTGGCAAGTTTGGTTCTTTTATTATCAAAGTGATGTCTTTTTGTCATTTTTCAACTGGGACGAACTTTATACAAAGAATTCACTTTTTACTCAATTTTTTGTCGCTCGTATTTTTGATCGTGTGACTTAAATTTGCCATCAAAATCTTCGCATGTTTAACATGTTTAAAAAGATCCAAAATAATCACATGGTAATTAAAATGCGTTAAACATATAGGATGAGTGCAAAATTGAGAAAACATAAATTGTGTAGAAATTGCAAACAACAAGGACACTTAATGACAAAGTTGACTTTTACTGGCCTTGTTGTTTTCTAACTTTCATGAAGAACGAAAGAAAAAGAGATTCGTTCGTGCAATGCGCTATCCAGCTTTTTACGCTAGCCATAAATTAACAAGGGGTGAATCGAATTTGACATATGCTGTGAACCTAATTTAAAATAATATCTTGGTAGCTTTGAACTAGAATTTAAATCTTCTCCGTTACCATCGTGATTTTTAGATTGTTTATTTTTAAACAACATGGAAATTCACGCATTATCGTTTTCTTTAAAATTACTAATTACATTCTTAGGTCTTTTATGCATATAAAAATGGCTTAAGATCCACGCAGAATGACACCATTTAACGGTTACGATACTTTAATTGGTATCAGATATGGAATCGAAAATTAAGCCTTTAGAGTTCGTCTGGTTGGCCTGTGTCATGGATCGCCAGTAATTTTGGATCGTCCTTGGCTCTACGAACAACCCGAGACTCCCATGCTGTGACTCTACGACATAACCCTCTGCAGCTATTTTCCATATTTTAATCCTATCGAAGAATAGATTAACGTTTTCGCACCGCTATCACTTATTAAATCAGTGTTTATCGTTCGTGAAATTCTCCAAATAATTAAGGTACCCCGGGGCAAGTGGGACCTAAAAAAACGCTAGTTCAGCAAAATCGCCAAAGCATACTTAGAAAACAAGGTATTTCAAGACATTAACCACGGATACATCATTATATGCTTTCGTTGTTGAAGTGTAGACGTGTTGTGAGCAATTTATTCAGTTACAAAAATATTGGTAGTGACTTAAATAAATTTACCTGTGGGACCCATTTACCCCTTCAAACGGGGCAAGTGGGACCTATTCTGCTCTATACTGTCGAACGAAACTAATTTGAAAAATGTAGATATAATGCTCATGTAATTTCTGAGTCGTAGTATTTCAGATCATGGATGGAGGTTTATTGCTTGTCAGACTTTTGTTTTTGGCAAAAGAAAGGGATTACAATGTTAGCAGATATAAAATCAAGGCAACAAACCGATTTACCGTTTAATTGTCTGTTGTCTGGCTTTACATTAGCTTACTTTCTTACCAAATGTGTTAGATGGAAGAGATAAGCAAATTTTTGTTCACTTTTCGAATAAATGTTTCTCTGTTTAACACAAATTATTACATAAACTAGAACCTCAAAAGGAACGTTTTTATTCAGGAGGTGTTGTAAATTTGTAATAGAACGAAATGGCCAATTCATGTCTTAAGCACTTTATATATCTTAAAATCTGTTAATCTGATGGGAAGTTCAAAAATAACACAAGACAAAACCTGTTGATCTATTGTAGAATAAGTAGATTGTTTACACTGTAAACGGAAAATTTTGCATAGATATAACCATTGCTCTTTTCCATGAGGGAGATAATTTTCAGAAAGTAAAATACACATTAGGTAAATCAATTGTACACTACTTCTTAACAACTAAACCAACGATACCAACTGCATATGATTCAGATCGATATGACATATGAGTGTCAAAGTTATTTTTCACTAGACAACAATCTAAAAACAGGTAAAATGGCCCTATCGAAAATGTTGTTCAAATATGTCCCACTTGCCCCATGTATGTTAAAAATCAAGGGAAAGTGAAAATTGCAGATTTTGGCTTTAATAAAAACTTTTAAATCGTTTTTAATGTCACACAATTATTTAATTACTCAAAATATTCACTTTCCACATCAATGATGAATGTAGGAACGACCATTTTGTTGAAAATCCATTGAATTAAAATAAAAGTGATAGATTATGCCGGCAGTTTAAAGTCATGATTAAACAATACCATTAGTATGGTGCCGCAAATGGTTTTGATTCCAATTTTTTTTGTATCAGGTGAATTCGTTGATAATTCTGCTTCATCTTTCTAGAACATTGTTACCATTAAAAACGTTCACCGATTAATTGGCAGCCATAGTACCCACTTACCCCGTATTTTCACTTGCCCCGGGGTACCTTACGTCCCAAATTACGTAAGGATTTTTGTAGGGGAGAGCCATCATAGTTAGATTTTTATGAAAGCATGCTTGAATTTCATGATTTTATGACAGTTTAATGATGTTTACAGAAAATTAAATGAATCACCTATGGCTAAGATGCATCTATGAATATTATAATAAACACAGCATGTGTCAAGTGGGGTGATTCAAAGTATTATGGCCCCGACTCGTAAAAAGCTGGATTCAAAATGTCGATCTTACGAACAACTAAGAAGGCAAACGGCCATTCCACAGCCATATTTCTTCTCATTTTATTTCCCTAAAAAATGCCGAATTAGCAGAAAAGAATTGAATCATCCATAAACTGTCCGAAGATGAACGATCCGAAGAAGAACAAGTCCTTAAATATTTGGAAGTGAAATTCAGGCAAAAAAGGAGTAGTTTCCCGTACTCCAAAATACTTTGAGACACTATTACCACAGTTAACCACAGACCTACCGATATTTTGACTAACGCAGAAGAAATCGAGGAAAATGTACATTAATATGCCCGATTAAGAATGCATAACAAAATTATAACAAGGGGAGTTATATATTTCAGAAAGAATATTGTAACAAAAATTGTTATAGATTTGGCTGGTTAGTTGTTAAAATACCAAAAATTATACCAAAAATGTCTCCAGCCATAACATAATTATAACATTGGAAGTTACTTACAACATTAGTTACATATCAACATTATAACAAACGTCATAACACACGCTGTTTTAAATAACAACCATTGATATAATTGAGTTGAAATGTTTATCTGTCTTGAAGCTCGGGTGTATGGAACTATTTATTGAATGTTAATGATGGGACGCATCTTCCAAAAAGTTATAGTTTTAACCTTTCTTATATGCTCCTAGTTAATTCTGATGTGCGAGGAAGATACAAAACTTCAGTATGTCGCTCAAACAATTTGTAGAGAAACTTGAATTGTCCGATTCATGGAATTGTTTACAAAAACACAATCGACTACAGTTTCATTTGCCCGAATTCTGCCTCACAATTAGATCGGATTTACGTGTCTAGGTCGCTTGTTCCGCATCTTCGTGCTTCAGAGCTTTCTGTAACGCCTTTCTCCGACCATAAAGCGTACAAAATGGAGCCCTCCTTAGCCGTGCGGTAAGATGCGCGGCTACAAAGCAAGACCATGCTGAGAATGGCTGGGTTCGATTCCCGGTGCCGGTCTAGGAAATTTTTGGATTGAAAATTGTCTCGACTTCCCTGGGCATAAAAGTATCATCGTGTCAGCCTCATGATATACGAATGCAAAAATGGTAACATGGCTTAGAAACCTCGCAGTTAATAACTGTGGAAGTGCTTAATGAACACTAAACTGCGAGGCGGCTGTCCCAGTGGGGGATGTATGTAGATACAAAAGAAGAAGAAAGCGTACAAAATGCGTTGTTGTCTATGGTCGTGGCTACACGCAAAAAAAAAGAGTTCCCGAATTCGTGAGCCAGCAAAAATACACCGTGATTTAGTTCATGGATTTGGGAACACCAGTCACGTTTTCCAGAAAACGTTACTGTATTCCCGTATCCGTGACTATTGTTCCCGAAAAAATACACCGTGAACTCGTTAGTTCACGAATTCATGAACGCTTTTTTTGCGTGTACTGGTCGATCCGCGCTCATGTGTTGAATGCTGATAATTTGGAGGAGTTCTCCCATGAGTTGAATCGCGTGTTGTGTGAGCGCCGAAACTACGGCAGTTAGATGGTGGTCCTGGTGGATCGAAGACGCTAAACCAAAAATACGTAGTTTTTTTTAGATGGAAGACTAATGAATTGTTTCGTCAATTTAATGTAACTAACGAAATATTATATCGACAATTGAAACTAGCCTACATCGGAACTTAAATGGAACCACAGATGTAAACAAAATAAAGCCAAAATGCTCCTTGTTCAAATTCAGTTTTCTAAGTCATAACAACGTCTCTTTATCTGTGAAGAAAAGATCTTCGCTCATCAGTTAGGTGAGAGGTTTCGGAGAAAAACTACGATTAGCTCTTTACGACCTCAGGAGCATCGTCTTACTGATTTATAAAATGAATGACCAAACTAACCATTTTTGAAGCAGTGCACTCTATTAAAGATAGAATTCTAGAGCTTAACTGCCGTCGTAGATCTGGGAAACTGATTTCTTCTGATCTCGATCATGCCTTTGATCGTGTCAGTAAAAATTTCCGCCTGAGTGTGATGCAGAACTTTCGTTTGATCCCAAACGTTCCTGGACTTTGGTCGATGCTTTGGATCGTTATTAAACTTTGACAAATCATTTGCAGTAAATAGTGGACCTCAGCGTGAAGGATATGATACTTTCTGGCCACGGGTGTGCGAATCAACCAAGATTTTAGGAGTGACCTTTTTCAACTCGCTAAAACGGACAATTGATTTCAATTGGAATGAAGTCATTAGGAATACGTCACGATTGATGTGGATGTTTAACCAAGAAATTTGAATCTACAGTTCTCAATACATTCATCACGTCATCCACGTCAAGTATCCCGAATCAAGCAATCGTGCGCATTACTTCGTACATCGGAAGCTTCATCTGGGAGCGATACCCTTACAAAGTACCTATAGCACAGCTAACACTACCCAAAGAAAAGGAGGGTCTTATTCTTCACCTTCCCATGTACAAATGTAAAGCTTTACTCAACACCAGATTTCTCATGGAATTGGAATATACACCATTTGCCAGCTCCTTCAAATATTGTAATCCTCCAAATGTGGCTGCAATACCAGATCTCTCTGTAGATGCGTTAGATTTTGTTTTAAATTGTTCACAAATGTAAATTGGAGAATGAGTCTTATTGTTTGAAGACCCAATAAATGTGTTTAAAAAAAAAACACTGCTAGAAGGATTAATTTCCAAAATTCGCGCCAACTCGACCAGCGGTTGGCAGCACCATCTCAGCACCACCATCTGAAATTCCCTGAAGTTTTTTAAAAAAATATCCAAAAAATAAAAAACCGATTTCTACACTGAAAAAAAATTGTTTTAAAAATTAAAATCGATATAACAAAAAAACCTGGGAATAATATTCCTGTGACATATTTAAGGAAAAAAAGTTTTTCTAACAAAAACTTTTTTCATATTGAGTGAAAATTTATCAGCGTGTTTTATGCTTCAACCAACGACACATTTTGGACATTTAAAAATTTGTTTAGGAAGCAATTTCTATAACATTAATGTGGACCAACATTTGAAAAGAGCGTATATTTTCCTAGATTTCTTATATCAATGTTACACACAAATGACCAGATTTACAAAATTGTGATGTTTGATGGACTATTGTAAATTTGTCTGAACTGTAAAATCTGAAACATAAAAGAGCGTTTCGTTCACCGAGAAAATAAATCAATGAGTGTAAAGATTAAAATTTGGTTAGCAAAAAAATACTCATTAATTTGTAAATTTACTCGAATAATTTGAAGACATTTGGGTCTTTATCTGAGTTGGAACATTTTTTAACCAGGATTTTATTATGAGCGATTGGTATAAAATAATGAAACTTTTGTGTGCCTGTGTAGTTTTTTGCTTTTTTGAATAGTTCATCAAACTCTTCTGCCATTGTTGAGTATTGCTCATTCGAGATATAACAGAAATGTAATTTATAGAGATATTTTTGTCTGATTGTGTAACTGCCCATTCGTACAACTCCCGAGGAGTCTTGATAGTATTTCCATAATTTTTGGCAAGACTTGCTCGTTTTGCCATTCGTTAGAGAAAGCCACCAATAGCTTCGCAAGGGCCTTTTCCGTAGGATGTTGCAAAAAAGTGCCATTCTGCTTCTAAGCCATGTTTTGAATTGAAATTACACATTAATTTCGTAACGCAAAAATCGACCATTTTCAACCCTCTCCTCCAACCCTCCTTCAAATTTTGTATATCAATCATTTTAAAATTGTGTATTGTTTGTCACACTTATGTAATTCATAGATGTTCATTTAGGTAAGCAGAGTTTAGATTTAGTTAACAACTTCAGCAAAACCAAATTGTTAGTAGTGACCTCGGCGTCCCCTTCTAGCTTTCAGAGGAAATCTCCCAAATTATCTTTAAATTTTTAACATTCAGATTAAATTTTTAACATTATTTTAGATGGCTCGGAGATCCATAGTATTACATACCGACCGTCTATGATCGGCGAATTGAGGTGATGTCTGTGTTTTTGAGTGCACAAAATCTAACCCATTTTGCGGTACTTATCCTTATCCTTATTTGCTTCCAACTGGTTGCATTTAGTGGGAAATCCTGTTTCCTATTGAAGCATTTTGTTTTGTATTGATAATTTAATTTATCGGTCAATGGACTCAAAAGAAATAAAGGCAAACATACTATTTTTTGTACAAAATTTTTTAATAGTCTAGCTATTTTATTGGCACCTATTCTCAACCATCAAGTTGCAATGCATCAAGACTGAATCGGACTATAGACTCAAAAGTTTTGGCAAAAATATTATTTTTCCATATTACACCAGAAAGTCACCGATACCGCTAGGTGGATTAATCAATGTTTTTCTCCAATAAATTCTGACTACACCACTGCAAATAAAATAAAACATAAGTTTTTTTGTTATTTAATTGCAAATTTGATTTTTTTGTGGTGATTCGATTATCCGGAGTGAAAATAAAATCGATACTCCGGATAATCGAGTCCGACCTGTATTACAATTAAATATCACTTCAATTTCGTTTCGGCAACATTTGCCCGTTTTCAAAGCAATTATTTGTTTTTTTATCAATTCAATTGTTTTTAAGTTACTTCGATACAAAAAGTCAAAGAAAATGTAAACCCTTTTCAAAAGATTATGCAATTTACTCCCTAAACAAATGTTTATACTTCCAAAATATGTCGTTGGTTTATGATAGGCTGCTGAACCTATATTTGGCGCTGTAGGCATAAAACACGCTGATAAATTTTCACTCAATATGGACACGGAAAAAGTTTTTGTTAGAAAACTTTTTTTCCTTAAATATGTCACAGGAACATTATTCCCAGAAAAGTTAGATAATTGAAATACCTATCTGCAGAAAAAAAATCATCGATTTCTGAGATGAGGTTTTTTTGTAATATCGATTTTAATTTTTAAAACTAATTTTTTCAGTGTAGAAATCGGTTTTTTATTTTTTGGATATTTTTCCAAAAAACTTCAGGGAATTTCACGACAGTCCGCCATACAACACTTTTTTGCAGGTCTTGTCATTTTAGAGTTATATCGATTTTTTTTAAAATCAATGAAAAAAATTAGGCCATTATCAAATGTTACTCTTGACAATTTTTGAAAAACTAAATATGCAGAGTGGCTTGAAAATACCATATCTTTATGCCTACCAAGTTTCATTCGATTCTGAGATGGTGCTGCCAGCCCCATAGAAGAATTTGCGAATTTTGATTTCCTGAGCTCATATCGTAAAAAATAGTTATGCAAGGGCATTTTCTGAATTTTTAAACCTCCTCTCCTACATTGTATGTCTATATGAAAGTTTTTAAGGGGTCTCCTGTTAGCCTTGCGATCAAAGGCGTAGGATTGCCGATCCGGAGATGGCGAGTGGGGTTATCGGTCCGGTCTAGGATGTTTTCGGGTGGGAAACATTCACGACTCTCTGGGCAACGTGTATTCATTGAACCTGCCAAACAAGATACATCTGCATGCAATGGCGGGCATAAAAAGCTTTCAATTAATAATAATTGAAAAGCAAGTCAAGTACCAGTTGGAATTCAGAGCAATAGAAAAAGCATAAGATGATGAAAGTTTTGAGGACTATATTCTTTTTATTTGAAGAACTTGTGCTGTAATATCTTATTGTAAGCGATGAATAAATTATGCATTCAACTGTGTTCTATGACAAGGTAGAAAACACAAAGGATGTTTTTACCTCCAAGATATTGGATAAACCATTTCGTTCGGCCACGCTGAACAATTGGTCGAATTTGAATAATGCAGCTCTCGTTTATGCAAATTGCTCTTCAAATGCTTAGTGCAAATTTTTCTTAGGAACTGTGGGGTTTCCGGATCATTCTCTCTCCTTGGTTGGGTGAACGAATTTACACGGTACGAATATTCTAAATATGCTTCAAGTTTGACAAATACATCAAACATTTTCAGAAGATAAAAATTTTCAACAAAATCTAAAAAATAAAAATAAAGTTCTGTGAACATCGTGAAATTTACCTTATAAATGCAAGTGCACAAGTGCTTTTGTTACACATATCTGCATATATGACATTCATTTTCATGACAGGTGAATCTTTCCGTTTTATGTGATGTTTGATGAGGCTAAAGCAAAAAAAATGAGGTTCTATTGAATAAGATCGAAATCGGGTGATTGGAAGTACACGTCACGATATGGACATACCTCCATGAGTGGTAGTGCAAATTCCGCATAAACCTCCCGATCGATAAAATTGAATGTAAAACAGAACAGCACATTGGGAGATCGTTGCCTGGATCTTTTTGCCTGTCTTGGCACGATGGTTTCCATACCACTAACCAAGCCGTCCCCAGCCAGCCGATAAACATAAAAAAGTGATGCTTTCAGCATATTTTCGCTCTCGACCAAATTGATGAAATGTCGACAATTTGGACATTAATGACATTATCTAAATGTTCGAAATTTAATGTGAATAGGCTTTATTCTTTGAAAATATCTTCACTCCAAATTTAAGCACAATTGGTTCCAGAAAATACCATTCCCAATAACCTGCCAATGCTGTCTATTCTTTCATTCACAATATTTTTGTTCTTGAATAGATTTAAGCAGTACCTAAGCTGTTCATTATCGCATACACCCGATTCTTTTTTTTACACGAGGGATGCGTTCCGTGTAAAAAAAGTTTTCAGTTCAAAATTTGAAAATCCGTGTATTTTCGTGCATTTTGTTGAGGATTTGGTTTTAATCAAATATTAAAGTTGGCAACATTGTAAGATGCGAAAAGTTTCATATGAACTTACATCACCATAATCATTACTATCTATAACAATACTTAAAATTTCCAAGTTTTGAGCATGTTATTTCTTGAAAAAATCACACAGGTACACCAGGGATTTCTTTTTGCTTGCTGCTCCAGCAAAACTGACATGTCATCCTGTATTTTATCCGTTCTACTACAGGCCTGCAATCGTAAAACTAAAGGGGACGGAAAGGGTTGAACTGGCGGTATACATAACAAACCACCTTCGCAGAGAAGGCAAAGAACATGCCCCTTCATTTGTAGCTACAATAAAAGTCAGTCGATGAAACTTTCCTTTTGTGTTAACTGGGTTAGAGGGTCTGCGTTCTAATTGCTGCAAGTATAGTTTTGTCTTGTAAGTTGCTATGGTTGGTGCACCGCTGAGCCTAGAGTGACGCATCATGCTGAACTTTCCCTGTTTGTTTGATCCATCTCGACGAGTGAGAAGCAATTTGCACTTGTTTTCATTAAAATTGGTCACAGGGTTAAAGTTGGCCCACTCAGCGCTTCGTTTCGCTATAGGGCGAATGATTGTACAGTAGAAATATGAAATCATCGCAAAAATCAGGTTTCTTGGCTCATTGGCCGTTTGACACTTTCTATTTGTTTTTGGATATAGGCACGCTTAACAACTCGCCTGACTCAACAATAAATATGTTCTTTCCACATAATAATTCTAATTAAGTTGGCACTGGATTGCATAATTTATAAAAAAAACTTGATATTTATCAGTAAAGTATTGTTATGCTTGAATTAGGCAAGGGTAATTAAATTCTCTATTTGAATTTGGGGTCCACTTTGAAATTGTTCATTGCTACATTTCAGTATTTCATACTTAGAACTTTTTGTCATAGAGCGACTCAAAGTTCTATGAAAAAGTTCTAAGTAAGGAATACTGAAATTTAGCATTGAAAAATTTCAAAATGGAATCAAAATGCGGATTGATTTTAAGGTCACTCCTGACGGAATCCAATTTTCAAAGTACTCGCGTTTTCAAGGGCACACCATTCAATACGGAAGCAACGCACAACTGTCATTTTAATACTTTGAAAATTGGATTCCATCAGGAGTGATCTTAATTACCTTCATTGTTGTTAATATGCTACTAAGCATTTCCGTACACTGTATCTTATGTAGTCCTTTCTAGTTAATATTGTATGTATCTGAATTCAAGCAAAATTTTTCAAAAATAAAATCTTACAAATTTGTTTTTGGTTAATGTGTCACTTAGTAATTTATAATAGCCAATAACAAGCATGTAACTTAATTTACCTACGCTGCTACTTTACGCATACTGGTATCAAATTTAAAAAAAGCAACTGAGAAAATTGCATGTAGAATAAAACTACAATTTTTATTGCTGGCTTCAACCGGGTAGGATATTTATGGAGTTTCATCACTAGACTAATAGTGGAGCTGCATTCTATTGATATCATTCATATTTTTTAAAAGGAAATTCAATTTACAATCTAATTTATGAGAATAGTTTAGTGGGATGGTTATGCCGAGAAACAAAGCACGTGTTTGCTGATTTCTACGCATATTAGTTCCGCTGAGTGATTGATTTCTTCAATGACTCCTAAGATCGTCATATGTTGTATCATGCTTTATTTATAAATTTTTACTCTCCACGTGGTTGAATGTGTTAGTTTACAGTGCAATCACTTAGGATGAAGATCCTTAAAACTGCTCATATTCACCACTAAAGTGTGTAGGCTTGAAAGACATAATCAGTGAATACAGTTCAAATAGGCACCACTCTTTTATATAACTGATTCTTCCATATTGATGAATTCATTCCCTGTGAGACAAATATGCGTAGAAATTTAACAATGGGACAAACAGACTTGAAGTTGTTTTCACTTATTTTCCGAACAAAGTTCAGTTTTTCATGTTTTCGAAAAATACGCATGAAAATAGACCGCTCTGTGATAAAAAGTTGATATCTCCAAAAACAAACATGGGACAATTTTGCGTAGAAGGCCAGTACGGGACATGATAAATTTTCAATTAAACGTTCCTCTATTAAAATTTTTCAATTGGGCTATAATAATGAAGCATTACTTTTATTCAATTCTGTAGCATTTATCAAAAAATAAAAATACGCCCATTTATTTTCCATTTTATTGGAATTGAAAAAAAATCTGATACAATAAATAAGTATCACTAAGCGGGAGGCATATTTTTAATGTTCAATTTACTCAATAAGTTTTACAAAATTTAGGCCACAGTATTCCCACATATTTGCGCCAAAATCATACCAGTTCGACTATATGTGCGTTTTGATAGAAATTGAGCAATTTATGAGTAATCTCCTATTTGTAAAAAAAAATCTTGTCTGACAGTACTCTCTATCGTATGAGGTATGAACAACGTGTTCTAAGCATCACGTTTGATGCTGAATTGTGCACAATGCATTTCACTTTCAAAGCGTTTCCGATTACGGACCAGCCTAACCGGATGGCGCTTAGACGGAGGAGGTCATAAACCATGCGGCACGGTTTCTGTCTGATGTTACTACAATGGTCATAAAATTAGCATCGGTACCTGTCCAGATGCTTCTCGCACAAACACAAATACAAACTCGAACCGAATTGAAACGAGCGGAGCACAATAATAAGCGGCACTACCTGGGACCGGATTATCCTATGCATGAACTTCACACTGGCTGCATAGTTTGTTCAACCTATGCAAATTCACTCCAATAAAGTTTACCTGAATGTCGGAGCATGACAGTTGGAGTCATTTCTGCCTAGGCTACGGTCCTAAAAGGTTCTGCGACTCTGAACATATGCGTCGTTACAACCACTAGTAGCGGTGGGTACTAAGTGGAATTATCCTGCGGACCACTACATAAAAGGTGGTAATTGCCCGGGTCCGGAGGACAAAACGTGACTGGAAAAGTACTTCGGTCGGTAGAATTTCTGTCAGTCAGTATTTTACCTTTCAGTGAAGAAAATCGAAACATCAATCGGGATCAAATGTGTGATGAACTTTTGAATAAAGTGGAAGAATAGTTGAATGCAGTGAGCTATGTCGAGGATTATCAGTGATATTGGAGGAGTTATTCAGCGGAGAACCGCCAAAATGTTCAACATAATGGATATGAACATCTACGAACTGCAAAGGGTAAGCGTTTTGAATTCAGTGAAGTTTAGAGTTTGCGCGAAAATGGGCATAAAAGTTGCATCGTGCTAGCCTCTTGATATACGTATGCAAAAATGGTAGCTTGATTTAGAAACCTCGTATTTAATAACTGTGGAAAACCCAATTGGGGATGTAATGATGCCAAAAAGAAGAAGAGAAGCATGTGGAGCAATGAAACTTGCAATTATTTTAATACTATTTTTTCAGTAATTTGTTTTTCATCTTACAAATACAAAGGATCGCAAAGCAACATTTTTTCTCCAGGGTATCAGGGTATCTAGCAAACTCCTGCCCAGACAGCGCTTTCGAAGAAAATCACGATGTGTACCCCAGTGTTGAGAGAATCATAGCTACTCAAATCCCATTCTCGAGCCCTCGTTTGCGATTCAGCAAGAAAGCATCGGGCACACATTTTTCATACACAACTGACTTTTTAAATTATTTTTCAGGATCACAGTTAGTTAGAACGATAATTCAGTACTGTAAAAATTGAAAGCACCCTGAAAAATAATGAAATGATGCAATCGGCCAAGCCGAATTGTGCACGTTCCTCTGGTTTAGTTTCTTCCTAATTTGAGAATGGATTGTCAGAGTTTGAGTTTTTCTCATCGGTTATTATCCATTATTTTTCTGTTATTCTGGAAACATCTTTTGACGCAATGTCAGATTATCATAAATTAGTCTTTTATGGATAGAGCAAAAATCCATTGCAATCGTACAGTTGTAGTGTACTTATTTGGTCAGTTTAAGAATATTGGCGGGGGATATTCCCCTCAGAATATGCTTCTTTCTTCAACCCGATTGAATATCTATTTGGGTAGGGAAAAATATCTACAAAGGAATTATAATAAAAATAGTTAAGCACAGATTGATGTTTCCATGGATTGAAATTACAAAAGCTTGATTGGAAATAAAAAAATATATTCAAAACAGATTGGAAATTACAAAAGCCTTGCTTTTCTTCCTTGGCAATAACAGCTGAATTGTTGTTTAGTGTTCATCAACAAATATTTCTTGTGTGGAAATTGGCAACTTTAAAACAATGTTTTGTAATCTTTGATAATGATAAATTATGTTTAATTTCAGATATTCAGCTCATTACGACGCGTCTAAACATGTTGAACGTTTCTGATACGACAAAAATAATTCAAATTTGAAGCATTATGTGTATATAAATCTGTTTGTTTGACACATTGGGAAACAGATGTTAACGTTACAAAATTCAATTGTCAAAGGAAAAATATTATAACGCTTTCAAGTGAATGTAAACAAAACTACATTACATTCAGAATGTGTACATTTTGAGTTGACAGAAAATAATAGTTATCATCTGCGCATTTGCTCGTCAATCGAGACTACAGCCATTGAGCATCGTAAAGCTTTAATCCAATTTAATTTAAAATGATACTTCTGTATCCACGAGACCTGAACTATTACGAGTGTGTAATGGACATGGCTTTATGGACATCACTGAGTTCTATAACTTCGTTTTTATATTGCATTTGAAAATAGGAACAAAAGGCATAGAAATAAGAAACCTATATTTTGGGCAGTCTAAAGTGAATGAATGTAAACATTTTCAAGCAAATACTTTATACAATATATGAATATTTTACAGATTTTGGGCGGTTGATCGATCGCCTAATAAATATTAGATAAACTGCAGGCATAGTACCTTGTTTATTGCTATTTTCTAGCAAGTTGATGACACCCTTCTATCTTACGAAGCGTCAAATCTAGGTATCCAGTACCTTCAACAGGACTATATGTCCATTCCATTTGGTAACTAAACCAGAATTATACTAACAGTCGTCTAGAGCTCACTGGTTTGGTTTCATGCTTCGGAGGTGAGTTTAAGTTTAAGGACACTCCTCACGGATTCCAAGTTTCAAAAGCTGCATACAACTGTATTTTTGTTGATTTAGCTTTGCTGCGATGATGACAGTTGTGCAGTTATAGTTATAGTCAGTTGTAACAAACGTTGATATAATTTTTCTGTACAAAAATCTGCTTTCAAGGTAAATGCCTACACCACGGACAGAAATCTGTTACGCTACCACGACGGATTTCCATCCACAATGTTAATTAACTTTGTTCCAGCTATGTATTAATATTGAGCGGGTTCAAGTTATACTGAAAGTGATTACCTCCGATTTTTATTTCCAATGTCTACCAGAAATGTAGGCAATTATTTTGTGGAAATATTCATAACTAATGTTGTTATAATTTTGATATGAAATAAAACTGACCGAAGACACAGTTTTATCGAATTATCTAATTATAACACACGTTGTTTTAAATAACAACAATTGATAGAATTGAGTTATAATTTTGTTATGCATTCCTGATCGGGTAATGTACATATTCACATACGAGTTTTCACAACATTGTAAAGTTTTGGATGTTTTTGGCAACGGAACACAGCAATGGTTACCAGATGAAAATTGAGTTCAGTGTCGGGAAAAAGTTATTGTCAAACTTTCTATAGCATGCGCCATTATGGCGAAAGTGGAAAGCTGGATTGTCTTTATTAACGAGACTTTCGGCCCATGGAATATGTGAAATCCATCCATGATCTTATCATGGTTAAAATAAAACATGCTTAAATTGTGAAATGATAAAAGCATGAGGAATCAACCACCTCAAAGCTACCTATTCATTTTGCAAAACTATCTTTATCAATGAGCATCATGCAGAGTAGGGTAAAAGACCCAATAGTGGAGGTAATAAGCACGCGCCATAACTATTTTATCACTCACATCTAAACGATACTTCATTTCACTTACCTTTACAGTGTATCCAAAAGCTCATCAACTTTATTTTATGAGAAATATGTTCCGATCGCAAGGAAGCCTATCATTATTGCCTAAAATCAATCCTCTAATTATTGGTACATTGTTCCAATAGTTGTGGTATTTTTTATTTCGTGTTCCTGAAGTTGCGAATCCCATTGTTTTCTTACGGGACTCGCAACTATAGGAACAATATACCGCAACTATTGGTGCAAGGGCCAGTGAAAAATAAGGTATTTGAGGTTTAGGGGAACGGTTTTCCACTTTATTTCATAGATCATATTTCCACCCCATAAAAAAACAAAGCAATGGAAAGAAATTTGGTTTGTTTATTATTTTTGTGAGCAGTGAGCACACATGTTGGCAAAAAGAAGCGACGAATTTGGTCCCGTATTTCTTTGTTTAGCTATGAGATGGATATATGTACAGTGAGATGGAGATCGGAACAGTTCCCCTATTTATCGATTTCGAGTGTATTCCTGAGCTGTTGTCGTTTGTTTTGTATAGTGACAAATTACCTAATTGATCAACAATGTGGGTTGCTACGTTTGATATGAAAATTCGCTAAAATCTACACTACCGCAACTATAGGAGCGCCCACGACTATCGGAACTTTTACCCTGCAATTGTTTTTATTGAAATTATAATTGTTCTTTGCTACTTCTCAGTGTTTTGAATAAATCAGATCTCAATTTTGTACCAAATCATATTTCTACTCAGTTAGGTTCTTGATTAAATACCTGACCATAAATTTATGTGACTCAATGACAGCTTGATTTAGATAAAAAAAATTAAATCAACGCACACACACACCTTTCAAGCTTTTTTTACAATACCTGTATAAGAGCTTACATTTCAATAGCTATTTCGTTTATGTCCAGTTCAATATTTTGAAATTATTGATTTTAAATTCAAGCGAAGTTCAGCAATTGAGACGGAATAAAAATGTCTCAATCCCTAAAACATTCTGTGTATTAAAATAAATTAAATTGGGCTGATGACGGCTGTATAATCCAAGAATAATTCGGGGCTACATATGACTTAGCTATGCTACGTTCTCTAAGCGTAAATAAACTTCCGATTGAATTTTAGTTGATCATGTAGAGCTTGAAAGTTGTTGCGATAAAGTAGCAATAATTGAAACTTCAGAAAAATTCCTTTAGTTTGACTTTTTCTTATCAATTTTTGCACAGCAAACTTTCCTCGCCCCTGCATGTCAGTTTGCCTTGACGGCTGTCAACTGGCGCTTCGGTTACCGATAGACCAATATTTTTATTTTTATTTATCGGATCTCGGACACGTTGGGATGTGCTTGAGCACCACCGGGACGGCATATCTCTCCATAGTCTTGTTTCGTGATGAAAAGACGCTAAATTCGACCAAAACTGAACAGAATTAGTTTGAATTCTGAGAAACCGCACTACACGCCTTTTAACGGATTTATGATATTGTGCCTTGCAACAAAATGACAACTTTCTTGTTCATTTCCCAAGGCACTCATAGATGTGAAAAACTTCTCCGCAGTACAAATAGCACATGCTATCCAAGCATTCACCGCCGGCAAGGATGTTATCGATCAATTAATAATTTGCGTTCGATCATTTAGTAGTTTGCCAATAACTCATTCCAGAAGCTGAATTTCAAAAAGTGTTGTATGGCGGACTTCTAGTGTGAAGGTTTTTCTACATCTTTGCTCAATGGTTCGTTGTTTGAATTCCACTAGTAACGGAGTTATAGCTATAGCTTCAGTAACTTAGACTAAATGATAACAAAATTCCAATCATTTAGTTTAAGTTACTGCAACTAGCGCTATAACTACGATATTAGTTGAATTCTAACAACGAACCATTAGGCAGATATGTAGAAAAACCTTCGCACTAGAAGTCCGCCATACAACACATTTTGAAATTCAGCTTCTGGAATGAGTTATTGATAGACTACTAAATGATCGAACGCAAATTACTAAATGATCGATAACATCCTTGACCGCCGGAATGCACCACGTGGTCAAATTTTAAAAAATATCGAAGTAGCTTTTTTTCTGGAGGTATGCTGGGGGTGGCTGGGTTCGATTCCCGGTGCCGGTCTAGACAATTTTCAGATTGGAAATTGTCTCGACTTCCCTGGGCATAAAAGTATCATCGTGTTAGCCTCATGGTATACGAATGCAGAAATGGTAACTTGGCTTAGAAACCTCGCAGTTAATAACTGTGGAAGTGCTTAATGAACATTAAGCTGCGAGGCAACAATGTCCCAGTGGGGGATGTAATGCCAATGAAGATGTTTTTCTTAGGCGACTATCTGGCGCGTATTTTTCTTTGCGACCAAAAATAAGTGGAGGAGTAGATTTTTTTATGAGCGGTACAGTATTCCATCCATACAATGGAAATGGAAATTAATCCAAATAAATTCATTCGTACATTTTTTGGATATCCGTTATAGGATGAAAGGATATCCGGCACGGGTAGTGATCAATTCGAGCTGCTAGACGGAAGCTGTTGAAAGCCTGTCTTGACCAACTTGGCGTGCAGATGGTTCGTATTTTCGTAAACCTCGAGCAAAATTTGGGCTCATCTTGCCTCGATACCATGTTCATAACTGAAGAGCAAATCCTATGCTACACACATACCTATTTTTAAAATAAGAGATGTGCAAGTTTTTACCCTCTCTCGCCCAGTGTCTGTAGAGCAGTTTTTTTCAACTTTATTAATGTAGCTTCGAATTTTTCTCCTTCTACTCTTCATCGATTTTTTTGCCTTTATTAAATAGACTTTTAGCCCTAGGCTGGCTCATCTCCTACTTCATCGAATTGTTTCAATATCTGAAAGCAGTATTCGGCACAACTTTAAGGTTCGATAAGAATGCAAATATGTATGATCAATTTTAAGTCAATTTATTTAAATCCAAACATGCCCAGGGCTGAAAACCTTAACAAAAAAGAATAAAATGTAAATATTGATAACAATCATGTAATTTGTGATTTACAATTAGTTTTCCACTTATTTGAGCTATGTCAAATAATTTTTGTTCTAGCATTTTTCTCAAAGGTGATTCCTTCCTATCGAAATCTTTGAAAAAAGTCCTGGGTGCGAAAGGGTTAATGCACTGCGAAAAGAAAAAAAATGCCGCTACAATTTGCATTCAATGGGGTTTTCTATTAAAAATGGGCTATAGGCTCAAAAGTTATGGCAAAAATACTATTTTTTTATAACGCACAATAAAGGATTGTGCTCTGGAAAGATTAGAAACTTCTGCATCAGGCCTTTGGTGATGTCGTTGCGCAAATCCTTTCGAAGCAGTTTACCAGCCGTACACCGAATATGTTGGTCGAGGAAAAGCTGTTGCAAACTAACTCCAATGTAACATCCCTCAGCCATATTCATGTCAATTTTTTCTTACAACTTCATCTCAACATTTGAATTGGTATTGGAAGATCTTATTTTTGTATAAAATTTTCAGTATAAAACATGTTCAGTTTGTATGCATTTCCCGTTTTATATCTTTGACAGTTGTAAAATCTGTAAATCGAGGAAAAAATATAACTGGAACGGTAGCATTACTAATGATGCCATTAGGCCCTGCTTACATATATATATATATATATATATATATATATATATATATATATATATATATATATATATATATATATATATATTTATTCTCTGGCTATTCCTGGAAATAAATTGATTAACCACTTCATCCACATTTATTCGCCATGTCCTTATAGAAGTGCAGTAGAGATATGGAATTCAGTCGCTGTTGTCTCATACTGGATCTCCTATTGGTTTTACACCTTCGGAGCCCAGAAAACGATCGCCCAGTAGCAGCTTCAGCTATCGGAGTGATGATGAATACCTTTACATACCATACTTGACAAATTTTCGCAGAAGATCTAACAAATGTGGTTGTCCACGACATCCGAGACGCTTTCAGAAGATTTGGTACGGGTCATCTGAAGCATCATTGTGTTGTGAAAAATTCAACTAAACCAGAATAGTTCGCCAGGACAGACGACATTGAAACATACAATCAATCTGGGCAAAGAGATCCTAGAGGTCCTCCGCAGTTGAAAGTGTTTGAATTCCTAATGATCGAATGCCGATGGTTAACACTCTCGTTGCCGGAATTGCCAGCGCTGTCACTTGGTACTGAAAAAATGCTAGTGGATTCTGCCAACAGTTTGATTTGACTCTGTTTCCATACAGTCGGAGTAGTTATTAATTCTGGTTAGGGACAAAGGACCGAAATACAAAAGGTCTAGAAGACAATAGGTTGAAAGGCAAAAGGTCGAAAACAATACGTCGAAGAGACAAATGGTCGGACTGGACAAAAGGTTGAACGATGAAAAGATTCTTCTATCTTCTTCCTTCTTTCTTCTATATCTCTCCTTACTCTTTTTTTTCTCTCTCTCTCTTCCTCCTTCTTCCTTCTTTATGCATACCGCCGCTTCTTTCCTTCTTTTTTTTCTTTTTCTTTCATTCTTTCATTATTTCATTTTTATTTTTCCGTTTTCTTTCTTTCTGCTTCATTCTTCCTTCTATTTTTTTTATTTTCAATTTTACGTTTTTCTTCTTCCTTTTTTCTGCTTTTTTTCTTTCTTTCTTTCTTATTCCCTCTTCCTTCTTTTTTTTTCTTCGTCTTTCTTCCTTCTTCCTCTTTCTATTTTCTTAATTCGTCTTCCTTCACACTTCTACTTTCGTTTTTCTTTTTCTTTCTTTCTCTTCTTCTTTTCCTTTAGCCTTCCTCCTTCTTTTTCTTTACTTCTTCCCTCTTCCTACTTTCTTCTTTCTTATTCCTTCTCCCTTCTCTTTTTTTTCTTCTTCCTTCTTAATCCTTACCTCTTCTTTTATCTTATATCCTTATCGACTTTTTGTTCCTAGCGATTTTTTATCCTTTTTACTTTCTATCCCTTTAGACGTTTTATCTTCTGACCTTTTGGCATAGATTCATGTAAATTAATCGGTCCCTTGATTTCAACATTGAATCGGCTGCATTGCCATTCGCATCGCCATGCTTCCGAATGATCGCTTCCAGTTTGGAATAATTTTTAACAATTGCCGATGAAGAATGTGTGTAGCTGCCAGACTTTCTAAATACTCACGCTCTTCAATTTATTTTTAAATTTCATAAAAATAATGTTTTTTTTACTTGAGTTGGAATAAAAATGACGCGTTCAGGATGACAAGCTTTATCGTTCCCTGAATAAAATCGAAAATATATTCCTTATTTTAGGACTTTTGTTCAATTTTGACTTAGGTATTTGTTGTAATCGTCATAACTTACGTTAAACTTTATGAAAATTGATCAAAAAGGGGAGCTTTTCCCCAAAAGTTAAAGAACTATAAAAGTAATATCCAGCTTTTTACGCGGAAGTGCCATAATGCTTTGAATCACCCCTTTTGACACATGCTGTGTCCACTATAAATTTTACAAACCGATCTTAGCAATCTATGACTAGTTGAAATTTTCAATGAAAACATTAAACTGTCATAATTTTTAAAAGTTCAAGCATGTCCCCAAAACTGGTTCAATATTTCAATCAGTCAAAACATATTTTTATTTTTTATACTCATTTTAGGTGTCCATTAAAATACAAACTCGGACGGAATTCAGGAACGAATCTCAATCTTAATCATTCGCGTACTTGGTGGGCCAGCAGAGCGTTTTCGCTAAATCATCTAATAGTGATGGGAATGGAATGTATGATGATATTATCTCAAGCTGCACAAAAGATTAATGTATTGGCGAAGCGTATACTATAGGGAGTATGAAGGAATGACACCCTCAGAAAAAAAAGACCTTGCGTAATTAGTATATAGCTCCTACTTAAAAAAGTATGCGAATCTAAAACTACTAAGGCGAGTTTATATAATACCAGTAATGCGGAAACAACATCTGCGAGAAAAAGGTAGATGTTACATGGGGATACTAATCACGCAGGCAGATTAAATGGGACATCTATCTTGAAGCATGGCTCATAATCTAAGCTGTGATTCTGAGAACTAACGTAGAAACTACCCCACTCCGTAGTCCATTTCTAGATCAAACCGAGAAAGTTCTGAGCTCCCATATATATAGTATATTGGTCACTGCGAAACTATGTGGACCATTTATTTGTCTAATACTTGTGGCTGGTGATTACAAATTATCCCATTATTATCTAAGATTCAATCCGCCATAGCCACCGACCATCCTGATACTCGCTTGAACTGGTTTACGCCTTTCATCGATCCTGCGTAACCTGGGTCATTCAGAACGTCCACTGTAAAATCATAGGGCAATACGAGCCGGTCAAATAAATCCCATATATTGTTCTTCTTTTCCCGATGCAGTTTGCAAGTCGCACTCGTTGTATGCTAATCTAAGCTCTGCAATTGCACTTCGAAATCTATATAGAAAAAAATGATATTAGTTCCATATTTAATAGCATATACGAAATACAAATTGAGCTTCGCAAAATTAAATACTATATTCACAACATATTTTGATGTTAGCAAATATGACAGATCTTTAGACTCTAATTCATGGCAACCAAGATATCCTACTTCAAATTCCGTTCACGGCATACGTCAAATTCGATTCACCCCTTGTAAATTTATGGCTAGCGTAAAAAGCTGGATTGTTCTATTCTTAAAAAATGGAGCATGAGAGTGCCATCTATAACTCTATTTTTAATATTGTAAAATTAGAAATGTTTTCCAGCTAGAAAAGCTGTTTATATATTTTTTCGATTGATGTACAGGGAAATTTCATTCTTCTAGACCAGCGGTTCTCAACCTTTTTCTTGAGAGGTACCCCTTCGAACTTTTGCATGGTTTGAGGTACCCCCTCTCGAAAGTAGGCTTCCAATCCTCTTGAAAACATAATTCCGAGCCCTTTTGAAGGGAAGCTCCCTTAAGCTTTTGAGTCCCTTCAGAGTAAGCTTCCGCGCCTCTTTATTAGAGGCTTCTGAGCTTTTTTATAGAGAGGCTTCCGAGCCTCTTGAAGGCGGTTTTCGAGCCACTTAAAAGGAAGCTTCCGTTGCATCTTGAAAAAACGCTTCTGAGCCTCTTGATAGTATGCTTCCAAGCCTATTGAAAGAAGAATGAACTTCTTGAAGGATGCTTCTGAGCCTTCTTGAAAGAAGGCTTCTGAACCACTTGAAAAAGGCAACCTAACCATTTGAAAGGAGGCTTCCTGAACCTCTCGAAAAGAGCCTTCCGATCCTCTTGGAAAAGGCTTCAGAGCCTTGAAAGCCTTGAAAGCATGCTTTTGAGCCTCTTGGAAGGATCCTTCCAAGCCTCTTGGAAAGAGGCGTCAGGGCCTCTTGAAAGGAGGCTTTTGAGGCTCTTGAAAGGAGGCTTTGGGCCTCTTGATAAGAGGCTTTCGAGTCTCTTGAAAAAGGGCTTCCGAACCTCTTGAAAGGAGCCTTTCGAGCCTCTTGAAAGGAGGCTTCCGAGCCTCTTGAGAGGAGGCTTCTGAGCCTCTTATAGAGATGCTTCCGAGCCTTTTGAAGGCGGTTTTCGAGCCACTTAAAAGTTGCATCTTGAAATAACGCTTCTGAGCCTCTTGATAGTATGCTTCCAAGCCTATTGAAAGAAGAAATGTGAGCTTCTTAAAGCGAGGCTTCCGAGCCTCTTGAAAGAAGGCTTCTGAACCACTTAAAAGTAGACTTCCGAGCCTCTTGAAAGCAGGCTTACGAACCTCTTGAAAGAAGGCAACCTAACCATTTGAAAGAAGGCTTCCGAGCCTCTTGAAAGAAGGCTTCCGAGCATCTTGAAAGGAGGTTTTTGAGTCTCTAGAAAAGAAGGCTTTTGAGCTTCTTGAAAGGAGGCTTCCGAGCCTCTTGAAAGAAGGCTTCCGAGCCTCTTGGAAGGAGGCTTCCGAGCCTCTTGAAAGGATCCTTCCAAACCTCTTGGAAAGAGGCTTCGAGGCCTCTTGAAAGGAGGCTTTTAAGCCTCTTGAAAAGAGGCTTTCGAGCCTCTTGAAAGGAGGCTTCCGAGCCTCTTGAAAGGAGGCTTCCGAGCCTCTTGAAAGGGGACTTCGGAACTTCTTGAAAGGAGGTTTCCGAACTTCTTGAAAGGAGTTTCCGAACTTCTTGAAAGGAGGCTTCCGAACCTCTTGAAAGGAGGCTTCCGAACCTCTTGAAAGGAGGCTTCCGAGCCTCTTGAAAGAAGGCAGCCTAACCACTTGAAAGGAGGCTTCCGAACCTCTTGAAAGGAGGCTTCCGAGCCTCTTGAAAGAAGGCAGCTTAACCACTTGAAAGGAGGCTTCCGAACCTCTTGAAAGGAGGCTTCCGAACCTCTTGAAAGAAGGCAGCTCAACCACTTGAAAGGAGGCTTCCGAGCCTCTTGAAAGGAATCCTTCGAGTTGCTTGGAAAAAGGTTTCCGAGATGCGTAAAAGGATGCTTCTAATCTTAACCCTGGTTGTGGAAGGCGGGATTCAATCGGGATGTATTGATCGCATTGCATATTATGTACAGTATAATTTTTTGAAATAAAAAATACACAATTATCACAACTTGATCAATAAATTTTGATTGGAATTGTAATACATCCGCCATTACGCATTTTTGTCCGGAGTACCCCCTAGGGCCAGCGAAGGTACCCCAGGGGTACATGTACCCCAGGTTGAGAACCGCTGTTCTAGACGTAATTTATAAATGTAAAGAAATCAATAATTTGAGAAAAAACACAAACAAATATATTCAAATTATTTTAGTTCTCGTGTAATGGAAATTCCTACCAAAATAGTTTTTTGACGCAAGTGAATGATGATGAGAAAATCTTTTTCCATGTTGGTTTAGCGAAGTGCGAGGCTCACCTGTCGCAGGGGATAAATCGGGACCGATCTGCGATTTGGGCGAAGATTATTTTGTAAACAAACATTGGAAGGCGTATTTCAGTTAAAGGAAGCATTTCCTATTAAAATTACGACAGAATCTGATAAGGTAATTAGTTTTAAAAAACTCAAATATTTTTCTGTTTTAAGAGATAGATCCATGGTTCTTTGACCGCTCTAACGTATTTATTGAAAAAGCTCATAACTTGTGAACCATAAGTGATAAAAAATGGTTTCTTCGGCAAAGTTGCTCAAAATTAATTGCTCTACAACTTTGTGGAACATTGTTCAAGTCTATACCGAAAAATTGAAAAGTTAATATTATTAATTACTGAAATATAGGTACCACCTAATTTCACTACATGGAAAAAACACTATATACACTATATATCTAAAACTAATAGTTTAAGCGCAAATGATTTTGTCTTAGATTCGACTGTGGGACAGTGGGACTGGTTTGAACATAAATAGTTGTACTACCTAGTTTATAAATTGCAATCATATTTCGCCAAATCTAACAGGTAGGTACTTTTTTAAATCATCGATAGGTCGTATCGGTTAATGTGTTATATATTTGGAACATCCATTTAAAATATATTGCGCTCGCGAACTATTAAAATAATCAAAATTTTCGAATGCATTATTCTCAATCCAGCGTTTTAACGAATGGGACAAATATGCCGCACACGGCGCGGCAGTAAACCTCTTTTTATCTTCATTGGCATTACATCCTTCACTGGGACATTGCCGCCTCGCAGCTCCCACAGTTATTAATTGCAAGGTTTCTAAGCCAAGTTCGTATATCATGAGGCTAATACGATGATGGTTCCATGCACAGGGAAGTCGAGAAAATTTCCAATCTGATAATTTCCTAGACCGCAGCGTGCTTTGTAGCCGCCCATCTTACCACACGTCAGTAAATCACTAATTCAAAAATAACTTGAAAAACTTGATTACTTTGTGCACGCAATAAATGTGGAAATGTTTGGAAATGAAAATGTGAAATTAATCCAGTTTGACCGAAGTTGCACTTAAATTTATGTTCAAGTGCTTCAAAGAAACTGTTCATGTTAAATTATTAAAAACTTTTGTAACAAGATTCATTACTGAGAATCTACCGCAGTATTAAGGCTCGATGCCCACGTAGCGTCATTTCAACGCAGAGTGCACGTGGCGTCAAAAAACGCAGGTGTGCATCGGAAAAAGGCGGTAACGCAGCGTCACCACACCGATGCACCAGCGTTATTTTAACCCTGCGTGCACGTGGCGTTGAAAACCGCTACGTGGACATCGGCCCTTAAGCGACACAAGTCTGAGTCTGATCATTTAGATCCGTACCATGCTTTATGCAAGTATTCTAAATTGTTAGAGGTAGCCTCATTTGAACCATAATCACCTGCAATAAATAACTTTAGTTATATTTTTAGTGCATTGACACAGTAGGATGACAAAAATATGTGAACTGCAGTTGCAATGGTTTGGAGTATAGCTTGATAACGTAAATTTTTTTTCATCGTCTGGTGATGAAGGAATCAATTCACTTAAAAAGAGGCAAATTGCTGCACACACCTGTAACAAGCTAATATTGCTGTGTAGACACACAAGGCAAAACCTTCCATGTGCATCCAAACCAGGTAGATGGCTTGTACACAAATCCCACCAAACAGAATGGATATTTCTACGAATTCAATCCTAATCTAACGACACAAGCGGAGATCCTCAATACAGCATCATCTCCATAATGCGTTTCTACCTCGAGATGCTCACATTCTATATCTACCTTTCGTGGTGATGGTTGGAAACCGAAGACGACCCCGCCGTCGATGCCGACACGGATCACTCACACGGAACGGAATTGATTGACCGTGTTTTATACTCCATCTGCCCTTCTCGAATGTTTCCATACAGTTTCTGTCGTATATCTCTCGATTGATGCAAATTCGATCCCTCTAAGATTGATCTCATTTTTATCGACAATTTATTCTGATTCGGTTGGGGAGCGTGCCGTCGTGCAATATGTTCCAAAGATTTCACTTCCTATTGGTCTGAGTACCATACTGACTTATTTGCCATAATCGATCTAACCGTTTATTTCCTTTCGTTTTCATTGCAGCTGGATGCCTTTTCCTGTCCCACTATCAAAAAGTCCCATCAGAAGACCACTCATGACCTGCTAGAGACCAAATCAATGCTCGATGAGGAGCGCAGCACGTGCCAGTCGCTCAAGCAGCAGCTGCTGGAGAACACCGAACGGGAAGCAGAACTACAGGAACTGCACCGATGTGAAATTAGTAAAGGTTAGTTAGACGACTTATATGAAAAACGCTTTTCATTATACTAACAATTCTTGTTTTTGTCATGCAGTGGAAACCTGTCTCAGCGAGCAGCAACGCTCGGCTGCCGATCGGATCACCGCCCTGGAAGCGGCGCTACTCCGGCAGGAACTGGAATCCGATGACAAGTTGCGGATCACCACGGATCAATTTGAGTTTCGTTTGGCCGAAAAAGAAGCGGAGCTCAAACAATTGCAGAACCGGGAGCAGGACCTGCTGCAGCGAATAAACGCCCTGTCCTGTACCGAGAATGAGCTCCGCGAAAAGGTGCACTCCAGCGAGCTAGAGTTTAGCGAGCGCCTGCAAGTCGCAGCCCTGCGCGAACGTGACCTTAACGATCAGCTCAAGCAGCTGAACCGACAGATGGAGGAGATGCGCAGGGCGGCGGAAACACGCGAGATGGAATTGGAGGAGAAGATCAGCCTGGCGCAGGACGAGTGCACCGTGCTGCGGCATAGCCGGAATTCGCTGGAACCATCGCCGCCCCAGGAAGATCATGAATCGTCGCAGCGCTCGTCCCTAGGTGGATCGTTTGCGGCGGATCATTCATTCTCGGGAGCTCCGCTGCAGACGAATCGATCGTCGGGAAATCTCAGCCAAGCGCAGGTGCTGCAGGATGAGGTGAACAGTTTGAGGTGCGTGTTGGACCTGAAGCAGCGGGAGATTTCCGACCTGCGGAAGCAGACGCAAGAGTACGAACGCGATGCCAAGGAGCTGCCCAGTGCGTTGGTAAAAGTCTCCGCCCTGGAGTCGAGGATTGAAGATCTGCAGGTGCAACTGAAGACGAAATCCGAGGAGGAGAAGTGAGTACTGTTCTGTCTTAATACTCTTATTCCGTGATAAAAAAAATTGCACATCACTATGAATCATGCGTATACATATGTTCCTTTCATCTATACAAAAATCCATAGCTTGTTAACTCAATTTCAATCTACAGAAAAGATTTCTTTGCTTTGTTCATCAGTATCTACTCTCTAGACTCTGGACATATACGAAAGAGAATACCATTGAAAGCAAACAGGCAGTTAAATTATAGTCTACTAAATTTTGTTTCAAGTCTTTGACGGAAGTTTCCAAGTAACTAACATTTCCCTCACATTTTTTTTCTTTCCAGAGAGCTCCAACAGAAGCTAAAACTTCTCCAGGATAACCTGAAGCAGGAAAGCAAAACCAAAACCCGTTTGTCGCAGCACAACGAGGAACTGCAATGGAAGCTGAAACAGAACTCGGAAAAGTTCTCCCACGTGTACGCCGAGCTGTCCAAGAGCTACCACGACAATTCCAGCTTCATGAACGCAACCCGGGCCAGTTTGGATCCGCCGACGATGACGCAGGTGAACCACAGCCGATCCAGTGCCGGTTCGGAACGGGTGTTCGAGATGGACGACCTCTCGCCGCCGACTTCGCCGGTCATCAAGGGCGTAGTCGAAAAGAGCGATTCGGTTTCCTGGGTACTGGAGATGGACGATGAACCGCCGGAAATCTCCGCTTCGCGGATGGTTCGCCGGGCGGGTTCCTTTCGGTCGTCATTTGCAAGCGCTGGCGGCGCTGCTGCCGCCACTCCGGATGTGAAACGGCAGAGATGCTTCAATGCCTCTCTGAACGGTATTCAGCAGTCCAGTTCGGTGGGATCGATTTTAAAACAACAGCAAGATACATCACCATCCAAGGCGGGTTCGCCCAGTACCCCTAGGCTGAGGTCCAAGTCCGTGAGCATTAAGGCAGCTACCGAACCACCAAAGAAGATTGTGCGCTCGAATTCGGGCGCTTCGTCGTCGGCGGTTTCAAAACCCATCCGGATGGCGGAGATGCCTCTGTCGTGGAAGGAACCTCCACTGTACAGCAGCTCACCGTACGCTCACAAGAGGTTTCTGAACGAGCGAATGGAAAACGGTATCAGTAAGTCGTTTCGAGACGGAAAAGATTTATTTCTCGAAGAAACGGAATTTCTAGGCGATATGGGAGGCGAAAGCCCTTACACAAGGAGCAGGGCCGGTTCGTTTGGAGAAGGCCCCGCTGAGGGAGCTTCGGAGCAACCAATTGAGTTTTTTCACCGAGACAAAACCCCAAATTTTAAGAAAAGTAAAGAGAACCGGGGTCTGATAACTTGTGATACGACGGCGCTGACGGAATACGGAAGTGACACTCCCGTGCACAAGAAACGGCGCGAGTTCGCACGAAAAAATCTTACCGGTAAGAACAACTCGTTACCAAAGGAAGCGGCAGGAGAGGCACTTGTATCCGGATCGAACTCGGACGACGAGGGATCGTCGTCGTCTTGCCTATCGGATGACCTCTCGTCTGGGGGAAGCAGCACCAGTAGCGGAAGCAGTAGCAGTAACTCTTCCAGCACCGGTGGTCCGTCCTCGTCATCTCGGTCGTCAGGTGAGGCCAGGGAGGCGCTGGTGCAGCATAAAGACGACCGGCAGAACCGCGGGGCAATGTCCAGCGAAGATCCTCTATTGCAGAAAATCGTTGCTAGTCTGAACGGAACCATTTCCAATAACGAGGGCAATGATACGCCCATGGAAGTCAGCTGGTCCGAGGACGGAGATCCGTCGGAGTCGATCGTATGACAAGACGATGATAGCTTTTAAAATGTTGCAGCAACGTGGGACGTTCCCTCGTTTTCTATGTAATTGAAAATTCGCTGACTGATGGCTTCGATAGTTCGAAACGATGGTCGTCATCCTGGTTTTTTATTATACAGTAGGTTCTGTTTGTTTTACACAGTTAGTCAGGTTAATCAGTTGTTAAATGTATAATTTTCTGTATTTATATGTAACAGTCAGTAAAGGAATGGTTTTGCAAGCGAGAGGAAAGGCCCGTTGAGATTGAGAGAGATTTGTTCTTTGTTTTTTTTTTTCAGTTTATTTCATTTCATTTTAACGAGTATCTGTTCATTGGCATGTTTGAGTTTGTGCTTAGTGATCCAACTATTGGAGGCAGCAGATTATAATATGTATCAATATTCAAAATAACAGTCAGTCACAGCGGTTGAGAGATTTGTGTTTTTGTAACTATTAGGCGATATATGCAGAGCAGAATAAAAATAAAATGGGAAGAAAGATGTGTTATTAGAAGAGTAAGATTTTTGGTCGATTTCCACTTGGAGAGTCACCGTTCGAAGATAATACAAAACAAGCTCGTTCAAGCGAACAAGTAATTGTCCTTTGGCAGAAAAAATATTTAATTGTTACTAGACTTATAAGAGAGAATTTAATCCAGAATGTGAAAACTTTTGTCAAAGCTAATAAAAAAAATCAAAAGCAGTTTGACCCCTATTTGTGTATAAAATTGACTAATCTTTAGGAAAGCGGAGAACCATTTGTGAAGCGAAGGCACCGTAGAAAACCTTTTGAACCAGCAGAGACAGCAGGAGTTGATAACAAAATGATGAAAATTTGGTGCTCATTTGGAATTTGCGCAGTCGCGTGCTTATGCATTCGATGCGCTACACTCCTTATATAAGAAGGAAAACTTATTCGCATATTGTGTAGTAGTTTGTAGTGAAAGTTTACTAAAAAGAAATCACACACAATAATGGATATACTTAACCCCCTTTTGGAATCTTTGGATGAGGAATAATCAAATTAAATTTTTTATTAGCAAGCAAGAACTTGAGAATAAATTGGAACCAACTTGTAGCGTTTTATCTAGATATGTGCGACACTTTTCCATTTTGCATTACGCAGAGATAATAAAGGTTATTTTTCTGTTTGAATTACGTTCTCAAGACACTACTAATCGTTGGCTCAATGCAATTATGCTATGCAATCCGGTTATGTTGGCCTCTCCTCTTTTAGTGAGTATGTCAACAAGCCGGAATCATATATGTTCTCAGTTTTGAAGACGTCTGAGGAATGGCAAGCCTCGGCTAGGGAAGAAATGATACTAGCAAAGAGCAACACGCGATACGAGAGAAATGATCCATTTATTTACAAATCTTAAAATTATTGAAGTTAGCTGAGCGGGAGTTCTGATGTATGATATTACATTTATTGATATGATGAAGCATTGATATGACGATGCCGATAGCTGACCCAGAGTCAGGCAGACCGATTAAAATACCTACACAAACACACATTCAGCTAGCAGTTTATGCAACTAAAACGTGAAATGAGATAATTAATTGAAAACAGTGACACACAATAAACTGAAAATATGGACATATTAACTTTTCGTATGTTTTTCTTACTTTTATCCGAAACCCAATATACTGTCGTTAAAAGCATACTTGCCCCATGTTTGCTGAGATTCCATGGTATTATGGCCCGGCAGTACAGAGAAGATCAATTTCTATAACCGTCAATAGGGATCCAAACGTTTCTACAAGGCACCATGCGTTCGCTTAAAATGGCCCATCTAGGCCATCGCCTTGGAACTTCGTTGAACGAGACGACGCTTAAAATTTATTTATTCTCAGATTAGATCTGGAGTTATGCAGAAATTTCTGTATCATTTGTATGGTAGCCCCTCTTCAGCAGGTGGAGGGGTTTTCTTACTACCAGAGAAACAGATTTTCGCTTCCAAAACCTCCACATGCCAAATTTAATTCTATTTGCTTGATTAATTCTCGAATTATGAAGAAATTGGTGTTTCATTAGTATGGGAGCCTCCCTTTCCAACGCGGGAGGGGTTCTCGAACCATCCTAAGAACCTTTCCCGGCCCCTAAAACCTCTGCATACAAATTTTCACGCCGATCGGTTCAGTAGTTTCCGAGTCTAAGATTCAGAGCTCAGACAGACAGAAATTCATTTTTATGTGTATAGATTATAGCTGGGTGTTCGTGTGTTCAGATTGAAAGCAAATGACTTGTGTGCAATATTTTGTATTAAAAGTGACAGCATTTGTAACGCGGTATGTGTCTTAGCTTAGGTACATTGACAGTATTATAAGTTTTCCTATGAAATACACTGAACGAAATGACTGCATACATTTTATTCATTTATTTCGTTTGAGATCGTGATATGGAATAATGAATTACCCACTTTGAGCGTGCTTACAGCAGCACAATAAAAGTTAGTATTGCGACCAGAGATTGGCCCATACGTTGTGTGGAGATGATTGGATCGACGACGACGAATAATCGACACTTTTTTACTTTTAAATTGAAATGTAATTGATATCCACCGAGAGGCAGTGTGCCTGCTCGGTGGGGAACGATAAACACTTTTGGCAATAAAATAATTAAAACCAGGAGAAAACCAAACTAGCGAATGTGTTCTCTATAAGATCAAGCATTAGGATCGAGCTCAACTACAAAAGCGGATTTCAACGAAGCTATCAACATTGTGATATGAGTTTGTCAAATGAATAAGTAATGTAAAAATAACTAGGGTAAATGTTCCCATACTAATAACCTGGGTGCTGCGGATAGAGCCGCTTTTCTGCGCTCAAGCGAGTAGAGGGATATTTTGAAATTACTCCCATAAACAAAATTATTTTTCAGTTACTTGGCTGTCAAACAATTCCCGCTCTTCGAATTTCTCTTTTCACGCTGCATGAGGGCGCACAAATGCGCTAGACTCTACATGACTTTACGATTGTTTACATACATTCATGCTCCAATCAGCTGCTGAATCTCGTGAAATTTCGTAACGAGTGCTTTTTATTTGCATTCCTATTAATTTTCCACTCGAAATATAATGTGAGAATATTAGTTACAAAGAAAACAAAACTTAAACAAAGTTTAGTTTTATTTTTTCCCCAAATAATAACAATATTTCTCAATATTAAATCAGAAACGAACATAACCACAATCTTCAATGTTTGGCTCCGGCACAATAGAAAATTTTGGCTTCAGTTTGACAACCAAATCGATTCTATCCGCACCACCCAGCTAATAACAGCCCGTATTTTAATCACAACCGTCAATAAACCAAATTGAAAATCGATGCAAGTACAATATCTCACATCGAACGTACACTAGAGATGGTCGGTGTTGGAGATGGAAGTCATATGAAACTGAATTATTTGAAAACACAATTTGTTTTAATTTACCTACACTAAATAGATTGTGCTTACCCTAAAAATTGTACCTTGAGCTACACACATTATTGTAAAGACACCAGACACATTAACAGATATTAGCATAATAAAGTTTAGTTTTGAACTCGACACTGATCCTGAACACACGGTCGTAAGGTCGCTCTGGCGAAAGAAGATCCAACAAAAGGGTGCATCTGCCGTTAATGTATTCCCCGTTCTGTTCGCCACGTCGTTCGTTTACCCTAAGCCAAAATCGGTTGAATAGTGTTCCCACGTGAAACTCCTGGTGAGAAGTTGTGCGCATTGACAAATTGCGCCAACAGTCGGGTTTCACATTTTGTCAACCCGAACCCGACCCGAACCCGATTTATAAATTCTTTTCAAACCCGGACCCGACCCGAACCCGAAATGAAAAATCTTATCGAACCCGAACCCGACCCGTACCCGACAATTCTCTCAGTCCTAAACCCGAGCTGGACCCGAACTAATTTTTGGCGGAAAACTCACACTAGATATTTTATATTTCTCTTTACACTCAAAAGGGTATAGGCTCAAACAACGAACAAGCCTTAAAATAACCAGAAGTGAACAAAAAAATATCCAATATTTTATTTCTTAAGCTCGTACCCGATCCAGACCCGACATTTTATCATCTCACAAACCCGTACCCGACCCGAACCCGACATTGTTCTAATTTTCCAAACCCTAACCCGACCCGAACCCGTCGGGTTCGGGTTCTGGTCGGGTTTCGGGTTTGAATACCCGAAACCCGACCATCTCTAACGTACACAACAATGAATGGACCACATTCTTGAATGTTTGGAATATTATTTAAAATTCCGTTTCAGTAATATTTTAGTTCACCAGACCCAAATTATTAAAAACAAAATTATAAAACACATATATTTTCATTTTCCTACCTCTGAGCTGTTGGTTTGACACACTGCTCGATTGTTACTAGCCGATACACATGTTTTCGCGACGCTGTTTTCCACTTAATTTCAAGCTAAAACAAATGTATACTTTTGAAATTTGTTTCACAACACATAAAGCACATCACATTTTCACTATAGGGCACTGCACGGAAGAATCTCTTTCTCTTTCGTTCTTCATGAAATTTCCCATAGTTTAATATAGGTTTATTCAATGGCGTAACTAGCCCCGATGCCTAGGGGGGCTAGCCCCTGCATCTATTTTCTCTATTTTTAGCTTCTTTTAAAAAAATTCCCAACATTTTACCACCTCATTAAGTTATCTTAGGGCAAATTTCTTCACCTCCACTTAACCCTTAAGCGGCGCTTACCCATACGATTAAACCTAGTTTAGTGACTAAGCGAGAGTGAAGAAATCGGCCCTTAGTGGTACAGTTGCTCATTTGCTACCGTCGCTGGCAGACGTATAGCAGCAGGTTGTTCTCGCATAGCATCACAAAGCGGTACCTATTGTTTTCGGTTTGTTTTCCAGATTTCTCTCGTTCGTATGCCATGTGCGAAATGATTGTGAATACGGTGCAGTTTCGTTTCCCACCTTCAGCTCCCCGTCCGACATTGAGATAGCAGCCAGATAGCAGCATAGAAACTTGTGTGCAACATGTGTGCTGTTTGGGTAGAAAACCATTAATTACGAACAATATAAGAGATAATGCGACTCGATATAATCGGCAAAGACCTAGGCGACGAATAAAGGATCACGATTGGAAGCTTGGAGCATGGAACTGCAAGTCGCAAGTGGTTTCACAGGCTACGACAGGATGATCTACGATGAATTACATCCCCGCAACTTCGACGTCGTGGCGCTGCAGGAGATTTGCTGGACAAGACAGAAAGTGTGGAAAAGCGGGCATCGGGCGGCTACCTTCTACCAAAGCTGTGGCACCACCAACGAGCTTGGAACCGGCTTCATAGTGCTGGGTAAGATGCGCCAACGCGTGATTGGGTGGCAGACAATCAACGCAAGGATGTGCAAACTGAGGATTAAAGGCCGTTTCTTCAACTATATCAACGTGCACTGCCCACACGAAGGGAGACCCGACGACGAGAAAGAAGCGTTCTACGCACAGCTAGAGCAGACATACGATGGATGCCCACTGCGGGACGTCAAAATCGTCATCGGTGACATGAACGCACAGGTAGGAAGGGAGGAAATGTATTATCAATTCGGTGCAAAACCGAATTATAGCCGCTAACAAAGTTGGATTTTTCTCACAATCCATACGTTAAACTTAACTTCGGAAGTGGTGCGCTGTTTTCATTTGGTGATGTGCTATACAGCGCACTACTTCCGAAATTAGGTTTAACGTATGGATTGTGAGAAAAATCCAATTTCGATAGCGGCTATAATTCGGTTTTCTACTGAATTCATAATATAGACCGGTCATCGGACCGGATAGTCTGCACACCGTATCGAACGACAACGGCCAACGATGCATAAACTTCGCAGCCTCCCGCGGAATGGTAGTCCGAAGCACCTTCTTTCCCCGCAAAAATATCCACAAGGCCACATGGAGATCACCTAACCAAGAAGCGGAAAACCAAATCGACCACGTTTTAATCGACAATAAATTCTTCTCCGACATCACGAACGTCCACACTTACCGCAGTGCGAATATTGAATCCGACCACTACCTCGTTGCAGTATACCTGTGCTCAAAACTCTCGACGGTGTACAACACGCGTCGAAGTCGGACGCCGCGGCTTAACATTGGGCGGCTACAAGAGGGTAGACTAGCCGGTAGCAGCTGGTAGTGGCACTCCCAATGGAAGAGCTTGAAGATGGCTGGAGAGATATTCGATCCGCCATTGGTAACTGCACTTGGCACGGTGCCCCCGGATCAGGGAAACGACTGGTATGACGGTGAATGTGAGCAGTTAGAGGAAGAGAAGAATTAGAAATGCGTTGATCAGGAACAACCCGAGTAGCACACTTGTCATATACCAATCACTGTGACTCATATGCAACCAAATCTAGTCACATTGAAGTTTCTGCAACAAAATCGATGTGAATTGTGCTACTAGGGAAGCAGCCCCGAAAGTTTGCTTATTCGAATGGAAATTTCGTGGAAATTCATATGGTCGCGGCAGGTAGTAAAATTCAATACATTCGTGTGTTTGATTCGCCGCCTGAACTACTGGACAACGATTTAGAAAAACGCCTTTGTTAATACGGGAAAGCGGAAAATATTATCCGGGAGAAATTCCCACAGGATTTGGGGTTGGACCACATTTTCACCGGAATTAATGAATAAGAAAGTCCCCCCTTCGCTCCAACTAAACAATTATCCGAATTTACGGAATAAGTGCTTTGTGCGTCAAGCAGAAGGGCACCGAAAAGATTCGTGTCCAAAATTGAGGAACAAGTTCCAAAAAAAAGAAGGATAACAGGCAATTAAGAGAAGACGAAAAGAAACCCTATTCGGATGTCGTGATTGGATTTGAAGGAAGAGTAGCTGAACAACCAAACGTTGAAGTTTCAAAAACGTTAACCCAGCAGGCGGAAATTTCTATTCCATACTCAATGGTAGAGAGGGAGAAGATGGCGGAGTTCATGAGTTTCAAGAACAAAACTTATAAGATATGGTTCGTGGAAAAGGCGATACTGGGATACACGGATTCAGTAGCGTAGCTAGAAAATTGGTCTGGGGCACGGTGCCTGTAGACCGTTATTAAAAAATAAAAATGTCCATCACAACCAAGTACAGGACTCGATTCCTGTGGTAGTTCTGCACCTCTGGACATTTTTTTTTATCTCGAGGAGGAATCTCGAGAAATCTTGATTTGAAGGTTTTAGCCAAGAAATTTCAAAATAATCCATTTAGAAATCCAAAAGAATATACCCAAAACCTAATGTAATCACCTTTCTCTTCATATTCTTCATGTACCTGTCGGTTACGGTTACGACTAAGATAAAATAATAAATTTTTGAACTTTTAAAACACTTTGATAAATAAACAAAATGAACCTTGCTTATCTCCGTCAGCTACTTTCTAGTTCGGAATTGTTAATACGATTTTAAAGTTTCGAGAAGCGCCATGTTGAGTAAATTTATGGGTGAACCAAGTACAGATGAGGCATCAACAAATTGTATAGAGTTCACTAGAATCCTGATCATTCGGATTACGTCATTACTTTGCTTAAACATTAACAATTTTTAATTAATATTTCAATCAGCAGGTTCTGAATGATTTAATAGAAAAAGGTAAAAGATTAAGCTTTTGTAACTCGATCATGGTTTTGAGGTGAGCAATTAATGGCTTTGCTAGCAGCTAAAAGTAGTTAGAGCTTCCATTCACGTCAAAGCACTTATCTTAACCGATTATCATGTTCCAGAGTTCTGTAGAGGCACCGAATAGGTTTTCGCTTACATATCAAACATGATTTTTCTAGTCCGTTGATTAGAACTTTGACGAGATTTGGCAGCAAAGATCGGTTAATAAGTGCTGTGATCGAGTATAACAGCTCTAACTACTATTACTTACTCTGGTCTTTACTTCTCTCCATTATGATCATAAACACTAAATTAAAATTAATTTTTACCTTTCATTCTATTAAAAATTGAAAGCAACACTTATACTAAACTCGAGCAAGTTAGCCATATAAAACATACTTAAGTCCGTTTGGTAAGATAAGTCAGTTGTAAGTATTTATAGTTCTAATAAAGGCTACGCGTACTTAGGGCTATCTTTGGCGTTGTTCAAGTGAATGGTGTGTGGCGGCGAAGGATGAAACAAGAGCTCGCCCAGTTTACGGCGAACCCAGTACCCAGAAAGTAGCTAAAGCTGAAGGGTACGATGGGCAGGGCATATTTTAAGAATGCCAGACAGCAACCCTGCAAAGCTGGTGGTTACTTCCAAACTGACAGGTACATGAAGAAATGAAAGACATCTATCTCTAGGTGGATTAATTAGGGTTTTTGGTAATATTTTTGGATTCCTAAATGGATTTTTTTGAAATTTCTTGGCTAAAAACTTCAAATCAAGATTTCTCGAGATTCCTCCTAGGGATTTTTTTAAAAATTGGTCCGGAGGTGCAGAATTACCACAGGAATCGAGCCCTGCACTTGGTTTTGATGGACATTTTTATTTTATAATAACGGTCTACCGGGGCACCGTGGTTTTCTGAACATTTTTTTTCGAAAAAAACATTTCTTCTCAAAATTTTGTCTCTGGGGGGTTTTGTACCCAAAACCACCCCGTGGCTACGCCACTGCACGGATTACGTAAATTCGCTGAAGACGGAGGAAAAGAAGCAACAAAAGTCATCAACGAGTCAACGGAGGGATCAAGCAGCTGAGGATACAGCCATAAACCGGTCGCCTCCGAAAAAGACCTCTCGTAAGGATGTTTCGCACCGCATGTCTGAAACATCTTCAGATTAATATAATGTAAATTAATTGCTTTCGGCTCCGTAGAGTTTTTTTTTGTAAAACAACTGAGCCTACCAAATAAACGATTTGAAAAAAAGTTATCTTAGTGATAATGTGATAAATACGGTCCAACTACCTCTCTCATCCATATTCTTTTTTTTCTCAAGCACGTGTTTTCTGTTGTAGCTGACAATATCGAAGTGTGTTTGTTTACCATCCGATGATTGCTACAACGACTCAAACTGATAGCGTATCATGGCTGTTGCGCAGTAGTAGCGCTCGGCTTTGTCCTGCACACTCAAAGGACAATATGTGACGGATCGCCGTTAAGCTCCCACCGGTAAGCCGTGAATATTTTTGCATATTTCCCAAATCCCAAATGGAAAAAATAATAATGCAACATTCCACAAGGGATTCCGACGGGAATCCTCCAATCATTCCGTAGCGAACCTCCAGGGATTCTGAAGGAAATCCACCAGGGAATGTTCCAGAGATTTCGACGGGAATGTTCCAGGGATTCCAATGAGAATTTTCTAGAGATTGAGAATGGAATCCTCCATGAATTCAGACGGGAATATTCCAGGAATTCCAACGTGAATGTTCCAGGGATTTCGTTGGCAATATTCCAGGGATGTAGAAGCAAATCGTCGAATGATTCCGAAGCAATCTGTCGAGGGATTCTGAAGCAAATTGTCGAGGGACTCCGAATTAATCCTTCAAGGATTCCGAAAAGAATGAAGCGAAGAGAATTCAACCGTCTAAGACGAGTTCAGTACTCTCCATTTATTTCTACCAATTATTTTGATTTCTTTGCAGATACGTATTTCGACCACAACTGTGTGGTCGTCTTCAGTGTCTCGTACTTGACTCGACCTCCAGAGATGTTGAAGCAAATTGTTGAGGGACTCCGAAGCAAATCATCAAAGGATTTCGAAGCAAATCGTCGAACGATTTCGAAGCAATTCGTCGGAGGATTCCGAAGTAAATCGTCGAGGGAGTCCGAACTAAAGCATCGAGGAATTCCGAAGCAAACCGTGGATGTTTTTCGAAGCGAATCGTTGAATGATTTCGAAGCAATTTGTCGAGGGATTTCGAAGCAAATCATCAAAGGATTTTGAAGCATATCGTTGAATGATTCCGAGGCAGAACGTCGAGAGACTCCGAATTAAATCTTCAAGGGATTCTGAAGCAAATCGTCGAAGTATTCTGAAATAAATTGTCAAGGAATTCCGAAGCAAATCTCCGAACAATTCCGAATAATATCTTCGAACGAGTCTAGAGGAATTCCGAAGCAAATCCTCCTTAGATTATGAAGGGTATCCTCCACAGATTCCCAAGTGTATCCCTTAACGATACTGAAAGGAATACTGTGTGAATTCTTCTGGATTCCGGTTGGAATACTTAAATGATACTAAAAGGAATTCTACTTCCAACACAGCCTCCCGTATCGGTACACCTGGAGATCACCACTGCAGGCAGAATCACAAATCGACCACGTTCTGATTGATGGACGGCACTTTTCCGACATTATCGACGTCAGGACATATCGTAACATCGACTCTGACCACTATCTGGTGATGGTTACACTGCGCCCAAAACTATCCGTCATCAACAATGTTCGGTACCATCGACCGCCGCGGTACGACCTAGAGCGTCTTAGGCAACCTGATGTCGCCACTGCATACGCGCAGCATCTCGAGGGAGAAGCGGAGACAGCACACCCGCCTTTTTCAGGAGATGAAACGACGCCTAGAAGATGCGGTGTGCGAGGAGATGGAACAGATGTACCGTTTTCAAGAAACACGCAAGTTCTATCAGAAGCTCAACGCATCCCGCAAAGGCTTCGTGCCGCGAGCCGAAATGTGCCGGGATAAGGATGGGAGCATCTTGACAGACGAACGTGTGGTGATCGACAGGTGGAAGCAGCACTACGAGGAACATTTGAATGGCGTAGTGAAAGTCAAGGCAGCGGAGAAGATGACTACGTCAGTTCAGCGGACGATGGAAGCCAACCAGCCCCCACCTGGAGGAAAGTGGAGGATGCCATTCAACAGCTAAAGACCAATAAAATAGCTGGTAAGGATGGTATCGGAGATGAGTTCATCATGATGGGCCCGGAAAAGCTAGCCACTTGCCTGCACAAATTGATAGTCAGAATCTGGGAAACTGAACAGCTACCGGAGAAGTGGAAGGAAGGGGTGATATGCCCCATCTACAAGAAAGGCGACAAGCTGGAGTGTGAGAATTTTCGAGCGATCACCATCCTTAATGCCGCCTACAAAGTGATATCCCAGATTATCTTCCGACGTCTGTCACCATTAGTGAATGAGATCGTGGGAAGTTGTCAAGCCGGCTTCCTTGACGGCGGTTCGACAATGGACCAGATTTTTACTGTACGGCAAATCCTTCAAAAATGCCGTGAATACCAGGTCCAACGCACCATCTGTTCGTCGATTTCAAGGCGGCATAAGGCAGAATAGACCGCGTAGACCTATGGAAATTTATGAACGAGAACAGATTCTCTGGGAAGCTTACCAGACTGATCAAAGCAACGGTGGATGGTGTGCAAAACTCTGTGAAGATTACGGAGAATACTTCAGTTCGTTCGAATCGCGCCGGTGACTAAGACAAGGTGATGGACATTCGTGCCTGTTGTTCAACATTGCGCTAGAATATGTCATGCGGATAGCCGGGTATAACAGCCGGGGTACGATTTTCAAAAGATCCAGTCAATTTATTTCTTTCGCGGATGACATGGACGTTGTCGGCCGAACAATTGCAAAGGTGGCAGAACTGTACACCCGCCTGAAACGTGAAGCAATTAAAGTTGAACTGGTGGTGAATGCGTCAAAGACCAAGTACATGCTTGTGGGCGGAACCGAGCGCGACAGGGCCCGCCTGGGAAGCAGTGTTACGATAGACGGGGATACCTTCGAGGTGGTCGAGGAATTCGTCTACCTCGGATCCTTGCTAACGGCTGACAACAACGTTAGTCGTGAAGTACGAAGGCGCATCATCTGTGGAAGTCGGGCCTACTACGGGCTCCAGAAGAAACTGCGGTCGAAAAAGATTCGCCACCGCACCAAATGTGTCATGTACAAGACGCTTATAAGACCGGTTGTCCTCTACGGACATGAAACATGGACAATGCTCGAGGAGGACTTGCAAGCACTCGGAGTATTCGAGAGACGGGTGCTTAGGACCATCTTTGGCGGTGTGTGGCGGCGAAGAATGGTGTGTGGCGGCGAATCGCCCAGCTCTACGGGGAACCCAGTATCCAGAAGGTAGCTAAAGCCGGAAGGGTACGATGGGCGAAGCATGTTGCAAGAATGCCGGACAGCAACCCTGCAAAGATGGTGTTCGCTTCCGATTCGGCAGGTACGAGACGGCGTGGAGCGCAGCGAGCGAGGTGGGCAGACCAGGTGCAAAACGACTTGGCGAGCGTGGGGCGCATTCGAGGATGGAGAGATGCGGCCTCGAACCGTGTATTGTGGCGTCAAATTGTTGATTCAGTGTTATCTGTTTGGATGTTAACTTTAGATGTCCCTTTATCATTTACCCTCTTGACCCTCATTATGACCATTTTGTATGAAAATCGACGATTGTGTTATCATTATTTCCGGGGTGCACATTTCCATATTTATTGTCTAATTTGTGACCCTGCATCATTGAAAATACTAAATCTTCGATTATATGTTCGACGGTAATCCTCAATCAAAATATCAACAACCCGGAATTTGGACAAAACACGTGGAAAATCACCCTTGACAATGATTGTTTGATCGTTGATATCCCAAAAATTCCAGAGTGCTTGTTGACTGGGGTTCAATCAATATTTACTATACGCCTCCCTCAATACCCTGCCCATTACTGACTGGTCGACTTTATCGCTCCCGATTCCCGAGGTATGATAATAATAATTGTAATGCAGTAACAATAGCGCGCGCGACAAGGTTCCTTATCCTTCCTCGATGTCGTTTCTATCCACCCAGCCGCCCAGGTGAACTAGCAAAAATGTATCTTTCGCCTCTCGGTGGAGGAAGGGTGGATAACTTTCGCTATCGATGAGAAGGCCGTTCATACCAATGAGGATTATACGTAGGAAGTTGGATGGAATGGTAATGGTTATTGCGGGGTATGCTTCGTGATTTTATTTTATTCGAGTTTTTGTAAATACTCTCTATCATGTTAACTTAAATGAATTCTTACAGGGTAGGGAAATATTATCAGTGTTTACTCTTTTAGTAATATCTTTGAATTCGCATATTGAAGAACGATACATTATATGTGAACACACTAACAACACAGATTGCAATATTGGATTTAGGTTGCAAGAGTTTAAGGTCACTGAAAAAGCTTAATACAAAGCTCCAGCGTACTTTTAGCTTTATGTGATGGCGCCAAATCTGGCTGAAAATGTTTAACCCGTTTCGGTCTGACCTAGAAATCAAAATTGAAATAACCCGTGTAGGCTCATTTTTCGTCCGATTGCCATGAAACTTTCAGGGAAGAAGCGCCATCATGTCTATTTTTTTGTACTTGACTTGATTTGACCATGGTTCTGATCCAGCCGGATTTATTAAGGGGGGGTCATGGGTCAGATGCAGTCAAAAGGGGTCATTTTTAAAACCATTGATAAATGAACGAAAGTGACCAGAATGCTGATGAAAACGTAGTCAATCATCATTGACCAGCATCAGAAGTTAGTTTTGATACATTTGAATCACCAGGACATGGTTCCGGATGTTCCGGGAACCTGGTTCCCTGGGGTATATCTGGGGTGGTGGACACTTTTCAAGTGAACACAACCCAGTCTTGCGACATATCAAACTTCATGGTTTTGGAAGAGAATCCTAATAGATGAGTTTTTGGGAGGTTTTGGACACATTGGCCACATCCGGAAGTGTTCCCGGGATCCTGCTTCCCTCAAGGAAGTGGACAAATTTCGATTAGCACCGAAAACCATCTTGCGACATATCAAACTCCATGATTTTGAAAGACAAGCTCAATAGATGAGTTTTGAGAGGTTTTGGACACATTGGCCTCGTCCGTAAGTGTTCCCGGGAGCCTGGTTCCCACAGGGAAGCGGACAAATTTCGATTAGCACCGAAACCCATCTTGCGACATATAAAACTCCATGATTTTGAAAGACAAATTGAATACATGATTTTTTTTTAGATTTTGGACACATTGGCCACGACCGGAAGTGTTCTTGGGAACCTGGTTCCCTCAAGGAAGTGAACAAATTTAGATTAGTACCGAAACTCATCTTGTGACGTAACAAACTCCATGATTTTGAAAGTCAAGCAAAATAATGAAGTTTGATATGTCGTTAGATGGGTTTTGGAGCTTATCGAAATTTGTCCGCTTCGCTGAGAGAACCAGGCTCCCGGGAACACTCCCGAACGTGGCCAGTGTGTCCAAAATCTCTTAAAAATTCATGTATTGTACTTGTCTTTCAAAATCATGGAGTTGGACATGCCCCAAAATGGGTTTCGGTGCTAATCGAAATTTGTCCGATACCCTGAGGGAATCAGGCTTTCGGGAACACTTCCGGATGTGGTAAATGTGTCCAAAACCTCTCAAAAACTTATCTATTGAATTGTCTAAGACGAATTAAGTACTGTCCATTTAATTCCACCAGTTAATTTTCGTTATCTTTGCAGATACGTATTTCGACCACAACTGTGTGGTCGTCTTCAGTGTCTTGTACTTGACTCGACTTGATAAGATAACGAAAATTAACTGGTGGAATTAAATGGACAGTACTTAATTCGTCTTAGACGGTTTAATACATTCCACTAAACGAGCTTAATATATTTTTCTGAAAATTATCTATTGAGCTTGTATTTCAAAATCATGGAGTTTGATATGTCGCAAAATGGGTTTCGGTCCTAATAAAAAAATTCCGCTTCCTGAGGGAACCAGGCTCCCGGGAACACTTTCGGACGTGATCAATGTGTCCAAAATCTCTCAAAAAATCATGTATTGTGCTTGTTTTTCAAAATCATGGAGTTTGATGTATCGCAAGATGAGTTTTGGTGCTAGGCAAGATTTGTCCACTTTCTTTGGGGAATCAAATTCCCGGGAACACTTTCGGATGAGGCCAATGTGTCCAAAACATCTCAAGAACTCATCTATTGAGCTTGTATTTCAAAATCATGGAGTTTGATATGTCGCAGGATGGGTTTTGGTGCTAATCGAAATTTGTCCGCTTCCTTGAGGGAACCAGGCTCTCGGGAACACTTACGGACGAGGCCAATGTATCCAAAACCTCTCAAAAAATCATGTGTTGTGCGTGCCTTTCAAAATCATGGAGTTTGATATGTCGCAAGATGGGTTTCGGTGCTAATTGAAATTTGTCCACTTCCTTGAGGGAACCAAGTTCCCGGGAACACTTCCGGATGTGGCCAATGTGTCCAAAACCTCCCAAAAACTCATCTATTAGGATTCTCTTCCAAAACCATGAAGTTTGCTATGTCGCAATACTGGGTTGTGTTCACTTGAAAAGTGTCCACCACCCCAGGTATACCCCAGGGAACCAGGTTCCCGGAACATCCGGAACCATGTCCTGGTGATTCAAATGTATCAAAACTAATTTCTGATGCTGGTCAATGATGATTGACCACGTTTGCATCAGCATTCTGGTCACTTTCGTTCATTTATCAATGGTTTTAAAAAAATGACCCGTTTTTGACTGCATCCCCCCTAAATGGATCCGGCCGGATTTGCACCATGGTCAAATCAGGTCACGTATCAAAAAAAACACGATGACGCTTCTTTCCTGAAAATTTCATGGCAATCGGACGAAAAATGAGCCCACACGGGTTATTTCAATTTTGATTTCTAGGTCAGACCGAAACGGGTTAATGACCAAAATGTTTACTTGCCTAAGGTGGCACAGTGTCCTTTTGAAGCTTCTGATGGATTGACTAGTTAATATTGGTACCTTTTAGATGAGCTGAAAAATAAACACAGAAAATAATATTCCCTCTTTCTGTAGCTGTAATTGCAAGCAAACTATTATGCGTTATCATTCTTTACGTTCTATTTGTATTGTAGACAACATGCAGTCCGAAGCTTGTGGCGTATTATCTTATCAGAGTCGATTACTTGTAGGATTCAGACATTTAACTGATATAAAACCAAAGTGTTTCGGTCAGATTCTATCAAATGTAACCTCGACCGACCATATCAATAATGATTGGCCTGAATTATATTCCTTATCGTACGACTACTGACTAGTCATGATTTTCAATGCGCCATTACAAAATATCGTATAAAGTTATACGCTAAGAGAACCGAATGAACGCTGTGGGTCAAAAATGATCAACATCAAATCGCTCCCAAAATTTAATTTTCGAACCAGCTTTCAATATTTTAGATTAGGAGGCATTAGCATTATCATTGAGCAATTCGCACAAATTCATAATGATTTGGGACTAACCACTATCTCTTTAGATGGAAGCAAGGAACTCTCCAACAGTCAAGATCTGCCCTGGCCACGTCCTTGCGAACGCTGAGGAAGGAGTAGGATGGTTAGTTAGACCAGACTCTTCTTCTTATTGGCATTACATTCTCACACTGGGACAGAGCCGCCTCGCAGCTTAGTTAGCTTAGACCGGCACCGGGAATCGAACCCAGCCACCCTCAGCATGATCTTGCTTTGTAGCCGCGCGTCTTACCGCACGGCTAAGGAGGGCCCCAACACCAGACAGGAGGAGACCAGACACCTAATTAAGAAAGATGTAGAGAACTATATGACCTCTTATAGGCACCAGGGGAAGTTTTGGAATTGTTAGTGGGGAAGGGTTATAACATTATGAATCAGTTTGGTAGAACGTGAAACACAGAAAGAACTATGATAGAAATACAAAGTAGGAAAGGAACGAGCCTGGGTTTGAACCCATGAGGCCACCTGTTTATAAGGCAGAAGCGATAGCCACTAGATCACCGAGCTCGCCTTCGAACCAATTTTCAAATTTCGATTCCTGAAAACATCGAGATGAGGAATAGCAAATCTTTGGAAAGCTGTTCGAAGGACCATTATAGTAATAAAGAAAATATTTTTAATATGGCATAATTTGCTTCTATAAGTCGGTGTTGAGCAGGGGGTAGCTGTCAAACCCATATAGATTCACAGTACAGGCCGGACTCGATTATCCGGGGCTCGATTAACCGGAGTAATATTTTTACCCATCTTACAAAAGTAGAAATATTATCTTTGTGTATCCGTAACGTATCCAATATGTGCAAGACATGATAGTGACTTTCTCGCTTTCCTAAGGGAGCATCCATAAATTACGTAACGCTCAGAGGGGGGGGGGGTGCCCGAAGTGTGACAATCCATACAAAAATTTGCAATGATTCATACAAAAAGTGTGACATAGGGGGAGGGGGGTTGAAAATGGCAAATTTTTGCGTTGCGTAATTAATGAAACTTCCCAAGGGACTGTTCACAAATTACGAACGCTTTAGGGAAAATGAGGAAGCCAGACCAAGCGTTATAATCCGTACAAAAAAAAAAACTTTCCATAAGTTACGAGAGTATCATGGGTATCAAAATTATCAAATTCAATGTTACGGATTTCGTGAAGAACCCTAAGGGAACGGAAATCAAGAACATTCATATTTGGCCATTTTATGAATTTCAATTCAAAGCACCGATATTTTTTTAAGCATTCGTATGTACATTCTGAGTGCAGCATTCATTGTGATTCATGCCACCAAATGGTCCATCGGAATATCCGGAATGGATTCATTCACAAATAACGTATAGCTGAATTTGGATTTTGGACCTCCATCCTCCCCCTCGTAACGCTTTGTATATGGGAGGTTTAATTGGTTTGCATTAATCGTAACGCGCGGCCTGACCCCCTCCCTTTCCTTCCAGCGTTAGGTAATTTGTGAACAGCCTCAATATTTAAATGAAAAATAATTATTTCACCAACGGTGGTTCATTTATGGATTGAAACACCAGTTCTATATTAATAGTAACAACATATGGCACTGAAAAATCCTTGTGTTTAGGGAACATTCATAAATTATGTAACGCTCAGAGGGGGGAGGGGTTCCTGAAGTGTGATAATCCATACACATTTTTTAGATACCTCATACAAAAAGTGTGTCGTAGGGGGGAGAGGGGATTAAATATGGCCATTTATGTATTACGTAATTAATGAATCTTACCTAATGATGAAATGAATATTTTCATTTTCAAAAGAATCACTCGGTGGCCAAGGTGATCCATACACAATGTCATGATCAGAATGTCGGGCAATAATCCGGTGAAAATGGTTCCTGATAGAGATCCGCAGGGGACAAAAAGGCAAGGTGCGCAGAGAGCAAGGTGGATCGATTTGAGGTCCCTCCGTGGACTACAAAGTTAGTGACGTGCAACTACAGATAGAGCAGAATGTAGATGCGTTTTATGTATTGCAGAGGCCTTAGTTTGAATAAATGAAATGAATGAAATAAATTCCGATGTTAGAATGTCAAATGGTGCTATGCGATGAAATTAATTATTTTTTGTTTTATTTCATGGATGTTTCGGAATTTTCGGAAGGCCACGACATGTATAAGCCACAACATCAAGTGCATCTGAAAAATCTTGGAACTTAACGATAAAATTTAGATGTTTTCTTTTTTGGGATCCTCCACACGGTGGTTACAGGTGTGCACCGTCGCCGCCGACAATTTTTCGTTGAAAAATCGAAAAAGCTTTTCGTAAAACTAAGAACTTTCTTTGAAAATTCTGAAAAATTTATTCGATATCTCGAAAATACTACCGTTAAAATTCGGAGTAAATTTCCTTAAAAATTTGGTAGATCTTTTTGTAGAATTTAAAAGAAAGGAAGACAGGATCACCGTCTTTGATCAGAGGTCGCACAGACTGAATACCTAGCATTAGACAACGGACAGGACATTCACACAGCACCCAGTGAACCAGCTTAACGTTTTCCGCTTAACAAAATGCTTTCTCCTTACTAGGGCAGGAATCAAACTCACATTCTATGGCTTTCAAATACACTTAGATGATTGACGCCACTAACCACACGGCCACGAAGCCTACCAGGTGAAAATTCCAGAAATTTCCCGGGCAAATTATAAAGAATTTCCTTTGGGAATCTCAAAGAATTACCTGCGGAAATTTCCAAGGATTTCCTGTTGAAATCCACAGAATTTCACGTTGAAATTAAATGTTTTGACGGGGAAGGGCCGTTTGTTGTTTGGCCGAATATATCATTCTGAAACTCGACTAGTATTTGGCCGAAATAGACATATGGCCGATAATGTCTTTCGGCCGAACAAGTAATTTGGCTGAAAAGTCGTCTAATCGAATGGGTCATTTAGCCATAAAGGCCTAAATGGTCGTTTGGCATAAAAGGGCCATTTAGCCGAAAGTGTTGTTTGCCCGAGCTGCCGAAAAAAATCGTTCGACCGAAAATGTTGCTTGGCCGAACGAGGTGACATAAGGTCGAAAACGGTTTGGCCAAAAATGTCATTTGACTGAAAGCGACGTATGGGTGAAGATCATACGCCGAACTGATAATTCGGTCGAAAAAGACGTTTACGTAGTTAAATTTTCAGCGACAACAAGAAATGGCTCGATTATACGGAGTGAAATATTTTCCAACACTCCGGATAATCGAGTCCGGCCTGTAATAAACATAAATTTGACATTTTAGTAAATTCTGGCCGTTTTGGGCATTCTGGCATTTTTGGTTTGTGCACGCTGAATTAATGTAAATCTTTTATCGGGGAAAGTAAAAATTTGTATCGAGTCCAGTCGTGTTTTCTTCAGTAAGCAGAGCGATCGGCCGGTCATCGAAATTTTGTTCTGCTTAGAGCGGTAGATGATCACAATAATTTGTGTTCGTTCGAATTTTTCTACAATCTTGTTAAAACTCATTTGTGAATATGTACATTATGTGGAAGATATTGATTTGGAAAATGTATTGGAGGTAATGTGGTCTTTTTCGGAACGTTCCAAGACGATTTATATCGAATCACGTTTTTAACTAAACAAAAGTAGACGTGTTTAATGCGCGACGGTTTGGTCGAGAATGAATTTACAAGTCGTAACGGAAGTTCTTCTCCCGCTTGCAGAAGTCCTAACGGATACACATAAACGCAGAGTGCCAAAGTGACAGCTTAACGCAAACATGGTAGTACTCTACTGAGGATGAGGATTGTATACATCAGGTTGCTACAGCACGTCCATCCTGACACTGCTGTCGGCCGCGACAGTTTAGAGAAAAGCTTATGCTCAAATGCATTGTTTACATTTTTCTTACAGCTACTTCTTCACCAACACTAATACAGCTTGTGTTTAGATCTATCGTAGAATAATTTGGTCATTGAAATTCTTTGTCTAAGAATTCGACTTCTTCATCCTCGAACTCTGAGTCTGTAAAATCGTGAACCTCATCATTGTCGGCCTTTTGGTAAAGTCTCATATTCATGGGAACGAATATGCCTTCAAAACGTCGGTTAGATACTTGGTATCCGTCTAAATCGGAGATCAAATAACGATTGCGATCAAGAACCTTCCTGATAACGTAAGGGCCTTTAAACTTCGACTGCAATTTTCCTCTAACACCTACTTGGTTCACGTTACGAATCGACACAAGATCGCCTTCGGAGTAACGAGTTCGAACCTTACAACGTTTATCGTACTGCTGTTTGTTGTAATTCTGCAGCTTACTAATTGATCGCGATGCGTTTCCTCGGATTTCGGTCAAATTCCGATCGCATTTTGCATTCAACTCTTCCACGTATTCAGTCAATTCATCAGAAACATGGCGCTTCTGAAGCACACCAAATAGCAAACGCGATGGTATATCACCAATAGAACGATTCAACGTATTGTTCAGCAGGAATTCTGCCTCAACGAGAACAGTATCCCATTGTTGCTTCCGAGTCTCGACGAGTTTACTAAGCAAAGGAATAAGAGTGCGATTATAGCGTTCGATTTGGCCATTCGCCTGCGGACACGCCGTAGCCACAAGCTGGTGCCGAAATCCATGGTCGCTAGCGAACGATTTGAATAGTTCCGATGTGAACGCGGAGCCTCGATCCGACACGAGGACAAATGGAGTCGAGTAATTGATAAAATGCGATTTAAGATGCTTCCCAAGTTTCGCGTGTATTTGTCGTCTTTACCGGATACAGTTTCAAAAACTTCGTAAACGCTTCGATCACTGCCAGAATGTGCTCATTCTTCCCTTTCGTCTTGTCCAATGGACCCAAGTGATCTACATGGATCGTCACGAATGGATCGTTTGGCTTGTCAACAATATGTAACGGACCATCTAGTCTTTTCTGTTTCGGGTTGAACGAAATGCACGTCACACATCTCGCGATATGCTCCTTCAACTTTACACTCAAACCGGGGAACCAATACGACCGTTTGATAAGCTCGCTAACCTTATCTATTCCGAAATGTCCAAGATTATCGTGGTATTTAAAAATCACCGAATCTTCCATGTTCTCCGGAACATACAAGAGGAGTCGGTTCTTGTATTTACGGAAAAGCAAATTATCGCGTATTTCGTATTCTTTACTTTCCGACAGCTCTAACTCTGACTTTATTTTTATGATTTTTGGATCTTTTATTTGATTCACGTACAACGCGTTTTCGAATACGTTGCTTGATTCTCCCGCTTGGTCAATCATTAGGCAGTACATACGAGACAGTGCATCAACGTGCTGCATTTTAGATCCGGAACGATGCTCGATTGCGTAATCAAATTGTTCTAGAAAAGTGCCCAACGCGCGATTTTTGGATTTACGTCTTTTCTATCCAAGGTCGCTTTTAGTGAATTACAATCGGTCACAATTGTAAAACGGATACCGAAAAATAAACGCGGAACCGTTGTAGGCTGTAAACGATAGCCAACGTTTCCAAGTTCGAAAGAATGAAGTACCGATTCCGCTGCTGTAGTTTTACGCGAGAAATACATAGTTGGATGAAACTGATTGTCATACGTTTGACGCTGTACAAGAATACCGCCGAAACCGTTTGACGACGCGTCCGTGTGAAGCTGCGTTTCAAGCTTCGGGCTGTAAATGCTCAGAACCGGTTTCGAGGTTAACGCCTCCTTGAGCTTTTCGAACGATTCGAAATGCTTCGCTTCGAATCTAAAATCCGAGCCGCGCCGATTTTGTAACTCGTATAATGGACTCGCGATGTAATTGTACCGATAAATGAATTTACGGAAATAACTCATCAATCCCAAGAACCGTTGAAGCGCTTTTTCGTTTGTTGGTATAGGAAAACTACTCACATTTTCTATGTGCCTATCACTCGGACGAATCTGGTTAAACATAACGAAATAACCCAGGAACTCCACTCCGGTTTTCAAAAAACAACACTTTTTTACGTTCAGATTAATGTGATTATCGGATAGGGTACGGAAAACTCTCGACAACAGATCAAAGTGTTCGCTAACGGTCACAGTACTTAACAGTATGTCGTCAATAAAAACAACAATCTCATTGGAGTCAATGAACTCCTTCAATACCTTCATTACGTATCGCGCGAATATCGACGGGGAATTTGTATAACCGAACGGTAACTTATTGAACTCAAACTGGCCCTCTTCCGTGACAAAGGACAAGTACTTCTTGGAATTTTCCGCGATGTCAACGTGGTAAAACCGTTCTTCATATCGAGCGACGTAAAATATTTACGGCCCTGCAATTTCGAAATCTGATCTTCGATAATCGGTAATGGGAAATGATTCCGCTCCACCAACTTATTCAACGGTTTGAAGTTCACGCATAGGCGATACTCGCCGCTTTTCTTACGAGTAAGAACGACACGACTGGAATATGGAGATTCACTTTCGCGGATAATACCGTTCGACAACATTTCTTGTACGATTTTATTTTGTTGCTTACGTTCGTAATCACTGAGACGCAGAGGAGTTGCATTGTAGTAACGATCTTTTTTTAACTTTATCTCCATGCAGTGCTTTATCAAAGGCTCAAGGGGTTTCGCGCGGTTCAAATAATCACGATTGAAAAGTTCGTAAACGTCACCTTCCAACGATCTGGTCTCGACTGTATCACCGATGTCGAGCTCAACATTTGCATCGACAAAAAAAATGCTTGCATCTGCTAAGTCGCCATTAAAAACATTCCTCATCGCATCGACATCATACGAACAATCATCGGAAAGAAAAGCTAATCCGCGAAAACAATTGCCTTGTAGAAATCTTCGTCCCACGATTAAGTCAACTTTCATGGTGTTATCAGTAACTAGTCAAGTTAGCTACATATACAGACATATCAATCAAAATGGTTGTCGAGTACGTCCCTACTATCTGTATCTTCGAATCATTCACGCCAACTAGATCCCTATCGCTGGCCCTACTAAGCTTAATGCTTTCAGAAATACAAGATTGCTTAATCAGACTCACCGGGCAACCTGAGTCTGCCAACGCCTGCATCGCCTTCACTTGTCCGCCTATGATGACGTTGCACGCCACCATCGAGTTGGAATTAACTTCGAGAAACTTCCCTTCAGTCGGCGGTATCAGGTCGTTCTGCTTGCTGATTGGATACGCCGTGCTTTCGTTCCTAGCTTCGACTGCTTGGTTCATTTCCGATTCGTCGATTGCCGCTTGACGGTCGTTTCGGGTTCGCTTGAAACAATGCTGCTCGTCGTGTCCCACTTTGCGACATATTTGGCACCTTGGTCGTCGTTGTGGCTGGGGACAATTTATCGAGATGTGTCCCGTTCCATGGCAATTAAAACACTCGTCGCTCCGCTTGTTCGAAGTCGCTGAGCTTCCGGACGACTTACTTTCCTCGTGTGACTTTTTCGGTATCGGATTATTCATTTGCTGCTTCTGGCTGATGCTCCTAGACGGAAAACTTCGACGTTTACACAGCTCCTGATTGGCTTCACAGTACCGGATATGATCCAGTAACTCGTAGATGCTACCGTACTGACGAGACGCGATGCTAGGGTAGAGCGCATCGTACGAAAGGCCACTAATCGCATACTTGATAATAGCCGCGCTGCTGAGTTTACCCTTCTGTCCTAACGCATTCATCCGGAACACATAGTTGTCGTACGTTTCTTTCGTGTCCTTCAAACATCGAGATAGCTTCCGATGCACATCCGCTTCATCTTCACGATCTGGGAAAGCCAACAGAATCGTCGCCTTGAAATCCTTCCAGCTTAAAATATGCTGACGCACACCCAAAAACCACTGGTTAGCAGCACCTGTTAGACGGCATGTTGCATACAGCAGCGTCGATTTATCACTCCAGGCATACAGTTGCTGATAATGATCGATGGAATTAATCCAGTCCATAACGCCACAACCTTCTCGAAAAACAGGAATCAACTGTTTCAGCTCCTCCGGATGGAAAAACCTTTCACCGCTAATTCGACCGCCATCTTGAGCTCCGTTTTCGTCGTCCTCCATGTGCTCGTCATCGCCATTTTTCTTCTGATTCTCCTCGCTCGGAACATGCGATCGACGTTTTCCTTTCGGCATGTTTTCGCTGCTCAAACTGCTGCATCTTTCGGACGCTGGGATTAGCCCTACGCCACCCGTTTTCGCTGGAGTTCTCGTCGATTTCGATTGGCAGAACTTCCCGCTGTTGGATCCCGGTAAACGTGTTGGACTTCACGATTTTTTTTTCGGAGCTCGACCATTCTCAATCGCGCCACTGTCAGGAGATTTCTACGATAACGCGCCGATCATAGCAAATCCGATCCAATCCCACTTCTGAAAATACTGTGGTCTTTTTCGGAACGTTCCAAGACGATTTATATCGAATCACGTTTTTAACTAAACAAAAGTAGACGTGTTTAATGCGCGACGGTTTGGTCGAGAATGAATTTACAAGTCGTAACGGAAGTTCTTCTCCCGCTTGCAGAAGTCCTAACGGATACACATAAACGCAGAGTGTCAAAGTGACAGCTTAACGCAAACATGGTAGTACTCTACTGAGGATGAGGATTGTATACATCAGGTTGCTACAGTAACAACTTTTTCTTCAATGGGACTCGAACCCACGACCCTCAGTACGCTAGACTGGTTCTTTAACACTACAAGTACCGAGCCAAGATTTGTAACGTAAAGTACCAAACTTGCAAAAAATGTGGAACGGCGACTTTGAGCACCCAGATTTCAGCCGTTTTTCAACCAAATCTCTTGATTTTTTTCACAGAACAATCTGTGGGATGTTAAAAATCGACTACTGAAGACAGATTGCATTTTCAAGTGACGGGTACTGAGAACCAGCCGGATAGTTCCGTTCCAAGGTATTTACAGTCTGTTTGTAGCCATTCAGCATGTTGCATGCAAGTCATACCACACTGCTTGTATGCAAAATTTTATGGAGCAGGAGAAATATTTGGATGAATCATAGTTCAGCCATGAAAATCTTAGGATTATTTTGTGATTTCAAAGAGTATATTCTTATATGCGAAAACTAAAATTCCAAAAAATGCAATCCAGGATCCTTCCAAAAAAACCAAACGCGCTTCTAAGCGTATGACGATTTTAGATCGTGACGAAGCAGACCCTTTCACGAGGCAGACCCTTTCACGTCTCCTATTTCTGAGGTGCCGCAGAAACATCAACGCCCCGACACTCCTGCCAGGCATAGCGAGACTTTCGTGTCTTCTAATTCTGAGCTGCAGCAGAGGTATCTGCCCCCCGATACTCCTGCCAGCCCAGACCGCATCGTGCTTTCGTGCTGTGCGGTTCTTTTCTCTCTTTGCGGAAGGAAGTTTTTTATGCTACCCGAAATTATTAAAATTTAAAAACAGTGCTTCTTAGCGCTATTGATACCCACTGATCCCGTTACGATCTCTGCAAGGACCCGTTACCTTCGTTTTACGTTGGACCCGTTTACGGAAGTAACATTCCGACAAGCGGTGGTAATCCTGCAGGGACACCGTTCTGGAAAAAAAAAACACTTAGAAGGTCACGTCTTCACGCTCAGCAATGAGCATTAATAAAAACTAGAGAAAGGGGGAGTCTCTGAATTCTCCACTTCCTCCCAGAAACAAGGTTATATGACCGTCCTGCCCAAGCGCGGAAAAAATAGAAGGAAGCTGGAGACTTCAGATATTCCTTCTAACTCTAACGTTGACATTATTTCTTCTCCTCTCGAATTGAGCAATCAGTTCGATTTGATTAATGACGAATTTGCGGAAATCGAATCTACCTCTAGCCCATGTGATACGATTCATGCGAAGAAACAACGGATTCCGCCAATTGTGGTATCTCTCCGAGTTTTCTGGCTTTCGGAATGAAGTCTTGAGTAACCGTCAGGGGATCAAGGTTTCATTTCAGATTGCTAGGAAGGGTGACTGTCGCGTTTTGCCGGGATCCTTTGACGATCGCAAACGTCTTCTTCAGTATTTAACTGAGAAGCGCCATAAATTCTTCACATACGACGACAAAACTGAGCGATTGTTCAAAGTCGTCTTGAAAGGTCCCCCAGTAGTGATGATAAATCACTGGATGAGATTAAAATTGAAATTTCTCAATTACTTGGATTTTCACCAGTCCAAGTAATTAAGATGAAAAAGAAATCCCACTCTGGTACTTCCCAGAGGGGCATTTCTCAAGAATTTTATTTAGTTCATTTTAACAAAAGTGAACTAAATAATATGAAAAGTTTGGAAAAGGCCTGTATTATGTCTCATGTCCGTGTTACATGGGAACATTTCCGCAGGCCTGGGGGAAATTTCCAAAACCCCACCCAGTGCCGTAAGTACCAAAAGTGGGGTAATGGAACCAAACATTGCCATATGGATGACAAATGCATGATTTGTGGTGGAACCTCTCGCGCCTAGGACGCCTGTCTTGTGAGAGAAGATTCCAATAAATTTAAATGTGCAAATTGTGGGGGCAATCATAAATCCAATTTCTGGGAATGCCCTTCACGCAAAAAGTTTTGAATTGCCTTGCAAAATTGGTGACGGGAAATTCCAATCGGATACCAGATTCGACGGGTAGAAATTTTACAAACGCTCGAAATTCAAAACCAGTCACCGGTCGAACAATTCATACCCACCACAATTCACGAACAAATTTTGCTGCTCCTCAACGGGTAGCAAGAACTTCAGTAAATTCCAATTTTTCCAATCAACCTACGTATGCAAACATCGCTGCTGGTAGACAAAATTTCTCTTCTCAAAACGAGGTTCTTACCAATGTCCCAACGGAAAATAACGGTCATGTTGCCGATTCAGGTAGCATGACTGCTTCCGATTTTGATTTTCTAACTGAACAATAACTGAACAATCACATGATTGATGCAATGTTCGAAGCAAATACCATACCTGAAGCTGTTCAGGTTGGTATAAAGTACACACAAAAAAATGTTATCGGACTCCGTTTTAATGGATCCAAATAATTGGGTGAAAGTACTAAATTGGAATGCTCGCTCTCTAAAGGGTAAGGAAGACGAATTATTCAACTTCCTAATAGTTCATAATGTGCATTAGGGTGGCTCAAATTAGTATGGGAAAAACTTTTTTCAATTTTTTTATTCGGTTCTATTTGATGCCCTGATGCTCTGGACAAAATTTCAGCCAAATTGGTCAACGTTTGGGCGGTGCTAAACTCGTTGGAAGTTTCTATGCAGAAACATCCAAAAACAGTAAATTGCAGCTGGACTACGCAACTTACGATGAAGAACTATGACACTCATTCAGATTTCGGAGAATTAAATACAGAATGTTATGCAGAAAACCGCGAGAAGATTAGAGTTTGCCCGGCTAAGTTATTAGCATTTCTCTGAAGTGGGGTTTGAGCAAATTTCGTTTCTCTTACCTTTGAAAAGAAATATTTTTTTTATTTCTTTATTATAGAGGTTTGCAGCCCTGGGCTGGCTCACCTCTAGAAATAAATTCACCCCTACATCACTCTAGTAAAATGCTAATATCTTTGCTTAATCAACTCTAATCTTCTCGCGGTTTTCAACACATCATTCTGTATTTAATTCTACAAGAACTGAATGAGTATCGTGGTTCTTGATCGTAAATTGTGCCGTTCAACTGCAAATCACTGTTTCTGGATGTTTCTGCATATATTTTTTCATATAAAGTTCCAACGAGTTTAGCACCGCCCAAACGTTGACCGATTTGCCCGAAATTTGGTCCAGAGCACCAGGGCATCAAATAGAATCGAATAAGAGGGCGACCCATCAAAAATATTGAAGAAGTGTGTTTTGAGCCACCCTATTGTGCATATTGCCATTATAACAGAAACTTATTTAAAGCCCGGACTCTCCATTAAAAGAGATCTAAATTATTTTATCTACAGAAATGATCGTCTTGACAGCGCCTGTGGTGGAGTCGCCATTGTCATTAATAGACATATCAAACATAAATTATTTTCTTCGTTCGAAACCAAAGTTTTTGAAACCTTGGGAGTTTTTGTTGAAACAAATTTTGGACAATTTTCCTTCATTGCAGCCTACTTGCCTTTTCAATGCAATGGGCAGCAAAAGAATTTGTAGAAAGCTGTTCTTCAAATTCTAACTCCAAATTCTTCGTAATTGGTGACTTCAATGCCAAGCACCGTTCATGGAATAATGCTCAAAGCAATTCCAACGGCAAAATTGTATTTGAAGATTGTTCTGCGGGATATCATACTATTCAATATCCAAATGGCCCAACTTGTTTTTCATCCACTCGAAATCCTTCGACAATTGATTTGGTTTTAACTGATTCAAGTCAGCTGTGGCCAATTGGTAACTCATGCTGACTTTGACTCTGATCACCTTCCTGTGACGTTTGAAATCTCACAAGAAGCCATTTATAATCCAATCAGCTCTACTTTTAATTATCATAGAGCTGATTGGGATTTATATAAAACGTATATCGATAGGAATTTTGATGTTGATATTCCTCTCGATACCAAAAATGATATTGATAATGCTCTCGTATCTTTGACAAATTTAATTGTCGAAGCCAGAGGCATTGCAATTCCGAAATGCTAAATTAAATTCAACTTCATTATTATTGACGACGATCTCCAGCTTCTGATCCGTCTTAAAAATGTGAGGCGAAGGCAATACCAAAGAACTCGCGATCCCGCGTTGAAAGTTATTTGGCGAGATTTGCAAAATGAAATTAAAAACACATTTGTTTGATTGTAAAATTGATGAATTTTAATTTTCCTCTGTACATTATTAAACTGGTCCAAAATTATTTATCAGATCGTTCACTGCAGGTAAACTATCAGAATTCTAAATCTGATAGATTACCTGTAAGAGCTGGTGTTCCCCAAGGCAGCATACTGGGGCACATGATTTACCACCAGGGCACAATGGTTCGAGAGCAGCCAAAACCTCAAAAATCGAAATTCGTGTTTCCGTCGGAATTCAAAATTTGAAGTAGTTTTGTTGAGTTTTGACGTTGTTACATCGTTTTGAATTCAACGTGAATGCTGATTTTCGAATGAAAACGCGGTTCGACAACGCGTTTAGATCAGCATCGCACGGCTTCAATTACATCTCTAACCCCAATATTATTTCAAGACTGCATTGTCAGGGTCTTAAATAATATGTCTATGTCAAATATAGGTGACAGAACTCAACTTAATTTAACTTTAATACAAAATTAATTTAAATACTCACATTTTTCTGATTGAAGTTTTCCAAAAGTATAGGCGCCGATGAGTGCCCGCAATGATTCTATGCTCATTACAAAGCTTAAAGCAATAGCTTTCTATTAATCACTATTTTGTTTTGCGAAATGTTGCGATAAGCTGTTTTTTTAACGGTTTAGTTCGAAATGTACATAGTATTTTTGGTCTATTTCTAACTAAAACCTTACAAATGCGCATTTTTTGTTCACAAGAACCTTAAAAATGCCTTTTTTATTATTTGATTGAAGTTGAAACGTTTTATATAATTATATAACATTTAAAACATGTGTAATGAAAGCGATAATTCAATGACGGAATCATTTGTATACTTTTATTTGAATATTTTTATTGCTGTAAATGACATTATTGAGTAGTTTTCTTCCCAAACGGCTAGAAGATACAACAGACAAAATTTCTTACTTCCAAAACTTTCTCCTGACATCCGCGAATCTACGAATTTCAGATTTCTTTCAAATGAATTTTATTGTCTGGATTTTGTTTATGTCTAATTATCCGAATTACTTAATCATGCTGAAAACTTTTCTTAAGCAAAAAATGAAATGAAAATTCTTAGTATTTTTTAGCAAATTGGCATTGTTCAATACTTTGCCATTAAAGTGATTCTACATATCAAGAGTTTCAAGTTTAAATGTTTGAGCTGTAACACACTCTTCTTGCCACCAATAGAGAATGTTTGCACTCAGCAATAGAGAATGTTGGTACTGAGATTTGAACTGAAAAGCTGAACTGTATCATATTTGTGAAAATAGTTATTCTGCTAGTGCTCATAATTTTAGAAAATACATATACCTTGAAATGAGCGAAAAAGAAAACCTGTTTCGAATCAAGATTATAAAGAATACAAATGTAAGTATACAGTTGCAATAAAAGTTGTTCGTTTGTCTGATTCAATTCAAATACAACATTTTGTCAAAAATATTCCATAATTGAGGATGTTCCGAATAAAATTATTTGTTTTGTCTTAGCACAGCATAAAATTATTTGTTCTGTCTTGTCTTAGCACAGTATTCAGCAAATAAGTCTTTTGATAAGAAAATTATTAATAGCTTTTTTTGTGGAATATCTTCACTTGTCATAAAACGAGTTAGTATTGCTTAGTACTATCCCATTTAATTCCTCCACTTGAGTCAAGTGAGAGACACTGAAGGCGGCTTTACTGTTAAAGTCGAAATACGGTTCTGTAAAGTAACAATCAAGTGGTGGAATTAAATGGAATAGTACTAACTAGTTTTATGGCAAGTGAGATAGTCTTTGTTGCAAAACGATCTGTTTTCAAAAGGCGAATTTAGCAGTAAAATGAAAGTATTTACTACCCCAGGGATGCCAAAAACACGACTGTATATTGCTGAAGTAGAGCTCCAACACCCATCTTTAAGTCTGTATGTGATAAAGACCATCAAAAAACCACAATACAAACATAAAACCTATTTTTAGGGACATTTTGAGGTTTTGGCCAACCTTTGTTCTGGAGCGAACCACTGTGCAGGGTGTCAAAAATCTTTGTTTGCAGATGACACAAGTCTCTCAGCCAAAGGGCGAAGCCTTCGTGTCATTTGTAGTAGATTGCAAAAAAGTTTGGATATTTTCTCCAATATATTACTTGCAAAAATGGAAAATTTCCCCGAATGCTGCCAAAACTCAGCTTATAATTTTCCCACATAAGCCGAGAGCTTCTTATTTGAAACCTTCTAGCAGACATATTGTCACTATGAATGGGGTTCCAATTAATTGGTCTAGCGAAGCTAAATATTTAAGACTTCTGCTAGATCAAAAATTAACTTTTAAAAATCACATTGAAGGCCTTTAAGCCAAATGTAACAAAAATATTAAGTGTCTATATCCACTTATAAACAGAAAATCAAAACTGTGTCTTAAGAACAAACTTTTGATGTACAAACAAATTTTTAAACCTGCCATGTTGTATGCTGTGCCAATATGGACTAGTTGCTGCAATACCAGAAAGAATGCACTCCAGAGGATTCAAAATAAAATTTTGAAAATGATTCTGAAGTTGCCACCCAATGAAGTACCAATGAACTTCATAGAATTTCTAATATTGAGACATTGCAACAAATGTCCAACAAAACAATTTCCAATTTTAGACAAAAATCTTTGCAATCTTCTATTGCATTATTGCATATTACTCCTTGTAAATGAAAACATTGTAATTCCTACATGGTTCAATTCAACCAGCGGAAAAATCCTAACTGCCAGAGGCAATTGAAATGTATTAATAATAACTAAAACTGTAACATGGCAAATAAGGATGATAGTGTTAAGAAAACACGGAACACCTAGTCTAAGAGATGAATGCATGTATTAGATAATTAGCAAACAAAATTTAAAAAAAAAAAAGAAAATTGTTCATGACTTTCTAAAAAGCTTTATTATTATAATATTTTTATATGACTACTCACTGGGAGTGCATTTAAGACTATCAAATAACACAACGATTACAAAAATTGCGTAGAAAGGTAATAAGTTATTTAAGGAACCCTTCTTTTTCTATCACACTGTAATAGCCTATTCAGATTGGGCTATTTATGACTTTGTTAAGTGAGAGGGTATCCAATTATTACGAGGTGTTCAGACTGCAGCAAGATAATATATCTTGACGTTTCCATGTTTCCTCATTTGCACGCTAATACAGGGTTGAATTCAAGGAGAGTTTTATAATTTAATTTGCGAAATCAAGCATTTGTGTGGCGACAATCGAACATTTTTTTCTGAACAAAGTTTCTACGAAAAAAAAATATAAAAAAAATATGAAAAGGGATTTTCGAAGAATATTTGAAGCTCTCATTAAGGATAATGAGCGAAGCTACATTCATTAGTTGGGTGCGCCGTTCTTCGGGGAATCAGACTATTCCTCAATTTATTTTTAAGTTTAAAAAGTATTTTGATTCTGTACTATGATCGAACGGAGATTTGATAGAAAAATTTCTCACAAATAAATAAAAAAGGACGATTGGACCAATTTTCAAGAAATATTATCGAACTAAAATGTATTTCCATCAGTATCTCCATGTATGAAGGGCAACTCAGCAATTTTTTTTTTTTTCAAAAATGGAAACTGCACCATTGCGTTCTTCTCGACAATCAATGATACAGCTTCTAACAAAATCGAATCGTGTGAATGTGATATAACTGGATTTTGGATGAATTAATGCATTACCAATCCACGTTTTATTTAAGGTTATTCTACTTTATATATACATCCCATTCAAATCGTACAGTTGTCCCACGTGAAAAATATTGAAATCCAAAGTATATTAAGCCATTCAAGGAGCAGAATTGAAACAATTTATGAAATCATGTTTATTCATCAAATAAATTCGTTTTGCAACCATTCCTACGTTTTAAATTGTCTTCCGCATTGGCCCTTGAACTTTGAAAATTTATTGGATTTGTTCTATTAAATCTAGGTTTAAGTTAAATACTTCATGTTAATTCTAGAGAGCATCTGTTTTTAAACAATTCATGTTGAATAAGTGGAGAATAAATAATTATCATCATTATTTTTCATCATATAAAATGCTTTCCACAAAACCATCACAATCCGAGTTATTCTTCAGCGCTCAGAAGATTTCCATCTCTAACATGCATTCGACCCTGCTGCAACAGAAAGAGCATGACTGTCAACTACGAAACGAAATGAAAAGTGAAAACAGAGAGAATTTTCTCTCTGGCAAAGAGAGCGTGACGCTTCTTGTCAGTTTTGTTTTGTTGAATTTCTCCCTGCATCCCAGTTAGAAAGAAAGCTCTCTCGTAATAATTGTTCGTAATAAATTCTTTATGACTTCTTTTAGCGGGTATCTTTTGACAGCACAAAATGTATGGAATATTACGTAAATAATGACATTATAAAGCGTATTTACCCTGAAACGCCAATTATTATGTCATTAATGGCATAATCTGAATAGGCTATAACACATTTTTGTACGTACATATGAAAAAAAAAAACAAAAACCGCAAAAATAAACAATCCAATTTGGTTTTTATTATATTATATATTATTCTTTTGCTTTTGATAGAACGAACATGGGATCTATGAAATGAAGTCCGGAACAGAAACCTAAGCATAAACAGAATTTAATTGAAAATTCTGCCAATTAAACCTCTTTTATTTGTACATGTCAACCGGTAACAACAATCGTTTCTTCTTTTATAATCGGAAACATCATTTCATTCACTTTTATTTAGGTATGTGGGTTAAATAACGAAACCGAATATATCATTGATCCCTGCAAATTGGCAGTGTGACAGAAAAACTTATCTATATTTAAACATGTAAACATTAATGCCTGTAGTGTGACGCAATTTGGGTATAGAGAAATATAATGCACCTATCTGAAAGGAACTTGATTGCAACTGATTGAAGATTGCATGTGCAGTTCCTGCTGATTAAGGTAGAAGCTGTTGGCAATACTTACAGAATGGCTGAAACGACTTCGCCAGTCCACCTTTCTGAATTCAAACTCAATTGAGGCAATCACAACTAGTGCGTTGGTATTTGATACCAGATATCTATCCATAATTCTGCATGTGAACCCCCTGAAATCTGTTTGAAATCATTTACAAAAATCTTTGAAGACATTTAATCCACCTAGCGGTGATCGTGCCTTTCTCGTGCATTATAAAAAATAATATTCCGGCCGTAATTTTTAAGTTATTAGGCCAATCATTTTTTTAATAGGAAACAATGAGTTAGGATTCTGCGTCGAATGCTACTTGTTGCTAGTTAAGGGTAAATGCATTGAAAATGAACAAAAATTTAAATTCATCATAGCCAGCTCCTTATTACTGAACTGCTGGTGAAGTAAGCAAACCTGCGATAATAATGAGGCAGCTTTTTAAATATCTTATCTTCGTTTTCTTCGTGCACACATGAACGCTTTTTGTGCTAATCATCCAAACATAAACACAATTCTTCAATCTACAAATTAAAATGAATCTGATATGGATACCAGTTATTTGCCAACAAAAAATACGCGCCACCGAACGATGAACACCACCGCATTCGACCATATGTCGAGCCTCCGGAAGGGCCACTACCACTGCTGAGAAAGTGCCAAATCAGACGAGCGAATACTTCTAACGACTGAACGAATGACGATTTGCTGATTACAAGAACGCTAAGCTTAAGCCGGTCGCGAACCCAAGTACGCAAATGTTGCTCAGTCGTCGTTTCGCGTTTTGGCGGATCGGTTCAAGTCGCTCCTCAGGTCGTTTGCCTTAGCTCGCCGTTCAGACTCATTGAGGCCGTAAATCACTGAGCCCGTAGTCCTTAGTACCGATAGCCGACAGTGCGGTTGAACTGTGTTTTAATATTCATAATTGGTGTTCGGTAAAATCAGTGCTGGTGGGTACGGATCGGAACTGCGCACTCCAGTATGCTGCGAATTCCGTCGACGAAGTTATGTCTGGCTGGTGGAATTAGGTGATTTGATAAAATAAGTGTTGAGGTCAAGATCGTCAACTGCGCAGTGTGGATGTGATTACATTATCGCTGAATGCGGAAAGTGATTCGTAAAGCCTATTCGGTTTTTATAATTTTCAACTAGTTTTAATTAGTTCGTTTGAGTATTTTCTTGTTTTTATCATCCCTTCTGTTATACATTTTTTAAATGGAACGTTAGAACCCAAGTAATAATTATGGTCCTGTGACGCTCTTGGATACAGTCATTTACTTTTCAAGTATGTTATAAAACCACAATAAATCTATCTATAATATTAGGGTAACTAACGTAATTAATGCAGGGCGTTCTTCCTATTAAATGTACGTATACTAGGGGAATTGTTCCGTTTTCCATCTCATTGATCATATATTCATCACATCGCAAAACAAAGAAATACAACACCAATCTTGTCGCTTCTTTTTGCTAACATGCGTGCTCATTGCCGAAAAAAACACAAAAATAAAAAACAAACCAAATTCCTTTTCATTGCTTTGTTTTTGGTGGGATGGAAATGGGATCTATGAGATGAAGTACCGAACCGTTCCCCTACTTTTTGTTTCCTTTTTCTTCATGATTTCAGCCAAACCCGCTTTGCGAGTCTATATCTAAATCATGATCCATAAAAGATGAGCCTGAATGTCTTACATTTTTTACCCGCAAGAGAAAATTTTAGTCGAGTGTAAAAGAAGCTGGCAATGCAGAGTCTCTTTTTTCTTTCTTATATCCTTTTGCTTCAGTACCTCTCATAAATGCATACTTATTCTTCCGAAAACATTATTCTTAACATCCATTGTACTGCATTAGAGTCTTATGCTGCGAAAAAGCTGGGTAGGGTCATTGACCCTATAAAAGTGTAGTAAAACTTGTCTGAACGCGTCTAGTTTCTATTATAACAAATGCATGGAAAATGATGATTGGTCATCATTTACCATTATTGAAAAGTTTATTCATCATTCATTTACCAGATCATCTGCACCAATAATTGCGCTATTGTAAAATACTGTTTCTGTTGTATTTTCCATAGAGCTAAGGTTTTACAAACTGATTTCTAATATTATTGCTGTTATAAGCATTAGAGGTAAATCCTCCCTATATTGTTCCGTTTTTTTTTCAATTTCTCGTAAGTCAGTCTGGATAAAAATGTTGAGTTATCGTTTATTAAATGAATTTCGAATATACTTCTTTGCATTAGTTCTTAAAACATAGTATTGCCTCGAATTTACTTTGAATACAGAGGCTTTTCGAGTTGATTAAAAGCAGTATAGCATGCTTTTATACCGCATTGTACTCACGTGCTGTGTAGTTCTATTTTTGCTCTGTTGTAGGAAAATTTTAATACTAACTAAAGCTATTTTAATATCAACAGTCAGAGTGTAGAATAATCTAAAATTTTTGGTGAAGGCCGCCTTTCTTCCCTTGTCAGCTCACTTCCAGACACATTCATAGTAGGCTCTGGACTGTCAATATTCGGTTGAATATTAGTCATTGAATATTTATGCACATTTTACAAATTGATAAATTATCTGAAATCTGAACACGTTTTAAATGAGTAAAGCAATTTTACACATAGAATTGAATCTGGTTTTCATCCACGAGGCATTTTTAACGGTAAACATCAACATAAAAAAATATGTTTTATTCTGCACATAGTAAGCACACTCAGTGACAATCGAATGAATGAGTTGGTGGAGTAGTCGGCAAACTATGTCATTCTTTTTTTTTTTTATCTTTCGTTTATTTGGAAGGCTCATTTGCCGTGAAGCGTTACGGAGCCGAAATCAAGTTTAACAATACATTTCTTGATTCTTATACATAGTGTTAGTTTTGGGGAACCGAAAGACTCGCGGTTTAGTCGAGGTTAGGGAATACAATAATACAGTAGGAAAGGAAAGGATTTTAGGGTGCTTAAGTAATTACTATGCTGATGTTCACGAAGTTGACATTCCTCGCATTTTTACATCTGTAACGGGACAAACAAACTTTTTTGGGAGACAACGACGAGAGGAAGACATACGGAAGGGATTAACGACAGACATGGAAATGTACAACAAGAGGAAGACATTCGATATGGGGTACGACAGACAAGGGAATGGGCAGACAATGATTACAGTTTTACATCAGCAACTTTCAAAAATTGGTGGACCAGGGACATGTACTCGAGATCAAGGCCCGACAACACTTCCCTAATAGGCTTTGGTTGTTTTCCTCGGACCCGGAGATGTTCAGTTAGCGCAGATCTGGGGCCACGATGCTCCTCGCACGCCCACACGACATGATCGATGTCCTGATAATCCTCGCCGCAAACACAGAGATTTCCTTCCGAGAGCCCCACTCTGAAAAGATGTGCATTTAGAGTGTAGTGATTGGACATTAGACGACACATGGTTCGAATGAAGTCTCGTCCCATATTCAATTTTTTGAACCATGGACGCTTCGACACCTGCGGGCGAATTGAATACAGCCATCTACCCAACTCCCCATTTGTCCATTTCTGTTGCCAGCTGTTCAAGGTTTCCTGACGAACTAATGTGAAAAATTCATCGAAGGTGATTTTCCGATCGTAAATATCACCTTCCATAGCGCCCACCTTAGCCAAAGAGTCCGCTTTCTCATTTCCCGGGATCGAGCAATGAGAAGGGACCCAAGCCATGGTGATTGTGTAAGACCGTTGTGATAAGGCACTCAAAGCTTTCCGTATCCCATTTAGAAGATACGCTGAGTGCTTAACTGGTTTCATTGACCGATCAGCCTCCAAGGAACTTAGACTGTCGGTGAAGATGAAAAAGTTGTCAGGAGGTAGGGATGCGATTTGCTCGAGTGAATAGTGTATAGCTGCTAGCTCAGCAGTATACACGGAACAAGGCTCTTTGAGCTTAAAGTAGGCGCTATGAAAAACGTTGAAAACACCGAAACCAGTGGAGTCATCAATTTTTGACCCGTCTGTAAAAAAGCTTCTCTCCTCACTGGCGTGCCCGTATTTGCTTGCAAATAATGGAGGTATGATCTCCGCACACAGAAAGTCTGGTATTCCATGAACCTCCTGCTTCATGGACAGATCAAAAGTAACAGAGGAACTGTAAGAGTCTAAGAAGTTAGCACGATTGGTATCTACCGAAGAAGGGCTTACCTCCAGCGTTATGTACCAGTGGTAAATACTCATGAATCGAGATTGAGGGTTTTGTTCGAGCAGCTTCTCGAAGTTATCAATGACCAATGGATTGAGAACCTCACAGCGGATGAGGAACCGGAGCGATAATTCCGCGAAACGATCTGTTAGTGGCAGTACTCCCGCAAGTACTTCCAAGCTCATTGTATGTGTCGAATTCATACATCCTAACGCGATACGGAGACAGCGGTACTGAATCCTTTGAAGCTTCAGCATGTGTGTTTTAGCCGCGGACTGGAAGCAGAAACTACCGTATTCGAGGACCGACAAAATGGTTGTTCTATACAACGTCATAAGATCTTCGGGATGCGCTCCCCACCATGTTCCGGTTATTGATCGCATGAAGTTGATCCGTTTCTGGCATTTTTGTGTCAGATACACAATGCTTCCTGAAGGTACATTTCGAGTCGAACCAGACCCCGAGGTATTTAGAAGATATGCTATGAGTGATTGTCTTACCCATCAGTTGGAGCGGGAACTTTGCCGGCTTATGTTTTTTTTGGAAAGACAACCATCTCAGTTTTCTCCGGAGAGAATTCGATACCCAGCTTCGTAGCCCAAGTAGACAAATTGTCCAAAATATCTTGCAATGGTCCTTGCAGATCAACCGATGTTGGCCCTGAAACGGATACAACACAATCATCTGCAAGCTGTCTCAACGAGCAATTTGGCATGAGACATTCATCAATGTCTCTGACGTAAAATTTGTAAAGAAGAGGGCTCAAACTTGAGCCCTGGGGGAGACCCATGTAGCTAATTCGTGAAGTTGCCGAGTCACCATGAGAAGAACTCATACGCTCCTCTGACAACAAATTGTACAAATAGTTGTTCAAAATTGGTGAAAGTCCACACTCGTGGAGTTTGTCTTATAAGACATCGATGCAAACTGAATCAAAAGCCCCTTAATGTCCAAAAACACTGAGCCGATTTGCTCTTTTTTAGCGAAAGTAAGTTGAATTTCTGAAGAAAGAAACACATGACAGTCGTTCATTTCCTTGCCCTGCGGAAACCAAACTGTGTATCTGACAAAAAACTATTCGATTTCACCTATTTGTCTAGCCAGAAGAGAATCATCTTCTCCAACAACTTCCGAAGACATGACAGCATCGTGATGGGGCTATACGAATTATAATCCGACGCGGGTTTTTTGGGCTTCTGGATGGTTATCACCCTCACTTGCCTCCAATCATCCGGAACAATGTTGCACTCCAGTAACTGATTGAACAAGTTCAATAAGCGCCTCTTCGCGACGTCTGGGAGGTTTTTGAGCAAATTGAACCTGATTCTATCCATCCCTGGAGCGGAATTGTTACATGAAAGGAGAGCAAGTGAGAATTCAATCATCGAAAAGGGACGATCCATATCATCCCTGTCTGCAAAAGCATCACGTAGCTCTTGCCTCACCGGTACCGAATCCGGACAAACTTTCTTTGCGAAGTCAAGTATCCACCGCGACGAGCTTTCACGATCTTCGTTTACGGACGACGCGTTGCGCATTCTTCTCCCGACGGTCCACAGAGTTTTCATTGAAGCCTCGCGCGATAAACCTTCAACAAAAGTGCGCCAATATCCGCGCTTCTTCACTTTGACCAGTTTCTTGAACTGGATTTCGAGCGCGGTGTATCGTTTGTGAAGAACGATCGCCCCGTGTTTCCGAAATTCTTTGAACGCGGCGGATTTCTCGCGATAAAGTTGCGTACACTCGATGTCCCACCACGGACTGTAGGGTTTCCTACGAACCGAAGCTCCTGGCACCGGCCGACGTTGTGCCTGAAGAGCGCTTTCAAGAATCAACTGCGATAGAAACTTGTACTCTTCCCGCGGGGAAGTGCTTCTATCGACTGTATGCCATCGCTGATGGCGTCCGCATATTTGCCCCAATCGATGTGCTTCGTGAGGTCATATGAAAGATCGATGGAAGCAGATTGCTTATGTCCATTGGAAATCGAAACTTCGATCGGCAAATGATCACTACCATGGGGATCTTGGACCACCTTCCAAGTACAGTCCAACGATAATGAGCTCGAACAAATGGAAAGATCTAGACGGCTATCTCTTGCTGGAGGAGCCACTCGTGTAACTTCTCCTGTATTCAAAATTGACATATTGAAGTCGTCGCAGAGGTCGTATATCATTGATGAACGGTTGTCGTCGTACAGTTCCCCCCAGCCTGTTCCGTGGGAGTTAAAATCTCCCAGGAGCAACCGTGGCTCGGGCATAACCGAGCAGATGTGCGAGAGATCTCTTCGAGATATCGCGGTGTTTGGAGGAAGATATATCGAGGCGATACTGAGGTCTTTTCCTCGAATAGTCACCTGACATGCGACAGCTTCGGTGCCAGACATCGGCGCAAGATCGACTCTATAGAAGGAGTGCTGTTTTTTGATCCCTAAAAGCACTCCTCCATATCGATTTGCCCGATCGCGGCGGATTATGTTGAAATCAGGAAAATGAAGGTTCACATCTGGTGTTAGCCATGTTTCACATAAGGCAAAAGCATCGCATTGTAATTTGTTCACTAAAAATTTGAAAATATCTAATTTTGGAAGAATACTTCGACAGTTCCACTGTAGAATCGAAATCATGTTACCCTTATTGACTAAGTTAGCCATCGAAGGATACAAATGACTCGAGGAGGGGCATTTTCGAAGCCAGCTGCTTCAGGAGAGGAGTCAGAATAGGAAGAACAGTTTTGACCATGTTCTTCACGGGGTCGGAAGCATCAAAGAAGTTGAGGATGAGCTCCACGATGCCAGAAAGTGTGAACATTGGAACGCTCGGAGATCGTTCTGCTCGCTCTCTATGCTCTCTTTCTGGCTGAGAAATCGCAAAAATGGGGCATCTGGGATTTTAGATGTTCCCGGAAGCGGTGGAAACTCTCGATCATCTCGATGTGAAACCACAAAAGTTGAACGTTTTTGAGTATTTCCACCCGCTTTGAATTTGACCATGTTGGATTGGGGCTCACTTTGAGGCTGTTTTCTAGGCTTTTCGATGGTCGCTGGCTCTGTTTTATTCTCTTCCTCGTTGAGCCATTGAAAACAAAGGGAACCCCATTTCCAACCTCGGAGTCAGAGCTACCTTGATCGTCCAAAGGAAGAGACGAGTAGATGGTGTCAGAAACGAGTGGAGGAGCGGCCTTCCTCAACATTTCGGCGTAACTTCGCCGAGAACGTTGCTGAAGAGACCGCTTCTGGTGGATTCGCTGCTGTATGTACGTTGGGCAAGCTTCAAGAGCATGTGGAGGGCTTTCGTTACAATAGACACATTTCGGTGCCGTCTTGCACGCTCCCTCCACATGCTTCTCTCCGCATGATGCACAGCGAGGTTTATTGCAACAGTACTGAGCGGTGTGGCCCAGCTGCTTGCAATTAACACAATTCATCACCTTCGGTACATACAGCCGAACAGGTAGACGAAGGTTAAGGTTAAAGACTATTATTCTTCCATTTACTTCCACTATTAACTTTTATGTATCAACAATCAGATACGTATTTCGTTTCCTGCTTGGAAACTTCTTCAGTGTTTGTTATCGAAACACTGAAGAAGTTTCAATGAAAACGAAATACGTATCTGATTGATATAAAAAGTTAATAGTGGAAGTAAATGGAAGAATAATAGTCTTTTAACCTTGTAGCATTTCCCCTAAGACGCTCTAAAATAATTAATCATCATAATTAATCAGGTAGACGAAGTTTGCCAATCACTACGTAGTCAGGCAGTGCGGACCCGGAAAAAGTGACGCAGAAAGAGTCAGACGGGGAATAACTCCGCTTCTCTCCCTCCTGCGACACCGAATACATTTGTTTGCAATCCAGTATCGCAACAGGAGGCAAAGAAACGTTCTTGAAACGACCGAAACCCTGTTTCAAATCGTCGCATGTCATACTTCCCTCCGTCACCACCCCGCGATCTCACAAACTGCTGACGGTAAATACACCTTATATTCGAGAGTGAAAAGCTCACAGGTGGCAATCTCGTTGGCCTGTTTGCGATCACTGACCGTGACACGGAGTTTACTGGACCCAACCATGTCAATGGTCGTGACAGACGAAAATCGCTTTTCCAGATCTTTGCTAATCTGGCTGATATTCAAACGTTTGCCTTTGGGTCGAAAGAAAACAACATACGGCCCACCAGAGTCGTGAGGGTAGACCTTGGGACGGGGGCTCGTAGAGGAAATTTTAGCGTTGCTGGTGTCCATTTCGTTTTGGTTTGGAACACCCGAATGCAACGAAACATCTGACATGGAATACAAAGTACCCCCGCCAACTTCGCCTTCGCGCATTGCGGACACGAAATGCGCCGCTGCAGCGAGGCACAATCTCTTTTAAAACTAAACAATTATCACAAGGGCAGAAAAAAACACACACACAAACAAAATAATGATTTGGGACAGAGGGGAAGACGAGTAAAAAAGAAAAAAAAAACTATTCCAATAAGATGGAGAAGAGAGGGGAACAATGAGAGGGAGCTCAATTAAATACTTGCGTTCACACTGCTGTGTTGCCGGCTAACAGTTCTGGCAGCACACACTAGCTCGATGGACACTCGCCGGTGGTGCGGTCGAAGCGAACCACGCTATTGTTGGTGTTCTCGCCGCACCCAACACTGCAACTGGGTGGATGGATGGTGGCAGGACGGCGGCGTCTGTGTTGGTGGAGACGCACGATGGATGATGACTGTCGGCGTGGGACGATGATGCCTGCGCCTGCGATGGACGCCGAATAAACTGCAAAGTTTTGCGTTGTTGCAAAACCAACGAAATGGCTACTTAACTGCTACAGCTAAGCACCACTTCCACTCAAGCACTATGCTTCAAAACACTTTCGGAAAAAAACCACTACCTGTACTTCAGGAAAAAAACCGAATGAGAAGCAGACCGTACGCGGCTTACAACCGTCTCGCACGGATGCTCTACGTGGAATCCGAAACTATGTCATTCTATGTTTTGAATATTCATGCGATGTTTGTCAAAATTCGGAACGAAGTTGTTTCAAGAAGATAAATATTTTAGGCTCTGTCAACAGTATTCCCCGTTTGCGTAATCAAAATTTCGACAAGCGGTGGTAATCCTGGAAGGTCACCATTCTAGGAAAACATATCTTAGAGGGTCACGTCTCCAACGCTATGCCCGTTAATAAAAAAAACTCTGAATTCTCCACTTTCATAAAATACTGTATAAAATTGCTAGATTCTTATACAAAGTAAGGTTTTATAAGAGTATTATAAGTAAATCAATCTGCATATATTCAGTCCTTATACATATTTTGGTACGTTTTTTTACAGAATTAAAAAAAATATAAATGCTAGTTGGTTGAAGCACAAGGTTTCAAGATCATCCTGACTAAACGCGTAAAACTAGAAAAGGAAGCTGGAATCTTCAGATGTTTCTTATATATCTAATAGAAAATATTTTCTCTCCCATTTTGATTTATTTTTTAAAAAGGCATCTTGTATGTTGTGCAAATATGGACTAGTTTTCTAAGGCTCCTTTGTTTACGTAGGTTTAAATTTTAGGGAACCGAATGCGGAGTGGTTAGTATTGAGTTTAAATTATTATAATTATTATAGATTGTTTTCCTAGCAAATTTTTTCATCAGTCGAGGGTCTGAGCTAGAACCGGATCCTGAATCAACAAATTGAGGCCACCGCTGACCTGTGATAGTATTGCCTTCTGTATAGGGTGACGATATTGTATCGTAAAGGGCGACATGTCCTCCTTTTTCAACAAAAATCACTTGTCCTCCTTTTTAACTAAAATGTCCTCTTTTTTATATTTTCTCTTGATTTTGATAAAATGTCCTCCTTTGTGGAAATACCATGTCGTCACCCTACTCCTAAATAGCTTTTGTTACAAAGCAGTTTGAGAACTTACAATTTCTTATCAGAATTTTAGCAAATTGTTAAACTTTCACCGAGATTCGCACAGCCGAGCTCTAGCAAACATGTTTTTTGCTGAGATTTCTGTCAAAGTCAAAATGGTGCACGCTACAACATATAAAGGTAGTATGCAACTTACCTTTCTATTGTTATTTTTGAGTAAAAAACAAGGAAAAATCCACAATTTCACATTTTACAGCATTAAGCGAATCGAACCGTTAGAATAGTTTAGCGACGACTGTCTAACTCATTCATTAGTTTGAAATACCAAAGATTCACTTACTCACTTTTTTCCTAATCACTCACTCACTGATTCGCTTACTCACTCACTTATACAAGCTCTAACTTTTTCGCTTTTTCACTTAATCATATACCCAGTCACTATCATACACTCGTTATGTCACTAACTGACGCATTTACCCATTAACGTAATTTATTATTTGCTTAATCACTAACACAATCATTCATTCTTCTACCCCTTGTCCTACCACTCACGGACCTGCATACTAGGGTGGTTCAAAAAATCGATTTTGCTCCACAGTGCTTATCTGATTCTTTACCATGTTCTGAGTGTCCTCTGAAAATTTGAGCTCTTTTGGATTAAAACTGATTTAGCACAAGCCGTTTCAAGTTGGCATGCAAATTAGTATGGGGAAATTTATTTTTGCCTTTCTCGTATACAAAGTATACGTAAAGGCTATAGGATCACTCCAAAACCGAACTTTTGATAGAAGGCTCGGAGACCCATAGTGTTATATACCAATCGACTCAGAATTGAGGTGAAGTCTGTATGTGTGTATGTATGTATGTGTGTGTGTAAAAAATGTGAGACACACTTTTTGGTACTTAGCATTATTCGATTTGCTCGCAACAAGTTGCAGTCGACGCGGATTGCGATCTAGTTGTTTCCTATTGAAAATTGGCCCGATCGGTCATTGCGTTCCAAAGTTATTGAAAAAAACATTGTTTTTCTGCCAAGGGTCCCCCCTCTTAGGAAAAAAAATCAAAAACGAAAAAAAAAAATGTATTTTTCAAAGTTTGCAGCAATGCATTCAAACGGCTGCAAATGCATATGAATAGATGGAAAAAGTAAATTCTATCCCCTTAAAGTGCAATTTTAACCTCTCTTATGTGTTTTTCTATTTTTTTAATGCGCGAGAAAGGCACCACCAACGCTAGGTGGATTGATCTGGGTTTTCATTATACTGTTAATGACGTTTCTCCATTAAGCGCAGGTTAAAAGAAAACCTACATAGCTAAAAGGGATACTCAACAGCTTTCACCCAACGAAAACCGCATGTTGAATAATCGTCCCAATAATTAGTAATCGATTTTAAGACAGGTTGCGAATCTTTAGTCATGATCGTTAAACTTCTTTGAGGGCATCACTGAAACGTGCAGTGCAACATAGTAGCCTGAATTTGTGCGTGCTATCTTTCGCGCCACGAGCAGCAATGTTGCCTGTTGATGAGTTATGCAATTAGCTCCAGAAAACCACGGTATAGATTAAATTCGATTACTAATTATTGGAACGATTAATTGAGATGCGGTTTTCACTGAGTGTAAGCTGTTTAGTATTCCTTTTAGCTATGTAGGTTTTCTTTTAACATGCGCTTGATGGGGAAGCGTCATTAACAGTATAATGAAAAAATAAATTTCCCCATACTAATTTGCATGCAAACTTGAAACGGCTTGTGCTAAATCAGTTTTAATCCAAATGAGCTCAAATTTTCAGAGGACACTCAGAACATGGTAGAGAATCAGATAAGCACTGTGGAGCAAAATCGTTTTTTTGAACCACCCTACTGCATACTCACTAAGTCACTAGCTTGTTTACTTACTCATTCATCCACATCGTCACATGTTTACTTTCACGTATATTGTTCAACTCGTTAGTTTTCTCTTTTATTCTTACTTTAATAATCATTCATTTACTCATTCAGTTACTCACTCACTCACTAACTCAGTGATTAACTTATATGTTCAATATCTATCTCAATCACCCATTCACCTGCCTTCTTGATATCTTGCATGCTCACTCAGTCACTTATGCAGTTACTTACTCACTCGTTCACGCACTCTTCTTCAAGTTTGATCTCTCATTTTTGTATTGTCTCGTCCGGCTCCGGTGCTTCAGTACACTTTCATACTAAATAATACTCTCACTTCTTACTCATTTACTCAATAACTCACTCACTTATTCACTCACCCGCTCACTTACTCACTCTCGTACTTATTTGTTCACTCACTCACTCATTCACCCGTTCACTCATTCAATTACTCACTTACTCACTCATTCCATTACTTCTTCATTTATTGATTAACTCGTCCATTCACTTGTTTATTCATAATCTCAAAATCATTCATTCACTCGTTTGTTTACCCACTTACTCATTCACTCACTTGCTCACTCATTCATTTACTCATTTGCTCACTCATTCACCCACTCTTTCTCGCACTTTTCGGATTTCCGCATAGACTTTCGAATAGGCTAGATGTACCAGTTGTGGCTATAGCACCAGTTGTCGCACTAGTGCTTTATATGCCAAATGGCCAATCAAATCATCGCAAACCAAGTTCATATCGATAAAGCATATTCATATGATACGATAAAACCTTTGATCTCCTCCAAAACAAGCAAAACATAATTGTAAAAATTGATTTTGCTTAATTTTTGACGTCCTTTGCACCAGTTATCGCACTAGTGGTCCCTATTTGGCCAGTCCCATAAGAAAACAATGGGATTTGCCAAATAAGGAACCAAAATTAAGAATAGTGCCACAACTGGTGCATGCGTTCCTATTATGGATTGATGAATTATGAGGATAATAACAAATTTTATTGTGGTTTTCACAGCTGCTCTAAGGAGCAGGAAGTAAAACCTTTCTCTTGATATATAAAGTTCACCCACATGCCTTTTACCTATTTTTTAAAAAATAGTTGTTCTTATGTATGGCGACAATTGGTACACCCACCCTAGATGTCGTTCTAAGCTTAGTCGCGGGATTGCAAAGACACTACCGAGTGGTTACCTCACTATAGGGAATCAACCACTTTCGACTGCGTGCCAAAGATTTAACCGTATTCACCTGCGATTTACAATCGATTCCACCCGCGATTTCGGTTCGCACTTTCCTCCGGGGAGGTCTGTCCTCTTATACACGTTTTTTTTTCTATCTTCACCAGAAGAGTTTGATTATTTTTGGGCACTTAAAATACAGCACTAGCACCACCCACAAAAGCCAATTCGCGAAGTCGAAGCAAATTTTGATTTGGGGATTAAACCACCCGACTTGGACGTTAATTGTAACGTTTATTAACGTCCAAGTCGGGTAGTTTGATCCCCGGAAATAGGCAATTATCTTTGATTGAACTGAACCTGAGTTGCGTGCTCTTGTCTACGCAATGCGGTCGGGTCTGAGCTTGACGATCGACTGGCAAATAGCTTACACAACCTCACTTATGGTCAGTACAGTTGCTGATGAAGTATGTGTATAGCCGCCAGACATTCTAAATACTCACGCTCCTCTAATGTGGACGTGTACTATACACATGTGGAAGTATTGGCTTGGGAAATGGATTGCGAGTGATTTGACTATGCGTCCAATTTGGGAATCTCGAGCTCGTTCAGTAGCCTCTAGGTTGCGAAGGCCGACGGAGGTCCTTCGTAGCTTAGTTGGTTAAAGCACCAGTCTAGCGTACTGTAGGGTCATGGGTTCGAGTCCCATCGAAGGGAAAGTGGTTACCTCCAATACATTTTCCAAATCAATATCTTCCACATAACGTACATATTCACATATGAGTTTTCATAACATTGTAAAATACTTTTCTTACTTATACTCAGCTTACTTTGATCCAATTACAAAAATTATAGTGTACAACAGAGATGTCAAAAGGGGTGATTCAAATTTTATAGCATGACCTGCTTAAGGCCACTCCTGACAGAATCCAAGTTTCAAAGTGCTCGCGTTTTCGGGGGCACACCACTCGATACGGAGGCGGCGGACAACTGTCATTTTTGTTGATTCAGCTTTGCTGCGTCGCAGCATGCGTGAAAAAATAAAAATGACAGTTGTGCGTTGCTTCCGTATCGAGTGGTGTGCCCCCGAAAACGCGAGCACTTTGAAGCTTGGATTCTGTCAGGAGTGACCTTAAAAAGCTGGATTTAATTTTAATGGGACATGTTTTAATGTTACAACGCGTGACATTTTGACAGGTCGAAGTGACTTTTAGAAAACATTTTGAAAGCAATTCAATTTCATGCCTACTATTGCGGTATTTTCCGATGCTCAGTACTATTCAGTGCTGATAAGTGTCATCTGATTAATTTGATCAACTTTTATAGTCATATTTATCAATTATTAATAGTAGTAAAATAAATGCTTCTTTAAAAGGATATTCGATCCACTAGAAGCATTTCTAAGATATTTTTTTCTTGTTCGTATTTCCCCTTATTTGTTGTTTATTTACTTATTTATTCTCAACCACATAGTAGTTTGTTAAGTATCCTCTTTATTTTTTCATTTGTTTCCAGTGGCTGAGAATTGAGTGTCCATTACCAGGGGGCTCGATTCGAGCTTTTGGTGTGGGGTTTAAACCTTGGTTGAAACCCATTCGCTATCCGGGGCAAGTTTGTGCCCTAATTAACAAATGATGAATGAGTGGAATATAGTTTAACTCCAATCTAAATAAACGTAACAAAAAGCGTATTGAAAAATATGGCTCAATTCTACCGAAAATTTAACAACCGGCATGCGGTTATTGAATTTTCGTTGAGCCCGTTATTACAAATCTGCGCAAATTTTAACTTTTTACCCAGATTTTTGAAACGACTGATCCGTATTTTATTTTTACAGTTTGACAGATATTGACGGAAGATATAAACGCATTTATTTGCAGAACATTCTTTACTTTCACAAAATCATCATCTTATTTAAATAGGTAGTATCTTTACTCAATTTTTATATTGTCCTATTTTCAAAGAAAATCCGTTTAGTTACAGAGCTGGAAAACAAAACTCGCAATTATTCTATAGAATCTTGTCATATATTCTGCAAGGTTTTAATACAAAGAATAATTCAGATACTGCATTAAAATAAGACATAACTGTGAGATTTCAATACTGTAGTTCTTATGCATAACTGATTTAACTCACTGAGATAATTTCACATCTAAAGTTTATGTGCACTGCACATTTATTTTTGCAATCAAGCTTTGCATATGCACTATATTAGTCTTGCACATAAAATGATACATTCTACCACTCTTATATTTTATGTGCACGCACAAACAGAATTTAAATGCAATTGGATTAATTATTATAGAAATATTCTAATATGTTTTATGTGCAGCAATAATAATAATCATGTGAGCTGTTTTTAAAGTCGTTCCAATCTAATTTAGGTTTTTCATTCATCATTTGTGAGAACATATAAAATACAAAGAAAATGTTTATTTATTTTTCAGACATTATTTTGCAACATTTACAAAAACTTCTCCGTGAAAAAAATAGTTACGATCTAATCCTGAAAGTAGACTCAAAATAGGAGAACCGCTCCATGGGGAGGGTTGGGGTAGAAACGGTGGTGCTGCCGAAATCGATCCTCTCCTATTAATGAGCAAAAATCACCCGCGGAAGTCGATGCCTATCGATGTTTGATCCGTAATGTAGATGGTACCGGTTTGCGCCAATCCGTCTAAAATGACCACCGTTCCGTCGACAGCTGCCAGCAACTGTTCCTCTTCCATCGTGGAGATATGTGCCCCGGGGTGCTCAGAAGATTCATCCGATGGTCTTGCCAATCAAAGCTTTCTGTCTCACTTCAAGCCGCGATGCTGTGTCCGAGGTTCTGCATTAGGAAGTACTTCACCGTGTGAAACTTCGCGTGTATTTTGCCGCTCGGTGGTTTCCTGTAAACGATGTACAGTTTGTTGTCGTACACTTATTACGTAAGCAATTTTTCTGGATTCCTCGACCCCCCCTCCCCCCTGTAAGATTTTTTCATACAAATGATTTTTTATTTATATGGAGCGTAAGATATTGACCGACCCCCTCCCCCCTAAGGGCTTACGTAATATGTGTACGGCCCCTTACCTTCATCAATGTGGGCCAAGATTCCGATGTTGGGAATGCTGTTTTCCGCCGTATTTTGGAGCGGCGGTGAAAGTGGTAACCGCGTCCTTCGTGGTCATTGCCACTGCTGCTGGAGGTGGACCCAGTTTCGCACCGTTTTATACTGCTCAGCTTTATCGGACGATCTCAATTTACTTTCGCACTTTATTGTAATAAAAGGATCCATCATACGCCTGATCGAAAAGGAAAATGCAAAAAATTGGTACAAACGCGCAGCCTGCACGACGAACGACGGCATCAGCAAAGGGATGTCGATCGTGTCGAACCGAACTCGGTGTCCGTCACCGCGTAGGAGAAGGGGGGGCAATATGCCCTAGCTAAGCAAACACTGCTCTATTGTCTTATTTGTAACGCTATTCATGGGTATTTTTACATTATGCAACAGTTAAACAAGATAGCTAGTTGATGCCATTTAAAAATTGTCAAAAATCTCAATCATATTGATAATATTCACATTTCAAAAAAGTGGTGATATTCTGTTGCCGGAAAACTCATGAGGCAAAACGCCTTTTCTCCTAGGGAACAAAGTACCACGCGTCGGTGAATCAGCATTCTAGTATGGATAGTCCGTGGAGACGCAAGTACTTTGTAGGTTATTGCCACTAGGGCGTTTTTACTTACTTACTTATGGATCCTGTACACCTCCGGTGGTGCAAAGGGCCGACTTGAAAGATCTCCACCCTGAGCGATGCCCGGCTATCGCTTTAACCTGTTGCCAGGTTAGATTTCGGTCGACTTCTTTTATTTCTTTATTGAGGCTTCGCCGCCATTAGCCTCTGGGTCTGCCTCTGCTGCGATGTCCCGCTGGGTTCCAGTCTAATGCTTGCTTACAGATTTCGTTTCCGCCCCTACGTAGAGTGTGGCCGACCCAGCCCCACTTCCGATCCCGAATTTCTGTTGCTATCGGCCTCTGGTGACAACGACGATGGAGCTCGTTGTTTGAGATCCAGTTGTGAGGCCACCAGGCCCGAATTATATACCGCAGGCATCTGTTAATGAACACCTGCAGCCGTTGAGTGTTCTCCACTGATACACACCATGTTTCGCTAGCGTATAACAGCACAGATTTCACGTTAGAGTTGAAAATTCGTATTTTGGTGCGTTCACTTATCTGCCTGTTTTTCCAGATATTTCTCAAACTCGCAAAGGCAGCCCTTGCTTTCTTTATCCGTGCGCCTATGTCGATCTTGGTATCGCCGTCTGACGCCATTTGGCTACCAAGATATTGGAAGCTTTCAACATTCTCCACTGGTTGCCCGGCTACTGTGAAACTGGAAGGAGTCACCGTGTTTACATCCAACGATTTGGTTTTGTTGACGTTGATGACTAAACCTGCCGAGGAGGAGCGATCGGCAAGGTCGTTGAGCTTACTCTGCATATCAGAGCGCCGTTGCGCGAGTAGTGCAACGTCATCCGCCAATTCGAAGTCGTTTAGGTGCTCCATGGTTATAGGCTGCCATAACAGCCCGCGGTTTGGTTCACGGTCAATCGCATCTACCAGAATCTCATCGATTACGATGAGGAACAGTAACGGTGATAGAATACATCCTTGCCTCACACCAGCTACGACCCGGATAGGGTCGGACAGGACCCCATTGTGCAGCACTCTACACGAAAAGGCCTCGTACTGTGCTTCGATGAGGCCGCTGATTTTCTCAGGAACCCCCTTGCGTCTCAGGGCGCCCCACATATTCTCGTGATAGCGTGACAATATGGTCCACACAGGATCTTCCGGCACGGAATCCGGCTTGCTTTTGGGGCCTCTTCCCCTAGTACTTTGCGTACGTTTTTCGGATGAAAATGGCATTCGATAGGTGGTGATTTTCCTGTGAACGATGAACAGTTTTTTATGTGATAATGTTCATTTTTCCCGAGTTTTCCATCATTTTCACTTACCTCCATCAATGTGGGCCAACATGCCGATATTGGGAATGCAGTTTTCCTTCATAGCATGCTCGGTTGCTGAGTAGGTCCGCCGTATTTAGGTAGCACATTTAAGTTTCCTCCTCCGCCATGTTGGTGATTTTCGAACAATAAATATTAAATTTAAACACTAAAGTATTCCATGTTAATTATTGGTCATTGCATTGAAAATTTATGTCCTATTTAAATAAATCATAAATGCTTGGAATTTAAATTCTATTAAAAATAAATACAATACAAATGCTGCACATAAAAGCGAATTGAGGAAAGCAGGCTTGCTTCTATGTAGTTTGTGCACAAAAAATTATTGTTGATTTGATTTCAGTGTGTATTACAATCTGCCATCGGCTGAGTATGTGCATGCGCAATTTTCAGTACTTACGGCTGAACTCTTTGGAGAACCTGGATTTTTTGTTGGAATATTGTTTGTATTACGTATCACCTCTGGGAAAATTTTGAACACATTTATGAAAAACCGGTTCCAGATCGATTACGAAATACCTGAAATAAAGTCGTTTTTACCGCTATTTTTTTGTTTGTTTTCCACCCTCCCGAGGCACCAAAGGATGTTCAAAGAATTCATGTGGCATTTCCTTATGGTATAGAAGTGAACTATACTGAAATTTATTGAGTAAAGACTCCCCCAGACCTAAGCGATTTCAACGCCACGACGGCGACAACTAGCCGCGATTCTATCGTTGGGTACAGGGAGGGCTGCAGGCAATGTTCCATTTACGCTCCCATACCAACGGCGACAGAATCGTTGTCGCCAAGCGATAGAATCGCGTCGCATGTGTTTGGGGGAACCTTAAACGGAGTTTTACAGTTTTTTTTCGATTGGCAGCATCCTGACTCACGGCATTCCAGGGAAAAATTGAACACCCCTAGAAACGCAAAACACCAATAAGATGAAATAATATGAGGTGGGTAAATAATCAATGAAAGGATTTTGAAAAATTGGTCAATGCTGGGATTAGCGATTTGAACTTTAAGTTTCCCTCAAATCTAATCTCGGTATTCTTAGTGTTAACCTTCTGGGATTCATGTGGTCCTGGTTCACTCACGCAGTCCCGCCGCTCTTGAGAACGACAAGCGTGTTTTTTCGAAGGTGTTGTACTTTTTCAACGCAGCGAGATTCGGAAGTTTAAAAACGTCACCGAAAACTCAACTGCTTAGCATAACTAATGACGGTCATTATTATTTGAGTAGACGCATAAATAAACATTATCTCTTCATAGCACATGTCACATGCTATTATTGCCAAAATTGGTGGAAGGTTTGCGCAATAATACTTCTTGTCTGGTCAGTTTTAGTTTCAACTGTCCATATATAAATTAGATGCACACGATGTATCTATAAAACGTTATTTTCATTCATCCTCACCTTATTTGTATCTTTTCTGATTTGTAAACGTGTTAATATGCACCTACACGACCATAACATATTTAGCCTTGGCACAATTTAATAAAAAATTTTGAAAGAGAAACACAATTAAATGTGTGGAGGTACTGTTCTGTTTTCCATCTTACTGAACATATCACGAAACAATGAAATACAGCACATATTTCGTCGCTTCTTTTTGCTAATATACTTGCTCACTATTGAAAAAAATTATAAAAATGAGAAACAAATCAAACTCCTTTTAATTGCTTTGTTCTTTGTGGAATGAACATAGGAGCTATCAGATGAAGTCCAGGAGCAGTAACCCTATATGTTTATTGTTTGATTTGATGATAGCGGGATCAATCGTGGCATCAATTCTTCACTCTAAAATTAGCATATGTTAACACGCTCTCCTAAAAAAGCTCTAATTGATAAGTAACTAACGATTCAACGATACTCATTAACCTTCCCACAGTGCTATGGCTTTACAACCATATTATGAGCATCGTTCAGGTCATATTGAATCGGATTTTAGAAGAATATTTCAAATGATTTTAACCCAAACAATTATCGGGTCAATTTTCCGGTGTGTTTATTTTTCTTAGTGTCCTGGCATTCGAAGACACTTATTTTTGGCTACGACTCAGAGAAAGTTTTATCGAACAGTTTTTACTGTAGAAAGTTTGATAAAAATGTATCGACTATTGTAAAATAACCGAAGGATCATTTCGGTGAGTATCCCGAATATAGAGCGTTTTGGTCAAATTTCAGCCAAATGACTTGCTTGTGGTACATTTGGTGTGCTCAATGCGCACAGTAATCGAGTAGATGCTATCCTTGAGAGCAATGACCCACTATCACCCCCTAGATTCCTTATCATTCTCGATGACGGAAACTGCTTGCCGTTATCTAAATGGCCTGTTGATCACCACAGTCAAACAATTTTTTTTGGCGGCCTTCGATAAGATTGTTTATTTTCCTTGTTATGAAATCCTTATCAATACTAAAGTAATGAACGGTTGGTTACTAATCTATTTCCAGTTTCATAAAATTAGTAAAAAATGGATTATTGTTTGGCCTTGTGTCACGGTCACGACTAATGCCTGAAACCAGTCTACCTCGTGCCTATTCTCACTAATCATGTCAGGACGCTATATAGTTAAAATCTTTGTTTGTTATTGCTAACATTCGCGTTAATACAATGCTTACAGTACATAGTGCAATGGAGCCTGATGCATGCGTGATGAAGTATCGCGCGTGTGCTGAAAGGTTAAAAATGTTGTATTCAGCAGAGGGTGGCCCAAATTATAATTTGTTACATAATTCCAACATTTGATTACTGGTATTCCCGTTAAGCTTATCACGGTTCGCTGTTATAAAATTTGAGGATGAAGCTTATTAATGTTTCCAACCAACAAAGTTCAAACTGAACGGTAAAAACATAAAAAAAAACTCTCAAAACATTTGAAGATGCCGCTGCCAGCATTCAGGCGTTGTCTTAATACTCTAACAGCATCATGAAGCTAACCGCCAGAAATTTGTATGGCGAAGAACATCTAAAGCTATCAGTACGCTGTTTGGCATAATGGCATGATGTCTATGTCTATATCTAATAAGCCTGATAGATGTCCGGTTAAACTTAAATAAATATGGGATAGTACTAACTCATTTTATGACAAGTGAAGACATTCCACTAAAAGCTCAAAATAATTTTCTTATTAGTCAGTCAGGCGAATTGAGCAAATTTCTGTATGGTCATTGGTCATTGGTATTTCACTGTTGATATTTCATTCTAACACTAAAAAGAGTGCTACTTTAAACATTATGCAACTTATGAATCGAAATCGCCAAAAAATGTTTACCACCATAGAGCGGACTACTGCCACAAGAGTATTACATAGAAAAGGTCTGCTTCTATATTGCTCCTAACAGAATAGGGCTAAACCAGCCTGATGTATAAAATATATAATGCAACTATTTTTAAAGAAACACATCCTTAATAATTTATTCGATTCCTCCATATTTCCCTACATATATTATCTTGCAGATGAAATTCTTTGACTCAAGTTCGGATCTCAACATCGGCACGCGCATCACTCAATTTATTCTGCAATAGGGCGGCAATTACAATAATTTAGCACACACTGTTATCGCACATTACCGTCAATGATGTGAGATAAAATAGCGTGCCAATCTTTATGACTTAAGACCCCGCAAAGCCAAACATTGTAAAGTGATAACGCAGTTAAATATCAAACGTAGATTTCAACGCGGATTGGACAGCGTAAAAATGGGATATTTATGAAAATGGAGATAAAATGGGAAACGAAAGGCTTCCCTGCTCAAATGTGAAAACCGCATTAAAATTTGTGATAGTGCCCAAAATTGTTTAATCCATAATAGGAACGCATGTTCCAGTTATAGCAATATTCTCAATTTTGGTTCCTATTATGGCAAATCCCATTGTTTTTTTATGGGAGATTGACCATAATGGGCCATAATCATTTTTTAAAACTATGTTTTAGGAAAAAAATATTTAAGCTCTTTTAGTGGAATGTACTTTCCTTTTAATTCCACCACGTTTTGATATCTTTCTTCTTCTTTTTGGCATTACATCCCACACTGGGACAGAGCCGCCCCGCAGCTTAGTGTTCATTAAGCACTTCCACAGTTATGAACTGCAAGGTTTCAAAGGCAAGTTACCATTTTTGCATTCGTATATCATGAGGCTAACACGATGATACTTTTATGCCCAGGGAAGTCGAGACAACATCCAATCCGCAAATTGTCTAGACCGGCAACGGGAATCGAACCCAGCCACCCTCAGCATGGTCTTGCTTTTTAACCGCGCGTCTTACCGCACGGCTAAGGAGGGCCGACAGATACGTATTTCGACCTCAACTGTGAGGCCGTCTTCAGTGTCTCGTACTTGACTCGACTAAGTCTAGTTCTTATACGAAAAAGCCGTTTGGAAATTTGATTTCGCAGCAAGGAAGCTTTTTGTATGGAATTTTTGCTCGTTTGTTTACGCTTTGCACTGAAAATGAATCCCCCCCCCCTCCCGCGTTGATTACTCAGACTGAGTAAAATTGAATTGCCGTTTTTTTCGACTGTCCATTCAAAACGGAAGAAACGCAGTAACTGCTAGAATTGAAAATGAACAAAAAACAAAGCTCGTTTTCTACATCCAATTAGAAATTCCATCAATTGCTTTCTCCCACCTATCACATTGGCAGCTCGTTAACCAAGACGAACCTCTGCTCCTCGAATCTGACTAAAAAAACTCCAATAAGTTCCGCATGAACTCGTTGCAAGTGCAGAGGTACATTCGGCTTGCAGTAGGCGAGTGGCTACATTGACATGCATTCTGACGTGGCAGGCGCCAGTGTGACCTAACAAATGAGTTCACCTTTACTTGTACATTGAAAATTAGTGCTAGTCCCAAGCAAACATCTGTTGGTTCTCTTACCCTGACAATCATAACAGTTTCCAAATCGAAAGTCGAGGTGTCGCGATTAAGCGTAGAAAATTTAACTTGAATCAAGTATAAAAAGAGCTTTAATTTTGAAAGTTGCTATAAAACTAAATACAGTGTCGTACGCAAAAATCGCTACGCAAGAACAAAAATGGACGCCATTACAAAACCATGACAACAAAAATACAAACTCCTAACCTTTTGAAGAAGGTTAAATAAATTAACTGAATCGTCGGATGTCCCGCAATAAAGTACAGGTAATCTTCGATATAACGTACCCCCGATATAACGTACACTCGATATAACGTCACTCGATATAACGTACATTTTTCCCCGATACAACGTACACTTTTTAAAATAGTTTCCATTTGGTTAGTTATTAGAAAATAATTATATTTGTTGTCATGAACATTCATGTAAGGGTCACATCATCTTATGGTATCTAATTTTATGACCTAAAGACATTATTGTTACTGCTTTCTTCAGTTCACAGGATCCTAAAAATTCTCACGAGCTATTGGCAAATATTGAGGCAATGCGGATTTAAACATGTTCTATGGTGAACAAATGTCTGATCGATATTAGGCATAAGTTCTGTCAAAGTCAGAACTTATGTTGGGTCTAAGTCGTTCAATGTCGGGTAATGTCTTCTTCTTCTTCTTATTGGCATTACATCCCCACACTGGGACAGAGCCGCCTCGCAGCATTTTTGCATTCGTATATCATGAGGCTAACACGATGATACTTTTATGCCCAGGGAAGTCGAGACAATTTCCAATTCGAAAACTGGATAGACCGGCAGCGGGAATCGAACCCAGCCACCCTCAGCATGGTCTTGTTTTGTAGCTGCGCATTTTAACGCACGGCTAAGGAGGGCTCCTCGGGTAATGTATCGGTATTGTTGATAAAAGATTAATTTGTATAGCAGCAAAGAAATGCCATGTAGGTGCTATGAAAACTGAGTAAACTGCCAAATCAAATTCAGCATCATTAATTATTTTGAAGTTGTATGTTGGTAACACCACAGACAAACAGACGTAACAGCTTGAACATTTTTCTGAAAAATCCATCGTCCAACTCCTCTACCACCATCTTGCGAGCATGTTACACGAAACAATGTTTCGTAAGACATTGTCACCAGAAGGCGCTGGAGTGAAATGTCAAATTAGAAGGATTACGACGCTAGCGCCTCTAGTTGTGAAATGCGCAATCAATCAAATTCAAATGGATCGTTGAAGTCATGGTCGATGGCAATGTCTCTAGTGTTACGTCTGTTTGTCTGTGGTAACACTGTGTAGTGTAGGAAGTTTGTTGACATATCATCCTGAACGAAGCATCGTAAAAATTGAATTTCTAAAAATGGCACCGAAAGTTTTTAAAGATGTTCGTGGTGAAAAAAAGAAAAGGTCCAACATTCTTTTGACCGACAAAGTGAAAATACTTCAAGATATAGAGCAAGGCATGTCTACTCGATCAATTATGTGCAAATACAAAGTAAAATGTCGATCAACGATCAACAGTATTAAAAGTGCCAAAGATTACATACTGTCTACAGTTGCAGATGTTCAAGGGAATATTTGTAAGAATGTTTGAAATTTATTAAAACTAGTGCTCATTAGATAACCGCTTACAGCAAACCGCAAACGCATGAAGAAGGCCCGCCACCCAGCGGTAGATGAGGCACTATATCTCTGGTTCCTGCAGAAACGACAACTTCACGTTCCGGTAAGCCATGAAATGTTACAGATGCAGGCTCAGGTGTTCTACAATAAAATTGTTGGTGAAGGTATATACGGCAGCCGAGGATACATTGATAGATTTATTAAAAGGCATGATATACGGCACCTTAAGATTACAGGGGAAAAGCTTTCCAGCAATATTGCGGTAATCGACCAATACGTTGAAGATTTTGCACAGGAAATGCGTGATCGAAATTTGCAACCGTGTCAGATATTTAACGCTGATGAAAGCGGCCTTTATTTTAAGGTCTGTTCATCAGCAACATATGTTGATAAAAATTCTTCCAGTGCCCCTGGAAGAAAGGTAAATAAGGAGCGCTTGACATTCATGCCTTGTGCAAACATGGACGGTTCACTGAAACTTCCACTTATGCTTATTGGAAAATTCAAGAATCCAAGAGCTTTGAAAAATCTCACGGAGCTTCCTGTTTACTATCAAGCATCCAAAAACGCCTGGATGACTAGTAACTTGTTTAAAGGATGGTTTTTTGATCAATTCGTCCCAATAGTAACTGCCTTTTTGAGACAATCGGGGTATCCTGTGAAAGCAGTTCTTGTGTTGGACAACTGCTCTGCACACTACACTGCAGAGGATCTACGAACGAGTGACGGTTCCATCTATTGTAAATTTTTGCCTCCGAACACTACAGCTGTTATCCAACCGATGGACCAGCACGTGATACAGATGGTGAAGACAAGGTACAAGAAGATCCTGACAAGTGAAATTATTGGCAGAGGGGATGATTTCCACGACAGCTTAAAAACCGTCAATGTCAAAGATGCTATGTTCTGGATAGCACAAGCGTGGGATGCCGTTCCTGAATCTTCCATTCAGAAATCTTGGAAAATGTTGTACAATGAGTCGCATATCGATGATGAAGACGATTTATCGTTGTCGAAGTTGCAAGAAAGGCTAAGGGACATTGCAAACAGAATCAGTCAGATTGGTGCAATCGACGAGGAAAACGCAGAGTTTGAAACCCTGAAAGATGATGAAATTGTCGAGAAGGTACTGAACCCATCTGCTGAACATGATGCTACGTACTCTACAAACCATGACAATGAGGAGAGCCTTCACGTATCTGTGTCACTTGATCCTGAAGATGAAAACATTAATGTTTCTGATGAATCCGCTTTGTCTGCCGCCAGTGTTATGGTTAGATATGCTGAGGAGCAGGGTTGGCCACTGAACACTCAGTTTTCTTTGCGAAAGATGCGGCAAGATATCCTGGACAATTTGGCTGAAAGAAGAAATTGAAAACTTTGGCTATCCATGCCGTGCTTCCGAAATCTTATAAATTTACAAAAATTTGCTTACTTTTTATAACAAACCATGGAAAAAGGTGGATTTTTTTAAGAATAATGTTCAAAAATGTTGAAATTATAATCAAACAGATATGAACTACTTCTAGATAAATATAAAAACCAAAACCAAAAAAAAAAAAAAGAATTTAGCATTTTGAAAGAAAAAAATCACGTTGTTTTATTTAAACCTGAAGCTTAACAACTAGAATCAATAAAAACAAATAATCGTCTTACTAAGATGCGTTATCATGTTGAAATACGAGTGCGTACTGTTTCATTTAACTCCACAATAAATTATTTCTATCGACAAATACATTTCAACATCAAATGTAACGCCGATCCCAATGCCTTGTAAGTCAAGTAAGAGACACTGAAAACGAACAATTCAGAGAGATATTAAATTTAACAGTACGAACTCTTTTTTAGATAAGTTTATAGTTATTATCGGGGTATCCAGTGCCAAGTTCCAGTTGGAATGTAGAGCCATTGAAGAAGAAGAAGATAATTATTTTATTTACTGCTTGTAATTATCAACCTACAAAACCTAATGATCGTTCATCACTATTTAATTTCGTAACGTAATTATTGTAAAGGGAGGGAAAACATTATCACAGATACAAAATTGTTAATTTATCATGCAAACAATGTAACGAAGAGCAAGTGATGGGTTCACAATTTCTATAGATGTCTAGAGATTCTATAGATAATAAATAAAGAATTTTCTTTGTTTTGAACAAAGTTTGTAAGAAATATTCATAAGAAAAGCTGTTTTACACTACTAGCTGATCCTCATTTCAAATAAATAATATTCTCAGATAAAGTACACAATAGAACAACATTTAAGTAGTACAAAATAAGAATTATTATTCATGCTTCGATATAACGTACAATTCGATATAACGTACAAATTTGAAATCCAAGTGTACGTTATATCGAAGTTTACCTGTATTTGCTTCTTATTAAGACTGCTGTTACCGAAAGAATTCAATCTTAATAGCAAAACTTCAGTTGTCAACCTCCAGATAAGAATATAAAAACATAAGTAACTTATGAGCCTCTTACAAATAAATAGCGAGTGACGCACTAAAAACCTAAAGGTTACTCTTCAGTCCCTTCACGAGTTACTCAGCATTTACCCACGAGTTATTAATGAGTAAAACAATTATCATATACGATAAACTTACGTTATTCAACCGTCATTCATGATTTCTCATGAGTTTTATATAAAGGCAAGCAAAAAACGAATTAATATACATACCTAAGAAAAATTGGAAATAGAAAAACTTCTAATAATTTGTGAGAAGTATCAGGCCATTAGATCGAAGGTCATTAGGCCGAATAGTCATAACGCTGAATGGCCATTAGAGTGAACGGTCATAAGGTCAAATGAGAAGTGAGAAGTGCGAAATAAGAAGTGAGAGGTTTTAAGTAAGAAGCCCGTTTTATTCTTGTTCTTATCTCTTTATCCTTTCTTTTTTCTTTCTTCCTGTTTTTCCGTCCTCTTTTCTTCCTTCCTTTTTCTTCTGTCTTCCTTCCTCCTTCTTCCTTTTTGTTTCTTCTTAACTCATTCTTTCTTTTTATTCCAACCCTATTTCATTCATTTATTTAGTCTACATCTAAACAGATAACACTGAATCAACAATTTGACGCCACAATACACGGTTCGAGGCCGCATCTCTCCATCCTCGGATACGCCCCACGCCTGCCAAGTCATTTTGCACCTGGTCTGCCCATCTCGCTCGCTGCGCTCCACGCCGTCTCTCATGTGCCTGCCGGATCGGTAGCGAACACCATCTTTGCAGGGTTGCTGTCCGGAATTCTTGCAACATGTCCTGCCCATCGTACCCTTCCGGCTTTAGCTACCTTCTGGATACTGGGTTCGCCGTAGAGTTGGGCGAGCTCGTGGTTCATTCTTCGCCGCCACACACCGTCTTCTTGCACATCGCAAAAGATGGTCCTCCTAAGCACCCGTCTCTCGAATACTCCGAGTGCTTGCAAGTCCTCCTCGAGTATTGTCCATGTTTCATGTCCGTAGAGGACAACCAGTCTTTTAAACGTCTTGTACATGACACATTTGGTGTGGTGGCGAATCTTTTTTGACCGCAGTTTCTTCTGGAGCCCGTAGTAGGCCCGACTTCCACAGATGATGCGCCTTCGTATTTCACGACTGACATTGTTATCAGCCGTTAGCAAGGATCCGAGGTAGTCGAATTCCTCGACCACCTCGAATGTATCCCCGTCTATCGTAACACTGCTTCCCAGGCGGGCCCTGTCGCGCTCGGTTTCGCCCACATGTACTTTGTCTTTGTCCGACAATGTCCATGTCATCCGCGAAGCAAATAAATTGACTGGATCTCTAGAAAATCGTACCCCGGCTGTTACACCCGGCTCTCCGCATGACACCTTCTAGCACAATGTTGAACAACAGGCACGAAAGTCCATCACCTTGTCTTAGTCCCCGGCGCGATTCGAACGAACTGGAGTGTTCGCCCGAAATCTTCACACAGTTTTGCGCACCATCCACCGTTGCTTTGATCAGTCTGGTAAGCTTCCCAGGGAAGCTGTTCTCGTCCATAATTTTCCATAGCTCTACGCGGTCTATACTGTCGTATGCCGTCTTGAAATCAACGAACAGATGATGTGTTGGGACCTGGTATTCAAGGCGTTTTTGAAGGATTTGCCGTACAGTAAAGATCTGGTCCGTTGTCGAGCGGCCGTCAACGAAGCCGGTTTGATAACTTCCCACGAACTCATTCACTAATGGTGACAGACGACGGAAGATGATCTGGGATATCACTTTGTAGGCGGCATTAAGGATGGTGATCGCTCGAAAGTTCTCACACTCCAGCTTGTCGCCTATCTTGTAGATGGGGCATATAACCCCTTCCTTCCACTCCTCCGGTAGCTTTTCAGTTTCACAGATTCTGACTATTAATTTGAGCAGGCAAGTGGCTAGCTTTTCCGGGCCCATCTTGATGAGCTCAGCTCCGATACCATCCTTACCAGCTGCTTTATTGGTCTTTAGCTGTTGGATGGCATCCTTAACTTCCCTCAAGGTGGGGGCTGATTGGCTTTCATCGTCCGCTGAACTGACGTATAGTTATCTCCTCCGCTGCCTTGACTTTCACTGCCTGTACTCTCAGCGCCATTCAAATGTTCCTCGTAGTGCTGCTTCCACCTTCGATCACTACACGTTCGTCCGTCAAGATGCTCCCATCCTTATCCCGGCACATTCGGCTCGCGGCACGAAGCCTTTGCGGGATGCGTTGAGCTTCTGACAGAACTTGCGTGTTTCTCCAGGCGGAATTTCTTCTGCTGAAAAAGGCGGGTCTGCTGTCTCCCCTTCCGTCTGTAACGTTCCACGTTCTGCCGGGTACCTTGCTGCAGCACGACCGCCCGCGCTGCGTCCTTCTCCTCCAGAATCTGTCTGCACTCTTCGTCGAACCAATCGTTCCGTCGACTTCGTCCCACATACCCGACTTTGTTCTACGCTGCGTTATTAATGGCTGCTTTAACTGTATTCCAGTAGTCCTCAAGAGGGGCCCCATCGAGCTCACCCTCTTCCGGCAACGCTGCCTCGAGATGCTGCGCGTATGCAGTGGCGACATCAGGTTGCTTCAGTCGCTCTAGGTCGTACCGTGGCGGTTGTCGGTACCGAACAAGTCAAGTACGAGACACTGAAGACGACCACACAGTTGTGGTCGAAATACGTATCTGCAAAGATAACGAAAATTAACTGGTGGAATTAAATGGAGAGTACTTAATTCATCTTAGACGGTTGAATTCCACTGAAAGAGCTAATATATTTTTCGGAAATCAGTGATGTTTTGGATCAAATAGCTTTTGACTTCTTATTTAAGGATTATCCAATTTGGTTATATGGATCACATAAAGCAAGAACCATTTCAGGAGAGATCTAACAGCCAATAGGCCGTATACTCAAGGAAATTCTCGGAAGACTTGAAATGAAACAATTTTTGAGGGCATATCCAATTTGGTTCTATGGAATACAAAGCGCATTATCTATTTTAAAAAAGAAATAGCAGCCGTTTAGATATGCCTAATGTTCAGGGAATTCTTGGATCAACTGCTATGGCAAAATTTCAATGCAGTGTTTCATCTCTTTGATTCTAATCCATCGCCAGCTGCTCTACAATGACTTTTCGCAGCATACTTTCGAGGCACAAATTAACATAAAATCTGAAGATTGCTATGCCCTGTTTTATTGTATTAATGTGTTTCTTATGTATTCTGATTGCTGTATTATGAGCATATTTTATCCATGTTTGTATAATAATTAGATTTAGAGGACATTTCTATCCTTATAGTCATTGAGACATCAGAAATAAAAAAAAAGAAATAAATGAAAATAAATAAATAAATAAATATTTTTCCTACAGAAATTCCTTCTACATAAATTTTACTAAAAACTCAACTCAATCTTTCCCCAGAAATTAAGATGAATTGCTCCTTAAGGAATTAGGAGGAATTTATCCTCCGAGGATCTCTGCGAATTATTCACCTCATTCTAAAAATTCTAGATCATCTCTAATAACTCTGGTGAATTTCTCCTTCACGAATTATGAGGAAATCTTCTCCTATGAATTATAAGAAATTTCTTCTGTTCCTGTGTAATTGTAGGGAGGAGGGTTGTTTATACTCCCAGTTTTTAATTTACCTACTCCAAGAATTTCTTATCTATGAGTTTTATGGATTTCCTTGTCCAGAAGTTCTGAGGAATGAATAATAAGTGTCCCAGAATTTCTGGATGGGAAACTCCTGGAAAATTTCTATCATTAGTTTCTGTAAATTTCTGTAGGATTTTCTGATCTTACGGAATTCTCTCATCTGGTGCTTTTTGTTGGCATTGCATACTCCATTTGAAAATTGCCATTGCAACTTGGTGTTTATCAAACACTTCTACAGTTTTTAACTGTGTCATAACACTAATACGATAATGCTCATAGGTATAGAGAAGAACCAAAAAAACTTACACCGTTCCATGAAATGGATTCAGTAACCTTCTGCATGCCCTTGCTTTGTGGCTGCCAGGCTAAGAAAGGGATGATAATTCAGGATTTTTGATAGTATTTTCACTAAAAAATTACAAACCTTTCCGGACGAACTGGTAAAACAAATTCATGAAGAAATTCCAAGAAGAATTCCGGGAGAGATAATGTATGCATTTATTTTTAAAGAAATCTTAGGTGCATTTTCTCATTTTATTCCTGAAGAATTATTTAACAGCGTACAATATAAATTATGCTAATTGCCATTAATGCGAGAGACGTGCAGATAATATTCCAAAAAAGTTTTGTTCGAAATAATAATTTTGATTTTTAAAGCGCGCTGATCCGTGCCGCCGCCGCCGCCGAGAGCAATCGTAGCGTGGCATCGGCTAAGCCACCCCCACCGTTGGAAAATTGCCTCCACGCCGCCGGTTCAAAGTGGATCGGAGCACAGGTCTATTTGGCCTAATGACCATTCGACACCTATTCAGATATATGTAATTAAACCGGCCTTCCTTAGCCTAGTGGTGAGATGCACGACAATAAAGTAGGAGCATGCTGAAGGGGGTTGAGTTCAATTCCCGCTTTGGTCCAAATATTTTTGGGATAATATTTCTTTTTTCTTATTGTCTTTATTAATGAGGTTTTCGGCCTCATTAATAAAGACAATAAAAAAAATTAACCGGCCTTCCTTTTTGGGATAAATATTTAGTCCACTTAGCTTAGAGTTTCATCGTGCATATAAATGCAACAAGGTACTTGTCTTAGAAACATCGCAATCAATAAATGTGATAGTGATTGCTGAACACTAAGCTGCTGCTTCTCATTGGCATTGCATCCCCCACTAGGACAATGCCGCCTCGCAGCTTAGTGATCATTCAGCATTTACACATTTAATAACTGCGAGGTTTCCAAACCAGAATTATTTTTTATTTCATTTGTATATCATGAAATTAACACGCTGATACTCAGGGAAGTGGACAACATTTTCAACTTCCTGAACTGAACCAAGAATCAAACCCAGCCACTCTCAGCATAGTCTTGTTTTGTGGCCGCGCATCTTACCGCACGGCTAAGGAAGACTTCACAGTAAGCTGCGAAGCGGCAATATTTCAGTAAAGAATGTATTGTACACTGAGGTGAAGAAGAAGAAGAAGAAGAAGATGATGATGAAAAAGAAGAAGGTGTTTTAAATCAACATTATCAAATTCCAGAACCTTCCACACCAGCAAACCTCTTGCCTGCTCTTCATCTCCCGCTCCACCTATCACAAACGAACGCAACCAGAGTTACATCCACCACATCGGGAAGGATCCCCTGGTATACCGAAACGTTGGCCAACATCTACGCCTCGCTGCCGAAAAGTATCCAAACAATGAAGCCTTGGTATCATGCCACGAGAACAAACGGTTCACATATTCCGAAGCGTTGGAAAAGGCCGACCGCATTGCTGCGTCTTTCTATCAGCTTGGTCTGAAAAAAGGAGATCGCGTCGGAATTTGGGCGCCCAACGGAAGCCAGTTCTATTTGTCATCGTTGGCCGCTGCACGAGCTGGGATGATTTCGGTAAGTTTCCTGGTCTTTCTACAGAGACGTATCTCATGCTCATTTTCTCCTATTACGAATATATGTCTTTTATTCACATCTATTAGATCGCTTTTGACTAGTTTTACACAAACCTTCGGTTAGTGAATCTTGATAGAAGTGTTTTATCTATGTTCTTTATAATTCCTCACGTATGTATTTCTACAGTTGTAAGAATTCTTGCATTCTCAAACTCCCAAATGTATTCATAGGTCCTGATCAATCCCGCCTATCAACCTCCTGAAGTTGAATATGCCATCAATAAGGTTGGCGTCAAGGCTATCATTGCACACGAAAATTTCAAAACTCAGGAGTACTACAGCATGTTGACTAGTTTGGCCCCAGAATTGTCTCATTGTAAACCCAGCGAACTGACAAGCTCCAAACTGCCATCCCTCAAATCCGTCATCATCGATAGTGAACAGAACAACAAACTACCGTAAAACAAAACGCCGTTTTCCAAATCATCACATGACTTCAAGTATTTCCTTTGTAGAGGTACAATCGCATTCAGGGACCTGTTCAATCTATCCTCGGAATCGGACATCTCGCAAATTGAGGCCCTACAGCCGAAAATACCGCCAGATAGTGGCGTTAACATCCAGTTCACATCCGGCACAACCGGTCAACCGAAAGCAGCATTCATGTCCCATTACGCGTTCGTTAACAATGCAAGAGCCATAGCCAAAAGGAACGAACAGGACCAGAAAGATCATCGCATCTGCCTGCAAACGCCGTTCTTCCACGTGTTTGGGATCGTTATTGGAATCACTGCTGCATTTACGTATGGATCCACACTTGTACTGCCTGGGCCAAGTTTTAAAGCGTCCGAATCTTTGGAGGCGATCGTCAAGGAGAAGTAAGCACCGTTTTGTTTCTGTGTAGAAATTATTTTGTTTTTAATCAAATAATATTTTGTTTCGTTGTATCCTGTAGATGTTCAGCAATTTTCGGAACCCCAACAATGTACGTGGACTTGGTCCGAGCCGTTCGTGAAAGTGGAATCAAGCTACCTCCCATAGATCTAGTGGTAACCGGAGGTGCAACATGTACCCCGCAGCTTTTCCTAGACATTCAGGAAATATTGGGAGTGAAAAAAGTGAAAACAGTTTTCGGAATGACGGAAGGCACCGCAGTTTTGTTTCAATCGTTGTTTGACGAATCGAAGGAAAATGTCCTGCAGACGGTTGGCCATGTGATGGATCATTACGAAGCTAAGGTGGTCGATCAGGATGGGCATACGGTACCACTAGGAACACCTGGCGAACTCTGGGTTAGGGGGTATGGAACGATGCTTGGCTATTGGGGTGATGAGCAGAGGACCAAGGAAACAATCGACGTAGATAAGTGGCTGAGGACGGGTGATCAATTCCAGCTGCGCGAAGATGGCTACGGACAGATTGTCGGTCGAATGAAGGAAATGGTGATTAGAGGCGGAGAAAATATTTACCCAAAGGAATTGGAAGATTTCCTAAGTACGCATCCGAAGATTCTGGAAACTCATTGCGTGGGAGTTCCGGATGAACGCATGGGAGAGGAACTCTGCGCCTATGTACGGCTTAAGGACTCTACGACAAAGTTGGATCATGCAGAGTTGAAATCCTTTTGTAAGGGAAAAATAGCTTACTTCAAGATTCCTAGATATCTGAGAATCATTGATAGTTTTCCAAAGACTGTTTCAGGAAAAATACAGAAATTTAAGTTAGTAGAGTTATTTAAATCGGAATCCGTCCAAACTACTCAATAATAAAAGTCTGTGAAAATGCTTTGTTTATAATCAGTTGAAGATGACATCATATCTAACGATTCCTTTCAAAATACACTTTGATATAATATTATTATTTATAGGTGGGCATCAATCCAGCTTTCCAAGCACCCGAGGCAGAATATGCTCTGAACAAAGGCGGTGTTAGGGCGTTAATTCTGGCTGAGCAGCATTATTCAACAAGCTACTACGATTTGACAAAACAAATAATTCCTGAGTTAACGAGCAGTTCGCCGGGTAAGCTGAGAAGTGCTCGAGTGCCGACGCTGGAGACAGTCATCGTTGATACTGCCGATGCGGTTCCACTACCGTGAGTTTATCGGATTTCAGCGACAGAAAAAGTCTTGAAAAATATGCATTCTATTTTAGTGGAACAATGTTGTACAAGGACATGCTACAACTTCCAACCGAACAACACATTTCGGAAATAGAATCTCTTCAGATGAGCATCTCTCCAGAAAGCGGGTTGAACATGCAATTCACGTCCGGTACCACCGGTCTGCCAAAAGCAGCTACTGTAACCCACAACGGTTTCGTGAACAACGCCATCCACTTGGCCTATCGCAATGAGTTCAATTTGAAGCATCATCGAATTTGCCTCCAGTTGCCGTTGTTTCATGCGTTTGCTATGGTGGTTGGAGTCCTGACCGCATTCACTTATGGAACGACTATCGTCGTACCGGGTGCTCGATACAAACCAATGGAATCCCTCGACGCAATCGTCAAAGAGAAGTAATTTATATTTCATTTTCTATGTGAATTTCTTTGTTAAAATTGCCATTTCTTAGATGCACAGCCATTTACGGTACACCCACTATGTATGTGGATCTGATAAACAAGGTTCGCGAATTGAATTTCAAGGTTCCTCCAATTGACTTGGTCGTCACCGGAGGTGCAACCTGTTCTCCCCAACTCTTCTCAGACATCCTGGAGTTCCTCAACGTCCGCAAGGCGAAAACCGTATATGGATTGACGGAAGCCTGTGGAATTGTCTTCCAGTCGTTGTTCCACGACACCCGAGATCATATTCTGAACACGGTCGGCCATCTAATGGACCACTTCGAAGCAAAAGTAGTGGACTTGCAGGGAAATATCGTTCCATTTGGAACGCCTGGCGAACTGTGCGTTCGCTCGACGGCGATGATGCTGGGCTATTGGGACGATGAGAAGAAAACGAAGGAAACGCTCGGCGACGACGGATGGTTACGAACTGGAGATCAGTTTGTGCTGCGAGAGGACGGTTACGGAAAGATTGTGGGTCGGGTTAAGGAGATTATTATTCGGGGTGGAGAGAATCTCTTCCCGCGGGAGATTGAAGATTATTTGAACACGCATCCCAAGGTTCTAGAGACGCATTGTGTGGGCGTTCCGGACGAACGGATGGGAGAGGAAATTTGTGCCTATGTTAGGCTGAAAAAAGAAGGGGAGACGTTGACTTACGAAGAGGTTAAGGAATTTTGTAAGGGACATTTGGCGCATTTCAAGGTGCCAAAATATTTGCGAGTAGTAGAAGAATATCCAAAAACAACGTCTGGAAAGGTGCAGAAGTTCAAATTGGTAGAAATGTTCAAAGATGAAATGCGGAAGAGCGGATAGTGGCGAATGGCGTTAGAATACTTAAAATTTCAGGAGCACTAATTTACGCATTCAAAACCCCGAGAACCGTTTCAGTTATGTCTATCGACTGTTCGACTGTTATAGCTATAATAACGCGGCATGTGGCCATTTTTTCGACAATAATCCATAACTTTCGTCTTCAAAGTAATAGCTTGCAGGAACAATTGAAAAACCACATTTGTTTTCTCTTAGTTCAGGATTACAATTTCAGTTTATGTTTTCTCTCATTTGAGTGAATTGCACAGGTTTTATGAATGTAACGGAAGTGAAACTACCGTCAATCCTATCTTTGAGCAGTGAGCTTAAGCATATTTAGCGCTTCTACGACGGTCTTCCGTTACTACCTACAAACAACTGTGTTATGGTTCTAAATACGGAGTATTTTAAATTACGGTTACGGAAAAAGTAGTCACTTTTTTTTAAACGTTCTGGAAAACGTATTTGAAATCACGGTGAGTTTTTGCTAGTTCACGAATTCGGGGACGCTTTTTTTGCATGTAAGAAAGTTTGTTATTAAACGCTTGATTTTTTTTTGTAATAATCGAGCATGCATGCACTGCCATATAAGGTGATTTAAATGTGAGCCTATTGGTGGGTATAGCAATCAATGGCACGGTCAGAAGTTAGTGATTTATGCCGTCAGATGTTAGTGCACGGAGTCTCTATATTGGGAAATATTATTTTTCAAAAATCAGTATCTCTGAAACACCCACCACGTGAAAGTATATGATCTCCTCTTTCATATCGTGGGTAAACTAAAATGTTCTATCGGGGGATCTAAAACCATTTTATTTTATTTTTTTCACTGTTTTTGGTGCAAACTCCATAGAAATCTCAAATGATAGCCGATTTAAAACCTCCCCCCAAATGTATGGAGAAATGACCCCCGATAAAACATTTTTAAAATGCACCTAATTGAAAGAGGAAAACCAATACTTCTATGTAGCGGGTGTTTTAGAGATACACAGAAAAAATAATGAAAAATAAACAGCGCGTAAAACTTAACATGCATAAATTAACGCTATTCTACGCTGAAACGGTTCTCTTCCTAACAAGATTGCTTACAAGTTGTATGCAATATTGACGATTCACGTCAAAAATTGTATACATTTGGGCTATCTTCCGTGTAGAACTACGCGAATAATGGCGTTCCATTTATGTGCATGGTTTTTAGCGTAAATTTCAGTAGATTTTTCTATCTGTGTATTGATTTTTTGAGAATAAGCATCTTCGGGCAAAGACACCGTGAGTGCCGTCAGAAGTTAGTGTTTTCTGCTGATAAAAGATATTTTAGTTACCAGATAAAGATTGTCGCTTCCGTTCCCTTTGTTCTGCTGTCCGAAACATGTGTGGTACCTAACTGTCAAATCGTATGTATTTTTCCTTCATTGACATTTAGATCCCCTATCCTCGCCAGCAAAAGATGTTCCGGACAGCGACGACAGTGACAATCTTTATCTGGTAACTAAACTATCTTTTCTGCTGATGCACTCCTCCCCTTACAGTTATGATTCCACTTAAGGTGATTATACAATCAAGCCAAGTGGTGAATTTCAAATTCACCACACGGTTTCTACTCCTGTTATGAAAAGTTCAAAGCTAGCGTAATAATTTTCGTACAATGTTGAAATTAAAGTCGATTGTTTAGCATAAGTAAGCAAACGATCTACGGATGTTTCATCTCCATGGGCGATGTGGTTCTCTCACTTCGTGCTCTTGAAAAATCACTAGAAAAAGCACGTGGTTTCCAAGATGGCCGATTTGTGGCTTTGTTGTATAACCACCTTAACGATATTCTTAACATTCTGTGTCTTCTATAAAGCCACAAAATCGATCAATTCAAGACAAAATTTTCAAAACGACTTATCTGCTTTTGTAAACAAAGATTCTAACGACGATTTGACGAATCTGATAGCTCTCCCACGCAAACAAGCACCATCAACAGGTAGCGCATATCTTCACCTACCTATTGGTGGTGTTGGTTTGCGTGGGAGAGCTATCAGATTCGTCAAATCGTCGTTTGAATCTTTGTTTACAAAAGCAGATAAGTCGTTTTGAAAATTTTGTCTTGAATTGTAGTATTCATACATGGATACCATCGTAAGGATCCAATCTTTCGATCCACTATGAGATATCCAATGTAAAATGGGTTTGATTATAAAAAAATTATGAGCTTTCATTCGATGCCAAATAACCGTATTGTGGAACACTTTGTGTTCAAGATGGCGGCGAATGTAAACAACGCCGTTTTTATGCAAATATCAGTTACAAACTAGTTCATAGAGCCAATGCAATTGCTGCAATAGAAAAATAACATACGGTTAGCGAAGAAGCAATTTATACAGGAAGAATTGAACTGTTCCATAAAGCCCCAAACGCAATACAACGGAACGGTGACGGAAACGGAAAATTTGACAGTTAGCCCATATATTTTCTGTCAAATTTGCCGTTTCCGTCGCCGTTCCGTTGTATTGCGTTTGGGGCTTAACTGTAGGAAAATATTGTCGCGGTCACAATTATTATGGAACATTGATTAAATCACATTTTTTCAAATAAATTAAATTTAAAGCAATTTAAGCATTCAAAGCATTTAGCACTATTATGGGTTGATAGATAGATAACTAATATTGCTGATAGGAACTTATTTATCATTGGAATTAGTGAATTTGATTGTGAAATTGTTGCATTTAGGCAAAAGTGTTTTATAATAGTGATGGGTGTTTTTAAGTGATTTTCATGCGGTCAGATGTTAGTGATTTTTGAATCAACCTGAACTTCACATTCTCCCTTAAATCATATTTTTCTTGAATATTCAGCACATTTTACTATAATTGCATATTCAAACAGAAGAAAGCATTTATTAAACCTGCGTTGTGCAACATACATGTCTGTTGGGATGACATTTATAAAGTGGAAGGGTTTTGTCAGGGCTTCGGTGATGTTTTACCGGTAATTATACAACAATACATTCCTGGGAATTGGTTTTTATTTATAAGATTCAAATGCTTTTATACATGCATGAATGAAAAACGGTATTTTTGTGTGGTATGGAAATGTTTCATAAAGCAACAATAAGGAAAAATAAAAGAATATTTACAAATGATTAATATAAATATGTTCTTCTCATTTTTCTTTTCAATTCCATAATATGATGTGAGTAAAATCGGAAACACTAATAGCGGTGCTCTAATATCGTTTTAAAATAATTTTGTCTCTAAATATTATCTTAGTTTGACGCTTTTCCGTAGTGCGAACAACGTGTCCAGTAGGGTGGCTCAAAAAACACTTTTTCAAATTTTTTGATGGGCCGCCCTCTTATTCGGTTCTATTTGATGCCCTGATGCTCTGGACAAAATTTCAGCCAAATCGGTCAACGTTTGGGCAGTGCTAAACTCGTTGGTAGTTTATATGGAAAAATGTATGCAGAAATATCCAAAAACAGTAATTTGCAGTTGGACGGCACAATTTACGATCAAGAATCATGATACTCATTCAGTTCTTGTAAAATAAAATACAGAATGTTATGCTGAGAACCGCGAGAAGATTAGAGTTTATTACGCAAAGATATTATCATTTTACTGCAGTGTTGTAGGGGTGAATTTATTTCTTTTCAAAGGTAAAAGAAACGAAATTTGCTCAAACCCCACTGCGGAGAAATGCTAATAACTTAGCCGAGCAAACTCGAATCTTCTCGCGGTTTTCAGCATAACATTCTGTATTAAATTCTCCAAGATCTAAATGAGTATCATAGTTCTTCATCGTAAGTTGTGCCGTCCAACTGCAATTCATTGTTTTTGGATGTTTCTGCATACATTTTTCCATATAAACTTCCAACGAGTTTAGCACCGCCCAAACGTTGACCGATTTGTCTGAAATTTTGTCCAGAGAATCAGGGTATCAAATAGAACCGAATAAGAGGGCGGCTTATCAAAAAAAATTGAACAAAGTTTTTCCCATACTAATTTGAGCCACCCAGTCCTCCGTAGTCTGTCGTATTGTAGAAGCTTAAGGACATAGTTGGAAGAGTACCACGATGGCTGCCAATATAGCACCCGTCCGCTAACGGGTCTGCGGCACCCCTCCTCCACCTCGGGTCTCCCACCAACATTCGAATACTAGCTAAAATAAAGGAAATTCATGATAACATTTTAAGCTCGTCCTTCTCGTCCTAAGCTCGGCAACTAAAACCAGCTGGGATGAAAGCGTGAAAAGTGAAGAACTTTTTGGAAGCAGTATTCAGGAACGACCGAGATTTCTCAGAATCTATAAATGTCTGGCGGTGGAGTTATAATCGCAATCTCTACAATTTTTTCAAAAATAACCACAAAAAAAAAAATTAAGCGTGTTTGGGTAAAATCTAACATTGCAGGAGAACCCAAGTTTTCTCCTCTGTGTATTTACCACCGGAAAATGCGCAAACAACATCTTATGAAAACTTTTTAAAAACTGCGGAAGAAATTGTATCGGATCTTCCACCTGAAGTCAAAGTACATATTATTATTATTTTGACGTAGGACTTACGTCTTTCTTTACTATACTGGGTGTCATTTAGATTTTTGGAAATCGAGAGCGTTACGCTGAGAGGAAAGATTTCAATCGTTACTAGTGCCTTTATCTTTCGATGGATTTTGAAGATTTATATTTCAACCGACTCGGACAATCTCCAGCAATTTGTCAATTTCATTGAAACTTAAGACTATTAACGATAAGTTATTGAAATTTTATATTGTTTTCAAAGCCAATAAAAATTTCATATAAAACCAATCTCGTGCATTCCTAACACGGACATCAGAATGCAGTATGCCACGGGCCTTCGGGTCCACCGCAAGATTTTCTTTGTGTATAAAAGAAACAGTGTCTGCCGTGTGCGAGTCATTACAATTCTTGACAGCAGCGCGTACTGATGCGCATTTTTCGTTTCGTTCGTTTGTTCGCTGTGTTTACCTACACAGCAAGCAATCGACAGCGGGAGCGCTGTCGGTGGGTCTGCGAATATGCATGAAAGAAGAGGGTGCTTTTTTGTCATTCTGTATTTGATGATGGTCGGATGCAGTGGTATCGGTTGCGATGGATTCGATCGCCCATCGCATCACTCGGAGTTAACGGCTGATGGCTGAGGCAGCGATGACAGCGGTGGTAGATGAAGAAAAATAAAATTAGCCCAGAGAGATTTGGACTCGGAGTTTGAAGCCAAAGCATTAGTTAATTTTTCGTTCACTTTTTAACAGTACCTCATCTATTTTAGTAGGGTTACTGTTCCTTGACTTGTTTCTTATTGATTTTTTTTCAGCAGTAAGCACGCATGTTAGCAAAAAGAAGCAAAGAAATTGGTGCTGTATTTCTTTGTATGGAAAACGGGACAGTTTCCCTAAAATAGCACATTTAGCCGAAGTATGAAAATTTTATTAATAGAATGTTTATACTTTAAATTTGGGGGCAGGCTGCACTTCGCCAACCACGCAGTCTGCGGAGGGTCCGCAAGTCGTCCTCCACCTGATCGATCCACCTTGCCCGCTGTGCACCTGGTTCCCGTCGGATCGTTGTCGAGAACCATTTTCACCGGATTCTTATCCGACATTCTGGCTACGTGCCCGGCCCACCGCAGTCTTCCGGTTTTCCCGGTGTGAACGATGGATGGTTCTCCCAACAGCTGATGCAACTCGTGGTTCATTCGCCTCCTCCGCGTACCGTCCGCCATCTGCACCCCACCATACATAGATGGTACGCAGCACTTTCCTTTCGAAAACTCTCAGTACGCGTTTGTCCTCCACAAGCATCGTCCAGGTCTCGTGTCCGTAGTGAACTACCGGTGTAATAAGCGTTTTGTAGATAGTCAGTTTGCTACGGCGGCGAACTCTATTCGATCGGAGCGTTTTGCGGAGTCCAAAGTACGTACGATTTCCTGCCATGATGCGCCTCCGAGTTTCTCTGCTGGTATAGTTATTGGCGGTCACCAGTAAGCCCAAGTACACGAATTCTTCAACCACCTCGATTTCGTCACCACCGATGCAAACTCGCGGTGGGTGGCTTATATTGACCTCTCTTGAGCCCCTTCCTATCATGTCCTTCGTCTTCGACGTGTTGATGACTAATCCGTTTAGCTTCGCTTTTCAGTCTAATGTAGGCTTCCTCACAAAGCCATGATATCAATGTCGTCGGTGAAACCAAATAACTGGACGAACTTCGTAAAAATCGTTCACTCGTGTCAATCCCTGACCTTCATATTACCCCCTCCAAAGCGATGTTGAATAGCACGCACGAAAGACCATCACCTTGCCGTAACTCTCTGCGCGTTTCGAAGGTACTCGGGAATGCCCCTGAAACTCGAACTACGCACATCAACCGATCCATAGTCGCCTTGATCAACCGTGTCAGTTCATCCGGAAATCTGTTTTCGTGCATTAGCTGCCATAGCTGGTTCCGATCGATTGTATCATATGCGGCTTTGAAGTCGCTAAATAGATGATGTGTGGGTAAGTTATATTCGCCGCATTTCTGCAATACCTGACGTACGGCGAACACCTGGTCTGTGGTAGAGCGTTCACACATAAATCCCGCCGGTACTGCCGCACGAATTCTCTTGCATTTGATGTTAGTCGGTGGCATAATATTTGGGAGAATACCTTGTAGGCGGCGTTCAACAATGTGATTGCGCGGTAGTTGCTACAATCCAGCTTATCGCCCTTTTTGTAGATGGGACACACGACACCTTCCATCCACTCCTGCGGTAGAGCCTCATCCTCCCAAACCTTGGTAATTACCCAGTGCAGCGCTCTAGCCAGTGCCTCGCCACCGTGTTTAAACAGCTCTCCTGGTAGTTGGTCAACTCCAAGGGCTTTGTTGCTTTTCAGCCGGCCGATCTCCTCCTGGATTTCCTGGAGATTCGGACCCGGAAGTCCCATGTCCGGCGTGCGTGCTCCTAGGTTCATTATCATACCGCAACCGTTGTCTGCCATATCGCCATTCAGGCGCTCTTCGTAGTGCTGCCGCCACTTTTGGATCAACTCACGCTCATTTGTAAGAAGGTTCCCGTTAATGTCCTTACACATATCGGGCTGTGGCACGTGGCTCTTACGTCAACGGTTCAACTTCTCATAGTACTTTCGTGCGTTATTAGCGGTACAGTTCCTCCGTCTCTTCACGGTCTCGATCTTCCTGCTGGCGGTTTTTCCTACGAAAAATCAAGTTTTGTCTGTTTCGGTCCCGTTTATATCGTGCCTCGTTCGCCCTCGTGCGGTGTTGCAGCATGCAATCTCGCCCATGCTGCATTCTTCTCTTTCACTAACTGCTCACATTCGCCATCATACCAGTCGTTTCTCTGATCCAGGGGCACCGTGCCAAGTGCAGCGGTTGCGGTGCTACCAATGGCGGGTCGAATATCTCTCCAGTCATCTTCAAGAGACGCTGCGCCTAGCTGCTCTTCCGTTGGGAGTGCCACTTCCAGCTGCTGCGCGTAGTCTTGGGCTAGTCTACCGTCTTGTAGCCGCCCAATGTTAAGTCGCGGCGTCCGACTTCGACGCGTGTTGTACACCGTCGAGAGCTTTGAGCGCAGACATACTGCAATGAGGTAGTGATCGGACTCAATATTCGCACTGTGGTAAGTTCGGACGTTCGTGATGTCGGAGAAGAATTTACCGTCGATTAGAACGTGGTCGATTTGGTTTTCCATTTCTCGGTTAGGTGATCTCCATGTGGCCTTGTGGATATTTTTGCGGGGAAAGAAGGTGCTTCGGACTACCATTCCGCGGGAGGCTGCGAAGTTTATGCATCGTTGGCCATTGTCATTCGATACGGTCTGCAGACTATCCGGTCCGATGACCGGTCTATACATTTCCTCCCTTCCTACCTGTGCGTTCATGTCACCGATGAGGATTTTGACGTCCTGCAGTGGGCATCCATCGTATGTCTGCTCCAACTGTGCGTAGAACGCTTCTTTCTCGTCGTCGGGTCTCCCTTCGTGTGGGCAGTGCAAGTTGATGATGCTATAGTTGAAGAAATGGCCTTTAATCCTCAGCTTGCACATCCTTACGTTGATTGGCTGCCACCCAATCACACGATGGCGCATCTTTCCCAGCACTATGAGGCCGGTTCTCAGCTCGTTGGTGGTGTCACAGCTTTGGTAGAAGGTAGCCGCTCGATGCCCGCTTTTCCACACTTTTTGTCCTGTCCAGCAAATCTCCTGCAGCGCCACGACGTCAAAGTTGCGGGGATGTAATTCATCGTAGACCATCCTGTCGCAACCTGCGAAACCTAGCGACTTGCAGTTCCATGTTCCAAGCTTCCAATCGTGATCCTTTATTCGTCACCTAGGTCTTTGCCGATTATATTGCATTATCTCTTATATTGTTCGTTATTCTTGGTTTTCCAGTCGGCTTATTGGGCCTGCGCAAACCTCCTGTCTCGTCGGAGGGCCGTCGTGTCAGGGCTATTAAGCGTCCCACCTGACACCAGGACTTGGACTTGTGCGCTTTAAGCGGCACAAGGTCGCTTTGGTGGGGCCTACATGCGGATGCATGCAGCTTTTCATAGGAATTTAACAGGGCCCACTGTCAAACCCCACCACATCCTAGGCAAGCCCCACAACTCGCAGATGGCCAGAGGAGGGTACGTCAAGCCCTTGGACATGATCCCTGCTGCCCGCATGACAGTTTTCATTGTACCAATACTTTCAAATCTTTGTTTTGGTACTCAACCCACCTTCACCTTAAAGACGCAGGTGTGCACCGGAGAAAAGCGGTAACGCAGCGTTGCTGCGTAGATGCACACTTGCGTTATTTTAACGCTGCGTGAACGTGGCATTGGAAAGCCGCCACGTGAGCATCGTCCTTAAGAGCTAAAAATGTAGATTACCTCCAAAAGTATACGAAACCACGTCTTCTAAATCGACATGTCTTGAAGATTGATGATGCTTTTTATTTAATTCATTTCGTTAAGCTTACGCAACTTGCAGATAGAATAGAGCAAGCTAGTAACATCAGGTAAGCCCAAATTTCAAATACAATATATGTAATTATCGCTCATTTAATGAAAGTCAGTGTATACATCAATGTAAGATAAGAATGGCGTTGATCGTTTGTTGAAGCAGAATTTCGTCAGACAATAATTAATTAACACTTGATGTGACGAGTGACGATAACGCAACGGACAATGCGAACTGACCATTAATGAGAAGGTCATTAATCTATCTGAAAGCATGCGATACTTTGAATGATTCCAATTATGGATGCATGTAGGAAATTATATGAAACTTCTTACCAATCGGTATTATTGATGCAACAGCCTATTGTCTTGATATGCAAATTTGCATTTTAGTTTCTTGGAATATTAAAAAAACGTATCGATTAAATCTAAATATATAGATATTTTACGAGATTTTTCATTTTGATGTTCCCATCGTTTCATTTCGTACCGACGTCAAAAAGGCTTCAATCGCATACCCTTAATTCCATTTTTGGTCCGCGATTGGACCTACACACAAAATAGTTTGCGCGTTGAAGTAAAATGACTTTCCAGCGATACAACTGAATCAATTGAATAGGAAAATTGACACACAATTGATGGATGTTTCACGTTATTGGAGTGGGCAGTGGGCAGATATGAGCAGCAGTAAATACTATGGCTTCAATATAGTAAGGCTATAATTAGACAGTCTTTGAAGCATAGAATTCCACATTCAGTAGAGGCGTTTCGAAGTATCTTCCCCTATGTAGCGAGACTATCCGTTTGGCTAAATAGAGAGCGAAACTATCTAATATTGTGTAGAAAGAGAAAAGATGTTTTAGTTGGAAATCTCACACGTTTGAAAATAGACGCGAGGAAACTGTGTACAAGGTTTGGCGTCGGGTGTTCAAGTCGCATCTCGTATAAACAGTTTAGTTTGAAAGGCTTGTTCAGTTGAATCGGATTTGATTTGGTGTCGACCAAGTAGCATTTGCTTCCCGAGAAGGCTATTGACTGCGGGTTGACTAGTCAATAATATTTTTTAATTTACTAGTCAATCGGAACGAAATAAATGTTACTGTTAAGTCATGAATAGAAGTAGTTTGATAAAATAACAACCTAAATCTTGATTGTTGCAAATTATCTTTTACGTTTCTAAGTGGAATTGTGTCGGAAAAAAATCAATATAACGCGATTGAATTACGATCAGTTTAACATCTACAATGCATATACCTTTATGTTGGCTATTTTAATTATCGCTTGTATGTTCAGCTACATACGTAGTTAGACGAATTCATTCATTATAGCAGTACACGAGTTCATCACTCAGTTATCTTCTGAGGCTTGTGCTGTATACATCACATACCAGCCTGGTTTGTTTGGTTTACATTCGAAATGATAAGAACGAGACGAATGTTTACGTTGCGTCGCAATCACAGGTATTTAGTGATTTTAGCAATGCTTTCAATATATTTTGTACAGTGGAATTAGTTGCATTCTATATTACAGTATCACGCGAAACTTAAGCTACGTCCACAACACTGGGAAGCACCCTTTGGTCTATAGAAATGTCGGCCAACACCTCAAACTGGCAGCGGAGAAGTTTCCCAATCAGGAAGCCTTGGTATCTGTTCACGAAGCCAAGCGACTAACGTTTTCCGATGTTTTGGATAAGGTTTCGAATTTGGATTCCAGCGTTTCTCTGAACCATTAATTGATTGAAAATTATATTTCTTTAGGTGGACCGACTGGCGGCTTCGTTCTACCAACTGGGTCTCCAGAAAGGTGATCGTGTTGGAATATGGGCCCCGAGTGGTACTCAGTTCTATCTATCCACATTGGCGGCGGCTCGTGCAGGAATGATCTCAGTGAGTTTTTTTTTCACATTTAACCGAACATTATAATTCTTTCATACTGTCTTCGTAGGTCGGAATTAATCCAGCCTACCAGATACCAGAAGTTGAGTACGCTCTGAATAAAGTTGGAGTTAAAGCACTCATCGCGGCGGAGAGTTATCGTAACCAGAGTTACTACGAAATGATTAAACAAATTGTACCTGAATTAAACACATCTTCTGCTGGAGAGATCGTTAGTTCAAAGGTTCCGTCCTTGTCAGCAGTTATAATGAATAGTGACAGTGGAAGCAAACTTAAGTAGCGGCATTTTCGTAATGGTACCATCAATGCTCGTTCCAAATATTTTTTTTTTCATTTTTCAGAGGAACCATATCCTACGAGGAGCTATTTAAGACAGTTTCAGAGAAGGACATTTCCCATGTGGAATCCATTCAGAACACAATTTCGCCTGATAGTGGTGTGAACCTTCAGTTCACATCAGGAACTACCGGGAAACCAAAGGCTGCACTTCTCTCGCACTACAACTTTATCAATAATGCAGTTTCATTGGGTCTTCCTCATGGTTTCAATTTGAGTAGAGAGCACCGAGTATGCCTTCAAGTTCCATTCTTCCATGTCTTCGGAGTGGTTGTCGGAATCATGGGGTCAATTAGTCATGGCTGTACCCTAGTTGTCCCGGGACCGGGCTATAAGCCATCCGCATCCGTACAGGCAATTGTCCAAGAAAAGTATCTTCACCATTGCTTGTTGACCTAAACCAAATTAATCCCAAATCTAATCAACAGGTGCAATGTTGTGACCGGAACTCCCACAATGTACGTGGATTTGGTGAACGAAGTCAGAAAGACGGGAATTAAATTACCACCAATCAAAATGACCGTCACGGGTGGATCTCCCTGTGCACCACAACTTTTTTCAGACATCCAGAAAGTCCTTGGAGTTGAACAAGTGAAAGCAATCTATGGACTTACGGAAACGACATGCGTGTGTTTCCACTCGGTTGCGGAAGAAACCCAGGAGAACATTCTACATACCGTCGGACACCTGGGGGATCATTGGGAAGCGAAGATTGTTGACGGCGAAGGCAGGTCGGTGCCATTCGGAACACCCGGAGAGTTGTGCGTTCGAGGCTATGGTACGATGCTGGGATACTGGGAAGATGAGCAGAAAACGAAGGAAACGATCGGAGTGGACGGTTGGCTTAAAACCGGAGACCAGTTCGTGCTCAGAGAGGACGGCTATGGAAGCGTTGTGGGACGTATCAAGGAGATGGTCATCAGGGGAGGAGAAAATATCTATCCGAGGGAAATTGAAGACGTTCTTATTACGCATCCGGATATACTGGAGGTGCATTGCGTCGGTGTTCCGGATGATCGGATGGGGGAGGAAGTTTGTGCCTTCGTTCGGTTGAACAATCAGGGAGATAAATTGGATGAGGAAAATGTGAAAGCATTTTGCAAAGGAAAAATCGCGCATTTCAAAGTACCCAAGTATGTGAAGGTCATCGATCAGTTTCCTAAGACTACGTCCGGTAAAATACAGAAATTCATTCTTTTAGAACGTTTCTTGGAAAATAAAGTGGAGTCTTAAAAATCCTAATTTATAATCTTGAATTTAATTGTTATGAGCGGATTTATGACACTAGTCATTCTTGTTGAAACTTTATTCTGTTTTATTAGTAATCTCATTGCTATCAGAAAATGTCTCATAAATCACTTTGAAAAGATTTATGGACCTGCGGTTGTGATGAAGAGCGTAACGTATCCAACTTTTAACGCTCGAACAAAGTTAAAAGTTTTGGTCGTAATGTTTTCAAATGAAGAACCCCTATATATTTTTTGCAAAGAGTTTTTAGGATGTCTCATATCTATGATCGGGCAGCAGGGACTATGTCCAATGGCTTGACGATCGCTCGCCAGGCCACTGCGAGTTTTGGGGCTTGCAGGATGTGGTGAGTGGTGAGGCTTGTCAGTGGACTCTGTTAAACCTCTTTAAAAAGCTGCATGAATCCGCAAGCAGGCCCTACCAAACCGACCGTGTGCCGCTCAAAGCGCACTGAAGCCCAAGTCCTGGTGTTAGGTGGGACGCTAAACAGCCCTGACACGACGGCCCTCCGACGAGACAGGAGGTTTGCGCTGGCCCAATAAGCCGCCTAGAAAACCAATCATTACGAACAATATAAGAGATAATGCGACTCGATATAATCGGCAAAGACCCAGGCGACGAATACAGGATCACGATTGGAAGCTTGGAACATGGAATTGCAAGTCGCTAGGTTTCGCAGGTTGCGACAGGATGATCTACGATGAATTACATCCCCGCAACTTCGACGTCGTGGCGCTGCAGGAGATTTGCTGGACAGGACAGAAAGTGTGGAAAAGCGGGCATCGAGCGGCTACCTTCTACCAAAGCTGTGGCACCACCAACGAGCTGGGAACCGGCTTCATAGTGCTGGGTAAGATGCGCCAACGCGTGATTGGGTGGCAGCCAATCAACGCAAGGATGTGCAAGCTGAGGATTAAAGGCCGTTTCTTCAACTATAGCATCATCAACGTGCACTGCCCACACGAAGGGAGACCCGACGACGAGAAAGAAGCGTTCTACGCACAGCTGGAGCAGACATACGATGAATGCCCTCTGCGGGACGTCAAAATCGTCATCGGTGACATGAACGCACAGCTAGGAAGGGAGGAAATGTATAGACCGGTCATCGGACCGGATAGTCTGCACACCGTATCGAATGACAACGGCCAACGATGCATAAACTTCGCAGCCTCCCGCGGAATGGTAGTCCGAAGCACCTTCTTTCCCCGCAAAAATATCCACAAGGCCACATGGAGATCACCTAACCAAGAAACGGAAAACCAAATCGACCACGTTCTAATCGACGGTAAATTCTTCTCCGACATCACGAACGTCCGAACTTACTGCAGTGCGAATATTGAATCCGACCACTACCTCGTTGCAGTATGCCTGCGCTCAAAACTCTCGACGGTGTACATCACGCGTCGAAGTCGGACGCCGCGGCTTAACATTGGGCGGCTACAAGACGGTAGACTAGCCCTATGATACGCGCAGCAGCTGGAAGTGGCACTCCCAACGAAAGAGCAGTTAGGCGCAGCGTCTCTTGAAGATGGCTGGATGGCGAATATCTATTCGATCCACCATTGGTAGCATCGCAACCGCTGCACTTGGCACGGTGCCCCCGAATCAGAGAAACGACTGGTATGACGGCGAATGTGAGCAGTTAGTGGAAACGAAGGATGCAACATGAGCGAGATTGCTGCAACACCGCACGAGGGCGAACGAGGCACGATATAAACGAGCACGGAACAGACAAAACTCGATTTTTCCGGAGGAAAAAGCGCCAGCCGGACGATCGAGACCGTGAAGAAACGGAGCAACTGTACCGCGCTAATAACACACGAAAGTTCTATGAGAAGTTAAACCGTTCACGTAAGGGCCACGTGCCACAGCCTGATATGTGTAAGGACATAAACGGGAACCTTCTTACGAACGAGCGTGAGGTGATCCAAAGGTGGCGGCAGCACTACGATGAACACCTGAATGGCGATGTGGCAGACGAAGATGGCGGTATGGTGATGGACCTGGGAGAACGCGCGCAGGACATAATTCTACCGGCTCCGGATCTCCAGGAAATCCAGGAGGAGATTGGCCGGCTGAAGAACAACAAAGCCCCCGGGGTTGACCAACTACCAGGAGAGCTATTTAAACACGGTGGTGAGGCACTGGCTAGAGCGCTGCACTGGGTCATTACCAAGATTTGGGAGGAGGAAGTTTTGCCGCAGGAGTGGATGGAAGGTGTCGTGTGTCCCATCTACAAAAGGGCGATAAGTTGGATTGTAGCAACTACCGCGCAATCACATTGCTGAACGCCGCCTACAAGGTACTCTCCCAAATTTTATGCCGTCGACTAGCACCAACTGCAAGGGAGTTCGTGGGGCAGTACCAGGCGGGTTTTATGGGCGAACGCTCCACCACGGACCAGGTGTTCGCCAAGTACTGCAGAAATGCCGCGAAATGCCATCATCTATTCATCGACTTCAAAGCCGCATATGATACAATCGATCGGGACCAGCTATGGCAGCTAATGCACGAACACGGTTTTCCGGATAAACTGACACGGTTGATCAAAGCGACGATGGATCGGGTGATGTGCGTAGTTCGAGTTTCAGGGGCATTCTCGAGTCCCTTCGAAACCCGCAGAGGGTTACGGCAAGGTGATGGTCTTTCGTGTTTGCTATTCAACATCGCTTTGGAAGGGTAATACGAAGAGCAGGGGATTAACACGAGTGGCACAATTTTCAATAAGTCCGTCCAGCTATTTGGTTTCGCTGACGACATAGATATTATGGCACGTAACTTTGAGAAGATGGAGGAAGCCTACATCAGACTGAAGAGGGAAGCTAAGCGGATCGGACTAGTCATCAACACGTCGAAGACGAAGTACATGATAGGCAGAGGTTCAAGAGAAGACAATGTGAGCCACCCACCGCGAGTTTGCATCGGTGGTGACGAAATCGAGGTGGTAGAAGAATTTGTGTACTTGGGCTCACTGGTGACTGCCGAAAATGACACCAGCAGAGAAATTCGGAGACGCATAGTGGCTGGAAATCGTACGTACTTTGGACTCCGCAAGACGCTCCGATCGAATAGAGTTCGCCGCCGTACCAAACTGACAATCTACAAAACGCTAATTAGACCGGTAGTCCTCTACGGACACGAGACCTGGACGATGCTCGTGGAGGACCAACGCGCACTTGGAGTTTTCGAAAGGAAAGTGCTGCGTACCATCTATGGTGGGGTGCAGATGGCGGACGGTACGTGGAGGAGGCGAATGAACCACGAGTTGCATCAGCTGTTGGGAGAACCATCCATCGTTCACACCGCGAAAATCGGACGACTGCGATGGGCCGGGCACGTAGCCAGAATGTCGGACAGTAACCCGGTGAAAATGGTTCTCGACAACGATCCGACGGGCACAAGAAGGCGAGGTGCGCAGCGGGCAAGGTGGATCGATCAGGTGGAAGATGACTTGCGGACCCTCCGTAGACTGCGTGGTTGGCGACGTGTAGCCATGGACCGAGCCGAATGGAGAAGACTCTTATATACCGCACAGGCCACTTCGGCCTTAGTCTGATTAAATAAATAATATCTATGATCGAAATACACAAGATGCAGAAATGTTCAAATTAGTGAATTTCGAGTCGCTGAATCAATTTTGAAATCAGTGAAGCTCATCACAAAAACTTTTGGTTAGATAATATTTTCAAATCGTATCACACTTTTTCTGGTAAACGATTTATATCAGAATTGAATTCATTTTCCCAAACTACATTAGGCTAGATGTACCAGTTGTGGCTATAGCACCAGTTGTCGCACTAGTGCTTTATATGCCAAATAGCCAATCAAATCACCGCAAACCAAGTTCATATCGATAAAGCATATTCATATGATACGATAACACCTTTGATCTCCTCCAAAACAAGCAAAGCATAATTGTAAAAATTGATTTTGCTTAATTTTTGACATCCTTTGCACCAGTTGTGGCACTAGTGATCCCTATTTGGCCAATCCCATAAGAAAACAATGGCCAAATAAGGAACCAAAATTAAGAATAGTGCCACAGCAGGTGCATGCGTTCCTATTATGGTTTAATCAATTTTGAGGATTATGACAAATTTTATTGTGGTTATCACAGCTGTTCTAAGGAGCAGGAAGTAAAACCTTTCGGTTGATATATAAAGTCAACCCACATGCCTTTTACTTATTTTTAAAAAAATAGTTGTTCTTATGTATGGCGACAATTGGTACACCCACCCTATATCCATTTCTTTTTTTAGACAGATTTTTTTACACGGCCGTGTAATAAATCCCATATATACTTTTTGGAGGAAGAAGAAAATAGACAGAAGGGAGAAAAAAGAAGGAAGTAGAAAGATGGAAAAATCAGGGAAGAAGGAAAAGAAAATGGAAGGATAAAGAATGGGAAAGCAAGAAGAAAGAAGGAAAAAGGAAGATGGTAAAAGGAAAAGAAAGAAGGAGAAGGAAGAAGGGAGAAGGAAAAGAAAGGAGAAGGAAGAACGAAGAGGGAAGAAGGAAAAAGGAAGAAGGAAAGAAGAAGAAGAAAGAGAAAAAAGGAAGTAAAAAGGAAGAAGAAGGAAGAGGGAAAAAGAAAAAGAGAAGAAAGATGGAAAAAGAAAGAAGAAGGAAGGACGTAGGAAGTATTATTTATTTATTCAGACTAAGGCCGTAGTGGCCTGTGCGGTATATAAGAGTCTTCTCCATTCGGCTCGGTCCATGGCTACACGTCGCCAACCACGCAGTCTACGGAGGGTCCGCAAGTCATCTTCCACCTGATCGATCCACCTTGCCCGCCGCGCACCTCGCCTTCTTGTGCCCGTCGGATCGTTGTCGAGAATCATTTTCACCGGGTTACTGTCCGACATTCTGGCAACGTGCCCGGCCCATCGCAGTCGTCCGATTTTCGCGGTGTGAACGATGGATGGCTCTCCCAACAGCTGATGCAATTCGTGGTTCATTCGCCTCCTCCACGTACCGTCCGCCATCTGCACCCCACCATAGATGGTACGCAGCACTTTCCTTTCGAAAACTCCAAGTGCGCGTTGGTCCTCTACGAGCATCGTCCAGGTCTCGTGTCCGTAGAGGACTACCGGTCTAATTAGCGTTTTGTAGATTGTCAGTTTGGTACGGCGGCGAACTCTATTCGATCGGAGCGTCTTGCGGAGTCGAAAGTACGTACGATTTCCAGCCACTATTCGTCTCCGAATTTCTCTGCTGGTGTCATTTTCGGCAGTCACCAGTGAGCACAAGTACACAAATTCTTCTACCACCTCGATTTCGTCACCACCGATGCAAACTCGCGGTGGGTGGCTCACATTGTCTTCTCTTGAATCTCTTCCTATCATGTACTTCGTCTTCGACGTGTTGATGACTAGTCTGATCCGCTTAGCTTCCCTCTTAAGTCTGATGTAGGCTTCCTCCATCTTCTCAAAGTGACGTGCCATAATATCTATGTCGTCGGCGAAACCAAATAGCTGGACGGGCTTATTGAAAATTGTACCACTCGTGTTAATCCCTGCTCTTCGTATTACCCCTTCCAAAGCGATGTTGAATAACAAACACGAAAGACCATCACCTTGCCGTAACCCTCTGCGGGTTTCGAAAGGACTCGAGAATGCCCCTGAAACTCGAACTACGCACATCACCCGATCCATCGTCGCACTAAGGGGTAACTGGACCAAAATCCTGGCCAAAATTATATTTCGGCGTTTTATGATGCAAAAACATAGTAACAATCGATTTTCGAACATTTTTACAGGTGTAAATTCACCTACCAGTGAGAAATGATCTTTCTTGAAATGTTCATAAAATGAAATTATAAACTGATACAGAAGCGACAGCTCCATGACAGTTCATTTTTTCACACACTTTTGTCCTTAATTCACGTGGGAAACGTGGAAAATGAAAAATCTCGCGTAGCATTTGATAAAGATCTATTACAGAAAGGTAAACATTAATCGATTCAAAACAAAACATTGAATTTTCAGCTCCCATTTCACAAGTTCATAATTGTTTTTGCACCCTTATGGGTCGTTCATAAACTTTTTGCTTAAAACATTTTCATCTTACAATAACATAGGATTGATTATTTTTGGAGAGGAAATATTTATTTCTATTTCCTGTTTTGGTCCTTTGTACAAGGTTGCCTCATATGGTTACTTCACTTAAGACCAAGTAGACTGCTTATTCGAATTGTTTCTATTTAGCTTGAAGTGGCACTTGCCCGTTTTATCCCCTATCCCATCTTATTTCTTTGCTTCAACTTGTCTACATAATATCAACTATTATGTATTTAAGTTATATCGAGTTTTACATATCTGTTGTCAATGCAATCGCCAAATTCAATACAAATGATATTTAGATTTTTCATAAGGGAAGGAGATGAAAGATAATAGAGCATTCGCTATGCTTTGTAGAGATTTAAATGAGTAGCAGATGCCCCAAACTAACATTATTATTTGAGGGTTAGGTTACAAAATTGTATTAAAAAGTTTTTTTTTTTAATCGGCTCCGTAACGCTCTACAGCATTTGAGCCTACCAAATGAACGAATGAATAACAAAAAACAGAGTATGTTACTGTTGTATTCAATCATGTCTATGTGTCAAATGCCTCGAAAACCAGAAAAAGCTATCTGCGGAATTTTTCTGCCTATATACTGTTGAAAACAATGGCAGAAAATATGAAAACAACCTATTTTGAAGTTACTCGCAAATTCGTTTGCGGACGAGTGCGGATGATCTTTAACCCGCAATGGAAAGATGAAAGCCTATATTTTCATGTGTGTACAATCTCGTAGCGGAATACGAGGGAGTACTTCTACTTTGTTAGTTACTTAGTTTGTTAAAAAATGTCAAAAATTCCATGTTATTTATGTTTATGAAATAATATCTTAATGTTTAATATAATTCATTTCAACTCATGGAGGTCCTAGGGCAGTCTATAAATGATGTTTTGTGTACGATAAACCTAACATTATATGTGCTGTTTAGATTAGTCAGCAGTGGTAACTGATCTTTGTCTTGCGGCACGCTAAAAACCATCAAATTAACATGATTTTTGATAGGTTGTCATTAATACTAATAAGGAACAAACGTAAAAATTTCAATGACTCATAATGGAGATAATATTGAAGAATATTCTAAAAATATAATAATATGCAAAAGTTCGAAAAACGAGAAAGGGTTTTTGGCCAGCCATTTGTTCTAGTTACTCCACCGTGCGTCGCTTTGATCAACCGTGTCAGTTTATCCGGAAAACCGTGTTCGTGCATTAGCTGCCATAGCTGGTCCCGGTCGATTGTATCATATGCGGCTTTGAAGTCGATGAATAGATGATGTGTGGGCACTTTGTATTCGCGGCATTTCTGCAGTACTTGGCGAATGGCGAACACCTGGTCCGTGGTGGAGCGTTCGCCCATAAAACCCGCCGTAGGACGTAGACGCCGACGTAGGAAGTAGGAAGAAGGAAAACAAAGAAGGAAAAATAAAGAAAGAAGAAGGAAGACAGACGAAGGAAGGCCGAAGAAGGAAGAAGGAAAAAAGTAGATAAAAGTAAGATTGAAGATGGAAGTAGGACAAAAGAGGAAGGAAGAAGGAAGAAAGAATGGAAAAGATGGAAGAAGAAAGAAGGGAAGAGAAAGGATTGACCTTAAACCTTTTGTCCCTTTTGATCTTTTGTCTCTCTCGATCTTTTGTTTCTTTCGACGTTTTGTCCTATCGACGTTTTGTGCTTTCGACATTTATCCTTTATGATCTTTCGTCCCTTCTTGTCTCTTTCGAGAATAGTACAATGGAAAACAACTCTAGAAAAACATTATTTTACTGCCATTATTATCATCAACAATTCACTTTGTTTTAATTTTCTGTGAAGCTTTCTCTTCCTTCAAAGCAGCATTTTTGACAGCTAAAGCAACATGATTGACAACTGAAACAATGCGCTGTGCTGTATTAAAGCCTCTCACGGTGTCATTCCGAATGGCTGCCTTGCGGCTCATCAACACAATTAGCACCGAGCAGTTTATTTTTGATAGAAAAACTACACCTGATTATCCTTTTACTAGCAAAATTATCAGAGCTAAGTTTGAAACTCAATCTACATATTGATATAATATCGAATCATTTAGCTTCGATTTAATACAAAAAAAAAACTTAGTGAAGTGAACTTAGAAGTGAAAGTTGTTGAAATTTACACGAAAGTAATGCACATAAAGGGAATGCCAAAAATAGCGTAATTTTAAACTATATTTTTGCTTGGATGTATGCAATTTGTATTGCAGTATGCCACTATTTATTCAATTAAGTGGTATAATGCTATACAAATTGCATACATTTAGGGTGAAATTGATGGAAAAGATTCATGTATGCTCAGAATAGTGTAATTTTCCGCGTCTGTATTTTTTACGCGCTGATTAGTTTTCATTATTTCTTTCTGTGTAGGGTGAAACTACTCAAATAATACCTGGCGGATTTTAACGCGAAACCGATCTTCTAACTTTGACGGGAACTACCACGACAGCGCAAAGTTAGTCGCTGGCAACTTATTTTCAGTAGGAAAAACAGATACCTGAGGAGACAACTTAGGTAGAGCCGGGTTGAGCAGTCATAACTATTCCACCCGACCCACTAGAACCAAAACTTCCACACTAGCACTGACCCCGGCCCGCAATAAAGCAATTGGTCAGAGAGTAATAACGCGAATGACTCCCTTTTATGCTTCACACAGAGCCTTTGACAGACAGTGTAGTTCGCTTCCGCACGGTACTCACCGGAAACTCACCGGAAATGATGATCGTTCAGCAGTTGATGACGTGGTTAGGCGGCTAAATGAGCTACAATATCAAGGTAACATGTATTATAGCGCATTGAGGCAGAGGTAAGTAAGCTCTCGATTGAATTTGAGGCTAGCTCGTTAGAGGTAGTATTTGGACATTGTTATATTGTGTAACGCTAGGGCTGGCAGCCGAGCCCTTCCAATAATGTAAAATTTTCAAAATTTGAGCTATTGAAACTCTTCGAGCTTCGCTAAAAGGGGTCTAGCGAGGTCTCCTCTCACTAGGGCAGAAAATGGTGACTGGGTGGGTAATCGCCAGCGAACACGGCGCTAGCACTTCCTTAGTGGGGATGGTTGATAGTCAGAGTGATACTCAGGCTGTCAACACATTCGGCTGGCCACTATTCGGGATCTGGGTTAGTCGTTGAACAGCTCGATGAGATCATCGACATCATGAGCTCTCGTAACAATATCAGTATGGATCTAAAACAGAACATTCCGAGTTCCGACATCTTGTTCAAACTGAGCATTAGGAGATCGTTTGGAAGCGAGAAGGCCGAGAAAGGTTCACAAACCGAGGTCTTCTCCATCCTCGAAGGTACGTTGATGGCACAAGAGGCGATTGATTTCGCCTCAAGTGTCAATGTGGGCGTCAGACAGAGGTCTGGGAGATGAGTGCGGTAATGGTGATCGTCCTTTGGGCCTTTACGAATAGCGGTGTAGCCGAGCTTGAGAAGGTGCCCAATCGAGCGAAGCAAATTTGTGACAGTCGTCCAGCGGGCTGAAAATTTCTGACAACTGGTCATCGGAGCTTAGAGAAGCGCGGATGTTCCTCACCCTGCAAGGAAACTGAAGAATAGAGGTGAGGTCTTGTTGGTGAAGGCCAACAAAGTCAGATATGTCAAAGTCTTGAAGTCCATGTGAGGTGCTGAAAGTATTTCTGTACTGGGAGAGGAAGTGACAGATGCACCAGACCAGGCGAATGGATTCTGTTGAGGGATGAACGCCGCATGACGTTCAAAGCTGCGAAGTTGGCCCTTAACAAGGCCATCCGTAGCAGTAAGAGGAAGTGTTTTGACAACCTATGCCTAAACGCCAATGCTAATTCTTGGGGCGATGCCTACAGGATAGAAATGGCGAAGACCAGAGGGGGGCTGGCGCCTCCCGAACAGTCGCCGGAAAGGTTGAATCGCATTATTGAGGTTCTCTTCCCGTCCCATGCCACAAGCCCACCGCAGAACGCGAGTGCTGAAGTGGCTGTAGTGGCAGCGATGACAAACGAAGAGTTGCTTGCGGTGGCCCGAACCCTTGATACGAAAAAAGCTCCGGGGCCCGACGGAGTGTCAAACCTCGCTCTGAAGGCAGCGATCATGGCTAACCCTGACATGTTCAGAACAGCCATGCAGAGATGCCTGGACGAGCGCAGTTTTCCGAAAGGTGGAAGAGACAGAAGCTGGTGCGGTTGCCGAAGCCCGGGAAACCACCAGGTGACCCATCGGCGTTCAGACCAATCTACTTACTGGACACCACAGGGAAGTTGCTTGAGAGGATTATCCTCAACAGGCTTACCCCGTACACCGAAGGTACGAACGGCCTGTCAAACAATCAGTTTGGGTTTCGTAAGCAGTGTTGGTAGAATCATGCCCAAATCTTACTAACCGAAGCCTCATGCGCGAGACGACTCGCTTGAGATTCTGCATGGAGAGCATCACGCATGAGTTTTTCATGCAGAATCGCATCGCTTCGCTCATTCGCCAAAAAATGATTTCGCTCCAAAAAGTGTCAATACCCAATCGAAACGTATTTTATGTTTACGTATGGATTTGTTATCCATTGTTTCAAGCAAAGAAAGTTATTCCGATGAATTTAACGAAGAAGAACACGCAAAAATCACGCAATGATGCAAATCGCGAGTCGAATCATGGACGATTCTCTGGGCCATGAGTCGGGTGAGGTTTGCCTCGCGCTTGATTTGAATCGTGGATGAGATTTGAGAATTTGAGTTTTTACCAACACTGTATCGTAAGAGTAGGCCCACGGTGGATACTATCAGCTCGTTTGTGAAAACTGCGGAAGTAGCGATACAACGCAAGCGGAGGGGAACTCGATTCTGTGCGATAGTGACGCTCGACGTAAAGAACGCATTCAACAGCGCAAGCTGGGATGCCATCGCGCTCTCGTTACTCCGGTTGGGCATTCCGGTGGGCCTGTACAACATTTTGGAAAGCTATTTCCAGAATCGCGTACTCTTATACGAGACCGATGAAGGGGAGAGTAGTGCTTCTATCACCGCAGGAGTCCCTCAGGGATCTATCCTGGGCCCGGTGCTATGGAACACTATGTACGATAGCGTTTTAAGACTGAAGTTCCCCCCAGGTGTTAAGATCGTTGGCTTCGCCGACGACATAACGCTGGAGGCTTACGGAGAGTCCATTGAGGAGGTGGGACTGACGGCGGCCCACGCGATCGCTATAGTAGAGGAATGGATGAGCTCAAGGCAGCTGGGGATAACTCATCACAAAACGGAGTTGGTTGTTGTTAACAACCGTAAGTCGGTACAGGAGGCAGTGGTTCGCGTGGGCGACTGTGAGATCATTTCCAAGCAGGAGGTGAAGCTCCTCAGGGTGCTGATCGACGATAGACTGAACTTCGGCAGTCACGTAGATTACGCCTGCAGGAGAGCTATTGCGGCATTATCCAGGATGATGTCCAATAGCTCGGGGGTGCGCTCCAGTAGATGCAGGTTATTAGCTGGGGTTGCAGTATCTTTCCTTAGATACGGTGGCCCAGCTTGGGCCTCGGCGCTTAGCGTCGAACATAACCTGCAGAAGCTGCAGAGCACGTATTATTCGTATGTCCTCGTTTCGTCGATGTTAGGAGCGGAATGCTAGAGATGTGCGGGAGGGACACTACTCCGGATAATCTTATCCAGAGGATGTGTCAAGAGGTTGAAAAGTGGAACGCGGTCTCAGCCGCTACCACTCAGATTGCCAGCATCTTGCAGCGCAATTGGCGCGCCGAGCAGCAGTCGTATAGCGCCGACTAGTGGGTAGCTAGTCTCGAGGGTGAGGTACCAGCGGGTAGTTAGTTAAGTAGTAGAGGAACTAGTCGGTAGCTAGTTACGAGGCAGAGGAACTAGTGGGTAGCTAGTTGAGATTTGAAGCTAGTGGGTAGCTAGTATGTGGGCGTGCGTAGTCGCACGGACCTCTCCCAGAAGTAATGCCGCAAGGCTGTTCCGGTAAGACTCAGGGTCTGTGAACAGGGTGGTTTTAGCGGGTCGGCAGTAGCTATACCCCGTTCGCCGGTAGCCCACCGGTGTCTGGATGCAGATTTCCACCCTACAGCTTACGAAGTGCTGATCCAGTACGTCCTGGGTAGAGGGTATGGGAATGGAATCTTTGGGCACCGAAGTAACTCTCCGGTACTATGAACGAAGTTACGGAGGTAGAGGTCCTAATCTCTGCGAAACAGTTGCAGTGCGGTGCAGAAGTTAAGCGAACATTTGTAGGCCTTAGAGATGGGCGTTTTCGCATACACGTAGCTTGGTTCATGCTATCTGTCGCGGACGCCAAAAAGGTTTTAGGACTCGAAAAGCTGAATGCTTGCTCAATATGACCGATAAGCATGTCACAACCATCTTTAGTTGAAAAGTGGCTTAGGTGCTTCGAATCTGGTTACAATTCATGTGAATGTAAGGGACCGGTACTCAGTAACATTTGTATCTAAGTTACTTTGGTTTATTTTCTGCGCTAGTAGTTAGCAAGCTCATATGTCTTAGGGGTCGGAAAGCTGAAAGTTAAAAGCTTGATCAATATTACCGATAAGCATGTCTCAACCATCTGACTGGTGATGCTACGGTGAGTGTGATTGGACCACACGAAATCTAAAAATTTTCAGAAACTTAGTTTTAAAATTTTCACTCAAAAAAAGAAACTTCAATATGCGTCGTAGCTTCCAAGTTAATTTCTGTAAACTCTGGAAGGCCACAGTGAGGTCGATAATACGCAATCTCGGCCGAACTACGGGAGATTCTTTCAGCCCAAGTCTAAAGCTGCCTAAATTATCACTTGGTCCACAGTTTACTCAGCGGTATACCATGGGGACAAAAGATAGGATTTGATCAAAAATTTAAATATTGTGTTTTTTTTTAGATTACTTTAATGGCTTAGGGTTAGGAAAACTCAATAAAACAACATCTTACAGCTTACACTTTATTCTCATTCTTAAACATTTCCAAAAGCTTGAATTTTTGAATTTTACCAGATGACGTCTTTGGGAAATTTTCGATTATCCTCAAATGCCGTGGAATCTTGAAGTTGGACAGCTTTCCTTGACAAAACTGTTTAATTTCACCTAGATTGATTGTTCCTTCGGGAACCGTGTCCTTCACTCTCACGTACGCGCAAATCTCCTCCCCTAAGCGCTCATCTGGGACTCCAATGCAATAAGTTTCCAATAGATTTGGATGAGTATTTAGAACGTCTTCGATCTCCTTCGGATACACATTCTCCCCTCCTCTGATAATGAGATCCTTGATACGGCCAACCATCGAACCATAGCCATCTTGACCCAATACGAACTGGTCCCCTGTTTTCAGCCATCGATCCGCTGAGATTATTTCTTTTGTTTTGTCTTCTTCTTCCCAATATCCTAACATCGTACCATAGCCACGCAGCAACAACTCACCAGGCGTCCCAGATGGCACTGTATTACCTTCGTGATCGACAACCTTCGCCTCCACATGCTCCATCAGTTTTCCGAGCGTTGACACCGCCACCTCCGTTTTGTCACCCAGATAAGAAGTGAACATTGCACCCGAAGCTTCCGTCATACCATATCCAGCCAGTACTTCCCGAACTCCCAAACCTTCTTTCACTTCCCAAACCAGATTCGGAGAGCAAGTCGAGGCCCCAATCAGGGCATAATCCATTGCTGGAAGTTGACGTTTCTCTTTGGGAAGTTCGTTCAGTAAATCTACGAACATAGTTGGAGTTCCGTAGATTAAGGTACATCTGAAGTGAAAAAAAAAAGTTTGAAATTATGGATTCATTTGCTCGTTCTGAGACATCATACTTCTCTTCAATTATGGCCTTCAAAGATGCACTAGCCTGGAACCCAGCTGATGGGAATACCAAGGTGCTACCGTAGCCCAAAGATGCCATTAAACCAAGCGATATTCCAAACACATGGAATAGAGGCACTTGGACACAGATGCGACTCTGTTTCCGATCCAGCTCCAATCGAACAGCCGCGTGAGATCCATTGTTAATCAGCCCAAAATGGGACAAAAGCGCTGCCTTGGGCTTCCCAGTTGTTCCAGAGGTGAACAACAGGCAGGCGCCACTATCCGGAGAGATGGTGGGCTGAAGAGCTTCGATCTTGGATATTTCTTCCTCAGATGCGATCTTCAATATGTCCGTCAGGCTTATTGTGCCTCTAAAAAGCATTTTTTTTAAAGTAACATATGAGTTGCACAAAAGTTTTACTTACGGAAGCTTTTTGGTTTCCCGATCAACTATGACCAGTTTCAGTGAAGGTATTTTTGAAGACTTGAGCTTTCCAGGTGAACTATCTGCGAGCTCAGGCATCAGCTGACATAGCATTTCATAGTACTTTTGCGTTCGGTAGCTTTCTACTGTAACCAATGCCTTGACCTGAACTTTGTTCAGCGCATATTCAACCTCTGGTATTTCGAAAGCTGGATTGATTCCAACCTAAAATTATAGAGATAAGAGTATTGAACACATTTTAAAGCATCACAGGTACTCACCGTTATCATTCCCGCGCGTGCAATAGCTAAGCATGTTAAATAATAGGCTGCACAGTTTGGCGCCCAAATGCCAACGCGGTCGCCTTTTTCGAGTCCCAGAAGGTGTAGACTGCTGGCCAAGCGATCAACCTACGGACAAAGTAGTCAATTTGACCTTCTCCAAATTGAAAATGTTCTAAAATAGATCAACCTTTTCCATGACCTCGGAAAATGAGAATCGCTTGGCTTCGTAAGAAGATACCAAAGCTTCATTGTTAGGATATTTCTCGACCGCCAGCCGGAGATGTTGACCAATATTTCTGTATATCAACGGTTGCGCATCTGCATTATGAGCATAACTTTGATTAGCTCCGCCAGTCAATGATTGAACTTCGATCCCAGATGACGAGTGCAAAGTTTTCGGAGATACGTGGTACAATCTGTGATAAAGGGCGGCTTATCATTAGAAGCAGTCACTCGCTGGGTCGTGTATTATTGATCTGAGTTTGAACATGCAATTGATACTAACCTTCTGTGTAAGGCACTCACTGCAGCACGCAAGTTTAGGATTTTGGCCGTTGACATATTTCGGCAGACCGACGACTTATCTCGTTTCAAAAAATGGAATTTGAACAGTGATTGTGAGGTTTGTACCGTAGATACTTTTGTTGACCTGACACCGACGACTGTTCAAACTGAACTGAAGTAATTCCGCTCTATGAACCACAAGAATGATGCACAATCATCGTGGGAGCCAAGCTAAGCGTAATCAGTGGCTGCTCCGCCGGCGCTTGGACATCCGAAACATATCAACAACAACAACCTATTACTGGATTGGTGATAGCAATGTTTTGCGAGCGTGCCGTTCAGTCAGCGGTTGTATGCCGATTGGAACAGGGAAGCTGGTAAACATTCAATTGAGTGAAAGTATATAAATGGGGCAATAAATAAAATGTCAATCGATTTTTCAACAGTGTCTGTGTGTCTATTAATAGAATGATTAATAAAAATGATATAAACCGGGGTTCTGCTGAACTGCTCCACGCGCCAATATAAATTACCCATTTTTTCGCCCAAGTTTTAATGTAGCAGATTCGATTGCTCAAAACTCGTACCGGATATTCTCAATTCCATCACTGTGGATGTTTTACATCGAATGTACAAAATATTATAAATCAGTTAAAAATGCGCTTGGTGCGCTTTTGTAGAAGCTTGACCTATGGAAAAGTGCGTTATTTTATAAAGATAAAGGCGAACTTTCAAAACTCTAACATTTTAATTCAAATATTGTTCCACACATAGGGTATCTGTTCCATTATTAATAACATGCTCCTATATCAATAACATTCGCAAAACAGGCAATTTAGGCTCAATTTGTGTCGTGTTTTGTTGTTTTCCGGCGTGCTCACTGCTGAAAAAATTCACAAAAATGAGAAATAAAACAATTAGCGCACCAATTCTTTGTTTTCGAATGGTATTGATTTGGGTACATGGTATGAATTCAAGGAGCAGTTCCCCTATTTATCAAAAATCAATTGAAATATTTCTATTATTTAATCAAACGATGACCGAAGTCGCTTGTAAAGTATATAAAAGATTACTCCATTTCACTCGGTCAATGCCTGCTTGTCGTCGGTCACGCAGTCTACAATGACTGCAAACCATCTCGATCCACCTTGCTCGCGGTGCACCTCCTCCAAGTAACCAATAAGCCGTTTATTTTGCCAAAACGACCATATAGCGTTACTTTAATGTTTATTAGCAGGGTTTGCAGAAATCGCTCTCATTAGATAACGAACAGCGATAAAAGAGAGACAAAAACTCTTTCGAATTATTTCAAGCTTTGAAAGCACTTCGAGAAAAAATATTCAAGCTGTTTTAGTGGAATGTCGTCAACTATCATACACGGAGAAAAAATGTTGTACAATCAACCCGTACGCCTGTCACTGGCGAACAAAGCTTGTGTACGTTAATGCGAACATATTTATATTCGGTTAGTTATTGCAAATACATTCTTTTTCGAGGTCCTATAATCAAGCAGGTATCTCAAGCATACCACATCGGTATGGTACATTGCTGCATGATTGAGTGTTTGATTTTGACAAAATATCGAAAACAAAAGTTTGCATAAAAACTGCCTCGCCATAACAAAATGGTGGTAGAGAATTAACACTGTTGTTTACATTTTAGAACCAAATCCAGATGTCGCACATGTCGGGGTAGGGTTCAGTGCTCCGCCTTCTCCCCCTGCAATCAACATGATTCTGCCTCAAGTCAACAATATTCTTGCATTGATTTATGAATAACAATCAAGGAATGTAATTGTCGCTGAAAATGAAAAAAAAAGCAACAAAAGAGAATAGTAATAAGTCGTTGTCCTTATCTGCAGAGCAGTGGCGTAGCCAGAAAATTGGTCTGGGGGGTGGTTTTCTGAACATTTTTTTTTCGCAAAAAAAAAATTCTTCTAAAAAATTTGTCTTTGGGGGGGGGGGGGTTATGCCCAAAACCACCCCCGTGGCTACGCCACTGCTGCAGAGGATAAAGACAATGTTGCGTTCCATTTTATTTGCAACAAACATGGAGAGTAGAGGTGTGCGCCAGTCTGAAATTCAGCGGCGGCGGCGTTTGTCAGAATTTTGGCGGGCGGCGGCGTGAATCGGCGTGAAATTTTTTTATTACGTTTCTTTAAGATTTTCTTTTGCCTTTTTTCGGGATATCTTCAAGATATTAACGGAAGAATCTTTTGAATTTCGCCTGAAAATCTGACGAACTTCTCAAGAAAATTCTTTAAGTATTCCAAAATATTCATTTGGAAATTATTTTCGGATTTTCTACGAGAACTTTAATATTTCGAGAATTCTGGAATTAGCAATGGAGGCTCTTTGGAATTAAAAAAAATTGTTTGGAAGTTTAGCAAGAAATTTCTACAGACATCTTTTCGGAATATCCAAGGAAAGTTTCTGCTGAGTATTTTTCGAAATTTACATAGAAAATTCTTCATAATTGTAAAAGAGTGCGGCTGGTAGAATGAGTGTTTGAATGTTGGTTTGCTCAGTCTAGAATCATTAGAACGGCTAGTTTGGCATAGCATAGCACAGAGAGGAGAAACTCTCCGGTTGTAACCCCAAAATTCATTAAAATTTCCGAGGAAGATGTCAATGTTGATGTCAATGAAAAACTATTCAGATTTTTTAAGGAGTTTCTTTGGATTTCTACGAGAAATTCTTGGTACAGTAGACGTTCGATAACTGCAAGTAATTTAACTGCCGTTCAATTACACTTCTATTGCATCTGACGTCGACTGACAACCGTTTGACATCTAGAATGCGTTGCAGTTATCGAGCGTTATACACTAACTAAAACGTAAACATGTTGCAGTCATCTAACGACTAGTGTATTGTCCATAAGAAATTTTTGGGAAATTCCATTGCCTAAAAGCAAAATACGGTTGAATTCGTTATTTGGCCGAGAAAATCGTTTTCTATAACAGGTCGTTTGGCTGAATATGCCATCAGCCCGAATCATACGCCCAAAGGTAAATTACTGAACGGATAATATGGTCAAAAATGTCCACCCGTTCGACCAAATGACATTTATAGCGAAATAGCCTTTTTGTCAAATGACGATTGAACGAAATTTTGTAACCTCTCTACTTTTCAAATCGATATTGGCCAAAAGTCATCTAACTAAATCCTATTACGCCGAATTGAACGCACATCCGAAACTGTTATCACGTCGAGAATGTTTTGTCCAAAAATGTAGTTTGGCCAAATGCGACATATAGCCGAAAGGGATATTCGGCCGAACTGGTAATTTGGCCGTTTAAAATCGTTAGACCGAATATATCATTTGACCGAAAATGACGTTTTGTAGTAATGGCCATTTGACAGAAAGAACCATTTGGCCCGAAAATGTCCTTTCTGCAAAACAACCCTTTTGGCCAAACGGCCACGTGACTCGGCTAAACGACTTTTTGGACAAATGATCAATTCAGTCGAACGACACTTTTCGCAGAAAATGCCATTTGGCCGAAATGGTTGTTTTTCAAAAAGGACATTTTTGGGCCAAATGGCTTTTTCTACCAAATGACCATTCTTACCAAATTGCATTTTTGGTCAAATGATCTATCTGGTCGAACGACTTTTTCGGCCGAACGGCATGACCTGTTAGGGCAAACAAGTTTTTCGGTCAAATTACCATTAGCCGTATGCCAAATGACATTTTCAGCCAAACGGAAATTTTGGCCTAATAACTTCTTCGGCCGAACGATCGATTAGGCCAGACGACTTGCTGGGACAAACGTCTTTTTCGGCAAATTACCAGTCCGGCCGTCTGTCGCATTCGGCCAATGGAATTTCCCAAGAATTTCTAATGGACAATGCAAAGAATTTTCTAGAAATCTACATTTCGAACAATCTTTCGCTGAAACTTTGAAGACTTTTTCGTAGTGAAAACACCTGAGAGTCTCCCGCGGATATTCCGAACAATTTTCTGTTTTAACGTTACTTATAATGTTTAATATCCATTCGATCTAATAACCTTCAGCCTAATGACCTTCGACTAATTTATCCACTAGTTTGTCTTTTTACCGATAAATTAAAAGCTAATCTATTATTATTATTTATTCAGACTAAGGCCGAAGTGGCCTGTGCGGTATATAAGAGTCTTCTCCATTCGGCTCGGTCCATGGCTACACGTCGCCAACCACGCCGTTTACGGAGGGTCCGCAAGTCATCTTCCACCTGATCGATCCACCTTGCCCGCTGCGCACCTCGCCTTCTTGTGCCCGTCGGATCGTTGTCAAGAACCATTTTCACCGGATTACTGTCCGACATTCTGGCTACGTGCCCGGCCCATCGCAGTCGTCCGATTTTCGCGGTGTGAACGATGGATGGCTCTCCCAACAGCTGATGCAATTCGTGGTTCATTCGCCTCCTCCACGTACCGTCCGCCATCTGCACCCCACCATAGATGGTACGCAGCACTTTCCTTTCGAAAACTCCGAGTGCGCGTTGGTCCTCCACGAGCATCGTCCAGGTCTCGTGTCCGTAGAGGACTACCGGTCTAATTAGCGTTTTGTAGATTGTCAGTTTGGTACGGCGGCGAACTCTATTCGATCGGAGCGTCTTGCGGAGTCCAAAGTACGTACGATTTCCAGCCACTATGCGTCTCCGAATTTCTCCGCTGGTGTCATTTTCGGCAGTCACCAGTGAGCCCAAGTACACAAATACTTCTACCACCTCGATTTCGTCACCACCGATGCCAACTCGCGGTGGGTGGCTCACATTGTCTTCTCTTGAACCTCTTCCTATCATGTACTTCGTCTTCGACGTGTTGATGACTAGTCCGATCCGCTTGGCTTCACTCTTCAGTCTGATGTAGGTTTCCTCCATCTTCTCAAAGTTACGCGCCATAATATCTATGTCGTCGGCGAAGCCAAATAGCTGGACGGACTTATTGAAAATTGTACCACTCGTGTTAATCCCTGATCTTCGTATTACCCCTTCCAAAGCGATGTTGAATAGCAGACACGAAAGACCATCACCTTGCCGTAACCCTCTGCGGGTTTCGAAGGGACTCGAGAATGCCCCTGAAACTCGAACTACGCACATCACCCGATCCATCGTCGCTTTGATCAACCGTGTCAGTTTATCCGGAAAACCGTGTTCGTGCATTAGCTGCCATAGCTGGTTCCGATCGATTGTATCATATGCGGCTTTGAAGTCGATGAATAGATGATGTGTGGGCACGTTGTATTCGCGGTATTTCTGCAGTACTTGGCGAATGGCGAACACCTGGTCCGTGGTGGAGCGTTCGCCCATAAAACCCGCCTGGTACTGCCCCACGAACTCCCTTGCAATCGGTGCTAGTCGACGACATAACATTTGGGAGAGTATTTTGTAGGCGGCGTTCAGCAATGTGATTGCGCGGTAGTTGCTACAATCCAGCTTATCGCCCTTTTTGTAGATGGGACACACGACACCTTCCATCCACTCCTGCGGCAAAATCTCATCCTCCCAAATCTTGGTAATGACCCAGTGCAGCGCTCTAGCCAGTGCCTCACCACCGTGTTTAAACAGCTCTCCTGGTAGTTGGTCAACCCCAGGGGCTTTGTTGTTTTTCAGCCGGCCAATCTCCTCCTGGATTTCCTGGAGATCCGGAGCCGGTAGAATTATGTCCTACGCGCGTTCTCTCAGGTCCATTACCATACCGCCATCTTCGTCTGCCACATCGCCATTCAGGTGTTCTTCGTAGTGCTGCCGCCACCTTTGGATCAAGAAGGTTCCCGTTTATGTCCTTACACATATCAGGCTGTGGCACGTGGCCCTTACGTGAACGGTTCAATTTCTCATAGAACTGTCGGGCGTTATTAGCGCGGTACAGTTGCTCCGTCTCTTTACGGTCTCGATCTTGCTACTGGCGCTTTTTCCTCCGAAAAATCGAGTTTTGTTTGTTTTGCACTTGTTTGTATCGTGACTCGTTTGCCCTCGTGCGGTGTTGCAGCAATCTCGCCCATGCTGCATTCTTCTCCTCAACTAGCTGCTCACATTCACCGTCATACCAGTCGTTTCTCTGATCCGGAGGCACCGTGCCAAGTGCAGCGGATGCGGTGCTACCAATGGCGGATCGAATATCTCTCCAGTAGGGTGGCTCAAAAAACACTTTTTCAAATTTTTTGATGGGCCGCCCTCTTATTCTATTCTATTCGACGCCCTGATGCTCTGGACAAAATTTCAGCCAAATCGGTCAACGTTTGGGTAGTGCTAAACTCGTTGGAAGTTTATATGGAAAAATGTATGCAGAAACATCCAAAAACAGTGATTTGCAGTTGGACGGCACAATTTACGATCAAGAACCATGATACTCATTCAGTTCTTGTAAAATAAAGTACAGAATGTTATGCAGAAAACCGCGAGAAGATGAGAGTTTATTACACAAAGATATTAGCATTTTACTGGAGTGTTGTAGGGGTGAATTTATTTCTTTTCGAAGGTAAAAGAAACGAAATTTGCTCAAATCCCACTGCAGAGAAATGCTAATAACTTAGCCGGGTAAACTCGAATCTTCTCGCGGTTTTCTGCATAACATTCTGTATTAAATTCTCCAAGATCTGAATGAGTATCATAGTTCTTCGTCATAAGTTGTGTAGTCCAGCAGCAAATTACTGTTTTTGGATGTTTCTGCATACATTTTCCATATAAACTTCCAACGAGTTTGGCACCGCCCAAACGTTGACCGATTTTGCTGAAATTTTGTCCAGAGCAGCAGGACATCAAATAGAACCGAATGAGAGGCCCATCAAAAAAATTGGAAAAAGTTTTTTCCCATACTAATTTGAGCCACCCTACTCTCCAGCCATCTTCAAGAGACGTTGCGCCTAGCTGCTCTTCCGTTGGAAGTACCACTTCCAGCTGCTGCGCGTATTCTTGGGCTAGTCTACCGTCTTGTAGCCGCCGCGGCGTCCGACTTCGACGCGTGTTGTACACCGTCGAGAGTTTTGAGCGCAGGCATACTGCAACGAGGTAGTGGTCGGATTCAATATTCGCACTGCGGTAAGTGTGGACTTTCGTGATGTCGGAGAAGAATTTATCATCGATTAGAACGTGGTCGATTTGGTTTTCCGTTTCTTGGTTAGGTGATCTCCATGTGGCCTTGTGGATATTTTTGCGGGGAAAGAAGGTGCTTCGGACTACCATTCCGCGGGAGGCTGCGAAGTTTATGCATCGTTGGCCGTTGTCGTTCGATACGGTGTGCAGACTATCCGGTCCGATGACCGGTCTATACATTTCCTCCCTTCCTACCTGCACAGATAGAAAAAGTTGTTGAAATTTACACGAAAGTAATGCACATAAAGGGAATGCGAAAAAGAGCGTAATTTTAAACGATATTTTCGCTTGGATGTATGCAATTTGTATAGCATTATGTCACTATTTATTCGATTAAGTAGTATAATGCCATACAAATTACCTACATTTAGGGTGAAATTGATGGAGAAGATTCACGTATGCTCAGAATAGTGTAAGTCTGTATTTCTTACGCGCTGATTAGTTTTCATTATTTTTTTCTGTGTGTGCGTTCATGTCACCGATGACGATTTTGACGTCCCGCAGTGGGCATCCATTGTATGTCTGCTCTAGCTGTGCGTAGAACGCTTATTTCTCGTCGTCGGGTTTCCCTTCGTGTGGGCAGTGCACGTTGATGATGCTATAGTTGAAGAAACGGCCTTTTATCCTCAGCTTGCACATCCTTGCGTTGATTGGCTGCCACCCAATCACGCGTTGGCGCATCTTACCCAGCACTATGAAGCCGGTTCCCAGCTCGTTGGTGGTGCCACAGCTTTGGTAGAAGGTAGCCGCTCGATGCCCGCTTTTCCACACTTTCTGTCCTGTCCAGCAAATCTCCTGCAGCGCCACGACGTCGAAGTTGCGGGGATGTAATTCATCGTAGATCATCCTGTCGCAACCTGCGAAACCTAGCGACTTGCAATTCCATGTTCCAAGCTTCCAATCGTGATCCTGTATTCGTCGCCTAGGTCTTTGCCGATTATATCGAGTCGCATTATCTCTTATATTGTTCGTAATGATTGGTTTTCTAGGCGGCTTATTGGGCCTGCGCAAACCTCCTGTCTCGTCGGAGGGCCGTCGTGTCAGGGCTGTTGAGCGTCCCACCTAACACCATGACTTGGGCTTGTGCGCTTTGAGCGGCACACGGTCGCTTTGGTGGGGCCTACTTGCGGATACATGCAGCTTTTTATAGAGGTTTAACAGGGCCCACTGTCAAACCCCACCACATCCTAGGCAAGCCGCACAACTCGCAGATGGCCTGGGGAGGGATCGTCAAGCCCTTGGACATAGTCCCTGCTGCCCCCAAAAGCTAATCTAGAGGTTAAATTAGTTGGAAACCCCCAGTGATTAACACAAACAATTCCAGTTCCATCCGCTTAGCTTTCCTCTTCAGTCTGATGTAAGATTCCTCCATCTTCTCAAAGCTGTGTATCATATTTTAATATTACTAGACGAACGTTGCGAAAATGGTAATACTTGTGTTAATTTTTACCCTTGGTATCAGGAAGCTTATTTTATGCAAACTTATTGCTTTTGGTAATTCGCTTATATTAGTATCTGGAAATTAGCAACCCTATAACCAGAGACCGGCGGAGTGAAAAACTGTCGAAATGGCAACGTATGAAAATGCATGAAATCGTGAAAATAATACTGGCAGCTCTTGAACTTTTTGCTTGCTTCTTATGGAAGCAAAAAGTAAACAAATCGAATTGGAACCGCTTTTGACGGTTCGATTGGAAACAAGATGGCGTCTTCGCCGATCTCTTATTCTAGTATTTCTACTGGAAATTAGTGTTTTAGGATGCACTTTCACAGATATTATTGGAAAGCTCTCGATGAAAACCAAATATTTTAATTAATTTATTTAGTTTACATCTAAACAGATAACACTGAATCAACAATTTGACCCCACAATACACGCTTCGAAGCCGAATCTCTCCACACAGATAGAAAAAGTTGTTGAAATTTACACGAAAGTAATGCACATCAAGGGAATGCCAAAAAGAATGTAATTTTAAATTATATTTTCGCTAGAATGTATGCAATTTGTATTGCATTATGTCACTATTTATTCGATTAAGTGGTATAATGCCATACAAATTGCATACATTTAGGGCGAAATCGATGGAAAAGATTCATGTATGCTCAGAATAGTGTAATTTTCCGCGTCTGTATTTTTTACGCGCTGATTAGTTTTCATTATTTTTTTCTGTGCATCCTTGAATGCGCCCCACGCTCGCCAAGTCGTTCTGCAACTGGTCAGCGCACCTCGCTCGCTGTGCTTCACACCGTCTCGTACCTGCCGGATCGGAATCGAACACCATCTTCCTGCTTTAGCTTCCTCCTGAATTCGCCGTAGAGCTGGACGAGCTTGTGGTTCATTCTTCGCTGCCACACACCGCCTTCTTGCACACTGCCTTATCACCCGTCTCTCGAATACTCCGAGTGCTTGCAAGTCCTCCTCGAGCATTGTCCATGTTTCATGTCCGTAGAGGACTACCGGTCTTATCAGCGTTATGTACATGACACATTTGGTGCGGTGGTGAATCTGTTTTGATCGCAGTCTCTGAGTGATTTGAAACGGGCGCGTAGGAAAGTAAACAAAACATTTTGGGAAAATACAGCTAGTGGATAGTGAATTCTGAGATCTGTTAAAGGTGATAAATGTGGTTTTTTATATTGTATTATTGCTAAAAACTAGCAATGTTTGTAGAAGGATTAAGCGAAATAAGCCGTCGCTAAATCAACCTTTAGAAAGAGGAAAGTACGGGTAGAAACTATAAATGTAAATAGTTGGTAATAGAAAGTACTGAAAAAAAGCGAATAATGTAACACATAGTCTCTCTCTTATCATCTCTCTCTTATTCTGCAAATTGAATACAATAGTTTCGACACCCGTAACGTTGGGTAGACATCTTTACGTGGTGTGTTACGGGGTAAGATCTACCACGGTTACATTGCCAGCTACAGGCAAATCCTGACCCAACGAATACCTTCCTCACTGTCCCACTCCGTGGTACTTTATGAGGGTGTCGCTAAGTCGGTGGCCTCTCGGTAAGTAAGTACCACATCAACATTTCCTTCCTCTCCCTAGTTACGGCGAAGATGTGCGGCCAGGAGTAGTACTCCTCATGCTTTTGTTATTTTTGTTAAAGACTGGAATCAAGGATCACTCCTCTTCTAGATAAGGATCTCAAAAGTAAACATGAGAATCACTAGTGTCCAATCTATGAATTACACCGTAACAATGCTAATGCTAAAAATGCTAAAAATTGAATTCAATAGTTTGAGCACTGCTTTGAAAATTGGTTCATTAGGGTGGTCCGAAAACCAAAACCTTGAAAATTTATAATGGTTCGACCAAATCCTAACCCGAAAAATCCTGAAAAAAACAGGTTTAAACTGTGCGGCTTGCGACCGTCCAGATAACGAAGAGTCGCAAATGGTATTTTGTGACCATTTCCAGCAGTAGTTCCACTTCGGCTGTGTTGGTGTCACGGCTGAAATTAAAGACGTTTATTGGTGCTGTCAGGAGTGTGGTGGCAGGAGAGGTGAAAGTGAAGAGTCCGGTTCGTCGAGCGAGCTTCAAAAGGAGTTGAAGGAACTCGAAAAGGAAAAGAAGAAGCAGAACCGAAAACTGGAGCAGGAGAGGATCCTGCACCAGAAGTGGATGGAGATTTAGCAAGAGCTGTTTGAGATGCGCCAGCAGCTAGAGAAGGAGAAGCGGGATATGGAACTGGAGTTCGAGAAAGCGTAAATGGAGAAGAAGATCGCCGAAGAAGAGACCCATCAGAAGAAACTGAACGAGATGCGAGAAGAGATAAAGGGAAAGCTGAAGCAATTGAAGTTGAAGCGGAAGAAGGAGTAGACTGGTCGAGAAGTGGAGCAAGATGGTGCCGTAGGTGATGAAGACGAGAAAAGCTCGAAAAACGTAGCGCTGAAGACAACGAAACCGGGACGAGAAAGCCAGGACAAAAGCTCGAGAAAAATAAGTCGAGGAATGGAAAGCCTGGGAAAGCTCCGGTGGAAGCGGTGGTGAGCGATGCTAGAGGAGCCTACCGTAAGCATTCGACACCGAAAGCGACTGAAAAGCTCACAAAGAAGTTAATCGGAGGTCCTTCGTGTCTACCTGAGAGCTTCATGATCGGGTGCGTCGACGAAGATACGCCTTTTGGACATCCGAAAGTTCCGAAAAAGAAGAAGAAGAGTAGTAAATAAATGCGCAATACACCCGATTCTGTTTTTACACGGCCGTGTAAAAAAAAATCCCATACAAATTTTTTGCAAAGTTGCTCCGTTTTGCATGATTCGTCGAGAAATCATAAAACTTTTTTTACACGGATTTTCAAATTTTGAACTGAAAACTTTTTTTACACGGAACACATCCCCCGTGTAAAAAAAGAATCGGGTGTATTACAAAGGTAGTGGAGTTGGAGGGGGATGAAGAATCGAAGGAAGAAGAAAGTATCTGCGAGAAAGAAGAGAGTTTAGAGGATGAGGAAGAAACTTCAGTAGCAGTTCTTCTTATACACTGGCGGAGAAAACACTGCACATTGGTCCAGGTAGCATACAAAGCGGTAATAAGTTGTTCAAGCCGAACATAGCAGCGATAGAAAAAAACTTTGTTCTACAAAGTTGCTCCTAACGGTGAGGGGCTTTTTGAGGTTTTCATAAAAATTAGGGTGGGCCACATTTGAAAAAAATTAAATATAAAACTTTTTCATTTGCAGAGATACGGCTATACAATGTTCCGCGAAGTTATAGTTCAGCCATATTCCAAAAATTTTGTTAAAAAATTTATTTCTCTATCTCTTAAATTGACTGATTTAGAGCAATTTTCCCAAATTTACTTAGGGTGACCCTCAAAAAAACAGTTTTTTTGCTCTAACATTTTTGTTTCAAATTTCTCAGCAATGTGATGTTCAGAGCACTTTTTGTGCTTTTTGCAACTTTTCATGGACTTAGCGTTGCCATATCTCATGCGGATCAAAAGTTATTGAGGTTTTTCTTCGAAAAAAACGTTTCCTCTAACGGCTGAATCTATGAATGGCGCAAACATTTTTTCAATCTGTTTTCTCGACCTTATTCTACTACTTTCAGGCTTCATTTCAGGGTGTTTAAATCGAGGGGATAATTGAAAATAACCCCATATTATTGCAATGAAAAATTACCCTTTTTTTCATTTTCAAGCACTAATTTGCTATTTTTAAGTGTTTTGCTGCCATGGCTTACTTTGTGATATGGTTAACGCCACACCATTTAGTTATAGAGCCTAAGCAGAAGCTAATAGCTTGAAAACAGCAGTGGTTATGAACTTGATAGGAATAAGAGGTAACATGACAAAAAATAATAACAAAAATTAATATCCAACATAAATACTTTAGGCATAACATTATCAGATATTTTAATACAAAACAAAAAATAATTATGTTTTGCCTTTGATATTGTAATAACAACATATGTTATGCTTTGAATATTTTGTATATTACTTTTTGTTATTTCGTATCTTATACATGTCAGTAATTTTCGCTAAGACCGAGCCACTATTTGCACGTGGTCTTTGAAAATGCCCAAATCTATGTTCATTAGAATGCTTTCGGCGAGTTTATTAGGGATCCGAGTTAAATTTTTCAGAAAGATGGACCCCTCGTTAGTTATGGACGAAATCACTTTTATGGACCCCTCGATTTTTGTCAATTCTTGATTCACCAAAACTGTCATAACTCTAACATTTCTCAACCGATCTTATGGATCAGCATATCGTTGGAAAGAAGAAGAGTGTATCCTCAATTTGCAATAGTAACAATGGGGCAGCCATATTTGATTTGGCTGCCATCTTGGATTTATTTTTTAAACTATTTTTCCGCTAGATTTTCAATCACCGATTTTGAATATCACCACATCGATGGAAATCTTAGTTTATATAGAGCTTTGTGTTCAAAAATCTCAGGTGTATGTTTTTTCTATCAAAAGTTTTGTACGATTCACCAAACTATTTTTTAAGGCCCATCTGACGAAAGAAAATTATTTATACAAACAATATGAGACTACGACATCAGTTCATTGATTTCATACACTATTCTATGCCAAATATATTTTGAAAATGAAGAGCACGTCTACAGCAGTAATTTATTTGGAAGGCTCAAAACTTTATTCCAATACCAAATCCAATATGGCTGCCCCATTGTTATTATTGCAAATTGAGGATACACTCTTCCTCTTTCCAACGATATGCTGATCCATAAGATCGGTTGAGAAATGTTGGAGTTATGACAGTTTTGGTGAATCAAGAATTGACAAAAATCGAGGGGTCCATAAAAGTGATTTCGTCCATAACTAACGAGGGGTCCATCTTTCTGAAAAATTTAACTCGGATCCCTAATAAACTCGCCGTAAGCATTCTAATGAACACAAATTTGGGCATTTTCAAAGACCTTGTGCAAATAGTGGCTCGGTCTCAGCGAAAATTACTGAAATGTATAAGATACGAAATAACAAAAAGTAATATACAAAATATTCAAAGCATAACATATGTTGTTATTACAATATCAAAGGCAAAACATAATTATTTTTTGTTTTGTATTAAAATATCTGATAATGTTATGCCTAAAGTATTTATGTTGGATATTAATTTTTGTTATTATTTTTTGTCATGTTACCTCTTATTCATATCAAGTTCATAAAAACTGCTGTTTTCAAGATATTAGCTTCTGCTCAGGCTCTATAACAAAATGGTGTGGCGTTAACCATATCACGAAGTAAGCCATGGAAGCAAAACACTTAAAAATAGCAAATTAGTGCTTAAAAATGAAAAAAACGGTAATTTTTCATTGCAATAATATGGGGTTATTTTCAATTATCCCCTCAATGTAAACACCCTGAAATGAAGCATGAAAGTAGTAGAATAAGGTCGAGAAAACAGATTAAAAAAATGTTTGCGCCATTCATAGATACAGCCGTTAGAAGAAAACGTTTTTTTCGAAGAAAAACCTCAATAACTTTTGATCCGTATGAGATATGGCAACGCTAAGTCCATGAAAAGTTGCGCCCTGCAAAGCACAAAAAGTGCTCTGAACATCACATTGCTGAGAAATTTGAAACAAAAAAGTTAGAGCAAAAAAACTGTTTTTTTGAGGGTCACCCTAAGTAAACTTGGGAAAATTGCTCTAAATCAGTCAATTTAAGAGCTAGAGAAATAATTTTTTTAGCAAAATTCTTGGAATCTGGCTGAACTATAACTTCGCGGAACATTGTATAGCCGTATCTCTGCAAATGAAAAAGTTTTATATTTAATTTTTTTTCAAATGTGGCCCACCCTAATTTTTAAGAAAACCTCAAAAAGCCCCTCACCGTTAGGAGCAGCTTTGTAGAACAAAGTTTTTTTCTATCTCTGCTATGTTCGGCTTGAACAACTTATTACCGCTTTGTATGCTACCTGGACCACTGTGCACTGGTCGATCGGCTGAGGGTCTGTCTCAATTGGATAATTAAACTGAAATTAAACTTAAAAGTGACATTTCAATAATTATCAAATAACCCTGCTCGCAGAGCAAGATTACTTTTGACAGATATCGAATCATTTTCCATCGATGTCCTATTGGAATTGCTGGGTAGCACCAGCCATTCTTATAACGGGGTGATTTTTTAATTCTCGAACTGTCACTTTTAAGTTTAATTCTCCAAATGAGACAGACCCTGAGAATTCGTGGTATGACGCAGTACACACTTAATTTATTTCGCCGAGGCCGGCAAAATAAACTACCGAGAATCCAACAGCTGAGAGCTCGGTAAAAATCTCGGTGAAAGTTCAAATTACCGACTGGTCGTAAAACGGACGATACCGTGCAGCTGTCAAAATTTGCTGATTCGATCGGTAACAATATGCCGAGGACTTCGGTATATTGTTTTAACGAGAATCAGTACAATTTTGTTTTTCTTTCTCATAATTAATCAAAATACAGAATGAAAACAAAAAGTATTGTGAATTTCCAAATAAACATTTATTCAGTTTAATTTTGTTTTAAAGCTATCAATTAAACAAATTAATGTATTCATTATAAGCGTTTTTCGCATGTTTTCATATGTTATTTTTTTGCAATGTACATAATTCATTTCGGAGCAGATAGAATTTGTTCTACGTAGAAAATGGCATGAAGCTTGAAAACGAAGCACTATTAAAATTGATTTTCACAAATATGGTTTGCTCAGTTTCCGCATACAAAATAATAACAACAAACCTTGTCACAAACAGCTATGCACGAATTGAAAGAGTTATTCGCGAAGTCGAAGCAAAATTCTTCACACAAACAATGACAGTTCTTTATGGGTTTTTACTGTAGAGCAACCAACCCGTGAGCAACTTGACAGCTCCAGTACACTGTCAGTGTACCCCGAAAAATTGGTTCAGGTGGTTCTGTCAAACTCGATTATTTCGTGAACATTTCCTGAATATGGCGTAAAAAGTTAAAAATAAACCCAAATTTTAATTATATATATTTTTTAATCATTTATCACACAATTACATTACTCATTAGTTATTTTGATATAGGCTCGTATACAAGCTCTACGGAGCTGAGTGATGAATTATATAGATATCATCACAACCTGGTTTGGCGCTGGAATAATCGAAACAATTATAGGAGTACTTAGGCTGTGAACCATTCCACCGATTCGTTTCACTTTGAGTTACAATTTGACAGTTCGATGGTTACTGTGTTGTTGTTGAGATAGTTTTTGTTCGTTTGATTTCAGATAGGTGTGATTAAAGCAAATAGCAATTTTTTTCTTTATTTTTGTGAATTTCGAAATGAATTCAGCTCTTCACTTTAAATAGCAAATATTGACACTAGTAGAAATGGTTATATTTGTCTCATTTAAGTCATTTTATTTTTATTTTATTTTTTTATATTATAGGACAACGTGTGACAACAGTTAGCCCATATATTTTCTGTAAAATTTGCCCTTTTCGTTGCCGTTCCGCTAACATTCTGTTTGGGGCTTTATTCGGCGCGGAAAAGAATCAGTTTTATGCCTTCGAAATTTTAGGCATATTATTCAAGCCAATATTTCAGGTTAAAATCAATGCCTAAGTTCATCAAAATACTTCGATGATTATTAATGGCTTCCTGTGCTAAAATGTGTTAAGTTAACTTGTTAATAAAACATGTTGGTGGGTGTTGTAGATGTTCATAACGATGCGATATCCAAGCTGCGCATAATGTTTCCCGACGTTGAAGTTCGTGTTTCGGTTAATCGTTAATAAGTATTTTTAACTCCGTCTCCGAGATTTTGCAAATTTAAAGATCATCTTTGTTGCCCTCAATATGTTCTGAAGTCTGAACAAAATCATGTTTACAATGCTCACATTTTATTTTTCCAATAAACTATTTTGAACGTGAATTACTGAATAAATCAATGATTGAAGCGAAAAGTGGCGGACACAAGCGTTTCAACAACCGGAACATCGGCATCGTTTTTATCTTCTATCGTAGTCGAGTAGTATTTTTGTCGCAACTGGATTACCACCCACTTTTATTTTATATATTATACTCTGTGCTTCGAAAACTCAATACAAGAAAAATTTAATGAAATCAAATTAGTTTTGTTGAAATTTAGTTCAATTAATGGTTCCAATTATGTCTACGCCTTTTTGTACTGCAACTCTTGCCCGTGGTTTGGCATCAACAAAAGACGAAACAAAAATATATTTTCCCTTACAACAAAACCGTGTCGGCGATGCAGGAAGGCCCGTTGTTTACGTTGTGTGGCGCCATCTGCTATTTTCCAAGTGGGTACGCGAAACTAAGGCTTTCTGTCATCTTGTGGGGGGGTTGAGAGCAACAGAGAGGAGGAGATGGCGGCCATGTTTCACTTAAACTCTGACAGATAGCAATGGGATTTCCCATAGGAGGGAAGAGCAGAATTTGCTTCGACTTCGCGAATAGGCACTCTATATTCTTTTCCTTTCCATATGACTCTTCACATCCCAACTGATAAGACAGATACTTTTGGAGGAGCGGAACGGTATCCGCGCCATTTTGACCTTGATGCATTCAAATTGCAGCATCCAATGGTATCCACGGCAACTGAAATTGAAAACAATGAAACGGAAAACAAAAATTTGAGAACAAAAACCATATACTTTCCGAGCAAAAATATATCTTCAATGAAATTTAATATAATTCCAGTGGATTCAAATTAAAATACTTACAGAAATAATGATTCCAATGACGAGCAATTGTGTGCCATCTTGTGTTATGAGCCATCTTGTGTGATGCACGCATACATCTGTTTTCCAATTTTTGACATATGAGTTTTACCGAGATTCGGATAATTTTCAGATTACCTGTTGTAAACTCGTTTCCCGAAATTCAGTTAATAATTTGACAGTTCTATTTTCTAACGAAATATCAGTAACAATATGCTTTACCGACTGCGTTCGTCATTTTGTTTTACCGAGAATAATTCTAGCGATTAAGTGTGTACGCTGCAAGTGACTTGACCGCCAGAGTTTCACGAGTTACATCTCTGCAAGAGGATCTTGGAGGCAGCAGGGACTATGTCCAAGGGCTTGACGATCCCTCCCCAGGCCATCTGCGAGTTGTGCGGCTTGCCTAGGATGTGGTGGGGTTTGACAGTGGGCCCTGTTAAACCTCTATAAAAAGCTGCATGTATCCGCAAGTAGGCCCCACCAAAGCGACCGTGTGCCGCTCAAAGCGCACAAGCCCAAGTCCTGACACGACGGCCCTCCGACGAGACAGGAGGTTTGCGCAGGCCCAATAAGCCGCCTAGAAAACCAATCATTACGAACAATATAAGAGATAATGCGACTCGATATAATCGGCAAAGACCTAGGCGACGAATACAGGATCACAATTGGAAGCTTGGAACATGGAATTGCAAGTCGCTAGGTTTCGCAGGTTGCGACAGGATGATCTACGATGAATTACATCCCCGCAACTTCGACGTCGTGGCGCTGCAGGAGATTTGCTGGACAGGACAGAAAGTGTGGAAAAGCGGGCATCGAGCGGCTACCTTCTACCAAAGCTGTGGCACCACCAACGAGCTGGGAACCGGCTTCATAGTGCTGGGTAAGATGCGCCAACGCGTGATTGGGTGGCAGCCAATCAACGCAAGGATGTGCAAGCTGAGGATAAAAGGCCGTTTCTTCAACTATAGCATCATCAACGTGCACTGCCCACACGAAGGGAAACCCGACGACGAGAAAAAAGCGTTCTACGCACAGCTAAAGCAGACATACGATGGATGCCCACTGCGGGACGTTAAAATCGTCATCGGTGACATGAACGCACAGGTAGGAAGGGAGGAATGTATAGACCGGTCATCGGACCGGATAGTCTGCACACCGTATCGAACGACAACGGCCAACGATGCATAAACTTCGCAGCCTCCCGCGGAATGGTAGTCCGAAGCACCTTCTTTCCCCGCAAAAATATCCACAAGGCCACATGGAGATCACCTAACCAAGAAACGGAAAACCAAATCGACCACGTTCTAATCGACGGTAAATTCTTCTCCGACATCACGAACGTCCGCACTTACCGCAGTGCGAATATTGAATCCGACCACTACCTCGTTGCAGTATGCCTGCGCTCAAAACTCTCGACGGTGTACAACACGCGTCGAAGTCGGACGCCGCGGCTTAACATTGGGCGGCTACAAGACGGTAGACTAGCCCAAGAATACGCTCAGCAGCTGGAAGTGGCACTTCCAACGGAAGAGCAGCTAGGCGCAGCATCTCTTGAAGATGGCTGGAGAGATATTCGATCCGCCATTGGTAGCACCGCAACCGCTGCACTTGGCACGGTGCCCCCGGATCAGAGAAACGACTGGTATGACGGCGAATGTGAGCAGTTAGTGGAAGAGAAGAATGCAGCATGGGCGATATTGCTGCAACACCGCACGAGGGCGAACGAGGCACGATATAAACAGGCGCGGAACAGACAAAACTCGATTTTCCGGAGGAAAAAGCGCCAGCAGGAAGTTCGAGACCGTGAAGAAACGGAGCAACTGTACCGCGCTAATAACACACGAAAGTTCTATGAGAAGTTAAACCGTTCACGTAAGGGCCACGTGCCACAGCCTGATATGTGTAAGGACATAAACGGGAACCTTCTTACGAACGAGCGTGAGGTGATCCAAAGGTGGCGGCAGCACTACGAAGAACACCTGAATGGCGATGTGGCAGACGAAGATGGCGGTATGGTGATGGACCTGGGAGAACGCGCGCAAGACATAATTCTACCGGCTCCGGATCTCCAGGAAATCCAGGAGGAGATTGGCTGGCTGAAGAACAACAAAGACCCTGGGGTTGACCAACTACTAGGAGATCTATTTAAACACGGAACTGGCTAGAGCGCTGCACTGGGTCATTACCAAGATTTGGGAGGAGGAAGTTTTGCTGCAGGAGTGGATGGAAGGTGTCGTGTGTCCCATCTACAAAAAGGGCGATAAGCTGGATTGTAGCAACTACCGCGCAATCACATTGCTGAACGCCGCCTACAAGGTACTCTCCCAAATTTTATGCCGTCGACTAGCACCAACTGCAAGGGAGTTCGTGGGGCAGTACCATGCGGGTTTTATGGGCGAACGCTCCACCACGGACCAGGTGTTCGCCATTCGCCAAGTACTGCAGAAATGCCGCGAATACAACGTGCCCACACATCATCTATTCATCGACTTCAAAGCCGCATATGATACAATCGATCGGGACCAGCTATGGCAGCTAATGCACGAACACGGTTTTCCGGATAAACTGACACGGATGATCAAAGCGACGATGGATCGGGTGATGTGCGTAGTTCGAGTTTCAGGGCATTCTCGAGTCCCTTCGAAACCCGCAGAGGGTTACGGCAAGGTGATGGTCTTTCGTGATTGCTATTCAAGATCGCTTTGGAAGGGGTAATACGAAGAGCAGGGATTAACACGAGTGGTACAATTTTCAATAAGTCCGTCCAGCTATTTGGTTTCGCTGACGACATAGATATTATGGCACGTAACTTTGAGAAGATGGAGGAAGCCTACATCAGACTAAAGAGGGAAGCTAAGCGGATCGGACTAGTCATCAACACGTCGAAGACAGAAGTACATGATAGGAAGAGGTTCAAGAGAAGACAATGTGAGCCACCCACCGCGAGTTTGCATCGGTGGTGACGAAATCGAGGTGGTAGAAGAATTTGTGTACTTGGGCTCACTGGTGACTGCCGAAAATGACACCAGCAGAGAAATTCGGAGACGCATAGTGGCTGGAAATCGTACGTACTTTGACTCCGCAAGACGCTCCGATCGAATAGAGTTCGCCGCCGTACCAAACTGACAATCTACAAAACGCTAATTAGACCGGTAGTCCTCTACGGACACGAGACCTGGACGATGCTCGTGGAGGACCAACGCGCACTGGGAGTTTTCGAAAGGAAAGTGCTGCGTACCATCTATGGTGGGGTGCAGATGGCGGACGGTACGTGGAGGAGGCGAATGAACCACGAATTGCATCAGCTGTTGGGAGAACCATCCATCGTTCACACCGCGAAAATCGGACGACTGCGATGGGCCGGGCACGTAGCCAGAATGTCGGACAGTAACCCGGTGAAAATGGTTCTCGACAACGATCCGACGGGCACAAGAAGGCGAGGTGCGCAGCGGGCAAGGTGGATCGATCAGGTGGAAGATGACTTGCGGACCCTCCGTAGACTGCGTGGTTGGCGACGTGTAGCCATGGACCGAGCCGAATGGAGAAGACTCTTATATACCGCACAGGCCACTTCGGCCTTAGTCTGAATAAATAATAAGAGGATCTTGCCAACGTTTTTTCATCAAGAGTGGCCAAACGTTGTAGAGTTTGAATCTTCCGCAGCATTCAGTAGCTGTGTTGGAGGTAGTGAAGCACTACAGTCACCTTCGCGGTCTGCCGGTTGCAGACGTTCCACAAACGACTCCGCATATTCTGATCGGATTGAAAGACATAAAGCTTTACGCTCCGATCGAGTAGAGAATAGGACGGCCGGAAGAGCCGATAGCAGTCAGGTCTAAGCTGCGATAAACAATCAATATGGGCCGACCGGCGCGAATACTACGGATATTGGAATCGTCGGCCATCATGCTTGTAGCACGGTGAGCAATCAGGAGCTGCACACACAAGAAGAATCGGGCATTTCCGTGACCTTGCTTCCCATGTCGGAAGAAAACAGAAGGGGCTGCTGTGGAAAAATGACGATCCCGAGGTCCCTAACAGCTGTTCCACGGTTATAAAGCGACTGATTGGTCTGGGTAACTGCTCCCGAAAAGATCCCGTACTATACGTCGAGTTGCGCACCGTGATTTCCGAATACCTAGCGAAGGGGCACGGACCAACTCCATTTGAGCTATTATCGTTCGATTGCAGCAAGGTATGGTACGTGCCGCAGAACAGAAAAGCAGGGTCTGCTTTGAGCATCTCGACTGATATGCGATCGACCCCTGGGGCTTTCTTCGATTTCATGCTTTGGATGGAACTTTAGCAGTGATGGAGCTTCGGTATTGATGCGTGTTATACGTTGGATCCTAGGCAGATCATGCCGAGGTGGTGGTGGCCTGGCTGGCACTTGAAAAAGTTGTTCGAAGTGCTCGAACCATCGCTTCAGCTAGACAGTTGGGTCGGTCAATAACTGATTATTTGCCTCTTTCACAGACATTGTTGCATTAATCTTCGTCCCGCTCAAGCGTCGTGAGATATCGTAGAGGGGGCGAATGTCCCCGGTTGCTGCCGCTCTCTCCTTCGCCAACCAGAAAGTCCGTCCACGCTTGCTTATCCCGTCGACATGAGCGTTTGATCAAGAAGACTCCGTTTTCATTTTCAGCTGATGCAGATGTGGTCAATTTGATTTTCTGTAAATCCATCATGGGAGACCCACTTGACGTTGTGAATCGGTCGATGAGGGAAGAGCGATCCCCCGATCACCATGTCGTTATTATAACAAAATTCTGCGAACAGCTCTCCGTTTTCGCTTATTTCTCCGAGACCGAGTTGTCGGATCCGATCTTCGCATTGAAGTCGTCCATACAGATCTTTATATAAACCTTCGGAATTCTGTCTACGACAGCATTGAGTTGGCTGTAGAAGTATTCTTTGTCTTACAGATCGGCAGCATCGGTTGGCGCATTTGATTATCGTAAGGTTTCGGACCCGTGTACTAAATCTGGCAACGATTATCCTTTCATTTATAGGTTCCCACTTCATAAGCGCAGAGTGTGCCTGGGCGCTTAGTGGGAAGCCAACTCCGCGATGCCATGGAGCGTGTTCACCTCGTAAACCAGAGTATAGCAGAACTTGTCCCGACGGCGTTCTGTGTTCTCCAAAGTTTGGACAACGGACTTCACTCAGTCCCAGGATTCCAAGCTTCATGCAGCGTGCCTCATTGGCATACATATTGTTCAATCAAAGGTAATTGCCTATTTCCGGGGATTAAACCACCCGACTTGGACGTTAATTTACAATGTTATGAAAACTCATATGTGAATATGTACGTTATGTGGAAGATATTGATTTGAAAATGTATTGGAGGTAACCACTTTCCCTTCGATGGGACTCGAACCCATGACCCTACAGTACGCTAGACTGGTGCTTTAACCAACTAAGCTACGAAGGACCTCCGTCGGCCTTCGCAACCTAGCGGCTACTGAACGAGCTCGAGATTCCCAAATTGGACGCATAGTCAAATCACTCGCAATCCATTTATCAAGCCAATACTTCCACATGTGTATTGTACACGTCCACATTAGAGGAGCGTGAGTATTTAGAATGTCTGGCGGCTATACACATTCTTCATCAGCAACGGTACTGATCAAGTGAGGTTGTGTAAGCTATTTGCCAGTCGGTCGTCAAGCTCAGACCCGACCGCGTACATATTCACATATGAGTTTCCATAACATACATATTGTGCCAATTTACCCTGCTGGGCTAGGGTTAAAACGTTCCATGTTCTTATTCGTGTCCCTTTGTTTCGCGGTAAGGGTTGCTGCCGTAAAATCAGTCTCTCGGTATCATATTCTGTTTTATGTCCAATCCCTTGCACTTCTACGATCATTCTCTGGCGCATCAATCGAAGAAGATGTGCCAAACGATCTGTCATCAAATTCGGTTGAGAACCAGAATCGAATTCGCTATCTCCGGATTGGCAATCCTATACGCCTTTGCTCGCAAGGCTAACTGGAGACCAGCCAGAACGTTATAAAACCATAATTGTTCCTCCAAGAGCGTTATAAAACCATAATTGTTACTTGGGATGACCATTAACGATGGCTTTTTACTTAAACGTGACGGATGTCACATTCATAAAACTTACCGAACGCACTTTCTGTTACGGAATAGGAAGCAAGTGTAAATGTTCAAAAAAACGTCTAAAATTCCAGATGTCCCATTTCTTTCAACTAGAAAGTGAGTATAGAGAACGAACGGAATAATTTCCGGGCGCTCCAATGTTCACGTTTTCTGGCATCGTGAAGTTCATTCTCAACTTCTTTAAAGCTCTTGACCCCACGAAGAACATGGTCAAAGCAGTTCTTTAACTTTAGAAATATCCCATCGCGAGTCGATACGATGGCTAATTCTGTTGATACTACAGAGGAACTGTCGAAGTATTCTTCCCAAATTAGTTATTTATAATTTTTTAGTCAACATGGGTAACAAAGAACAATGCAATATTTTTGCTCTATGTGAATCATGTCTAACACCTGAGATGTGAACCCTCGTTTTCCCTATTTTAACTTCATTCATTAGACTCACTGATATTACTTCGAGCTGTGTTGATCGTTTTCTGGGTATCCACAGCATCATACGCCTTTGTGATGCCACTTATATCGTGAATTATCAAGTTGCAAGCAAACATTTTAAAGTTGGGCTCTGGATGAAGAGCAGGTTTCTTGATTACTTGAATTTCTACCTTGGCAATGGTTATCAATCAAATAAAAAAGCACCTGTAACTTTCAACTTCAACTTTTGGAGTTCTCCAACAATATAGTAGTGCATTTTGAACGAATTTGTTATCCGGCCTGCCAGCTGTCGGTGAGAGCGATAACCCATTCTCACGCCAGACCTATTGTCACCCTGATGGCGGTATCTGGCATGCAATAAGTTTCCGTTAAATATGACCGTGTTATTTTCCAATTGAACAATCCTGTGAGCATTCTCCGATTTGATTATGGCAAGTTTGATATGCCACCTCGAAAGGGTTTCAATACTGAACCAAATGATACGGTTGCCATTTTGGATGCAGTGACATCAAAGTACTATTGTTTTCCGCAGCCGCTAGCAATGTTTGATGCTGTTTTAAAATGCCTTTACATATGACCAACACGCTCGGAGCATTCCTTATCAAATTTACTCATGTTAGCAAAATAACAGGACCCAGGTTGCACCATCAGCTAACCATTACAAACCAATATTATAAGAGGATCAGTATGTAGTACAATATAAACATTGGCGTTTTAGTGATCATGATGCTAACAGCTTATTTATTTCGAATCGCTTTGAAATCCCGAAATTGTTTTAGTAATAGTCAATAGCTACCATTTTGTCTGACCACATGAAAATGTTCTGAAGTTGTCCAACGTGACATTCACTTCTTTGTCATAACAACGATACACTTTCCCTCCTGTTTGCCAGAGTGGGGCTTCCCTTGACAAACCATGGAAAACCCGGCGACGACCTGTTTATTGTTTCCGTTTCTGTCTATTAGCCCAATTTCTTTGCACGCATGGATTCCGCTCCATCATACACATACCGGAATGGCTTTACTCCTTGTCAGGCGGAAGCTTCTGCACACCTATCATAATGCAACGCATTCTGTTGTCTATAAATATTTCGATTAAACAAAATTCACTTCTAGCAACAGAAATCCACCCCAACTAGTTTCCCTAAATCCATCCGGCATCCACATCGTAGTCAGTGTCTATAGTCTCCCTGCAGGCAGTCAATAAACGGCATCGCCGGTCGCATACCCCGCTTGTTGTCGTCTGCGTAAATCAATCCCAGCCCAACCCAAACCCATCCTTGGCCTCGGTGGAATGACAAAGAGATGGATCGCTCGTGAATACCGTACGGAACCGAATTTGTTTAGCGAATACATATAACATCCACGACGACAACAAAAATAGGGAAAGCACGCCACGCAATCCAGCGGAGTTCATTGAAAAGTTCACGGAATTCAAATGTCCTGAACTAGCTTTCTGCGGGCTCGAAATAGTTGCATTCAGCCGGGCGTAAAATAGCCTGTGGTGAGATATTCGCACTCCTTACACCGGAGTAGCCGCGAGAGGGAAGCCTCGTGGCAGAATGTGGACTATTTAGAGTGAAGGAATCGATTATGCAAATTAGCGAAAAATATCCACAACCGGGAGCTGAACTATTCACCTATATGCTGTGGGAACACGCGAAACTAAACGTGGGGGCTCGAATATAACGGCGGCGCGGTGGAGGCGCTTGTTGCCGATTCGGGCAAATGTGGGAAGTTCGTCGCTTACTGTAGGTGCAGTTGGCGCGTGTTTTTGAAGAAGGAATGTAGCGTCGCATGCCGGTAACAAGTTGAATCATATTTGCAGTGAAGACTAGTGGCTTGCAACGTTCTACATACATGGATAATTTTGTTTTGTTCGTATGAGGGGTGACACCTTTCAATAACTATCAATGTTTGATTTTTTCCCCATTTCAACGATCGTACTGTTTACGAACATTTTTTTAATTAATTAATCTATCTAATCTAATAAATTTTTAAAGGGAACATTATTCGATTGGCCACAACCGGAATCCCCTTAGGAGGAGACACTTACGATTTTAAGCAAAAGCATATCTCCCGATGGGGCCCTCCTTAGCCATGCGGTAAGACGCGCGGCTACAAAGCAAGACCATGCTGAGGGTGGCTGGGTTCGATTCCCGGTGCCGGTCTAGGCAATTTTCGGATTGGAAATTGTCTCGACTTCCCTGGGCATAAAAGTATCATCGTGCTAGCCTCATGATATACGGATACAAAAATTGTAACATGGCTTAGAAACCTCACAGTTAATAACTGTGGAAGTGTTTAATGAACACTAAGCTGCGGGGTGGCTCTATCCCAGTGTGGGGATGTAATGCCAATAAGAAGAAGAAGAAGAAGAAGATATCTCCCGATAACAACCATGGCTTATCGGTTACATCCAAAGCACTTAGAATGTACGGCGGTTGGACGAAGCAGACATTGTATTATGGTTGCATTAAATCCGGCAATCTCCAACAGCTGAAATCTGTCCATACATACATAGGAATGAGAAGAATGATTAGTAGGACACCTATACTTGAAAGGTGGTGCCCGGGAGCTGGACCTTTGCCTCCGATGCGGACTATATCTTTGGTGGCTGAGATAGCGATTCTTTATGGCTGAGGTGGACACAAAATCGACTCACTTGGGCGGCTGGTTGGGGCTTTCGGGTGACTCGATCAGTAAAGCATTAAACAATAACCCAATAATATCAATACATAATTGTTATTTATAACAATGGGTTTAATGGTTAGATAATTCGACGAAAAATTATCGTAGATCAGTTTCATTTCTTAATTTCACCAACATTTGTTTCGAATACTTTAAACCACATTGCGTATGGATAAAAATGTATCAGTATGACTTGAACCCATGTTCAATATTAAAAGCTGGATCAAAAGTAATGTAGATAATTACTTTTTAGCAGATTTTATATTGCATAAATATATCAATTGTTTATTATTTATTGTTAAAATATAAAGTTATAAAGTTACAACCTCTGTTATAATTGTGCTTTGCCTAGAGAGGTTTTTGTTATAATATTTATTATTGACAACTAACCAGCCTAGCTTATAAATGATTTTGTTACACTATCTTTTTTTATAAAATTCTTCTTGTCTTATTTGTGCTATGCACACTTGGTACCGTGAAATCTAACCGAATTTATGATTTTCTCGTTTTGATCATCAATCAAAATGTTCAATTCTCGAAGGATGTGTAAAACAGAAATTTACACCCAATTACCTATTTAAAAACAAAATGTGCAACATAATCACGAAGTATACAGTTTCCTAACCCAGGAATAGAAACGACGCAGCCGCCGCCAATATTTTTGCATCGGCTGACTCAAATTCGTCATGTCACTAATCCACACTTTCACACGCGCCGGTTCAACTTTGTAGATGTCTACAATGAAGAATTTACTTTATTCAGTGCAAATAAATACCTACATTCGAGCAGACAGCTTTAGATTAATTTTTGTAACATGTGATTCAAATGCTTTATGCTGTCATCCGACCTAGTTCTATTCAATGCATTTGAACCAGGAAAAGACCGCGTGAAGGTCATCAACCGTGGAAGGTCATTAATCACGCTTATGCGGGCCAAAGGCTTTATGTTTTATTCAGATTGTACTATTTTGCAGTGATGGTGTCTTTGAACATGAGCAGCAGTGAGATTGATCATTCGATGAGGAATAAAAATAGATGCAATTGAGTTTACTAATTGCATCAGCTTCGGAATACGGTGTCATGCATCAATTCTGAAAGGCAAAAGTCGAATTTCTCGTCGGAATACTAAGGACTTTTTTATACAAAATCAGTAGAATTTCGAGTGGAATTAAAAAGATTTTCTTGAGCAAGAACATGTAAAATGTACATGCGCACGAGGTCAACTTTTCCATAGCCTTGCATAAGAGGTAAAATACTAAACAATAATACCAAAAAATAATATGCACAATACAATTATGCTTAAATAACATGCTTAGGTATTTCAATCAATTATTATTTGTTTGGTATTGAAATACCTAAGCATGTTATTCCTAAAGTATTTTGCATATTCATTTTCGGCCAACTGACCCTTTTGGCCAAACGACTCTTTCGGCCAAACGACCTTTTCGGCCTAATGACCATTTCGACCAAACGACCCTTTCGGCCAGATGGGTTTCGGCCTAATAGTTTGTTCGGCCTAGTGGCATTCGGCATTCGGCCGAATGGATTTCGGCCAAACGACCCTTCCCCGTATACAACCACCATGATTTTTTTTTTGATGAAACAAACATATCATCTTTGCCGGAGGAATTCCTAGAGGAACTTCCGGAGGAATTCCTGGAGGAACTTCCGGAGGAATTCCTGGAGGAACTTCCGGAGGAATTCCTGGAGGAACTTCCGGAGGAATTCCTGGAGTAACTTCCAGAGGAATTCCTGGAGGAACTTCCGGAGGAATTCCTGGAGGAACTTCCGGAGGAATTCCTGGAGGAACTTCCGGAAGAATCCCTGGAGGAACTTCCGGAGGAATTCCTGGAGGAACTTCCGGAGGAATTCCTGGAGGAACTTCCGGAGGAATTCCTGGAGGAACTTCCGGAGGAATTCCTGGAGGAACTTCGGAGGAATTCCTGGAGGATCTTCCGGTCGAATTCCTGGAGGAACTTCCGGAGGAATTCCTGGAGGAACTTCCGGAGGAATTCCTGGAGGAACTTCCGGAGAAAATTCCTGGAGGAACTTCCGGAGGAATTCCTGGAGGAACTTGGAATTCCTGGAGGAACTTCCTGAGGAATTCCTGGAGGAACTTCCGGAGGAATTCCTGGAGGAACTTCCGGAGGAATTCCTGGAGGAACTTCCGGAGGAATTCCTGGAGGAACTTCGGAGGAATTCCTGGAGGAACTTCGGAGGAATTCCTGGAGGAACTTCGGAGGAATTCCTGGAGGAACTTCCGGAGGAATTCCTGGAGGAACTTCGGAGGAATTCCTGGAGGAACTTCGGAGGAATTCCTGGAGGAACTTCCGGAGGAATTCCTGGAGGAACTTCCGGAGGAATTCCTGACGGAACTTCGGAGGAATTCCTGGAGGAACTTCCGGAGGAATTCCTGGAGGAACTTCGGAGGAATTCCTGGAGGAACTTCGGAGGAATTCCTGGAGGAACTTCGGAGGAATTCCTGGAGGAACTTCCGGAGGAATTCCTGGAGGAACTTCCGGAGGAATTCCTGGAGGAACTTCCGGAGGAATTCCTGGAGGAACTTCCGGAGGAATTCCTGGAGGAACTTCCGGAGGAATTCCTGGAGGAACTTCCGGAGGAATTCCTGGAGGAACTTCGGAGGAATTCCTGGAGGAACTTCCGGAGGAATTCCTGGAGGGAATTCCGGAGGAATTCCTGGGGGGACTTCCGGAGGGATTCCTGGAGGAACTTCCGGGGGGATTCCTGGAGGGACTTCCGGGGGAATTGCGGGAGGAACCTCCGGGGGCATTGCCTGAAGAACCTCCGGGGGAATTCCTGGAGGAACTTCCGGAGGAATTCCTGGAGGAACTTCGGAGGAATTCCTGGAGGAACTTCCGGAGGAATTCCTGGAGGAACTTCCGGAGGAATTCCTGGAGGAACTTCCGGAGGAATTCCTGGAGGAACTTCCGGAGGAATTCCTGGAGAAACTTCCGGAGGAATTCCTGGAGGAACTTCCGGAGGAATTCCTGGAGGAACTTCCGGAGGAATTCCTGGAGAAACTTCCGGAGGAATTCCTGGAGGAACTTCCGGAGGAATTCCTGGAGGAACTTCCGGAGGAATTCCTGGAGGAACTTCTGGAGGAATTCCTGGAGGAACTTCCGGAGGAATTCCTGGAGGAACTTCCGGAGGAATTCCTGGAGGAACTTCCGGAGGAATTCCTGGAGGAACTTCCGGAGGAATTCCTGGAGGAACTTGTGGAGGAACTTCCGAAGGAATTTATTCAACATGTATTTAGTAAACGCATCCCATGGCTATTTTTGTTAAGGTTTGACTCCCACCGCAGCCCACCACAGAATTTTTCAAATTATGTTCGCAAAAAAGTGTCCTACTGATCCCGGAAAGGTCAAGGAGGATAGGGGAATAATAAAAATCAAATATTCAAATAAGAAGGGAAAAAAATCTGAGTGGTGGGGGAGACATAAATCTTTTTAAATACTTTTATCGGCCTTATTGAACACTAAAAATTTCAAACAAAATTATTTTTTTCGTGGATTTTTTTTTCATTCGTTTTTTGGATCATGCACATAATGCACAAAATAAAAACTATTTTCCGCGGATTTTTTTTGATTCCACACATACACTTAAAAACCATATGGTTGAATGATAAAATTAAAGCAAGCGTTCTTTTTCTGCAATAAGTGTGCGTAACTTGAGGTAGTTACGTATCTATAATTATAGTCCATATATGGACAGACGTAGGTACCACGGTTATGTTTTGCTTAGAACTGAAGATTGCGGGTTGCCTTAATAAGAAAATCTCTACGATAGTGATCTGTTGTGCAATATTTTATTTTATTTGTTGCATCACCAAATGGTATGTATATAATCAAATTCATCCATGCAGTATAAATTAAATGTTTATATATAAAAATTGTTGATCTTGATGTTCTTTGCTTGTTTTTTTTACAGGGATGGAATGGATGCGTTCTCCAGGTGCCAAAATGGTATCCCTTAACGTCGCAAATTCCGCAAGCGGCAGTAAGCTGATGTTGGAGTTTTTTTTCCAAGGAACTGATTAAGAATTGCCCCGTCTGATTGAAGGCAACCTCCAAGTGCTGGTCATGCGTGGCAACTACGAGGGCAACCAGGTCAGTAAAGTTGTGCAAGTTTGCCGCAAAAAGTTGTCGTTGAACGAATTTGGTGGACGCGGATATTACCCCGTCAAAGTGCCTGAATATTCCGGGCCGCTGTACCTTCGGATGGCGAGCGCTGCTGTCCAAGTATACCGAGAAAACTGCCGCGTCTTCCACCGTGGAAACCAGATTTTGAACTTCCGGCAACCTATAGGACAACTGTTGCTATCGTTCATTTCCAAATAAAAACACGGAAATAATTTAAAAAGAGACTTGAGAAAAGTCGAGAAAAGTACTATGATTTATACATATGATTTCCCTAATAAAACATAATTATCATGCATCATATTTGTCGTGTTTTCAATAAATTACTGAAAAAAATATCGCTAGCTCTTTTTGGCAATTGAAGGTGAGAGAAAAGGCCCGTCGATTTTTTTCATGTATCATTCTACCATATCCACATTACATACCATACTGTTTTATTGGAGAAAGAGATTGAGAAAAAAGATTGTAGCTGGACCATATCACATATTGTGCAGCGATAAAAATGTATTGGAAAATGCCCTTTTTTGTACAGTGATTATACTTAACCGCCCATTACCCACATGGTTGATTAGCCAAACACAATATAACATACTGTATGAACCATTTATGATGCGGTCAGTTTATCATACTTATAAATAGCAATCTAAACAGCAGAAGTATCGTTATTTATGGTCAGGAATGATCTTGGAGATGGTCCAATTATGGTTCATAATTATGCGGGTAGTACATGAACTGTCACAAAATCTTAGATCCCCTTCCTCCCTAAAACCTGTGACATCATTATTGAATGACCCCTTTCGTAAAATGTTGAATCAGATGGACCATGATTTCGTTTCGAAGTCTCGGAAGTAAATCTGAATTTCGTTTCGTTTTGTCAGGAATAAATGCAATAAACCCTTACAAGCAATAAGATCCACTTGATTTTTCGTCTGAGATTCTAAAAGGCACATTTTTCGAAGTTCACGACCTAATAGCACGGCTGTCGTCAATTTACGAGTTATGATCTACTAGCTTTATGTACCCGGCCTTGCTCGGAATTGCCAGTTTGGTTTTCAGTTTTTTCACAATCAAAAAAAGATAAAACCAATTGGTCAACAGGATAATTGCGTTATCTTATTGATACTTCATCATTTGATTTAAAGAAGGCTTTTGGAAGCATTGACTGATCTGGAAAAAGAGATCGTTGGTTTGAATAGCCTTATTCCGGGCAAACGTCAATTGCTAAAGAAGGAAAAACATCCACCGATGCTTTATTCCGGGCAAACCCCCATTTTTGAAGAAGGGATCACACTCACCATTGCCTTATTCCGGGCAAATGCCTATTTTTAAAGAAGCAATCACATCCACCATCCAGAAGGAAACAAATGAATCATTGCTTTTCACTTTTCACCATGATTCCAATGAAGGGTAACAATTACCATTGTTCTATATCCAGCATGCTTTCTATGAAAAGTTTTTCTGATGCTGTTCATAAATATCCCAAATGCTCTTCATGTCGAATGACCTTAGGCCAAATAGTATTATGTTAATGGCCTGCTTCATTCAGGGATATGTCATTTTCAGAAATGTCATATTCTGGGATATGTATATCAGTAAGAGTCATTTTTGGGAAATATAATTTTCGTTGAAGTCATTTTCAGGGAAATGTTATTACCGGGAAAATGTTATTGTCGAAGATTTGCTATTTTTGAGGAATTCAGAAAATTTGTTTTCAAAGCATTGTACAATGTCAAAGAACCTCGACAGAACTAAATAAGAGGGATTTTATTTTATTTATTTTTTTAATCTTTGTTAAGATGTTTTTTTTAATCTACAGACTAAGTTCAACACCGGAGAGGGATTTTTTTTACCCAACCCCAATAACCTCCCGCATTCCAAAAGTGTCTCCCAGCCTCTCTATAATAGTTTTGGGCAGAGATTACGTGTTTACAAATTTTGTGTGAATTGACCCATTCAGTAAAAAGGTATACTAAACAGTTCGTTTACTAAATATACCCTCTCTCTCATTCAGCTATGACACTCCCACCCAGTCTGACATAGTCTTCCTTAAACTGAGAATATGGGTTGCAAATGTGGTGGACATCGGTAAATGGGTTCAAAAGTTATGCTGAATTGACCGATAACTAAACAATACCCCTCTCTCCCACCCTCCCTCTTTTAAAATGACCTACCCACATCCAGTAAAATTGTTTCCTTAGGACATACAATATTTGATACAAATTTGGTTCAAATCGGTCATTAGATTCAAGACTTACATTGAGTTGATCGATTGCTGAACAATACTTCTCCCCCATACCCTCTCTCTTTAAAAGAGCATCCCTAACAACACTATCGTCGTCTCCTTAATATGAAGAATGTGTGTTCCAAATTTGGTTGAGAACGGCCAATAGGTTCAGAAGATACACTGAGTTGATCAATAGCTAAGCAATACCCCCCTCCCCTTTTCTAAACAGCAATCTTAACTCCCCAATCTTAACTTAGCATCCCTAACCCCCATCGTCGTTTCCTTAAGATAAACAATGTGTGTTCCAAATTTGGTTGAAACCGACCAAGGGGTTCAGAAGGTACACTGAGTTGATCGATACCTTAGCAATGCCCCTCCCCCTATACCCTCCCTCTTATCCAAAGAGCATCCCTAACCCCCCTATCGTCGTCTCCTTAGGATAAAGAATATGTGTTCCAAATTTGGTTGAAATCGGCCAAGGGGTTCAGAAGGAACACTGAGTTGATTGATAACTAAGCAATACCCCTCCCCACCACACCCTCCCCCTTTTCCAAAGAGCATTCCTGACCCCCATCATCGTCTCCCTAAGATAAAAAATGTGTGTTCCAAATTTGGTTGAAATCGGCCAAGGGGTTCAGTAGGTACAGTGAGCTGATTGATAACTAAGCAATAGCCCTCCCCACCACACCCTCCCCCTATTCCAACCAGCATCCCTAACCCCCATCGTCGTCTCCTTAAGATAAAGATTGTGTGTTCCAAATTTGGTTGGAATCGGCCAAGGGGTTCAGAAGTTATGCTGGAACATACATACAAACATACATACAAACATACAAACATTGAGTTTTATATATATAGATAGATAGATAGATAGATAGATAGATTCTAAGAAGTATACAGACCTTATTCTTGTCATCGATTTTTTTATCCAATGGGAGATGCGGTTCTTCGACTAATTTGAAACATTTTTCTTTTTCATACCACAGAAGGTCAGCATCTCCATCCAATTATTTTGGTAAAACGTCCTATCGTTGTGGTATGTCCTAATGTTGCGGTAGTGTTAAAATAGTCGATTCTGGATATAATAGCATTAAAAACAATTGTGGATACGGTAAAACTCTTCGAATCAACGACTAGAACAGCTTTTGTTTGACAAAATTCCGTTCCAAATGATGAAAAATCAACATTTTTCATTAAAAATTCGAATCCTTTGAGCCTATTATTGCGGTAGTGCTAAGGTCCTATTGTTGTGGTATAGATCTCCATAAGAATTACATGCAATACCGCAACAATAGGACTGACCTTCAAAAAATATCGCAACGATAGGCAACTGCATCCTATTATTGCGGTACTTTGTTTTTATTGTGATAAAAACAAAGCAACATAAGTTCAGCACAATTGACGTGGTATTTACGAAACTATAGTTAACAAGCATCGTATTCAACTATTGCAATGTAGAAAAAGACCAACTAAAAAAAATTTTTTTTTAAATCAATTTTGTTTTGACACGGTGCTTAACCCCTCCATGATAGGTCGTTTTACCCTACTGGCATTCTTTTCCAAACATACTTATACATTTTGACTAATGCAGCTTACCCCATTAAACTTCTTTTCAAAACAGTTTCAAGACAAGGAATACACATTGAGAACAATCTAATAGCCTAATTAGATTACTCCATTTATTTTCCACGTTAACACGTTATAAAGATCGTAATCTAAATAGGGGTCTCCAGTAGCCTTGCGAGCAAAGGCTTAGGATTGCCAATCCGGAGATGGCGAGTTCGATTCTCGGTCCGGTCTAGGATGTTTTCGGGTGGGAAACATTCTCGACTTCCTGGTAAAGTGACCAGACGTCCCGGATTGTGCGGGACAGTCCCGGATTCAGCCTACCTGTCCCGCATTGCCAAGTGTCCCGGAAAACGTCCCGCATTCCATGATAAATCCATAAAGTAATAAAATCTATGGAATCATTAGGTAATGGTATGTGTAGAAAATCTGTAAAAGACCGAACTATTCAGAAGAAAAAGTAAGAACTTAAGTAATCCAGAAAGTTTACTGAACTTGGAGAAAAAAGCTTTGAATGTTTTGAGGATTCAAATAATTTCTGTAATTTTAAATGGGGCGAGCGGAATAATTCATTTTTTGAAATCTCTTCACTCCCGCCTCTAAAAACTAGACTGGAGAAAAATCCGTGGATCAGATGACCAGGCTATCTTAACTATTAAAGATCCCCAGCCTTTTTAAAAAATCAACAATAGTTGAGTTGAATTATTAGTGAACTAGCCTAGGGCTAAAAACCTCACTAGTAAACATAAACAAAAATTTTAGGTCAGCTCCAGAATCTAGGAAAAAATTGGACATCAGAAACTGTGTAAAATCTGGGGTATTCTGACATCTGCAAAGATCTAAAAATCTTCATAATCAAGAAAATCCTTGAAACAATGTGTCAACCAACGACGGTCGTTCAGTTGGACACTTACATAAGACAATGAACAACGGACAACACTCAGACCAATGAAGATTTTTTTGTTTATCAAAGACTTTCCACGGCTAAAGCGGAAAACGAACTCTGAACTCATAATACTTTTGGGAATTTGTTTCTATAAAATCGAGCGATTAGCATCATACTGGATGTCGTAAGTTGATGGGAAGAAAATCTAATTCACGATTTGATATGCTTTCAAAATATATAATGCATATGGTATCCCGGATTGGCCCAAGAAAAATCTGGTCACTTCACTCCCTGGGCATAGTGTATCCATTGTACTTGCCACACAAGATACATAATTATGCTTTCAATTAATAACTGAGGAAATGCTAATTGAATACTAAGTTGAAAAACAGGCCAAGTTCCAGTTGGAATGTAGAGCAATTGAAGAAGAATCTAAAGTCAGAGAGCGTTTGTAGCGTCTGTTTTCTTAACCTGTAACATGAACATTTTACGACGCTTGCAACAACCATTTGTATCAGCCGTGCCTCTTACTTCCTTACTTACAATCCGCCTATCCGTTGTAACATAGTAAGCAAAGCAAACCCACATTTCAAAGGCGACTTACCCACATACAACGCCTTGGACGGGTATTTTGTTTACAGTGGGAAAACATGCTCTCTCACGTCTCCGACCATTCTCTCATATTTTCCTTTGTAGGCTATAGTTTTCAGATTGGAACGGAGCCATCCAGCATGTGGATTTCCACTGTCGGTTGGTCACGTTCCCAAAACAGGTTGTAAGCTGAGCCCCCATCCATTGCGTATTGGTAGTGGTAGGATGCTTTCTCCCAGGCAACGGATGGAAAGCGCGCGCCCTCGAAGTTTCCCACCTGAGGACGCCAACCGGTACGATGCGATGTAGGCAATAAGGCATGTGCGAATTCCACCATCCAGTTTAGTGTGGGTTGCGGGTTGATTTGAGAATTTGAGGGATAACAAGTGTGCGGTCTTAGAAACGCAACGGGGCTCCGGCCGAGGTCGATGACGACGATGACGATGTCGTTCCGGACGACGACGGTTAGTCGATAGGTGCCACCGCTGAGGTTTCACTTACGACGGTTTAGACAGCTTTGAGACGTGGAGTCGAACGGTTTGAAAGTTTTGCGGTTCTTGGACTTGGGGAAGATTTTGGACTTTGCCAATTGAATTGAGATATGGCTCTCGGGTAGTTTGTTTTCTTGAGCAGTTGTTGAGCGAAAGAGACGGAGTCCGGTGAACTGGAATACGAAGCAGTAGTGTCATTCCATTCGAGCCTCTGGAAATTCCCAAATCTCAGCCATGTAAAGTGTTGCGAAGAACAGGTTACTACAGAGAGCAAGAAGGTGCCGTGAATTACATAAGGACGGTTCTCCATTGACTAGAGCCCGAGTGGGGTGGAAAGTCCCCTTCGGCAGGTGTCTTGGAACAGTCAGAAAAGAAACATAATAATCGTAAACTCGCTACACCAGCCATACGGAGAGTGACCGAAAGGAGTTCAAGTAGAGCAAAAGTGTGTTAATTAGATGTTCTCGCCTGCCATGAAAATTCACCAGTGGCTATTTCAGTAGAGATTGTGCACGAGTTAGGTCGTGGTTGCGCGGTTGCTCCGCGACCCTCTCCAAGAAAATAAAAAAAGTTGAAGAATGAACCCGTTTTGCAATCAGTAGTTTAGCGGAAAATTGATTTTTTGTGCGAAATCCCGTGTAAATAGTGCTGTAGATAATTTATTCAAAAGTGCCCGTAGTTAAGCATAGTTTTGTGAGACAGATCTCGCATGTAGCTAACGAAAAGAAGCAAAGCTGGATCCAGTTTCTAGCAGACCCCTTCAAGGATATTGCGATAGCATTGATTTTTGTGAAGTCATTTAGTATTGTGGGAGAGCAGAAAGCTGAGAGTCGTTTTTACTGTGGGGACGAATAGTGAAAGTGTAAAGAAACCCTATTTAAACAGAGTTTGTTTAAATGAATTGATGTTCATCGAACAAGTGAAATCCAGTCGAAAAGTTAAAATCATGAAAGAAAACATTTTGGGCTTTTTATATCGATGGTAAAAATCGGTGAACAAATATAATGTTCTACACAGTCAAAGCAAGTGATAAGGAAATTGTGCCTTAGAGTCACGCAAGTTGGATTAGTTGTCCAAGTGAATCAGCATGGATAAATCGAAAAAGCCTCCGACGACGGCCGGAGGTGGAGCGGCCGGTGGGGCCCCAGGACCCGGAGGCGGAAAGAAAGGTGGACCTGGAGCAGGAGCAAGTGGCGGCGGCAAGGGACCGCCCAAAAAGCCCAGTGATAGTGACGCACCGGGAGCCGGGCCAAAGGCGGAAGGAGATCCCAGTGGACCGAGTGCCACCAAGGATGAAACTTCCGCCGCGGCAAACGGCGACAAAAAATCGGATAAGGCTGACCCTGAGCAACCATCGCAGCCGAAGCCTGGCAGTGCCGGGGCGACGGTCCGCGACGGTGCCCAGAAAGTTCTTACCCTGGCCATGAAGAGCGAATGGGCTCCCGTTGAAGCTGTGCTGAAAGGCTTGGAGAAGGCGGTGGCCGCCGGAGGAGAAGAAGCCAACACAACCCCGCTCGCCGGGGTGATGGATCTGGTAAGTTGGATTCGTCGTGTTCGGTTTTAGTGGCGGAAAATAGGGTCACAGTTGTGTCTGTTTTTGGATCCATACTAAAGAGCTGCTTAGCAATTTAATGATTTGTTCGTGAATGCGAGCTTGCTTCAGCGCTCGGAACAGAGTGAGGATTTCTGCTAATGAAATCCGAAAACTTTCGGATAAAAATAGAAGGGAAAAGTAACTAAATTATCAGACTCAAAATAAAAATAAACGTAAGCCTTTCAGATTAAACTCCAATTAAGCTTAAAAATAGAATTCCAAATTCATGCCAAATACATGTCTCTTATATTATCTCATTTTTACTTTTTTACTATCCAAATTTTCAGCTCGTGATTGGTTTATCTCGCATAATTATTTGGAAGTTTGAACTAAAATGAGACATGTTCAGTATATGATATATAGTTGATTTGTGCATAGCTCACAGACAAGCTGCTTGAGCGTCATAAACTTTACAATAAACGCAATGAAAATTCTTTGTTAGATATTGGTTTCCGGAGCAACATTAATATTAACCGGCGCTTTCAACCTGCGTTTCAAAAACTTAAATTCGGTATAAGTAATGTAAGTTTTTAATTTAGTGGCGAATTTCCATACGGAATTGTGAACTCGTTTTCGAGTTTCATCAAAATGTTTAAACACTTATTTCGAATTATGAGCATCCAACATTTAATTCTGAACTTGTAAGATAGCACAAATTAACAAACTTTTTCATGAGGCGATTAGCTCGTAGTTACTAAAACCGTCTAACAAACTTTCAAAATTGTTCAATTTCGCTTTAAAGTGAAACCAATGTATCTATTACACTTTAACTTTCATTTACTCAGTAACTGAATAAAATTATATGGCCGCCTCTTTTTTTAAAGGTAATTTTATGTATTTAATTTACGTAATAACGGGAAGCTTTCGAAGTAAATTGAGTAAAACTTTCTTGGGAATGAAAGAGTTAACAATACTATTTTACTCAGTTACTGAGTAGCAATGGGAAAATAGTAGATATGTTATTGTCTTTCTTGGTCATGTTCAATACTAGGAGCAGACATACCGTTGTAAATGCGCTGTAAGCGTACGCGTACAGCACTGTAAGTGTACAGAGCATGGTGACAGACATGAATTTTGTTCTTACCTGAGAGAAGAAAAGCGAAGCTGCTGGGTAAATTTCATTCAAGTATCGCAAATATAATTCACTGCTGAAAAAAATCGAAGCATGGTATGAATTATGGCTGTGCCGAACTTCGATGGGGCCAGCGAAAAAAAAGGTTTCGCATCTTAATCTGCTGATGGAAATATCATTGATGGAATATAATCCTTTTTTGTAAAGCCAAAATTACTTTCTATTTGTCAAATGAGAGACAGTTGCGGAAATGTGAAAACAAGAAAACTATCACTTATTAATACAATTTCGATCAGCTAACCGATGCTTCCTAAAATGGCCTATTGCTTGATTATTTATTATTATTAACCAATCATCGTCAAACTCTTTCAAAGTTATTTATGCAAAATGAAATAATTTAGTCGATATTCATTTCATATTCAATTTAGTTTATATTCATTTACACTAAATCTTTTCTGAAAATGAATAATGATATGAATCACCTTGAATCGTTGATATACGTTGTAACGGTCTGCTACTTTCCGCTCAATTTCATATTTCAAAGTAAAATATAATAATAATAAAATATATATAATTGTTTTAAGAACCATTTGTAATTAAGCTAGATGCACTAAAATAATTCACGGATTTTTGATAGATGGCCAACAAAATGCATAATAGAAGTCAACTGTGAAAGTCGTCTAAAACTGGTAAAAATATATTAGTAACCGCCAAAACGATGACCAAGGATTTAAAGACTTCTGAAATTGTCGTCATTTCCAATCTAAAAAATCGTAGAGTAGAAGTTAGTCCGGTGATCTCAGTTTTTATAAAGTTATAATTCAAGGTGAACATATTTGACATTTAAAATATATCTTATAATTTCATACAAAATTTCAATTTTTTTTGTTTGCATGATTGAAGCCAAATACTTAGAATATGTACTACAAAGTATGTGGAGTGTGTTTAAGTGATGCACGTGCATCATAATTGTTATTTTTGCGATATTATTCATAACTCGGAGTTTGTAGCTCAAATAAAATTGAAACAAACTCAAGAATGTTAATCAAACGATATTGTAACTAGTTTGTAACTAGCCAATTTTATAATATAAATTTAATAATAAATAATATTTGAAATTAACAATAGCGTCGGCCATGTCCTTACAAAAAATTGTAGTGATAAAAAAACGTTTATATAGTAGTAGTCCATTGAAATGCTGACTTCAATCTGACATCTCATATAAATTTTAGTCCACCGAAAATGCTAGTTTTTATCATAATTCACTATATAAATCAAATAGCGATCCGACGGATATAAGTTGACTAAATATGCTACAAATTTCGGATTCTTATATAATGGATTTTGATAGAGACAAACTTTCTTGTGGTCGGTGTGATTAAGAGTAAAGGTCTGTGCAGTGCACAATGTTCGCTGACATTATGGAAAAAAACGAACGCAAGGCATGGAACCATTGTTTTAGAAAATGGTAACGGAAATCTGCATTCTGCACATTGGTCAAGCGAGTATGGGTTAACTACACTCGACTCACTTAAACCAAATCCCTTTGCACTAGTCGGTCTCCTAGCACTCAAACTATATTTCAGGCAACAATGATTGATCCATGAGCACTATGTGCATCTCGCACTACGAGTGATAGTGTGGCCAAGTGGAAGCTGGAAGACCATTTGCGGCATGCCACCTCTGACACTCGATAGCAGTCAACCTACTGGTGCTCGCTGCAGGTCATCGCACTCCAGTTCTCCATGCACTACTTTCATTATTATAACTTTGAAAAGATGGAAGAATCATACATCAAACTAAAGAGGGAAGCAAAGCAGATCGGACTAGTGATTAAGACGTTGAAGACGAAGTAGGCTCAAGAGAAGGCAACGGCTATTCGACAAAATCAAGGTGACGATATCAGCAGACAAATTCGAAGACGCAACGGGGCAGGAAAGGGTACGTACGAAATCTGGACAATGCTTGTGGAGGACCAACGCGCACTTGGAGTAAAAAGGTTCTCTACAACGATCCGACAGGCACAAGAAGGTGAGGTGTGCAGCGATCAAGGTGGATCGATCAGGTGGAAGACTATTTACGGACCCTCCGTAGACTGCGTGACTGGTAACGTAAAGCAGTGGACGGAGACGACTGTTATGTACCGCAGAGGCCACTCCGGCCTAAGGCTTACTTACTTTACTTATGGATCCTGTACACCTCCGGTGGTGCAAAGGGCCGACTTGAAAGATCTCCATCCTGAGCGTTGCCCGGCTATCGCTTTAACCTGTTGCCAGGTTAGATTTCGGACGACTTCTTTTATTTCTTTATTGAGGCTTCGCCGCCATGAGTCTCTGGGTCTGTCTCTCCTGCGATGTCCCGCTGGGTTCCAGTCTAATGCTTGTTTACAGATTTCGTTTCCGCCCTTACGTAGAGTGTGGCCGACCCAGCCCCACTTCCGATCCCGAATTTCTGTTGCTATCGGTCTCTGCTTGGCTAAAGCATTTGATGAGTTTGATTGCCTTACGTAAGCGGTCGCGTGTACTCAGACGACTAATGACGGTGGAAGACCGACAGTTGATTACAATTAATTGCATATTATTCGGCAACTCGGCCATACTGCGGCTTGACTGTGGATATACAACAGTAAAGCACATGTGGAGATTGGACAAATCAAGCATCCGAAAGATATTCAATTTGCAAAAAAGAGAGCTAACCGCGGCACAGTGGTTCCCCCATAGGTCATAAATCCAAAAATATGACTTTATCGAAATTAAACAAGTGATCCCTTAACTGCTACTTTATGGTATACTATATAAGATGCAATCGTCATTTTTATAGAATTTGAGCTAATATGCTCTGTATAAGGCTTCGAATTTGAGATAGTCCAGGTAAATAAACTATACGTGAAAATGTTGGCATACCTCATGAAACTTATGTTTTAGCCTTGAATACCCTCTTGAAATATCCTGTGAGTAAATATTTACACTGTAATCTGTCATCTACATGCTATTTTAGCTGCGACCGTCCGCAACCAAACAAATGGTCAACGAACAACTCTACTGTGTTTGATGAACGGATTCACAATTTTTTTCTGAATTTTATTATTATCATCCACCAAGAAAATATGTTTCCCCTTCAGATCCCCTCCAGAAACATTCCCTGAGTAAATATTTACATTATTATCTATCATATAAAGGCTATTTCAGCTGCGACAATCTGCGACCAAGCAAATGCTAAACAAATTAGTTTACTATGTTTCTTCGATGGAAACACAATTTTCTTCTAAATTTTGTTATCTTCATCCTCCAAGAAAGTATGTTTCCCCTTCAAATCCCCTCCAGGAACATCCCCTAAGTAAATATTTACACTATAATATGTCACCTAAAGGCTGTTTCAGCTGCAACCATTTGCGACCAAGCAAATGGTAAACAAACAACTTTACTATGTTTCTTAGACGGAAACACAATTTTCTTCTAAATTTTGTTATCTTCATCCTCCAAAAAAATATGTTTCCCCTTCAAATCCCCTCCAGAAACATCCTGTGAGTAAATATTTGCACTCTAATCTGTCATCTAAAAGCTATTTCAGCTGCGACCATCTTCTTCTTATTGGCATTACATCCCCACACTGGGACAGAGCCGCCTCGCAGCTTAGTGTTCATTAAGCACTTTCACAGTTATTAACTGCAAGGTTTCTAAGCCAGGTTACCATTTTTGCATCCGTATATCATGAGGCTAACACGATGATACTTTTATGCCCAGGGAAGTCGAGATAATTTCCAATCCGAAAATTGCCTAGACCGGCATCGGGAATCGAACCCAGCCACCCTCAGCATGGTCTTGCTTTGTAGCCGCGCGTCTTACCGCACGGCTAAGGAGGGCTGCGACCATCTGCAACCAAGAAAATGGTAAACAAATAGCTTTACTATGTTTCTTCGACGGAAACACAATTTTCTACTCAATTTCGTTATCTTCATCCCCTAAGAAAGTATGTTTCCCCTTCAAATCCCCTCCAGAAACATCCTCTGAGTAAATATTTACACTCCTATCTTTCATCTAAAGGCTATTTCAGCTGCAACCGTCTACGACAAAGCTGAGGGTAAACAAATAACAAATTAATTAAACAATTATGTTTGATGAACAGATATATTTTCTGCTCAATTTAGTCGTGTATCGTTTTAATTACTTTTTGAATATCCTTTAAGTATAATCATATTTCTGGCTGCTGCCTAAATGGGATTTCAGTTACCACAGTCTGCGACTGAGCTTGGAAATAAATGAACGATTATAAAAAAATACCAAAATTGATGAACACGAGTATTATGTTTTCTTGATCATGTCAACTTTATGAGACTGAAAATCATGTTTCTCCCCGAATTCCATTCTCATACATTTCTGAGAAGATATTTCAATATTTCAAAAGCTATCTGTGTGCAGATTATTAAATAATATATCGTGGATTATAGATAATTTATGCGAAAAAATATTATATTTAGCTTAAAATTGATATATTAAACTTTTTAGCCTTTCTCATATACTAAGTAGGTTATACGTTTGTTCCAAAAACGAACTGTTATAGGATGCCCGGAGATCCATAGTATTAGATACCAGATGATATATGTCTGTGGGTGTGTATGTGTGTGTATGTATGTGCGCAAAAAACTCACTTATTATTAAGGTACTTATACTTAACCGATTTGCTTGGAAATTGCAAGTTGCATTCGACGTGGAATCATATCCTTTTGTTTTCTAATAAAAATTGTCCAGATCGCACAATGGGTCTAAAAGTTATGGCAAAAATACTATTTTTGCATATGCACTAGAAAGGCAGAAACACCGCTAGGTGGATTAATCAGATTTATTTTCGTTTACTACTTTCACAATAACAAGGATCTTTCCACCCACGCATCTTCCTCAAGAATGTGATTTGAACGTTGTTTGTTGGGTTTTTGCAAATAATACTGAAATCGGCTCCGTAAAGTATGATAATGACTGAGCCTACCAAATAATTAAAAAATGGGCTGTTGAACCCGAAAAATAATAAAAGTACACCATTTTACCGTATAATTTCCGTAGTTTATATTTATGACCGCCCTTCTATGGGAATGGAACCACTGTGCGCGGTGGAGGTTGGTACTCGGATTCTGATGGCTTTTCCGCAAACGTGACCTTTAAGTGGTTTTGTTGTGTAGGGGTTATCACGCCTATCTAGAGATTAGGAGGTTGAGGGTTCGAGTCCCTCCAAGACACGTGGATTCTTTTTCGCAAATTTCATATCAATTTGTCCATTTCGAAACATATGCACAGCCAAGATATTTAACAAAAAAAAGGAAGCGAATGTTGCCCTTCAAATCGTACTATTTGTTGGCGGTCAGTTAAATACAATCCAATCCACATAAGGAGTCTCATCTCATTTCCCAATTTCTCAAGCTTGAAAATCATCATAGGAATATCAAGTCTATCAAATGCTTTGCTGAAGTCTGTGTAAAGCGCCTCAACATGACTACCTTTGTCCATAGCATTCAATGAGTATTTTACAAATTCTAAAAGATTGGTAGTAGTTGATCATCCTTTAAAGATTTATTTTATGATTTATTCATTTTTTTTTATTCTATGATTTATTTGGTTGAACATTTCTATTGATGATTGATTCAAAGAGTTTAGGAATTACATTAGATAATGGCCACACCACGATAATTTCTAAAATCAGATTTTTTTCCTGATTTAAGAATGGGTATTTTTTTTTTTTTTCTGTTCGGGTGTTCCACTGCGACCAGTTATTAGATCTATTGTAGCGTTACCCGTATCCTTAGTGTTTAAGTGCATGTCGAATTACTCCATTACTATTGATAAGCAATGCAGTATCGGTTTTGATACAGTTGTTGTTTTGTTTTCTCAAGAGCACCATGACAAGGTCCCGCTATTTAGACCCTTCACAGAGAGCAATCCCATTGAAGGCGCGCCCCTTATCAATAGGAAACCATTCCTTTCTTGAGAAAACAGAACAGTAATACTGGTTTTGGCCATGCATCGGAGCCCTAGTCTTGTCTTAATTCTAGAATATCACCAGTAAAGCTACAAACCCGAGATTTAGCTCTGTCTACATGACTATTTCAAGCAAGAGAATTTGTTCAGAAATAAGAACTTCCGTGTGTTCCTCTCACTGCCATTGTTCACCCGTTCAAGAAGAGTTAGTACGTATTTAAACCCTAACTCGATTTTTCCAGCAGTCAGTTCAGCCTAGGGACGGGTACCGAGGTTTTTTAACTAATTGCTTGAAAAGTTGTTTCCGCTGCATACAGTTTAGCCTCAAACGAGAGGAATTCGAGTCTTTCCACTGTCTGCAAGGTAACATTAATTATGTTTTATTTCTGAGACTGCTGTTGGTAGCGGGGACTAAATACGATGAATCCTTAATTACCGCAACTTATTGCCCTAGCTAGGGCTCTGTTTGGTAGATCTTACACCGCAACACACTACGTCAAAGTGATCTACCGTGTTACGGGAAAAGAATGGGTATTAGAAAAGACTTCCATTGTTTTGGAAAGCTACTAGTTTCTAAAGATTGTTTGAATAACCAAAATAAAGGTGTAGTAAATTCGCTTTTCAAATTTTTCAGAAACTTTAGTGGAATTCCATCTGGTCCGTAACTTTTTGAGGCTTCCAAATTCTGTAAGGCTGCCAAAATCTCAGTTACATTTTTTGGTTAACACCAACACTGCTTAATAGTCAGGAAAATTTGAATAATATTCATAATCACGATCATTTTCAGAATATTCGGTATATGTCTCTTGAGGAAAGGTTGCAAAAAGAGTACAAATTTCATCAGCATTATCTCCTGATTTTTCTTCTAAAGTCATTTTCGATTGGAATTGACATAATTAAAAAAGTTTTTTGAACATGATTTGATTTCATTTTCGGTTTTAGTATTATACTCCGTAAGAGCAGAAGACATGGCTAAACTAAGTTGATCGCAAATATTCAAATAGTTTTCTAAATTTTCTTGACTCGTGTAATGTTTATAAATTTTGTGAGGCTTTTGATTTCGGTTTTTCAATTTTTTATTTGTTTGTTGAACCATACCGGGATTTTTGAGCTATAATTACGACGTTTCCTCATGAGTGGTACTTCATTCCGAACAATGTCTAATAAAATTGCATAAAAGTCTGCTACAGCATATTCAATGTCAGGTTGATTTTGTAAACGATTTCAATTCAATTTTTTTAACGTTGTCAAAACTTGCATTTTTATAATCGAGAATATTTTCGATATAATAGCCGTAAGGATTATTGTTTCGATGCAGAAATACGGAATATTCAATTGCTGTGTGGAATGCTTCATTTTTCCATAAAGGCGATAGAGACTCATTTACCCAGAAATCATCGAGAGTGTTTGTGAGTAAAAAGTCCGAATTACAATTTTGTCGATTTTTAATATGATTAATTTGATTCAGACCTAAACGACTAGACCAGTTTTTTTTTTAAATTAATTGTTTTCAATTTCACCGACAACTGTTAGTAAATTACTTTCATTCTCAGAATCTGTTTTTACCCACAGTTATCAGTGATAACTTAATTTGTTTTCATCAAGTTACTTCAGGAATAAAATACTGGTATCATCTCTGTTATGTTGGCTGTTAATTCAACCAAAATGATAACAGGTTCAGTTATCAAAATGTTAGATAACCGGAAAATATAATTTGTTATCAATTAGTTATTCATCTTTGCTCGGGTAGTTATACAAAATGTATCGCAGGCGTAACTACAAACCCTACAAACGCCATTAAATTGATTTAGCCACTTTGTTGGAAAACAGACCAGATTTCAATAGTACCGTAGCGTCACGAAGCTACTCTCTGCGTTTCAGCTGAAAGATCTCATTTTTATACCAAATCGGATTCTATCACGCCATGGAAAATGTTTGTGACGGTGACGTGCGGGTTTATTTCCGTGTAAGACTTTTCTAGCGCAGACTACATCGTTGAAGTCGTTCTAAAATAAGCTCTCGGTTTTTGCATACTAATAAGTTTATGAGTCGTTTCCTGTCACCAGACTGCCATTTTCACAATGATTATCGTCAATTATGGAATGATACTGACCTTTTACCCACCGTTTTCATACATTTATTATTGGCCACGTATTTTCGGTGTTTGTGGGTCAACACTACACGAATGATTTTCTGTGCACCAGTCACCACAGAGGACATTCAACGCAGCCGCACCCCAATGCACTTGGAAATTTCTTGAGTATAATAAAATTTCGCTTGCTATTGGCATTATAAAAAATGCCTCCGTCATTCACAATCATACAATCTACATACAATTCGCATTGGACGTTGCCATTTGGGTGAAATAGGAGGTCCGCATTTCGTACCAGCAACATTTTCTTCAAGTACCTTGAAGTGAGCTTGAGCAATTCATTGAGAGGAAAAATGACTGCAAAGAACTCACGACCAAGGAAATGGACAAGTTTCACGCCACCCTGGAAAACGGTTTGAGTAATAAATTTCTTTGTTTGACTCTATTTAATTACCAACTTGATTGTGATTGCTGATTCTTGCTCTTGGCTGTTTTCTGGTTTATCAGTTTTGCCAATCTATACATCCACAAGTGTTTTCTGTATGGTCTCATATATTTTAATGGGAAACCTGGCCAGCTCGGTCATTTGTGATTGCGTGGAACAACCAGTTGGTTGTTATCTGCAATTGGCAGACATTCATCAGATTTTTTTGTATTTAACTGTATTTTTTTACATTGGTCAAATGTTAGATTGTTCGAACTATGAATTAATTTAATTATTAAATAACTTTCTTTCCAAGTAATTTAATATTTAACAATAATTTTAAGAGTATAGAATGGTTTGAAAACAAAAAAAGCTTCTTTTTGTTTTTTGATTTAGTTTGTCATACATCCATGTAGTTTGCTAATTTGGATGAATATAATTTATTCCTCAAGCATTTTCCCCACCTTACTATTCTGTAAATCTTAATTACCTAAGAAAATCCACAGAACTCACTGCGATAAGCGAGACGTCCTTGGAACGGGTTTACAGGCGCACAATTCCCCTACCGATATATACCGATGACGACGACCTGTGGAAGCCGCAGGCAAGGTTGGTCGTTCTATTGGTTGGTACGGCGATCATTCCATTAGTCGTTACTGAGTGACTGTTTTAGGAGTGCGGTTTTTCACTTACCAAGAAACCATTTAGCTTCGAGTGTGGCATGGGTGACTGATGAGGTATCGAGTAAAGTAATGCGTGTTAAGCTCAGCACTAATGAAGGAGAAGGGTAGTATTTTTTGCTAAATTAAGCAAGCTTGCAATTTGTTTGAGTATGAAGAATTGCGTTAGTGGCAAAAGTTGTAAAATGCTATGCTCGATTGTGTTCCTTGATGTTAAACATTCTGATGGTTGAGCTGGATAAATAAAATAAGTAATAAATCATAACGGCTTTCAAACATCCTTATAAAGCATTGGTACAATTTTTAGTGCCAAACGTGTTAATCTTAACACTGTGGAGCATTGTAGCATATACCAAGACGTGTACTGTTTCTTCGACGTATTGATTATCAATTAGTACTCCCATCGGCTTAGCTTCCCTCTTTAGTCTAATGTAGGCCTTTCCCTATCTTCTCTGTGAGTCAAATCTCGACTTTCTTGCTCATATATGCTTAAACGAAGCATTTGTCATTTGATTGATCCACCCTAATTTTGAACTAATTTGGATGTAATTTAGCTTTGCCACTTGCAGCTTGAAGCTCGTAGGAAACGTACTATAAGATACTATAATTTTTGTAAAATACGTTGTGCAATAGACTATTCGAGCTCCAAAAATATAGGTATAAATAAGTGGTTAACTTTGGAAATTTAGAAAAAAAAAGATAGTAATTCTCACACAAACCTGTCGTGTGCACAGTCAAATTGCAATCAATTAAAAATTTGAAAATTTGGGGCGACTATTTTAATACCAAAATTGCTTAGTAGTAAAGTCACATTTAAATCACTCTAATGAACAATGTGCAAAGATTTGTAATATTTATGTAGATTTCCAAAGGTTTACATTCAACTTATCAAATCCTCTCACGCGACTATTTATCTAAACATGTTCAGAAAATTACAAAATTAAACTCGCAACCCATCAAATTCTAACAGCAGCGTTCTAGGTCCTGCAGTCACCAATCCGTGGCAACACGCTACAATCCGCACCATACCATCATCGAAAATACCCGCTCTTCTAGCAGAGATTTTCTTCCAGCTGAAGCAAAGTAGCACACTCTTAGCATGGTTTGTCCACTGAGTTGGCAAAAATTGTGTCAGTCTTTGGCAAGGAAATAAAATATGATAATTACTACTTTAAACACACGGGGAAAACCGCCCGAATTCCGTGAGTCGCGTGATAGCTCGCGTCCAAGCTCATGCCAACAGTTCAAAAGGCCGCAATTGATTGCACCTCAGTGGAGCGTTTCTAAAACCAGAAACAGTTCACGCAAAGTTTTCGAAAGCCTATCGCGACGACCTCGGATCCATCGTGGCAATTAATTTAGGTACGCTAGCCGTTACGAGTTGCGGCGTCTCAATTCCGATGACCACTTCCGTTGGCGGGTCCGACTGTGCCCCCTCGGGTGGGAGATTATTTTCGTTCATCGGAAAAACCACGGCACTCAACATGTGTGCGTGCTACCGAGTGGAAAAAAATTAAAACCTTCGTGAGTCGACGTCTTGCCAACAGTTGAATTTATGTGTAAATGGAAAAGAAACCATCCTATGCGGGCATAAATCCTGCAGGTCAGCTCCCTTGGCGAGTGGCAGGCAACCGTTCGTTAGAGGCCTTTGTCCTTCGGTCGTAGTGGCTTCTTTTGCCGGTGACGATTTGCGGCCCAGGCGTATGTGCGATAATAATTAAACTAAATTTATTTGAAGCAGTTGAGGCGAGGTCCCTATGTACAGAAATATCCGTACAAATACGTACTTGTGGGTTGCATAAGTTTGCAGCACCACGATTCCATGATGTTATGCAATCAACCATATTCGCGTTGCAAAATGTCTCCACATCATCCGTCGACTGTGAGCTAACATTGGCACTTGGTCACCCCTTGTATGAATATCCTTGCCCTAATGCGGCTTTCCTACAAATGACGGGAGCTAGTGTCTGAAAATGTGTTCTGTGTAGGTATGGAAAAGCAAAGAAAAGGGACTCAGAAAAACTTCCACGTTGGGGCAGTGCAAGGAAACCTGTCCGCCAAATGATTTGCAATGCAGAATGGACGACGGTCAATGGACTTGAGTGTGTGATGGACGGAAATGGGTCTCGATGGTGGCTTGGGTTCACTAAAGTGACAAAGTGACGATGTACTTCCACGCTGAAAACAATGTGATAGACTGGTTTACGTTTTGAATACTGCAAAACCCAGATCACCAACAGCATTGGCGCTGAAAAAATATAACAGCAACAATGCTGTCATTATACTGTGTAAAAATCCGTTCAGCTGATTATCAATAATAAATTTACATCGTAAAAGAAACTAGCTGAACCCGGAGAATCGCATTTCATTAAAAATTGAATAATAGATAAATAATAAAGTACTCACTGCATAAAAGTTGTATCAGATGAAAACGCTCCTGAATTCCAGCGTGTAAAACTCATAGAGAGGCATTCCACGGGGGCATGTCAGTCGATCCTGAGCGACCATTTCGAAAATATTTGAAACTCTGCACAGTTTTTCAATTTCATCTAAATCGTCATTTTTCGATATCAAATCTTCATATTGAGTCACGACTAACTTTTCAAAAGGGTGTATGTGAAAATGGTTCAAAAATATTTAAAAAGCTGCACAGCAAAAACGGAATGTTCGATTGTTATGATTTTTTCAGCAAAGTTAGACAACTAAATGGTGATTCTTAAGAAAATGTGCACAGTAAAAAAAATTTTTTGCCTTTAAAAATATCATTTTGTCACAAAACTCAAATATCTCAAAACCCTATACTTTTCGAACGTAATTTTTTTTTAGGGAAAACGGTCCATTATATTAGCTATCTACCATAAAAATTTGGTGATGGTAAACTAATAAACAAAATAGTTATGACATTTCAAACATTTCACAATTTTCACATTTAGTAAAAAAATTTTTTTTTCTGTGTAAGTTATTTCGAGAATTGCAGTTTGATGCAGATTTTATTGTTAAGGGACGTGATTTAAACAAGTTGTTTTCATGATATTTTGATTGAATTATTCATAGCATCTATAAGAAACTTAGACACGATCCAGTGTTGTGATCAAAAGTATTGATAGTGTCATAATTTTCATTGCACGTGACTGGCGAAAAATTCTTTTAATAGTGTTGAAACCTGTTGATAATAACGTTGATAGAAACATATCAGAAATGTTATTTTTAAGACAAAAGCTGCAAAATCAAAGATTTATATACACGTGTACGTCTATAGTTTACCTGCAAAAAATATACCTCTTAGAGAATAGACTTTATGATCGGGAGGAAACAGGTATCTTCAACAACAACAAATGCATGATAGGTACATACCATGACAATGCTCACGAAAAAGCAAAAAATTACTACTACTAAGGTTGTTAAAGATCTTATAGTAATTTTTCTTCAGTCAAGCAAATGACACCAAACTAGTCAGTAAAAACTTAAAAGTGATTTTGTTTATTGAAATATTACGAACAACATGAGTAGCCGCTTTCTCAACTGTTGTAGGCCGTTTGATGGAAAAAAGTGTTCAAAAGAGTTACGAAATCTCACCGAAAGCACCATAGATAAACTGAAAGCGACTGGTTATGCTCCAATGTCCACATTGATTACAAATTTACGCATTTGCACGTCCTGCCGTCTAAACGTTGACAAAAGAGCAATCTGTATATCATCGGTTGAGCAGAGCGCAGGAAGTTCGAAAACGACAGCAACTGAGGAATTGCCAGATGTATCGACAACAACTGAGGAATTACCAGAAGTATTAAGTGCTGAGAGCCTTGCCACCGTACCATCAGCAAAATCTGTTTCCAACAAATCAATCGGAAGATGAGTGTATCCAAAAGGTCAACATCGAACGCTTTAACGAGGGCATAGCTGGGATAAAAGTGACCTGATTAAATGGAGTAAGATGGACTACGTTTATTACCCGGAGAAAAAATACCGTGAAATAAACGAAGCTGTACGAAGAAACCTCTTCAAATTAGGACCTGATGATGTGGAAAATACAGACTGCGATGAGGTAATTATAAATATGAAGGAAAGGTTCTCGAATGCAGCCACGACAAGGAAAGAAAAATTATTGATTTTGTCGATGCTGCCAAGTTCGTGGTCTATTCAGGATGCCATTGATGAGTTCAAAACCAATAGAAATACAGTAAAAGAGGCAAAACAATTGAAGAATAACTGTCTTTCAACCAAAAATACTAGGTCTAGTACTGCATTAACAGATGAGACAAAAGAAATAGTAGTTCAATATTTTGAAGATGATGAAGTAAGTCGAGCTATGCCTGGTCAAAAAGATTATGTATCAGTAAAAAGATGGAAAGCGTCAAGCAATCCAAAAACGATTAATGATGACGACTTTGAAAGAAGCGTACACACGCTTCAAGGAAATTCACGATAATATTAAAATAGGTTTTCCTCATTTGCAAGCCTTCGGCCAAGGCAATGTAAGCTTCTTTCCAATTCAGGGAACACATAATGTGTGTGTGCACAACCCATGAGAATATTAATCTTATTTTACATAGTTTGAAAAGAATCAATTTAACAAAGGATATTAAAATGTTAACTGGTAGTCTTTTGTGTGAAAATACAACATCAAATTGCTATCTACGATCTTGTTCGGATTGTCCAGATTCTTCATCATTGGAAAATACTTTATTCGCTGAGTTTGAAGAAAAATATATTGATCAGTTATCATTTGAGCAATGGGTGACCACGGATAGGTGTGACATAGAAACTATTGTAAAACCTGTAGATGAGTTTGTGTCATATTTTTGCTTGAAATTAGAAAGTTTAATCCCTCACGATTTCATTAAAACAGAACAATCCAGCTTTTTAAAAAATACGAAAAATACATTACAAAATGGTGAATTTTTAGTCATTTGTGATTTTTCTGAAAATTACAGCTTTGTATTGCAAGATGAAGTGCAGTCCCATCACTGGAACGTACAACAAGCTACAATTCATCCATTCGTTATTTATTTTAATGGAAGTACGCAAATTGAACACTTAAGTTTTATTATAATTTCCGAAGATTTAAGACACGATTCAGTATCCGTAAACTTGTTCATTGAAAAATGATTAACTTTTTACGCGTTGATAAGCATAAAGAAGTCAAAAAGATATATTTCATGTCTGATGGAGCAGCGTCGCAGTACAAAAATCGTAAGAATTTTTCGAGCCTATGTCAATTTAAATCAATGTACGGAATTGATGCAGAATGGCATTTTTGCTACATCACATGGCAAAGGTCCTTGTGATGCTATTGGAGGAACAATAAAGCGCATGGCCACAAGAGCAAGTTTAGCCAAAGAACGTGAGCATCCAATTAAAACTGCGAAAGAACTTTTGATTGGGCAAATCGTAGAAAAGAAAAAGATTTAACCAAATTATCATTTTGTTTTACTACTACTGAAGAGTACGAAATAAAGGCTTCAGAGCTCAGCGAGCAATTTAATAACGCGAAAACGATCCAAGGAACCCAAAAATTTCACTGTTTAATTCCATTGTCGGAAAATAAAATTAAAGCAAAACTATACTCAAACTGTGCTGATAATAATTTAAAAGTGTTCGAAATTTTAAAAATTTGAATAAAAATAAATAAAGAATAAGTATTAATAAACTGTTTTCATGATATCATAACCCATACCAAAATTCAAACCCAAAACTCTTAGAGTTTCTATAACAACATTGTGTAACTGCCACATTTAATTTAATACTTAGGATAATATTAATTCATTTTTATTTATTTAAACATATAATATTTATACATATAATATACATAATATCGATGAATACATAAATATGGAATATCATACAAACAACTTGTTTAACTCACGCAAGGCCCTTAACAATAAAATCAGCATCAAACTGCGATTCTTGAAAAAAAACAATACACGGAAATTTTTTTTTGTTTACTATATGTGAAAATTGTGAAATGTTTGAAATGTCATAACTTTTTTGTTTATTAGTTTATCATCACCAAATTTTTATGGTAGATAGCTAATATAATGGACCGTTTACGTTCGAAAAAAGATAGGGTTTTGAGATATTTGAGTTTTTGTGACAAAAATGATATTTTTAAAGGCAAAAAATTTTTTTTTTACTGTGCACATTTTCTTAAGAATCACCATTTAGTTGTCTAACTTTGCTGAAAAAATCATAACAATCGAACATTCCGTTTTTGCTGTGCAGCTTTTTAAATATGTTTGAACCATTTTCACATACACCCTTTTGAAAAGTTAGTCGTGACTCAATATGAAGATTTGATATCGAAAAATGACGATTTAGATGAAATTGAAAAACTGTGCAAAGTTTCAACTCAATAGAAAATCATGAATTAAAAATTTTCTTAAATTTTGATGCTGTTGCTTGGAATCGCTCTAGAGCGATTTTTGAGATCGAATTCCTATTTTTATTGGAGGATGTCAACATTTTGCGCTTGATGGTATTGAAGACGACCGGAAATATTGTTCATGTAGAGATTTTGGCTATCACAGTCTAATAAAACCATTAAACGATTAGTGTTTTACTCTGCCCGACGTTTCGACCATTGGATGTGGTCATTATCAAGGGAAAGAATTGGTCAAGGACGAAAAGGATTAACCAATTTTTTCTCTTGTGTGGTCTAATTGGCATTCATGAAAATATCTCTAGAAACACATAAGAAGTAAGAACACCTAAATTTTTACATGAAGTTTCACAAAATTCTTTGTTTTTCAAAGATCCTCGTATTTTTTTCGGATTTTGAATTTACAAAAGTTTTAATGAGCGGAGACGAGCCAGCCTAGGACTGAAAGTCTCCTTAATAAAGACACACAAAAAAGTTTTAATGAAAAAAAAAACTCCACATGCGGAGAGCCGGGTGTAACAGGGGTACGATTTTCAACAGATCCAGTTAATTTATTTGTTTCGCGGATGACATGGACATTTTCGGCCAAACATTTGCAAAGGTGGTAGAACTGTACACCCGCCTGAAACGTGAAGCATCAAGAGTTGGACTGGTAGTTAATGCGTCAAAGACAAAGTACATGCTTGTGGGCGGAATAGAGCACGACAGGGCCCGCCTGGGAAGCAGTGTTACGATAGACGGGGATACCTTCGAGGTGGTCAAGCAATTCGTCTACCTCGGATCCTTGCTTACGACTGATAACAATGTTAGTCGTGAAATACGAAGGCGCATCATCTGTGGAAGTCGGGCCTACTACGGGCTCCAGAAGAAACTGCGGTCAAAAAAGATTCGCCACCGCACCAAATGTGTCATGTACAAGACGCTAATAAGACCTCTACGGACATGAAACATGGACAATGCTCGAGGAGAACTTGCAAGCACTCGGAGTATTCGAGAGACGGATGATAAGGCGGTGTTTAAGAAGACGGTGTGTGGCGGCGAAGAATAAACCACGAGCTCGCTCAGCTCTACGGCGAACCCAGTATCCAGAAGGTAGCTAAAGCCGGAAGGGTACGATGGGCAGGGCATGTTGCAACATATTTTTAACTCAAGCATGTACTATTAGTATTCATGAAAATCCTGAGTTTCCAAATAATTCTTTGCAGAAGAGAAAATGATATGTTAACATAACTGGAACGAGATATAAACAAGATCCACGTTATTACTTTAAAGCGTCCACAATGTAAGTTGGACTGAAAGTCAATAAAGATTTTGTATAGTCTGATATAACGATCCTTGCAAGTTCGCATCCTCGAAGTTATCCTGAGTAACCTATATAGCAAGAAGGATTTGTAGAATGCCGGAAGTAATTCTGGACTTCTCTTGAAAGTTAATGCAGATTAATCACATCAATTAATAATCACGGTAATAAAGTTTAAAAAAAATCACATGTCACACATCACACATAAATGCTGCCAACACCTGAACCACATGGTATGATAAAAGACTTCGTTCTTGCTCATTTGTCATTAGAGTGTACAGTTTTTTTTTCGCACAGCTGTGTGAAATGAGTTAAAATACATCTTCAGCACAGGTAGGGGAAGAGGCCCCAAAACGCCCCCGAGGCAAAACGCCTTTTGGATATTCCCTTATATTTACCGTATTTGAGATGGCCGTAACAAAACTAGGCCTAAAATTATGTAGGCGAAAAAAGTGTCTAAATAATAGAAAGGGAAGTAGGAAAAATCGAAATTTTCTACATTTTGATGTAGCATCTAACATTTCGGCCAGGCAAAACGCCCTTCTGGGACTACGCGTCTCCACGCACTGTTCATACCAGAATGCTGATTTGCCGACGCGTGGTCCGTTGTTCCTTAGGAGCTGCAAGCTAAAAGGCGTTTGGCTCATGAGTTTTCCGGCAGCAAAATATCATCACTTTTTTTGAAATATGAATATTATTAATATGATGTAGGTATTCAACAATTTTTAAATTAAGAAAATTATTTTGAGCTTTTTAGTGGAATGTCTTCACTTGTCATAAGACGAGTTTGTACAATCCCATTGAATTCCACCACTTTATTGTATCTTGACAGATACGTATTTCGACCTCAACAGTAATGCCGTCTTCAGTGTCTCGTACTTGACTCGAGTCGAGTCATTTCAAGTATAAAAAAAAAATTAGTCTTTGTGAATGCTTTTTTTTTCGGTTTTCCGAACAAAATTGCCTCCCTACTCACCCGATTTGGATTGAATTTATCATTCGGTATGGTCCATCAACAGCCATCAAAATACTGAACATATTATCGAGACATTTGAAATCATGTCACAATCGTCAAAAATGTGTGAAAAGTATCTGTATAGAAACGTGCGGCAATCGTGATTTTTTTTCCAACACGATCGAAGGCGTACAACTCAGGATACAGAGGTCATTGTTAATGTACCTAAATGAGATTTCTCAACATTGCTCAGATCCAGAATGTTCGAGTGAGTAAGTGATGAAAGAAAACCGATTCACGCTGTAAAGAAAACTACTTGAAACTTGAGTTAAAATAAGTACATTTCTATACAATTGTCGCGTTTACAATGAGACTTATATAAAAGCAAAATTTCTAGAAGAACTTTTGTCGGATTTTTCCGTCGTAATTCTATGAAGAAGTTTCGAAGATATTCCTGAGGCAATCTCCCGAGAAGCTCCTGAGTGAATTCCCGGAGCAATTCCGTGGGGAGTCTGGGGAGGAGTTTCTGTGTAAATTCCTGGACAATTCTCGGAAGAATCTGAAATAATTTTCGGTAGAATTCTGAAAATACCTGATAAAATTTCCGAAAGAATCCTTGGGGAATTTTTATTGAGAGATTTTGATAGAATTTTTGGGGTGGCATTCCAAAGAAAAATCAGGAGGAATTTATAAAGAATTGTTTGAAACATTCCTAGAGAAAATCCTGAAGGGTTTCATTAAGAATGAATATCTGAATGTATTGCTGGAAAAAATCTTAAAGCAAACCCCAAAGGAATTCTTGAAGGACATCTGGAGAAATTAATGGATTAGTTTTGGAAGAAGTTTCGGAGTTATTAACGGAAGAAATGATGGAGATTTTTTTTTTGGAAATTCATGAATTAATAACTTGACCAATTATCCCGAGAATATATGAATCAAATATTCTTTATATTATCTTGTCATAAGACGAGTTTGTACAATCCCATTTAATTAAGTGGTGGAATTACTCTCGTCTTATGACAAGTGAAGACATTCCAATAAAAGCTCAAAATATTTTTTTTAACTTTATTATAACTATATTATATTCTGTTAGAAAATGCATTGCTTTGAGATCCAACTTCACCATAAATCAGAGACGGTTCATGAATGTATTAATATCGTTATTGCAATTACAGTCCCATCCCGATTTTGGCAACACCCGTTTTTATCTACTCCCGATTTTGGCAACACCCGATTTTGGCAACAACCCCGAAAATATTTTTTTATTCTTAGAGCTAAAACCTTTTTAGAGCTAAAACCTTTTTATTAATATGTAATAGGACAAACAAGACCAAAAGCGAATGTCATTAAGGTTTATATGCGTATTATGGGCTCTGTACGAATAGTGGGCACTTTCACTGAATTAATGAACCACCACTCGTATTACCGCTCATTGCAAACAATGTCTATTGAAAATTTTCTGCTCTTTTAATTCACGTTTTCCATGTCACACTACCCTAATCTAACCAGCCCACCGTAGAATGTCATATTTTTAGCATCTCACTGATCTTTTTTCACTTTCTGTGAAAACAATTAGAAAGATTCTATGGTGTGCTGCAGTGGAAGTCGAACCTTAACAATAATATCCGTGGGATGCGCTTACTCTAGCAACACCATTGCGCTATGTGCATGTAGGCATTAGGTAACATTGACCACACGTCCCGAATTATGCGTGACAGTCCCGGGTTCAGCCTTCTTGCCTCACATTGCCTTCTTCTTCTTCTTGGCATTACATCCCCACACTGGGACAGAGCCACCTCGCAGCTTAGTGTTCATTAAGCACTTCCACAGTTATTAACTGCGAGGTTTCTAAGCCAAGTTACCATTTTTGCATTCGTATATCATGAGGCTAACACGATGATACTTTTATTCCCAGGGAAGTCGAGACAATTTCCAATCAGAAAATTGCCTAGACCGGCATTGAGAATCTGAGAATGGTAGAGGAAGTGGGACATTCGACTAAGAGCAGGTGGCTCCTTGGCCTAGTCCCAAGGGTGTCAGTATAGATTAGCAGACCTCATAGAAAGCTAAACTTTGACTTGACCCAGTATTTAACAGGGCACGAATGCTTCAGGTGGTACCTTCGCAGGTTCGAAAATATGGCTCTTCCCTTATATCCGCAATGTTCAGACTTAACAGAAACGGCTGAGCAGATCCTGGTCACAAGTCCTCGTTTCGAGGCGCAAATGAGTGCGATATTGAAGGTATGTGGAATGGACACAACCAGTGATAACATCATCGAAAGAATGTGCCAGAACGCAGAACTGTGGAGTGGAGTGCTGTCGCAAAAGTGCCTACCAGGAGATCCGAGAGCCTTAAACAAGGTTCGCACATGGAGCAGCAGCAGGCTGCCATTGCAGAAAGCGGACCACGAGCGTCAGAGTAAGGCGCCTTTGAAGATAGATGTCGATAATGAACGGAAACGCTTGCGCCAGCTACCAACAACTGTTATCAGCTTGCGATGAGGGCGTGGCCGCAGAACGTGACGTTACAGCCGGTTACATAGAAGGTCACATAGTCGGCTGAACTTCTCTTCAGAGATCCGCCGTCGGAGACTATCCGATTCGTTCGCGATTGCGACCGAGGTAGGAGCTGAATGGCTCAAAGGTATATATACCAAACGGGCGATTGTTAGATTTTGAAACAATTCTGTATAAGAATCTACCAAAACCTGTATAATAACTGGGCATATGCGAAATTGTAAGATTCTTATACAAGTATTTTATAAGAATATTACAATTTTGTTAGCTTTTCTACCAATATTTGTTTGAGAGCTTACATTTTTTGTATATGAATCTAACAATTTCGCATATAGTTCTTATACAAGTTTTGGAAGATTCTTATGCAGAATTGTTAGAAAATCTAACAACCGCCGGTTGGGTGTAGAAAATTGTTTTCGGGGTGGACTAAATCCACCTTCACGGACTAATTGAGTAGATCGTGTCATTGGGGCACAATTGAACTGGAATCTACCTCTACCCGGAATCTTTGGACCGACCTCGGCACTCGTTCGGTCACCCGTTGAAGTGAGAAAGTGCTTAGAACTTGAGGTGGTCTATGAATATGCTAACTAGATGAAAGAGTAGTGTAGTAAAAGGCTTCCACAAATCCACGTCCTCGGCATCGGTGGACCTGCCGTCACAGGGGACTATCTAAGTAGATAGTAAGCACGTTGTGAGCTAAATGGATCAAAAAAGATGTGGTGCTGAATGATACAAGGAAAAGATTTAAAGGAAAAAAGATCGATAGTTCAAGGCTTTGGTGGGCTTACTGGCACAAACCCGGGTAGAAGCCATGAACAGAATAATAACAAAACATGATATGGACTTGATTGATATCTTCTATATAATAAAAATGAGTTGAGATTTCCTTCCTGACGATTTAACTCGCGAACGGCTTGATCGATTTGCAAGATTTTTTTCCCTAATCGATTCGTTTTGGGATCCGCAAGGTTTGTATATACAAAAAGTTGGTGAGTTTAACGGGGAAATGTGAAAAATCATGAGAATACTATTTTGGGTCAGCTGTTGAGGAAAAGAAAACAAACGCACGGAAATTGATCTAGAGTGCGGTGCTGCAAATAGTTCATTGTGACATTTTCAACACCCGGGCAAAGCTGGGTTTCTTTCGCTAGTAAGAGATAAAAGAACAGGCAACAATATCAAAAATTTGCACCGAAATATCATTTAAATATCAAGATATGCTATGGATAAGAACAAACTAATGGCACATGATATTGATCACTTCTTACAAATAGCATAATTTGATCTCCTCATGATATTTTAGTATGAAATATTGATATTATCGTCGGATCTAATCTACATTTGACATTAAAAAGCTATTTTCGTCTACTCGGGTAATGTTAAAAAGTGCACGAATTATGTAGTCAAAAGGGTCAGATACTAATAAGGTTATCGAAGAGAGACTCCGAGACACCGTACATCGTGTCGTTTCCAAAGGGGTACGTTACAGGAATAATACAAAAAGGCAGTTCCGGGGCGAATCATGTGGTTGGAGCCCAGGGAGGGTTTAGTGGGTAAGACCAGTCACGGCTGGAGAATTCCCACACTCTGGAACACTGACTGCCGTAAAGAATTATGAACTTCAAATCTGTGTTATGACAAGAAATGGAGAAATCATAAGAAAAAGCAAAAATGCGTTTTAAAGTACGCCGCTTCGTTGTAATAAACCTTCAAACTAGAATGACGGTGAGTATTTGGAAAATTATTTAATGGAAATTGAAATATAAATAATTAAAGTATAATATCAACCTAATTATCAATTAAAATTAACTACACCACCAGCACCAAAGTCCAATGTTAAAATTTGATTCGAATAAATTTAAATTTATTACGGCCCAATAAAAATATTAGCATTATTCCTGGGAAAATAAATCACACGATACCGGTCAGTTTATGACGCTGCTTCTACAATTCGTTAAATGTCCCTTACACAGCTTCTAACCCTTCTACGTGGGTTAGGTTCCACTTATCACCGATGAACTTTAAGTTACCTTACTTCCATTTTTATACCATTCATCGAAATAATGACCATAAAATACGACATGATTCTAGCAGAGGCGATAAGAAAAATATTCAAAACACGTTATGTACCTTTGGAAACTTATAATAACATGTCACGATGGACGGAAGGTAACGAATTTGGAAATGTTTTACGTATTTTACGGACTTTCTCTAATCTCCGACGGCTGAAGCATGTTGCATGTTTCGATCATTTGCCATTCCGCACCATAGCTCAGGCTGATAGTCTTACCTACCGACCAGTTGACCGGCAATTTTCTTCCACTGCTGCGCTGGCAAGGACCATGGATTGGCAACCGGACCGTAAGATTTAGGCCAGCTGATAGGAAGGAATGGCAACTCGTATGAAAGCCTTCTTCCTTCCTTTCGTGAGAGTAAACCACCAGTGCGGTAGCACGAAGGGGTCCCGTCATGTCACGTTGCGGGTGACACGGGGCAGGGAGGAAGCTATTAGTGCTGGTTTTTAAAACCTCATCGGGATAGTGGGACATAATATGTTGACAGTAATTTTCGGTTGGATGGAGCTCTAATGGTGCTTGGTTTCGTTATTCTCTTTTTTCGCAGGCCACCGGAATGACACCGCTAATGCTGGCCGTGAAGGACAACCGGACATCAATCTTAGATAGGCTTATAGATCTCGGATCGGACGTTGGAGCGAGAAATAATGTAAGTAGATTTTGTATGGAACCTCTGCGGTAATTTGCGGATGACTGATTATATGCGATTATACTGCGACCTCGATTATTTTCCGATGATGATTATGGTTACGTGGAGGAATCATTTGAAAGAAACTGTAATGGTCACTATATTACAATGCAATGAGTCTGGCTTCAAAAATCAATTAGAGAATAGGTGGATGACATTGAAAATTAATGACCGAAACAGTAGCTATTTACTGAAATGTTGCGTTCATCTATCCACTGTAAACCCTAGACCCAACTTGTAATCAATGTTCAAAACGGAAAATACGTTTTACGTCCCGCAAATCCTTTCCACGCCAGTCACGTCAGATTTGGAGAACGGCAGAGGATATATTCCGTTTGTTTCGAGCGATTAATTGCGTTCATTTCCCGTTTGAGTTTTCCCCAGTCAGTGCTGCGTGCTGGGGCGGGGTGACTAGGAACAAATGGGGCGAATCTGATTAGCATTCTAGGTTAAGTTCAACTAGCGCGGTCGATGCTGATGCTTATGAAACCCATAGAACCAGCTGACGAGAGTTATTAGCGATTTTTGGTTGATTTTGGCTTTTTGTTTTGTTTGTCAATGGGACGGGTCGATCTGTATCAACAAATTCTTTTTCAATGATCAACATGAAATTGTTGGATTGAAAAAAATAAATCTGTGCACGTTACAGCTTACGTAGGGTAGGATGTAGGATGTAGTACAAACCAAAATAAAATAATTACCGCAGTTTTCGTACAGATTTGTTGAAACAATTGAAAACAATAATGGACCGTAGTAGATATGTTGCGCGACGAAAAGAAGATCGCTATGCGTCAAACATTTAGGATAAGTGCAAAATTGATAAAATGTAAATCGTATATCCTAATCCAATCCAAATCCAATCCAAATCCAATCCAAATCCAATCCAAATCCAATCCAAATCCAATCCAAATCCAATCCAAATCCAATCCAAATCCAATCAAAATCAAAATCAAATCCAATTCCAATCCCAATCCAAATCCAATCCCAATCCAATCCCAATCCAATCCAAATCCAATCCAAATCCAATCCAAGTCCAATCCAAATCCAATCCAAATCCAATCCAAATCCAAATCCAATCCACATCCAATCCAATCCAAATCCAATCCAAATTCAATCCAAATCCAATCCAAATCCAAATCAAATCCAATCCAAATCCAATCCAAATCAATCCAAATCCAATCCAAATCCAATCCAAATCCAATCCAAATCCAATCCAAATCCAATCCAAATCCAATCCAAATCCAATCCAAATCCAATCCAAATCCAATCCAAATCCAATCCAAATCCAATCCAAATCCAATCCAAATCCAATCCAAATCAATCCAAATCAATCCAAATCCAATCCAAATCCAATCCAAATCGAATCCAAATCCAATACAAATTCAATACAAAATCAATCCAAATCCAATCTAATCCAAATCCAATCCAAATCCAATCCAAATCCAATCCAAATCCAATCCAAATCCAATCCAAATCCAATCCAAATCCAATCCAAATCCAATCCAAATCCCATCCAAATCCAATCCAAATCCAATCCAAATCCAATCCAAATCCAATCCAAATCCAATCCAAATCCAATCCAAATCCAATCCAAATCCAATCCAAATCCAATCCAAATCGCGAACAACGTGGGATTTTGCTAGGTGGGTCTTTACTTACTTTACTTATGGATCCTGTACACCTCCGGTGGTGCAAAGGGCCGACTTGAAAGATCTACATCCTGAGCGATGCCCGGCTATCGCTTTAACCTGTTGCCAGGTTAGATTTCGGTCGACTTCTTTTATTTCTTTATTGAGGCTTTGCCGCCATGAGCCTCTGGGTCTGCCTCTGCTGCGATGTCCCGCTGGGTTCCAGTCTAATGCTTGCTTACAGATTTCGTTTCCGCTACGTATAGTGCGGCCGACCCAGCCCCACTTCCGATCCCGAATTTCTGTTGTTATCGGCTCTGGTGACAACGACGATGGAGCTCGTTGTTTGAGATCCAGTTGTGAGGCCACCAGGCCCGAATTATATACCGCAGGCATCTGTTAGTGAACACCTGCAGCCGTTGAGTGTTCTGCACTGATACACACCATGTTTCGCTAGCTGTATAACAGCACAGATTTCACGTTAGAGTTGAAAATTCGTATTTTGGTGCGTTCACTTATCTGCCTGTTTTCCAGATATTTCTTAAACCCGCAAAGGCAGCCCTTGCTTTCTTGATCCGTGCGTTTGAGTGTCGATCTTGTGGTACCGCCGTTCGACGTCATTTGGCTACCAAGATATTGGAAGCTTTCAACATTCTCCACTGGTTTCCCGGCTACTGTGAAACTGGAAGGAGTCACCGTGTTTATATCCAACGATTTGGTTTTGTTGACGTTGATGACTAAACCTGCCGAGGAGGAGCGATCGGCAAGGTCGTTGAGCTTATTTCTGCATATCAGAGCGCCGTTGCGCGAGTAGTGCAACGTCATCCGCCAATTCGAAGTCGTTTAGGTGCTCCATGGTTATAGGCTGCCATAACAGCCCGCGGTTTGGTTCACGGTCAATCGCATCTACCAGAATCTCATCGATTACGATGAGGAACAGTAACGGTGATAGAATACATCCTTGCCTCACACCAGCTACGACCCGGATAGGGTCGGACAGGACCCCATTGTGCAGCACTCTACACGAGAAGGCCTCGTATTGTGCCTCGATGAGGCCGATGATTCGCTCAGGAACCCCCTTGCGACTCAGCGCGCGCCACCTATCCTCGTGATTGAGATGGTCGAATGCTTTTACGTAGTCAATGGAAACTAAGTAAAGGGACTTTTGGAATACGTTGACCAGCTCCAGAATGATACGTTGATACCTTGCATCCAGTCGACCGGGAAAGTTGCGGTGTCCCAGCTATTGCGAAATAAACGTAGTTGAGTGGATGTCATGGGTCAGCTTTGAGCATCTCGGCTGATGCGGTCGATCCCTGGGGCTTTATTCGATTTCATGCTTTTGATGGCTGTTTGAATCTCTAGCAGTGATGGAGCTTCGGTATTGACGCGTGTTATACGTCGGATCCCAGGCAGGTCATGCCGAGGTGGTGATGGCCTGGCTGGCACTTGAAAAGTTGTTCGAAGTGCTCGAACCAGCGTTTCAGCTGGTCAGTTGGGTCGGTCATCAACTGATCATTCGCGTCTTCACAGGCATCGTTGCATTCATCTTCGCCCGCTTAAGCGTCGTGAGAGATATCGTAGATAAGGCGAATGTCCCGGTTGCGGCGGCTCTCTCTCCTTCGTCGGCCAGAGAGTCTGCCCACGCTCGCTTGTCCCGTCGACATGAGCGTTTTACTTCCTTCTCAAGAGCCGCGTATCGTTGACGGGCTAAGACTTTGGCTCCTCTGGTTTTCGATCGCTCTATCGCGGCTTTGGCTTCTCTTCGCTCCTCTATCTTTCTCCAGGTCTCATCGGTGATCCATTGTTTTCTCTGGGTGCGTAGTTCGCCCATATTATTCTCGCCGGTGGTGATGAAAGCATTCTTGATGGCGGTCCATTGGTCTTCCACACTGCCACCTTCCGGAATATCTGCAGCACGCGTCTCCAGTTCTTCAACGAAGGACCGTTTCACCGTGGCATCTTCCAGTCGGCGTGTGTTGAATCGTCGTCCAACTCTTTCCTCTTGCCGACGAATCCGCGCAATGCGCAGGCGTATTTCGCCGATGAGGAGGTGATGATCAGACGCGATATCGGCACTACGTTTATTCCGTACATCAAGAAGGCTCCGTTTCCATTTTCGGCTGATGCAGATGTGGTCGATTTGATTTTCTGTAAAGCCGTCACGGGAGACCCACGTGACCTTGTGAACCGGTCGATGAGGAAGAGCGATCCCCGATCACCATGTCGTTATTACCACAAAATTCTGCGAACAGCTCTCCGTTTTCGCTCATTTCTCCGAGACCATGGCGTCCCATAATGCGCTCATGGTTCGAGTTGTCGGATCCGATCTTCGCATTGAAGTCGCCCAAACAGATCTTGATATCACCTTCGGAATTCTATCTACGACGGCATTGAGTTGACTGTAGAAGTTCTCTTTGTCTTGCAGATCGGCAGCATCGGTTGGCGCATAACATTGGATTATAGTAAGGTTTCGGACCCGTGTTCTAAATCTGGCAACGATTATCCTTTCACTTATAGGTTCCCACTTCATAAGCGCAGAGTGTGCCTGAGCGCTTAGTAGGAAGCCAACTCCGCGATGCCGGGGAGCGTGTTCACCTCGTAAACCAGAGTATAGAGGTGGGTTGTATATTCAAAAAGTTTGGGAACTTCTGGTTTAGACTAGTGACGCACGTGCGTTTAGACGATTGACGTCGCTAATCGCATGGCCACGAAGCCCACGAAGAAGAAGGGAAAAGAAAGAAAGAAAAAGGGGAAGAATGAAGAAGGAAGATGGAAGAAGGAAGAGGATAAAGATAGAAGAAAGAAGAAAGAAGGAAGAAACAAGAAAGAAGAAAAAAGAACAAGGAATAAGGAACAAAAAACAAGGAAGAAGGAACAAGGAAGAAGAAAGTGAGAAGAAGGAAGAGGAAAGAGAGATGAAGGAAGAAGGAAGAAGAGAGAACGAAGAAAGAGAGAAGGGAGATGGAAGAAGGAAATGGGAAGAAGCAAGATGGAAATATGAAAAGGGATGAATGAAGTAGGCAGAAGAAAGATGGAAAAAGGAGGAAAGATGAAAGAAAAAGGAATTGTGAAGAAGGAAGATGAAAAAGAAGTAGAAAAAAGAATGAAGAAGGAAGAAGCAAGAAGAAATAACGAAAAAAGAAAAAGGAAGAAAGCAGAAGGAATAAGGGAGGCAAAAGATGTAAGCAGAAGGAATAAAGAAGGATACAGGAAGAAGGAAGAAATAGGAAGAGAGAAAGAAGGAAAAATAGAAATGATAAAGGAAGGAAGCAAATGTAATAATGAAGAAGGATGAAGGAATAAGGGAAAATAAGAAAAAGAAGAAAAGGAAAAGGGAGGGAAAATAAAAAAAAGGAAGTAAAAGGAAAAAATATGAAAGAAGAAGAGGGAAGAAAGAAGGAAGGGGAACAAGAAATAAATAAGAAGGAAGAAAAAAGAACGAAGATAGAAGAAGGGAGATGGAAGAAAGGGAGAAGGATGAAGGAAGAAGAACGAAGCAGGAAGAAAGAAGAAGAAAGTAGGAAGACGGAAAACAAAAGAATTAAGAATGAAGAAGGGAGAGGAAAGAAGGAAGTAGTAAAAGAAAGAAAGGAGAAGCAAGTATGAAGAAAGAACAAGGAAGAAGAATGAAAGACGGAAGAAGAAAGAAGAAGGAATGAAGAAGTAAGAAGAAAAAGAAGAAGAGAGAAAAAAGAAAAGGAATAAATACTAAAGAAGAAAGTAGAAGAGAGAATAGAGAAATATTGAATAAAGAAGAAAGAATAAAGACGATGTCAAGACGGAGTAAAGAAGGAACATGAAGAAAGAAATAAGAAGGGAGAAGGAGAAAGTAGAACGAAAAACATGAAAGAAAGAAAAAGGATTAATTAACAGTTCTCAATTCATTTTTCACAGTTCCCGTTTCTTGTTTCTTGGTTTTCACTTCTTAGTTCTTCATTCTTACTTCGCAGTTTTCATTTCTCAGTCCTCAGTTCTTAGTTCCCAGTTCTTTATTCTCAGTTCTCTGTTTTAATTTCCCAGTTCTCTGTTCTCTGTTCCAAGTTCCCAGTTCTCTGTTTCCATTGCTCAGTTTTCAGTTCTCAGTCCTCAGTTCTAAGTTCCCGGTTCTCAGTTCTTAGTTCTCAATTCTCAGCTCCCAGTTTTCACTTCTCACTGATCACTATTCAATTCTCACATTCTCACTGCTTCACTAGTCATTTTTCAATTCTCGCATATCACTTCTCATTTCACTTGCCTCATTATTCACATCCGACTTCTGATCTCATCACTACATACTAAGTTCTCATTTTTCAATCTTTACTACTCGTAATCTGCGATAAAATGCTTCACTATTCGGCTAAACGGCCTTCACCCAAATAGTGTTCGGCCAAACGGCATTTGGCCAAATGCCGTGACACCTTGTGGAATTCTCTTTTGAAGTTTTGGATATATTTACTCCCTCTCGCTGACTATTGTGAAGGAGTAGATGATGTTTAAAACTTTATGTACCTACAATGAAAATCGATAAGACTAGTAATCGTCAAAAAATGATTTCGTTTCTTATATTTCCGGCAAGCTGACAAGGAGATCAAATTTCATACTTTGGGACTTGGCCCAGTTAATCCGGAATTCCGGTTACCAGGTAATCCGTTCTCTGTAACATGTATCGAATAGCAGGTAAGTTCCTGCATCCGTAGCAACCAAAATCGTCAAAATCGGTGAAAAACTGACAATGTTATGATTATTTTAAGTCCGTGGGTACCCGGGTACCCTGTCGGTAACGTAAGGGTGTTTTTTTTTGTCGGTAACAAAAGGGTTAAAGATGCTAAATTATTTTTGTTTTGTGGAAAACCGGAAATTTTGCATTATTTAGGGAAATTTTATATTTATTTATTGTTTATATCCTAAATTGTTTATTGGCAATTTTTTTTCTATCTTAATCACATCCATCCATTCATCATCATTTGGGTGTCCTCTTAAGACAGCTTGGAAGATGCTGGGTCATTAGGCCGAATGGTCATTAGGCCGAATGGTCATTAGGTCGAATGGTCATTAGGCCGAATGGCCATTAGGCCGAATAAGAACTGGGGAGTGAGAAGTGAGTAGTGCGAAGTGAGGAAGAAGAAGAAAGGAAAAAGGAGGAAGAAGTAAGAAGGAAGAAGGATGAAGGAAGAAGGAAGAAGAAAGCTGGAAGAAGGAAGAAGGAAGAAGGAAGAAGGAAAAAGGAAGAAAGAAGAAAGAAGAAAGAAGAAGAAAGAAGGAAGAATGAAGTAGCAAGACGGAAGAAGCAAGAAGGAAGAAGAAAGAAGGAAGAAGAAAGAATAAAGAAGAAAGAAAGAAGATGAAAGAAGAAAGAAGGGAGCAGGAAGATGACAGAAGGAAGAAGAAAGAAAGAAGATGAAAGAAGGAAGAAAACGAAAGAAAGAAGAAAGAAGATGGAAGAAGAAAGAAGGAGGGAAGAAGAATAAAAGAAAGAAGAAAGAAGAAGGAAGAAAGAAAAAGAAAGAAGGAAGAAAGAAAAATAAAGAAGGAAGAAGGAAGAAGGAGGATGGAAGAAGGAAGAAGGAGTTAGGAAGAAGGTAGAAGGAAGAAAGAAGAAGCAATATGGAAGAAGGAAGAAGGAAGAAGGAAGAAAGAAGAATGAATAAGGAATAAAGAAGAAGGAAGAAGGAACAAGGAAGAAGGAAGAAGGAAGAAGAAAGAAGGATGATGGAAGGAGGAAAAAGGAAGAAAGAAGAAGAAAGAAAGAAGATGAAAGAAGGAAGAAAACCGAAGAAAGAAGAAAGAAGAAGGAAGAAGGAAGAAGAAAGAAAAAAGCGAAGAAGGAAAAATGAAGAAAAAAGAAGAAGGAAAAAAGAAGGAATAATTGAGAAGGAAGAAGAAAAAGGAAGAGACAAGAGTAAAGAAAGAAGCAAGAGAGAAAAAGCAACAAAAAAGAAAGAAAAAGAAAGAAGAATAAAAGAAGAAGGAAGAAAGAAAAAGGAAAAAAGAAGAAAGAAGTAGGAGAAAAGAAGAAAGAGAGAAGAAGAAGAGTGGGGAATAGAAGAAAAAAGAAAGAGGAAGAAGAAAGAAGAAAGAGGGAGAAGGAAGAACAAAGAGAGAAGAAGACTGAAGGACGAAAGAAGGAAGAAGAATGCAGAAAGTACCGTCAACTGGGGGGAAGATGATCATTGAGGTGAAGATGATCATTTGATGTGTCAGTCAAAAGTGCCATTTTTTTATGAAACGGTAGTCAACAGTATTCTCCGTTCAAGTAATGTTACCGCTAGGTAGAAATCCGAGATTTTCGATTATAATCATGAAAATGTATTTTGTGGAAGAAAGAGAGAGATAGTCATAAATGACGCTATTTTCGTTTCAAATATTGACTTCGTAGACTACTTTACGTGGTAAATTCAACATTCATACAAATAACCTAGTGTATTTTTACTACTAGGTCATAATGATTTTAGTAGAGCTGTCTTGATCAACTTCACCCCAAACCAGATTACTCAAAAAATGTGTGGTAATTTAATTTATTTTAATAAATGCAAACGCATTTCAGAAAACTAAAGTTGTTGATTATTGCAACGTATAGCAGTACATGTTTTGAAAATATTTGTTTCGATTTAAAATGTCAACACACATTGTTATTGCATGTTTTGTCTTAAAAATGATCATCTTCTCCCCAGTTGACGGTAACAAAGAAGAGGGAAGAACGAAAAAGAAAAAAGAAAGAAAAGAAGGAAGATGCAAGAACTGAAAAGGAAGAAGAGGTAAAGTGAAGAAAGGACTTCGCATTTTCACTTTTTGCTTGTTTTTACTTATTCGGCCTAATGGCCATTCGGCCTAATGACCGTTCGGCCTAGTGACCATTCGGCCTAATGAGCTTCGGCCAAATGGCCTTCGGCCTAATGGCCTGACACCGAGCACCAGGGCACCAACGCAATGTAATATAGGAAATCAATGAAATAGAATCAGTTCAAGTTTTAACTCCATCGGGAGAAGTCGCATCTTTTTTTAAAACATACCGAACGACTCCAGATGTAACTTCTAGTTTGTGATCTTTTTTCAGGTTTAAAAGATTCAAATGATACTTTAGCTCAACGAAATTTACTCGAAGTTTCGTTCCGAAAACCAGAAAAGTCGGCAAACTCGTAGCCTAGAGGTAGATTCGGTTTGCTCAATTTTTCATCAATCAATGCGAACTCAGCCCAGTTCGATTGGAGAATAATCATTTTCATTACTTTTCATTTCGATGAGACGAAATCATGCGGTTTTCGGATCGAGGGATAATCTTTTTTTGTAGTTTGGGATGAGAAACATCTCTTACTCACATCTCTTTTTTCTAGAACGAACCTGGAAGATAAACAAAAATTGGGCCTACTTGAAATTCTTTTCTCGTTTCATTATATTTGTGCTTCACACACTTTTTGCGAGAATTTTTGGGAACCAATTATAAAGAATTTATAAATTTATTGGAACGGGATTCAAACCTAGGACGTGCAAGAACATCAACACACACAAAAAAAAAGCGTTTTTGAATATGAATTCGTGAACTAACAAGTTCACGGTGTATTTTTTGTCACGGTTTCGGGAACAACAGCCACGTTTTCTGGAACGTTCGTGAAAACGTGAATGGTGCTCCCAAATCCATGACTTGAATCACGGTGTATTTTTGCTGGTTTACGAATACGGGAACGCTTTTTTTTGCGTACCGTACCACCACATCTATTACATCCGGATATGACAAGTTCGAAGACGAAGGCATAGGTTTAGACAAAGATCGTAACGGGATCAATAGATCGTAACAGCAGAGAACACAAGTACACTGAATCCCTTTTCACGTGGATGTATTTCATCAATTTCTCGGTCTACCTCAATTTCCACAACTGATTTATATTCACTTCAGAGTGACGTAAATTCCACGAAATGGATTTGAATTTAAATTTTCCAGCAGCTTTTGAAAGTTATTCATTGTAGCTTAATCGGCTATGCTCTATAACCGCACTAATTTTCGACAGGGACGAATCTCCCGACTCAAGACCATGACCCCGTTTATTCGGCGTGAACAACATAGTTTCGTGTGCTTCACATTTACCACTGGGGCACACCACTGCCATTATTGCTTCTACTTTTTCTGCTTCCACCCAGATTTCTCAGTGTTGGCATGTGTCCTAGGCCAACAATGTCTCCGCACTCTCTGCCACCCCCTACACTCATAATCTACCCAGCAACGTGCCTTGCGTAGCCCCGCAATTCCAATCCTTCACCGTTCCTTGTGGTATTGAGTGTTTTGCTCTCGCAGTGCGGGAAATTTTGTTGACTGGTCTGTTGTTCTTCTATGTTTAATCTAGAAGCAGGGACAGCGAGAAATGGAATCACGAAACACATTAAAAAAGCGGAATGCGATACCTAATTCAACACCTTGAACGTCACACTCCACGTGGCAATTCGCAGGACTGACCGCTCACATTAGCATTTTCTTCCAGTCGGTCTAGGTCTAGGAGATGAGGGCAGTACGCGTGGTGGTACGATTGTTATGGATTAATGTTCTTCCCCGTTCCAGAAGCAGCAGGTCACCGACCAGTAACAAGCAACTGCCATAATCGGTCAAGGGAAAGTCCATTTAGAATAATAAGCCATGACGTAGGTTATGAATGAGTTTAACAAATTTCTGGCTGACATCGAGTTATGGATAAGGGATGGCGAATGACGTCAACACAAAATTTTGGCAACGTAATGCTGGTGGGTGAAAATAATTTTCTGGAATTCTTCAGCCTTTCTCACTCATCGTAAAATATTATTAAAACCCAATTACACGTGGGGTCAAAATCTTTAAGTAACAGTTTTGTGTTCTATTGACATTTCTACATGCATATCTTGTGTTTTTGTACAATTGATACACTATGCCCTGGAAGTCAAAAATGTTTCCCACCCAGAAGCATGCTGGACCGGACCCAGAGTAGAACCCACCATTTCCTCATTTACAATCCTTCGCCGTTGCTGGTAAGACTAACTGGCGACCCACAACGTTTCGGTCGCATTGCGTTTATTAATTGTCTAGTTTTGTTTCCTATTTTCCACTATTCTGGGAAACCCGAAATTGATACCTGAAATGATTCGGATGTGGTCAATATTGATCACAACTATTAATCACTCTTCTTACATTCCCCACCGTGACATTGCCGCCTCGCAGCTTAGTGTTCATTTAGCGCTTCCACAGTTGTTCACTGCGAGGTTTCTTTCTAAGGGGTCGTACACTAATTACGTAAGCATATTTTCCGGAAGGTAGAATTTTAAATTCGTGGTTTGATTCTCGTTCAGACCTAAAATATTTTTAGTGGAAAAAATCGCGATCTCTTGGACAAATTGTTTCATTTCTAAAAACCTTGAACCTTGTAAAAATATTAGAACTTAGTTGAAACGAAAATCGTATTCCAGTAAGACAAAAAGCTTACCATTAAACATAATTCCACCTTAACTGATTACCGCAACCAAACGTAAACAAACATCTTCCATCTGGATACCACAAACAACACAATTTCCAGCGCAGCTGTTGGAAATCAACACCCGCACGTGGTCACCGTTTGGAACTTGGTCGATGGGGAAGGGAGGCTTCCAGTGAAGCCAAGCACCCCATGACTAGGTGTCGGAAAGGGACAACTTCATTCACACCTGTTTGTTACACCAATACTATTTAAAATGGAATGCTATCACCTCCCTGACCGGAGGTTGGGTGAGCAAATGTTAGTTTGAAATCGACTATACCACCCCCCCATTTCCATACATCATCATTGTTCGCAAACCTGGCTTGGCGCCCTCATCATCACCATCATTACCATACTACTAGTTGGCGCCTAGGTGTTGGGGCTGTTGTCGTTTGGAGCTATGGGAGGAAGCAACAAGTTTTGCGTGCAAGTCCTTTGTTTTCTTTCCTATAGATATTTCTTCTCGCTATCGGGTGACCCCACACTTTGGATTGTTGGAGCTATTTTTATTTTGCACTCGTTGCTTTGACACCGCACTTAATTGCTTGACCGCAATTCAAGCATCTACCCTTATTGGTTAACTTCCAGGTGCCATTCAACCAGTGTTGAGGGTTAAAATTGTCAACTTGGGTGATGTGTTAATTAAAAGGTAACTTTGTTTTCGTTCAGCAGCATGAGATGCATGCCAGGCTGTCAGCACCTTTTGAAATATTTAACTATTTATCGAACACCTTAATCATGACTTAATCCTATATTAAAGAACTAATTTACTAACATTGAAGTTGAAAAAAACATACTTTTATTGAAAAGTCTATAGCATAAATCTAATAGATTATCTTGGCCGTAATGGGTGCGGTAGCCAATGTCCATAGACCAATAAGAGTTGCGATTTTTGAGTTGATATGGAGTCGGACATTCTCCAGGATGTACGGGTCGTAACTGCAGTCGATGTTGCACGTTATGACGTCGTAAAAGAACATCCTGTGAAGCATTGCTCGACGATCTACCAATGGTTTCAAGTCAATCAAAATTTGTGCTTGTATGAAGGAAGGTTGATTGAATCGTTCCATGGTAGGGGAAGGAGGGGCAATATGCCCTAGCTAAGCATAGACTGCTTTTATGCCTTAGCTATAACATGGGTGTTTCTACCTCACGCAACAGTTAAACAATATAGCTAACTGATGCCATATTAAAATTAGAAAAATCTCAATCATATTGATAGGGGAAGAGGCCCCAAAACGCCCCCCCGAGGCAAAACGCCTTTTGTGGTTTCTCTCATATTTACCGTCATTAAGATGACCGTAACAAAACTAGATCTAAAATTATGTAGGTTAGGCGAAAAAAGTTTCAAAATAGTGTATGGGAAGGTCGGAAAAACCGAAAATTTCCACATTTTGAAGAAACATCTAACATTTTGGCGAGGCAAAACGCCCTAGTGGCACTAACCTACAATGTACTTGCGTCTCCACGCATTATCCATACCAGAATGCTGATTCGCCGACGCGTGGTGCTTTGTTCCCTAGGAGCTGCCAGCTAAAAGGCGTTTTGCCTCATGAGTTTTCCGGCAACAGAATATCACCACTTTTTTGAAATGTGAATATTATCAATATGATTGAAATTTTCGTCAATTTTTGAATGGCATCAACTAGCTATCTTGTTTAACTGTTGCATAATGTAAAAAATTAAATGAATAGCGTTACAAATAAGATAATAAAGCAGTGTTTGCTTAGCTAGGGCCTATTGCTCCCCCTTCCCCTAATATTCACATTTCAAAAAAGTGGCGATATTTCGTTGCCGGGAAACTCATGAGGCAAAACGCCTTTTAGCGGGCAGCTCTCAGGGAACAACGCACCATGCGTCGACACATCAGCATTCTGGTACGGACAGTGCGTGGAGACGCGAGTACATTGTAGGATAGTTCCACTAGGGCGTTGTGCCTCACCGAAATGTTAGATGTTTCATCAAAATGTGGAAAATTTCAGTTTTTCTTACATTCGAGGCATTCCACGGAGGCATGCCAGTCGATCCTGAGCGACCATTTCGAAAGTATCTGAAACTTTGCACAGTTTTTCAATTTCATCTAAATCGTCATTTTTCGATATCAAATCTTCATATTGAGTCACGGCTAACTTTTCAAAAGGGTGTATGTGAAAATGGTTCAAAAATATTTAAAAAGCTGCACAGCAAAAACGGAATGTTCGATTGTTATGATTTTTTCAGCAAAGTTAGACAACTAAATGATAGTTCTTAAGAAAATGTGCACAGTAAAAAAAAATCCACCTTTAAAAATATAATTTTTGTCACAAAAACTCAAATATCTCAAAACCCTATCTTTTTACGAACGCTTTTTTTATTAGCTATCTACCATAAAAATTTGGTGATGGTAATAAACAAAAAAGTTATGACAATTCAAACATTTCACAATTTTCACATTTAGTAAAAAAAAAAAATTCCGTTTAAGTTATTTCGAGAATTGCAGTTTGATGCAAATTTTATTGTAAAGGGCTTTGCGTGATTTAAACAAGTTGTTTTCATGATATTTTGATTTAATTATTCATAGCATCTATAAGAAACTTAGACACGATCCAGTGTTGTGATCAAAAGTATTGATAATGTCATAATTTTCATTGTACGTGACTGACGAAAAATTCTTTTAATAGTTTTGAAACCTGTTGATAATAAGAAACATATCAGAAATGTTATTTTTAAGGCAAAAGCTGCAAAATCAAAAATTTATATACACATATACGTCTATAGTTTACCTGCAAAAAATATACCTCTTAGAGAATAGACTTTATAATCGGGAGAAAACAACAACTTCAACAACAACAAATGCATGATAGGTACATACCATGACAATGCTCACGAAAAAGCAAAAAAAAAAATACTACCACTAAGGTTGTTAAAGATCTTATGGTAATTTTTTTGTTCAGTCAAGCAAATGACACCAAACTAGTCAGTAAAAACTTAAAAGTGATTTTGTTTATTGGAATATAACGAACAACATGAGTAGCCGCTTTCTCAACTGTTGTAGGCCGTTTGATGGAAAAAAGTGTTCAAAAGAGTTACGAAATCTCACCGAAAGCACCATAGATACTGAAAGCGACTGGTTATGCTCCAATGTCCACATTGAATACAAATTTACGCATTTGCACGTCCTGTCGCCTAATCGTTGACAAAAGAGCAATCTGTATATCATCGGTTGAGCAGCGCAGGAAGTTCGAAAACGACAACAACTGAAAAATTACCAGAAGTATCAAGTGGTGAGAGCCTTGCCACCGTACCATCAGCGAAATCTGTTTCAACAAATCAATCGGAAGATGAGTGTATCCAAAAGGTCAACATCGAACGCTTTAACGAGGGCATAGCTGTGTGTGTGTGTACAAACTAACCCCCACTGTCTGGCAGTGATGTTATGGAAGAAAGCTGTCTGTTAAAACAGTCAGATTTAATCCGGGAGTTAGAAAGCGCTAGCTCTACTGCAGCTCCAGTTACCCATTTCAGAGTGCCTGGTATTTCACTATCACTAACAGTAAGCCCCGCCTGGTTATGCTACCGTTTATCAAATGGATAAAGGTATCATAATCAAACTTCCGGATTCAAAATATATATAATATATTTTGAATCCAGCGCGTATTTAGTTTAATTCATTATACATATATTTTTAAATAGTTGTTGTATCTTACCATTTCTTACCATTTGAAATCTGATTTGTCGAGTCAAAAACAAGAAACTGAAGACGAGCATACTTTTTGTGTGAAAATAGCTATTTGAAATATTAAAATCAAATTGTTTAATAGAATAAACTAATTTGTATTTTATAGAATATATTACAAATACCTATCCTTCAAATTGAAGGCCAGGTACATATAGCTGGTATACTAATATTAGACAACTTGAATGGGTGGAATTTATGGAATATATGATATACAGTGAAACCTCCATGAGTCGATATTGAAGGGACCATCGACTCATGGAAATATCGAGATGTGGAATAGAAAATCGCTGGGAAGCTGTTTGAAGGGACCATCACAGTAACCCAGAAAATATTTTTTCATATGGCGTTATTTGCTTCCATGAGTCGATATCGAGTCATAGAACATCGACTCATTGAGGTTTGACTGTAAATAAAATAGTAAAATATTTTGAATATCTTCTTCATGTCGAAGGAAGAATCGAGTCGGAAAAATCCTGGATATGTAATTATATTAATAAATTTAGTATATTTGTTGTATGTTAACCTTCTTGATTCAATTCTCACTTGTCATACGGCTTTCCTAATGGTGAAGCTAATATTAAAATTTTAAAATCACTATATGGTTTTTACATATCAACTAAACTTTTATTGGCTTCTTACAACAGGAACATTCGCGGCAATATAATAATTTGCAACAATATCGATGGCCCAAGTCAAAAGCTCATATTTTATTTATAAATTAAACCACAAAGCTCATTTGACAATTTCTTGCCCGATAAGATTGTTCAAATCAGTATCTTTTTAAAATACTGTTCTCTCGCGAGAATAAACAATTACTCTTTCAAAGTAAGCGATTATTTTTTTGACTTTTGGGTGAAATTCTATGAAATGTTATTGGTTTGATATTGAATTTTCTATTTACATCTGTATAATTTATCTGAAGAAAATTGCATTTATGTTCCATTTTATTATAGTTGACTTCAATCTGGTGCTTTGATGGATAATCTATTTTTAAAATTTTAGTTTTTGTACTTACCGAGTTATTGAGAAACTGACCCAATTGTTAACTTACGGCTGTTGCGCAATTCATTGAGCTACATTTGTCCTTCCGGCCTTCTAGTTCCATTTTCGGAAATAGAGTCTTCTTGAACTTGATGGTGAGATATCTTTCACAATCGAATAATGCAACTTCAACCTTGATCATCTTTCCCGTATCCCAACCAGGTTCGTCGTTTTTAGCTACTCTGTGTGGTTTTCCTCTTCAGGCTTGAGCCATACCGAAACTAATCAATTTCGCCACGGTCAGTTAACGGCGGCAGTTTCTTCAAGAATTTCGAGTCGGATTTGATTGGGCCCGGGCTCCCTTTGATGAACACTTTCCTAGTTGATTACTTTGGCTTCGTGCGTGCGGTAAATATGCAGTCAACAACTTCACTTAAACTTAAACGAAAACGGACGCACGGAACTCCGTAATTAAATCTCAACTGTTCAACTTCGAAGGAAAAAAAGTTTCAATAAGCTGACAGTATCAAACAGAGCACGAAAAACCACCACCGTTCCTCGGCAAGGCTAACTACGATCCTTAACTTGATAATTATCTTTTCACGCTTTAACGAGGGCATAGCTGGGACAAAAATGACTCCGATTAAATGGAGTAAGATGGACTACGTTTATTACCCAGTGAAAAATTACCGTGAAGTAAACGAAGCTGTACGAAGAAACCTCTTCAAATTAGGACCTGATGATGTGGAAAATACAGACTACGATGAGGTAATTATAAATATGAAGGAAAGGTTCTCGAATGCTGCCACGACAAGGTAAGAAAAATTATTGATTTTGTCGATGCTGCCAAGTTCGTGGTCTATTCAGGATGCCATTGATGAGTTCAAAACCAATAGAAATACAGTAAAAGAGGCAAAACAATTGAAGAATAACTGTCTTTCAACCAAAAATACTAGGTCTAGTACTGCATTAACAGATGAGACAAAAGAAATAGTAGTTCAATATTTTGAAGATGATGAAGTAAGTCGAGCTATGCCTGGTCAAAAAGATTAAGTATCAGTAAAAAAGATGGAAAGCGTCAAGCAATTCAAAAACGATTAAAGATGACGACTTTGAAAGAAGCGTACACACGTTTCAAGGAAATTCACGATAATATTAAAGTAGGTTTTTCCTCATTTGCAAGCCTTCGGCCAAGGCAATGCAAGCTTCTTTCCAATTCAGGAACACATAATGTGTGTGTGCACAACCCATGAGAACATTAATCTTATTTTACATAGTTTGAAAAGAATCAATTTAACAAAGGATATTAAAATGTTAACTGTTAGTCTTTTGTGTGAAAATACAACATCAAATTGTTATCTACGATCTTGTTCGGATTGTCCAGGTTCTTCATCATTGGAAAATACTTTATTCGCTGAGTTTGAAGAAAAATATATTGATCAGTTATCATTTGAGCAATGGGTGACCACGGATAGGTGTGACCTAGAAACTATTGTAAAACCTGTAGATGAGTTTGTTTCATATTTTTGCTTGAAATTAGAAAGTTTAATCCCTCACGATTTCATTAAAACAGTACAATCCAGCTTTTTAAAAAATACGAAAAATACATTACAAAATGGTGAATTTTTAGTCATTTGTGATTTTTCTGAAAATTACAGCTTTGTATTGCAAGATGAAGTGCAGTTCCATCACTGGAACGTACAACAAGCTACAATTCATCCATTCGTTATTTATTTTAATGGAAGTACGCAAATTGAACACTTAAGTTTTATTATAATTTCCGAAGATTTAAGACACGATTCATTATCCGTAAACTTGTTCATTGAAAAAATGATTAACTTTTTACGCGTTGATAAGAATAAAGTAGTCAAAAAGATATATTTCATGTCTGATGGAGCAGCGTCGCAGTACAAAAATCGTAAGAATTTTTCGAGCCTATGTCAATTTAAATCAATGTACGGAATTGATCCAGAATGGCATTTTTTTTGCTACGTCACATGGGAAAGGTCCTTGTGATGCTATTGGAGGAACAATAAAGCGCATGGCCACAAGAGCAAGTTTAGCCAAAGAACGTGAGCATCCAATTAAAACTGCGAAAGAACTTTTTGATTGGGCGAATCGTAGAAAAGAAAAAGATTTAACCAAATTATCATTTTGTTTTACTACTACTGAAGAGTACGAAATAAAGGCTTCAGAGCTCAGCGAGAAATATAATAATGCAAAAACGATCCAAGGAACCCAAAAATTTCACTGTTTCATTCCATTTTTGAAAAATAAAATTAAAGCAAAACTATACTCAAACTGTGCTGATAAAAATTCAAAAGTGTTCGATATTGTAAAAAATTTGAATAAAAATAAATAAAAAATAAGTATTAATAAACTGTTTTCATGGTATCATAACCCATACCGAAATTCAAACCCAAAACTCTTAGAGTTTCTATAACAACATTGTGTAACTGCCACATTTAATTTAATAATTAGGATAATATGATAGATCGAGTAGAGAGACTCATCGATTATTCCCTGCAAAAAATATTCTGGTGCTGATATTAAATGTCAAATCTAAGATTATTTTTGTGATCTGTTTATTCATTTTTATTTATTTATACATATAATATTTATACATATAATATACATAATATCGATGAATACATAAATATGGAATATCATGAAAACAACTTGTTTAACTCACGCAAGGCCCTTAACAATAAAATCAGCATCAAACTGCGATTTAAAAAAAATACACGGATTTTTTTTTGTTTACTATGTGTGAAAATTGTGAAATGTTTGAAATGTCACAACTTTTTTGTTTATTAGTTTACCATCGCCAAATTTTGATGGTAGATAGCTAATAGAATGGACCGTTTTCCCTAAAAAACGTTCGTAAAAAGATAGGGTTTTGAGATATTTGAATTTTTGTGACAAAAATGATATTTTCTAAAGCAAAAAAATATTTTTTTGCGGTTTACATTTTTTTAAGAATCATCATTTAGTTGTCTAACTTTGCTGAAAAAATCATAACAATCGAACATTCCGTTTTTGCTGTGCAGCTCTTTGAATATTTTTGAACCATTTTCACATACACACTTTTGAAAAGTTAGTCGTGACTCAATAAAAAGATTTGATATCGAAAAATGACGATTTAGATGAAATTGAAAAACTGTGCAAAGTTTCAACTCAATAGAAAATCATGAATTAAAAATTGTGTTAAATTTTGATGCAGTTGCTTGGAATCGCTCGTCCTATCTATTATATTATTTTGACACTTTTTTCGCCTAACCTACATAATTTTACGTCTAGTTTTATTAAGGCTTTCTCAAACATGGTAAATATAAGTGAATACCCGAAAGTCGTTTTACCCCGGGGGTGTTTTGGGGCCTCTTCCCCTACGCGGCGCAAAGCGTAGTTGATAAAGCGTTTTGGTATTCTGTCGATGCGGTCAATTCGAGCATATCGTTGGCCCTAGCGATGGTAACTGAGTAACTTACTCTCCCAATAGAGGAGCGACTCCTGTTTTCATGACTTAGAAGGAAACCGAAATCGTGAAATGGATTCTAGCGAGGGCCGCAGCGGGATTACAAGTCGGTTAAAAACAGGTTCGTTTCTATTTAATTTGACTAGAACCGACACTTGCTTAGGTACATTAGGCTATTTCGTATGTTACCAGTTTTGCCAAATTTTACAAAAAGGAGTCTGGCTTCAAAGATGAAACGCCAAAGCGTGATTGGTAGAGACGTTTTCTTGCACGCCACTCAGAACTGTCAAACAGAACAGCCAATACTTTTGCTAAAAAGAGGGTTATCACGGAGGCCAACATCAGACAATGGTTTGATGGCATACTCAAGTACCTCGAAACGAACGGCTAAGACGGTTTAGGCCTTGACATCGAATAACGATAAGGAGAACTAGACAGTTTTAATTTCGGCATCTGCAGCAGGCGTTCTCGCTCCTCCATTGGTGCTGTTCCCCTACAAAAGCAGAACTCCAGGCAAAATTGCGTGTCACGTTCCGAAAGGTTGGTCTGTTGGTCAATCAGATTCGGGATTGATGAATTCAAATACATTTTTGAGTTCATTCACATAACATATGTGTAACTCAGGTAGCAAAAGTTGCACACTTATAACAGATTGAATGTGTTATACGGAACATCGAAACGTCAAAAGATATGGTATAACAGTATTGAATTAGCAAGGGGTCGCGTGATTTTTACTGTTTATCTGATTATTATTCACACCAAAATTAGCTACATTTTTTTTTCGATTACAACGTGGTGGAATAAAATTGAATAGTAAAACTCGTCTTATGACAGGACATTCCACAAAAAAGGCTTAATAATTTTCTTATTGTTTTACAGTTTTGTAATCCAATTCTAAATAATATCTCTAAATAAATAATAAAAATTAAATCGTATCCACATAACTCGAAAACGGCTGGATGGATTTTCTTCATTCCTTCAGCAGATTCGTTGTCGTTTCCGACGGGCTTATATGATATATCCTCATGCGAAAATAATGAGATTCGTACGAAAATTTCGCATGGGCAGTTCACAACGCACACTTTCGCCTACTATGCAGTATAACGTCTGCCGGGTTGACTAGTTGGTAATAAAATTTACCGATTTTGAGGAAAGACAGCTCGTATTGTATTCGTATATCTTGATGTCACCGTTAACCGGTCACTGTGATTCAGAAAAGTAAGCAGCAATGCAACTCTAGTCAACCATTGCAAGCCGAATATACATTGCACTTGCCACGAGCTCATGCGGAATTTATTGACATTTTTGGATAAGGTTCGAGTAGCACAGGTTCGCCTTAGTTAACGAGTTGGTAAAGTGGCAGTGGAAATCACTGCTAGAATATCAAGATGGAGATATAGGATATGAATGGAAACGACATGGCGTATGAGTCAGAAGCGGTAACAATATGACTACCAAGCCCACTAGATACTGAACAACAAGAAGAAGAAGACGCACATAGTAAAGAAACTCTCTGGTATTGAGCTAAAATCTTTCTTTCTGCCAAAGAATCGAACTAGTTAACATAGACCATTGGTTCATTGAATATAAAAATGATTACAGTCAAACCTCCATGAGTCGATGTTCTATGACTGGATGTCGGCTCATGGAAACAAATTATGCCATATGAAAACAATATTTTCTGGGTTACTGTGATGGTCCCTCTAAAGAGCTTTTCAATGATTTTCTATTCCACATCTCGATATTTCTATGAATCGACTGATCCTTTAAATATCGACTCATGAAGTAAGTAATAACACCAGTAACACCAAACTTTTGAATGAAGTATTACAATATTGGTTCACAATATCAGTGTTTTGCTGTTTGAACAATAAATGTAATCAATATTTCCCCTTATCGGTACAAATTTGTAAACGTTATTACCAGAATACTATCAGCAATTTGTCAAGTTATTCAAATTAACTTAATGCTTAGTTAAAGCGTATTAAGTAAATGAGTGTTGAAACAGCTTTTCAATTCTCAAAATGATCTGAAACATTGTTAATATAATTCCTTTTTATTCCAAACTAAAAACACCTCGCGACGCCGTCTCACGAGTTTGCTTTCGTATACTTGGTTTATGATTTAGGTTAGAGGATATACATATATTCAACATTGCAGTCTATACGGAATAAAAGTATAAACAAGAATGACATCTAGTCAATAATAAAACTTTTATTTTGAAAACTGTTTGGTTTTTTTCTCATTTCATTTCGCAACTCATTTTTGCAACTTGAAAACCAACATTGGCGTATCCCTCGCCATCCTTTTGAAAAAACCGAAAACTGCATATCTACAGATTAGTTTCTAATGTAGTACAGTTTTAAACGACATCTTAATTAACACTTTTTGAAAAAACTTCAATTTTCTTCAATTCATACACAAACATATTGAACCAGTTTTAGGATCATTTCATTTTCGATACTAGTAATCGGTAGAAAAAAGATATTGTTATAAAATCGCCTGAAAATAGCTGTTTTAGATAAAGAAAATGTCGATATTGATTTTATATGTTGTCCATTGTTGTGAGAAGCGCAGAAGAGATTTGTTTTCGGATATTATCTCCCATATCTCGATAATGTTTAAAATATACGCATGCTAAAACTGAATTTCTCCACACATCGGTTGTCTATCCCGACCTTTGTACTCTTTGAAACAAAGTGTTCTAATTTTCTGATCATATGGTATTTGTTTACATTTGAGAATGACAGAACGATGTTCCCGACGCTCGTTATAACAGTTTTGGCCCACCGAAAGGGGTCAACTTTTGATGGGATCTTGTTCGAAGATCCACTTATGTTATGTGGTTCATTCCAAATGTTTTTTTTTCGCTGGACTGTTGAGTCTAATATAGAGTTTCCGATAATTCTTTTTGTTGACGGATACTCATCTCACGCTACTTATGAGACAGTAGAGTTTTGCAAGTCAAAACAAATAGTTCTGGTTTCCCTTTTCCCGACAATGTAGCATTTTTTGCTCCGATAAAAACAGCATGGCATGCCGAACTGAAAAAGTGAAGATTTGATCATGATGGTGCAATGATTACCCGGTGTGAGTTTGCGCCTCTTTCAGAAATAACATTGCAGAACTTGGCTGTCATAGAATCGTCTCTTATCAATGGCTTCCGTAAATGTGGATTGTATCCTTTTGACGCCGTAGCCACCGATTATTTATCATTTCTCAAATCCGCCGAAAAACCATCGTCAATTCTTGAAAACTACCTTCCATTACCACCGCTTCAAGAAGAAGAGCAGGTGCAGGTGCTCTTTGGAATGCCACAACAAGAAATCAATCCAACAATGCTGCAATTTCTAGGAATAAGTTTCTTTGGCCCGGACCTGTTGAAGACACTAATTTATTCTATCTCTGGCGGAACACAGTGGACGAGGTGGAGGGGCTACCGGAGTATATGATAATTGATTCTCCATTCGTAACCATTGATGAAGATCTTTAAGCCTTTGATGATACTCAGGTTACATTGAGGAATTCGAATTCGTGTAAATGTTTGATTTGCAGAACTAATCTATTTTGGCACTATTTCGCCGTTCAAAGATTCGTCGTAAGTAAATTTCCAAATTTTATGCCGCCGACTGACACCAATTGCAAGAGAGTTCGTGGGGCAACGTGCCCACACATCATCTATTTATCGACTTCAAAGCCGCAATTGAAACAATCGATCGGGACCAGCTATGGCAGATAATGCACGAAAACGGATCTCCGGATAAAATGATATGGTTGATCAAGACGACGATGGATCGGGTGATGTGCGTAGTAGTAAGCCAAATAATCTCTGGCGCGTTTCAAATCCAATAAATAGCCACTGATCAGCAAGTGTTTTTTTTTTAAAGCGAATTCGAATCTAAAGAATCGATCTCCGGTGTTTATATAAAGACAGGAACAACGTATTCGACCAGAGGTCGTACGGACTGAACACTTAACACCAGCACGATTGAAGTCGCTAACCGCACGGCCACGAAGCTCCACACAGTTCATAGAACTGTGAATGACTGACTTAGAAGGCAAACTTCTTAGATGGCCTTTTCTTAACCCTATGAGGTTCGATTTTTTTTAGAATTTTCTCCAGAATTTTAAGAAGAAAAGTAGTTTCTGGTCTATATTTAACCCTTTCAGGACGACTTTTTTTACATTGATCTAACGTACAGATTTGGGTTTTTCCGCTCGATTCTGCCCAAATTTGTATAGATAGAACTAAAAAAGGTGATTTTCAAGAAAATTATTTAGCTCTTTTTTAGTGGAATGTTTACGCTGTCATAAGACGAGTTTAGTACAATTCCATTTAATTCCACTACCTCGTATTACATTTACATATATGTACATATTTCGACCTCAACTGTAAGATCTTCTCCAATGTCTCATACTTGACTCGACCAAGTCGAGTTCGTATTCAAGAAAACTAGGTTTGAACCAGATTGGGTAAATGCCGACGATTGGTACATTGCAAAAGTCTTGATTGATTTGGTAGATACCGTGGGCTGAACTTGATATCGTTTTGGAGTACCTTGAGCATCTCGTATTCCTGAAATTTAATCACAGGCATAACGTTCAGGATGAGTAATCAAACAATGTGATTTGGGATTCAAATATGCCAGATTCATTTGCATGCTCTCAATAGCGAAATCTTCTAAAGATGTCGGATATCTGGGTCTTCAGGGTATAGTCATACTTAACCCCTGACATTTTTGCTGCAAAGCCAACATCTTGGTGGAACTGTTGAAGAAAGTGATGACCTGTCTCTCTTCTGTGATTTTACACAGCCAATCTAAAATGCTGGCCATATATGACCCATTCGTCCTGATTCAGGACTCCTGAAAGGGTTAAAAAAGGCACAGTTTTTCAAAGTGCCCCGGATATTTCGGGTTTATTGTCAAATCGCTCTACAGCACTGATAGTGCTCTTAGCATGTTTCAATAAAAGGCTAAGGAAAGACTGTATGACGAATTCGAAGGATTCGCTGCTTGCCTGGACGTGCCGGAGCTTCGCTTTAAAATAATTTTAAATTCAAATTTTATAATGCATGCAATGGTCTAAAAAAAGGATCTGCGAAAAAACATTTAATTCCATTTTGTTTCTTTTACTTTTGATCCAACCAACATGAATCTTATATTTTTTATTTCGTTTCGAAACAAAACCGAACCCTCAATGATGAATATTATCAGAAAATCTTTCAAACCTTCTTAGCACCATATTGTGAGAAGTACGAAAATTTAAACATAAAACCTTTTAAGTAAAACACAGTGAAAATCATAGTCCTATTAACCAACTCGTAGAATCAAGTGTCTCCTTTCAATTAAATTGATCTGGTAAGCGTTTTTCAGCCATTAAGTGTTTTTGTTTTGAACATTTTGTATGACATTTCTGCATTTTTCAACTTTTCACATTTTTTCCTACTAAATTATGACCAACCTTGCCAGTTGAGCAGTTTGTTCTGCGGCAGCAAGAAGCAGAACCACAATCCCGGATTTCACGAACTTCTGGGCCCTATTCGAAATACGTCAAATTGCGCACATCAGACAATGCCAAAAAGATGGATGCACAATAAAAAGAAGAAAAATAAGAAATACCTTTGCTCAGGTTTGACTAACTACACATATCTATGGTTGCTACTCCGTGATTGACCAGAATCAGTGAAATTGCACAAAGAATCAATAATGATTGACTGGGATTGTGTGCAAGTTTCAGTGACTCAAATTTTCGAATGCAGTCAGTCAGTTAGAAGAGGAAAGGAATATTGGTAGATGATTTTTACTATTTGCAGACTGTGTTTACCTCTACGTCTCCTCAAGAACCACATGAAGGATTATCAGTTAGTCGGTAGGCATAGTTGGATCTGGATTTCTCTGATAATCGCCATATTTTTACACAACTATTTAAGCTAGCTATGATTCGACTACATGAAGCAGTACTACCTACCCGCACACCGAACAAGAACACGATCAAACGCATATTAGGGTAAAAGACCCAATAGTGGAGGCAATAAGCACGCGCAATCACTGTTTTATCACTTACATCTAAGCGATACTGCATTTCACTTACCTTGGAGGTGTAACCAAAAGCCCATAAACACTATTTTAAGCGAAATATATTCTGGTCGCAACGTAAACTATCACTGCTGCTTAAAATCCATCCTCCAATTATTGGTACCATGTTCCAATAGTTGCGGTATTTTTTTTACTCGTGTTCCTATAGTTGCGAATCCCATTGTTTTTGTATGGGACTCGCAACTATAGGAACACTACCGCAACTATTGGTACAAAGGCCAGAAAAAAAAATGTATTTGAGGATAATTTACCTAATTCAAGGATATTGCTAGATTGTTTTCGTTTATATTGTATGCTGACAGTTCAACTTATTGATCAACAATGTGGGTTGCTATGTTTAATGTGTAGATTCCCCAAAAATTACACTACCGCAACTATAGGAGCATCCACGACTAACGGAACTTTTACTCTAATTGATTTACTTCTCGACCGTACAAAGAATAACGATACCAGATCGTTAGTAGTGACCATGAGCCTAGCATGAACACTCCTCACCATGCATGCACGACCGGCGGCAGGCGTAAAGCAAACATGCATTGTGATGTTTTTTACACTTTTATAATTTATTTCCAAATATTTCTTCGATATAATAATCCAATTTATTTAATTCCACGTATTTCATAAAAAAAACTAATTCAATCTTTTCCTCCTTTTTCCGAATCCTCACTCACCTTTTTCCTCTTTTACTCCAGCCTCTCAGTGGTCTCCACTCTCTTCCGGAAGGTCTATCACAACGCCCCCCCCCCCAGCAAACACAGCGACGGGCATGAGTCGATGCGATTGCTCATGGTATTCCTTCAATTAACCACGAAATGGTTTCAGTAAGCTGATATGGAAAAATCCCCGTTCCTTTCCAGTTGAAGGATTCTCCAATACAAATACATCAGGACGTAGGACTTTAGAGACAACAAACGGCCCCTCATAGACGAAGAAAAACTTTTTGGTTACTGCATCTATTGTGGACGATGACGGGTTCGCTTTTACTAACACATAATCCCCAGGCTTGAAGAAGGTTGTCTGTGGCGGGGTATTCCTATTTCGTTTCTTGGCAGCCAGCGTCAAATGAACACGTATCTGATCCAAATCGACCTGTATTGGGTCGTTTGGTGATATGCGTAGGAAATCTTGAACCGCATCATTTGGTGTTTTTCCTAGTTGAATTTCAATTGGAGCATATCCCGTTGATTCATGTTCGGCTCCGTTAATCCAGTTGGCAAATTTCGTGAGCATTGTTGACCATGCTTTATGATTATGCTGACAATATGTACGACAGAGTCTGGAGAGTTCTCGCATTGTTCGTTCCACCGGATTTGCTTGTGGATGTCTTACAGAGGTGTGAATTAACCGTATGCTCAACTTCTCCATCGTTTGAACCCAATAACTGGATGTAAATTGACTGCCTTGATCGCATAACACCGCCGAAGGGGTTCCGTAAACGTTGAAGTGTTTTTCCATCCGACAACACAAAACCTTGGCTGTTGGTGCTTTGATCGCGTACAAGGTGACGAACTTCGAAAACACGTCGATAACCACTAGTACATGCCGTACTCCTGCTACACCGGGTGGAAGCGGTCCGAACAGATCGATAGACAACAATTCATTAACTTCAGAGGGAAGAATACTTCTTGTAGTTCCAGCTAAAGTGTTATTAGCTGGTTTGGACAATTGGCAAATCCGGCAATGACGAACATATTCCTTGGTCTGTTTCCTCATTCCTTTCCAAAACACGGACTTTTTCATTCGACTATACGTTTTGTTAACTCCAAAATGTCCCAGATGATCATGAAAATATCTCAGAATTCCATCCGTTGACGCTGCTGGTATAAGCAGTCTCCAAACATTCACATGTTTCACTAATAGAAGTCCGTTTTCTCGACGATAGGTACACATGGGTCTATCTCGTAGGTCTCCTTCCACCATATCGCTGAACTCTTGAAGCAGAGGATCCTCCTTTTGTGCCTTTTCCTTCCTTTTCCAACACTGATCTTAGTTGTTGTTCTTCCGGGGTAAGTCTGGCCAGGGTAAAAGTGTACTTCTGTCTCCCGATTCCAATTGACCTTCCGGATGTCGGGAAAGCACATCAGCCCACGTATTCTCGCTGCCTTTGCAATGCACGATTTCGAAATCAAACTGTTGAAGAAACAAAATCCACCTTGTGAGCCTAGCGTTGAGCAAACGACACTTCTTCAAGAAGATCAAAGCCCGATGATCGGTAATGATCGTGAAGCGTTTTCCCAATAAATACTGGCGCCACTTCGTGACAGCCCAGATTATGGCCAGTGCTTCCAATTCCGTGGCTGTATAGTTGATCTCTGCAGGTTTTAGGATGCGGCTGGCGTAGCTGACTACTCGAACTTGATTGCTCTCACCATGTTGGAAAAGGACAGCCCCTACCCCGGCGTATGAACTGTCGGTTTGCAAATTGAACTGTTTCCCGGAAATAGGGTACTTCAAGATTGTGTGTTCCAGAAAAAGTATCTTTACTAGATCAAAAGCACAAGTTTGCTCCTCTTCCCATTTCCAGCTGACACCTTTCTTCAACAGGTCATATAGTGGCTTTGCAGTAGCTGCAAAATTGGGAACAAAACGAGACACATAACTGACTACACCCAGAAAACCTTTTCAGACTTGGGCCTTGGAAAGTTGGTAATCGCTGAAACTTTTTTGGGATCTACTGAAACTCCATCTTGCCCTACAACATGTCCAAGAAAATCAACTTCCGATTGCGCGAAAATTGACTTACTGGCGCTAATAGTCATATTGGCTCTTCTTATCCTCGTCAGGACCTTTTCCAAATGTTGCAAATGTTCTTGAAAAGTTGTTGAGCTGATCATCACGTCGTCCAAATATTTTTCAATGAATTCGAGAACCTCAGTTCCCAGTACTATGTCCATCGCTCTATTGAAACTGGCAACCAATGTACAGAATCCAAAAGGTAGCACGTTATACACGTAAGTACGAGAATCAAACATGAATCCGGTATACTTGCGGTGCTCTTTTTAATGGGAATTTGCCAATACGACGCCGTAAGGTCGATTGTTGAGAAAATTTTGGCCCCTTCAAACTTTTGCAGAATCCGTTGCACTTCCGGTGGCTTTTCATTATCCTTAACCAGGACTTTATTGAGCCTTCGGGCGTCCAGGCAGGTCCGCACCTCGCCATTTTTCTTCGGTGTAACCACCAGAGGATTTACATACGATGTCGGAGCTCGAGAAATAATGCCCCAATTCTCCATCTGTCGAATTTGCGTTGCTACTTGTTCCATATAACAGTATGGTATCGGATACTGTTTCACGTTGAAAGGAGTCTCATCCGTTAAAAAGATCTCATGTTCGTATAGTGCTGTACACCCCGGGGTATCCGAGAAAACGTCTTGGAATTCCTCGAGTAGTGTCCTCAGATCCTTCCTCTCTGATTCGGTCAAGTTTGCGTACTTCACACCATTCTTATCCTGTTCCTCGATCGTCTTCAACTGACTAACCAGCGACTCATTGTTCAGCCTTTGCTCCCGTTCAGAAAATGTCACTAAGACCTCATCATTCTCGGAACGTAGCAAAATATCTTTAGACTGGTGACAAATTTGGGCTCCTGTATCGTGCAAAAATATTTCTCCAAGAATGAGGTCACAGTAAAGGTCCTTGACGATCACCAAAATAAGGTCATAAGGCTTTTGTATTTGACCTGTGACGAAAATTTGCGATGATATTTTGCTGCTTTTCTTTCCCATAGCTCCTCGAACCAATGTGTTTGTGACAGGAAATTCTTCCATTTCTACCTTTGCTGCGACCAGGCGGTCAAAGAGGTGCTGTGATATACAGTTGATTTCACTGCCCGTATCAATCAGGCCCAGTACGGAAACTTCTCCAAAACGAACTCCAATCTTCGGCGATGGCCGATAAGGAATTTCTTCATTCGCGTCGTCTTGATCATCGTCCTCCAGTAGTTCCTTCAATCCCACAAAAACGCTTGCCGCTGTACGGAAGTTTGCTGCATTACCGTGACCCACTTCTTCTTCAACATCCACTACTGCTGTACGAATTTCCCTGGTATTCTGTCGACCGTTATTGTAAGCTGCATTGTTGTTACGTGTTGCGTTCGTTTGTTCCTCTGGTCGGTTGCGCCAAGAATTCTGCGAAGAACGATACGGTCCGCTATTTCTACCTCCATTATATTGATCCTCTGTTTGCAACAGTGAATAGGCACTAGCAATATCCACGCACGTATGTAGCAAGTAGGACACGTTGCGAGGGAAGTGTCTACTCAACTGTATTACTAGATCCCGTTCCGGAGGGGCCTGGTCAAGATATCGTGCTTTGGTGACCAATGTTAAAAAGTATTCGGTCATCCTCAAACCAAGTCGAAAATCGTATGACCCATACATTAATTCATCTCGAACGAGTCGTTGAGCACGTTGTCCCCAATATTGTTCTCTGAAGTATTGTTGGAATTTTCCGTAGTCAGCTAAGAGGTATCCGAACCCTCTAGCCCATGTTCTTGCTTCTCCTTCCAGGCATGACAATGCCATTTGTAGTTGTTCAGCCGCTTGTAGTTCAAAATTATCACAATAGACGTGAAATTCCTGTAAGAACTCCACCAGCGGCAGTCATTGTAGTTACCGTTAAACCTTGGTTTCTGTAGACTATTAGCAGTAATACCGCGGCCATTCACTGGCATCGACATTCTAACTGATCCGTAGCCACTGTAGCAGCCGGGCACTGTTCCCATCGGAACCCCGGTATTTCCGGGCCAAGCCGAGCTATTGTTGGTGGTAGGCATTCTCCCAGTCCCATCTCCCAGTGGATTGTAACACGGCCGGGTCCGTTTGTATCGCTGTACGCCCATTCTCCTCTTCTCCGCCTTCATTCACATTGTCTCCATCTATGTCGCCATCGATGTCTCGTCGCTGTTGATCGTGTTCCTCATTGGATTCGTTTGTTTGAACCTCCGTTACTGCAGGTTGTGTTCCCTGCTGACGTGCCCTAGCGTTGGTGTAACCACTTATATGTTGATGTGCATTGGTGGACTGGTCCTCATTTCCCTGCGACGAAGTTCCCGCTAATAGGTTCCGGTAATCGGATCGTGCTGGCATTGGTGGCCGTAAAACTGCTGGTTCCACACCTTGAGGTACGAAGGGAGGCGGCAGTATGGGTTCCCGCGGTGTGGAATTTCGATCGTTCATCGGCAGGTTTTCTTGCATGTTGCCATACGCCCACGGGGGTATGCCGCTAATGTTGAAGTTGGGATTCGGGAACATTTTGCTGATCCAAGGTTCCCTGTAAACCACAGACCAGGTAGATCCAACGACGACGTTTATAAACTAAGGAACGCTACTAACCTTTTCTGGCTTTCACATTAGCCTTGGATAAGTAAAATTTGCTGCTCAATATTCCAATCGTTGTACTTGTCGATGTTCTATATTTGTTTTGCTTTCGTCTTTCTGTTTTTTTATTGTTCCATGTCACATTGACAGTTACCGCTGTCACTGCTAACTCCGAATGTCGCTTCACATCTTTTAACTAAACTGGTATATTTCCAGGTTACGTCTATGATCGCACATGTAGTCCTTTTACACTTTTTAACCGTTTTCAGTACTCAATTATCTTTGTAGCATACTTTCAACTAAATCATCTGCTTTTTTTCCGAGTTTTTTTGTCTCAAACTCCAAATAACTGTCAATCACTTAATTCAGTTCGCCTCATATTGCAGTCGATCCGTCTTTTAACGAATCATCTCGCCGGAGCCTCCAACTGTGATGTTTTTTACACTTTTATAATTTATTTCCAAATATTTCTTCGATATAATAATCCAATTTATTTAATTCCACGTATTTCATAAAAAAACTAATTCAATCTTTTCCTCCTTTTTCCGAATCATCCTCACTCACCTTTTTCCTCTTTTACTCCAGTCTCTCAGTGGTCTCCACTCTCTTACGGAAGTTCCATCACAGCATGTTCTGCCGAATACCAAATAGGATATATTAGATATTTTTCTTCTCTTCGCGACGAAAAACACACGTACTTTTCTTATTTGATGGCTACACAACAAGAAGGAAAATAAGACATACCGTCTAAAGTAGAACAATCCGCGTAGAGAACGGCTTAAAACTCTTACTCTTACTACTCCGCATTAAAAACACTTAAGTTCCATATCCATCGCATTGCGGATAATCGACCTTTATGCGGATAATGCATCAAGATATCCTGTCCGACCTATTGCTAATCATCCTGGAACAGAAAAATCAGAAGGATTGTGTACAAGACACGACAGCAAAGGTAGACGTTGGACAACGTAAGGGCATCGTTGCGATTGATATTTCTGTCGTCACTGAGCGATTGTGTTTTGTACTTTGAAGAAATTTATTTTTTGATCGGCCTTTTTTGTATAGAAAGATGGTCTTAAAAAGAACCGATTTATTCTCAATAATGCGCCTATCCAATAAAAAACAGCAACAAAACCAAAAGAGAATCATAAGAGAAAATTTCAGTAGGGTAACGGTACCAATAGTGGAGGTATTAGTAGATCCACAAAAGAAAATATTTTGAATAAATTGATAACCATGGGAAATTTACTGCTTTAATATCTTAGTCAATAGATAAACTAATAAATTTGCTAACAACAATGAGATAGATGTTATTTAACATCAACAATTACCGAATATTGCTTGCACCACTATGGGTACACTGTTCCTTTAGTGGCGGTAAAATTTAATTTTGGTTCCTATAGTGGTGCTATCCATTGGTTTCTTATGAGACTCGCCACTATTGGTACAGTTGCACCACTATAGGTGCAAGGGAGTCAATTTTGTTAAGGAAAATCATTGTTTTCAATAGTTTTTCAAGCGAAATCTTAAGATAAGTTGCATTTAACAGGATATTTAAAGCATGACGCATCAACTGAAACCATCGTAAACTGTATAAAAATGATAAATCTCATTAAAACCCCACTACCTCCACTATTGGTGCAACCTCCACTAAGGGTACGGTTACCCTAGCAGTTAATACCGATGCGATGCGAAATTTTTTTTTTTGCGACTTCTTCCCACGCGGCGCGCTGGTGATTCTGCTGTCGAAGGGAACTTACTACTTCCGCCAAGCGATTATGATTTGCACTTTGAACAAAATTCGTCTTGGTTTAACCTTTCCTTGTGTAAAATGGTGGTCCAATTTCCAATCACAAACTGCAACAGAACCAGAGCTGAAGCCATGCGAGAGAACATCACTAGAGTGCTGCTGAAACGCTCCAGATGCAGGAACCGCCTTCATGATGTTGGGACCGCTACCGACGTCATCGTTCTGTCCAATGTCCGCTTTTCATGGCCACTCTCCGTCGCCACTTACCGTGAATTCAACAGAAATGACACACTAGCGCGAAACACGGGTTATGCCAAGAGAAAATGAAGTGATGGGCTAAATGGCCCGTCTGGGGAATGCATGAGCGGGATTGGTTGGTTCTGAAATGTCTACTGGGTAAGAAAAGAATTTAAATTTCCAATAGTTCATCGTAAATAATCGAAATTTTTCATGAAAATTTACAAATTGCTGAAAAGTTTTTGGGTCAATTGATATATAAATCTCTAAAATCCATGGAAAAATAAGGGCGCTATTAACGTTCGAAATCATACATAATTTAGGAACGGTCTTCAAAAACCTACGTCGAGCAGAGCCGTTTGATATGTAACACTATGGATCTCTGAGCCTTCTATCAAAATTTCGAGTTTATAGTGATCCAATAGCTTTACGTACACTTAGGAAGCAAAATAAAGCTTCACATGATAAAACATAAAACCAATTGAAAGACTAAAATTCGAAGACGCTTTGCTGAAACTACATACCTACATATAATTCCGCTACAATTTGGAAATCAGTTCACGGAAGTCTACACAACCGAAAATGATTTAAATTTAATAGCATAACTGCAGCGATAAATAACTACTCATCTGTTTGCCTTAGCTAGTTTTCGGAAACGAAACTGATTGTTATCTGTTGCTGCACCATTACGGGCGCGATTCTGGCGGTAATGGAACTTTAACATTTAACCTGTAGAATTCGCTAGCTACCGCGAGGGTTGCTTTAAATAATTTCCAGTAGCTACTGCCGACTCGGTGCCTCACTTACTTACCATTTTCCGGGGTCAGGGTCAATCGGCCGGGATAAGGTGCGGTGCCGTTCGAGAGCGTCTTGGGCAGTTCCCTTACATGGTCCGGTTTTACGGTGACTGTGCATGATTCTAATTCATTTGCCTTGCTGCACATCGATCGTGATAAGCAGCATGCCACCCATAGAAAATCAGCCTTGCGGGTTGGTGAGAAGGAGGAGGATGCCTTGGTTCAAAATTGCATGTTTGCGAGTGCTTATGACCACTCCTTGCACTGGGCGAAAAGCAGTAAAAGAACACACGTACCTACAAGGATTCGAGAGAAAATAACGAAATATTCGTCCTTTACTAATCAGAGAAGTCCTTGTGGTGTGATAAAAACGGTGGTTCAAATGCTGTACCCAAAAAATCAAATCTTACAATTATTTAAATAATCTTGACATACAAAAACTCTCCAAGTCTATGAAAATATGAATATCACAATAGATCTAACAAATTGTCGCAGTGATTAAAATACCCAACGAGGAAAAAAATGAAAATATGAAGCTTTTTATATAAAATCTTTTTAAATACAAAATAAAGCTAATACAAAACTGATAGATTTGAGTATGATGACAGCTTAACGCTGTAACATTTTAAATTTGAATATTCTGTAATTTTATACAGTTGATGCTAGGTTTTAATACAGAACTGTATTAAAATCATACATCCACTGGTCGGATGTATAGACTCAACTAAGTGATGTGTGATGTATTAATTGAAAAAAATAGAGATTCGTTTTAGGACAAAAACAGATTCATCTTTTGTGATTAGCGAGCGTACTACGTAATACGAAACTTCATCTCTCACCAAAACTCGCCCACCTCATGAATTAGCATTTAATTGTAAAGATTTTATGAAATTAACACATGAACAGGCGTGATATTGCGATTACCGATTGAAATTGATTCTTCGTCTAATATTACTTTTTTGGACTGGTTATTATCACAATTTGTGTTGGCCGTTAAACAAATCCGCACTATTAAAAATACTCAGCTCCACCCTTTTTTTCATTTTCTACATTTTTAAATTTTCTATGGAAAAAGATGACTCACCAGCCTGAATACATTAATAACTGATATCCAATTAAATAACTTTCTCCGCCCCGATGACCTAGTAACCCATGTTCAGACAAGTATCGGCTACTGAATAATAACCGTTTTTCCGAAGCAACCTTAACCAACTGTTGATGTTGGTCGAAGCATACCTGCGCTGTGCATGTTACTTCGTCATTACACGAAAGGTGTGCCCCTTTCTAGTCTTTGCATAAAATCCAATCAACCTAAAGGCATACATCACTTCTTGTGAATTTGATAATGAGTTTCTTCCGGAAAAACTGAATGCCAAAAGGGCGTAATGGGTCGAAATTCAAACTACATGTTACACGCCTAAAAATGGAAATAAATTGCTTCCTTTGTAGTTGCTTCCACGTGCGGATCATTAATCATCAGGGTGTCTATAACAAGAACGTGCCTAATCATCATCGGAGCCTTTTGCCTACATTGATAATAAATCTAATACGTTTTTCGTTTATCGTTTCAGGACAATTACAATGTGATACATATTGCTTCCATGTATTCTAGAGAAGATGTAGTTAAATTACTTTTAAATAAGCGTGGCGTCGATCCATACTCGATGGGCGGGGTAAGTACAATGCATTAACCTAAATTCTCGTGTAATTCATTCCTTTCCAATACTTTTAATTAGATGATATTGCGAATTTTATTACCAGCACTCAGCTTGATTATTTATAGTCATAAGGAAATCGAATCCTGCTGTGGTTAAGGAAAGGTGAAACGTTTCCCATGGAAATCTAATCAGAAACATAAACGAATTGTTATCGGTTGATTATTATTTCGAGCATATTTTACCATGTAAGTCACCCAAAGTTATCGTGTTTAACACCAGTTCTTTACACTGTCGTGATACAATTTCCATCACGGGTTAATAAGAAATTAGCTTGAAACGATCAACACACCAATAGACGCGGATCCACTTGTCCCCTCGCACAGCAGTGTTGATGTTATCCGTTCTGCTGAAAGTATCACAACTGGAATAGATAACAAAACTGTTTTGTTCTGTAGGGAAGACGAGTCATGATTAAGAAGTTGATAGATATTCCAAAGTCATGCACTGTTCCTTCTTTCGATGATGTGCTCAATGAACTCCAAAGCTCGAAGCAGCGGTCGTCATCCTAAATGAAGGAACGTTAATACCTTTCCTCCTTTCCTATAGGCATTCCTGCTGTCAAATTTGATTTCGGTTCGCGGGGAAAAGCACCGCAATCCTTTCTACACTGGTATCTATCTATTCCACTCCATTCGGAACGACCTGAAAATTTCCCTTTGCTCCCTGATAGAACAGCAACGAAAAACGACTCAATCGTAGCAGTCCGGGTTGGTGATGTTGAGTCTTCGTTCGGTGCAAATTGAAAACTTTGCTTCAGCTTGGTTCTTGTTGTAGATCAGAAAGGGGTTCGCAACTACATATTTTTCCAGGCTTGCTACACTAGTTATTTCATAACTCTGGACCAACATTCGAAAAGGACGTAACAGTCAAAATCTATTGTTTCCAGTTCATTCTTTGTTTATGTATTAAGCTTTGTATGCATGTATACCAGGAACTGGGAAGAATTATTTTAGCCGTTACGCCCTTTTCAAATGATGGTCGGAGATCGTTGTGTGCTATGGTTGAGATCGCATGTCATGTTGTTTCGCTGCGCGTTTTTCTCATAATTTTTTAGATTAGTGATGGGTCATACATTTTCGACTTTAATGCCGTTCTGGGCGGAAGAATTCCGTAGTAAAAAGTAGTGTCAATTGTGAAATGCGAGCAGAACTCCGAGATTTGAACGGGAACTGGATTCAAGAGGCTCCAATTTCTACCAGTTCACAAGCCCCTTGAAGATAATATCAAGCTTATACATTTGCTAAAGTCTCTGTCCTCTGGATTTGCTGTGATTTGGTGAGATTGTTTCGATTTGTTTGTACTTTGATGTCATTTTGAAAACTATATACTGTAACATGGTCACTATTTTGTATATATTATTTTTAGATTGATTTAATATAATCATGAAATTGTACATTCAACACAGCATTTATTATAATTCAGCGATTCCACGGGAAAAGAATAGGGTTGAAAAAAAAAGTTGTCCAATTTTGCTCAAAATCGCTTGGTATGTTCTTCAGCGAAAAAATTAGACCCGTATTTTTTTTATTTTTTTTATTAGGGTGCCCATATTCAATATAAGGTTACCAGAAAAAATCGCTATTTAAAAAAAAACCCAGATTAATCCACCTAGCAGTGATGATGCCTTTCTCGTGCATTATAAAATATATTGAAAGAATCACATTAGAAAGGTCAAAAAAGTTCTTTAGGGAAATAGATCACATTTTTTCGATCATTTTGCATGTTTTTGCATTAGTTAAAATGTATTGCCACCATTTTCGGAAAAAAAAAAATTTTCGGTTTTGAATTTTTTTTCCAAGGGGGGACCCTTGGGAAAAAACAATGATTTTTCAATAATTCCAAAATGCAATGTCCGATCGAGCCAATTTTCAATAGCAAACAATGGGACCGCATTCCCCGTCGAATGCAACTTGTTGCGAGTAAATCGGATATTGCTAAGTTCCAAAAAGTGTGTCTACAAAATTTGTACACATACACATATACACACACACACACACATACATACATACACACATACAGACATCACCTCAATTCGTCGAGCTGAGTCGATCGGTATATAAAAATAGGCCCTCCGGGCCTCCTATCAAAATGTTGTTTTTGAAGCAATATTATAGCCTTTACGTACACTTAGTGTACGATAAAGGCAAAAATATTTTTAAAAAATCATAACTTTTGAACCACTGGATCGATGAGCAATCTTTTTTTTATGGATCGAAAGCTGCTTACTTCTAGTTCGTACTAAAATATTTGTTCTGGTGTATTGATGTACTCAAATTTGCTAAAATGGTCAAAATATTCGTTTTTATGATTTTCGAAATGTTGGACCACAACGACTATATATTTTTATATTTTTTTTTATGAAAATTCAAACCTTTTTACATAACATATAAAAAAATCAGAAATGTTCATTAAGCCGTTTTTGAGTTACATTTTTTTTTAATTTCAAGTTTTCTGCCCATACACACATGTAATGAATTTTATTCTTCATCACTTCAAAATAACTGTGGAATCATCTCGTTGAAGTTATCAAGCTTATTCCTAATAAATTCATGATAACCATGTTTACAAATCTAGTTTCATTTGTGAAGTAATGTACCCATCAAAAGTGGGGGAGGCTTGTCCAATTCTGACCCCATTAAATGTGAGAGGGTTTACTCAGCCATAAGGATTGCAGAGGCACTCATGCCGAATTTAAGTAGTAGTGTAAACCACGACTGAGTAAACTTAACTATTTTTAATTATTCCACAAAAGGGTCATTTTGAGTGAACCGAACTGAAACTAGAATATATTTTTTTTAGCGTGTAGAATTTTTTAAAATATTTTTAGCGAAGTTGAAAAAAAAAAATCAATTTTGAAGTCCAAAAAACACAATTTCTCCGACTAATGAAATCTACGTTGAAATTCTTTGTGTAATGAATGCTTTCCATTGGTATTATAAAAATTGGCAACCAGCGCTGTTTGAGAGAATCTTGGCTCTGCAATATTGAGGAATTGTAGCTCAAATCTCAAAGCTTTAGACTACAAGCAAGGGTTTTCTTTGATTACCTTCAATTAAAACTCAGCATTTAATTTGATTATTTTGATATGGAAATGCTAATATCATCTTCCAAACTAAGACGCACATGTTCATGATAGAATTAGAGGCGAAAGTATAGAATTGATAGTTCCGTTAGGATACGGCAGGCATGAAGAATGTTTTTATAAAAGTCGATTTGAAAGCGAGCGGAGGGCAATATTTGTGATGGCACATATCACACGACCTTCCTTCTGCCAAGCTCCCGTATGAAGGGGGAGGGAAGAATATCAGTGTGGAAGCTGATATATCTCCACTGGCAAAAGTAAGGTGGTTTGACTTGCTCATACTTGCATCGCGTGCGGAAGGATTTTTCTATCGACGAGTACTGTCTCCAAATTTCTAATATGACATCAGCATTTAGTCAAATAGGATTTTTATTGCACAGTTCTGTTTTCTCATTGCCTCCGTTTCATATCATTGTAAATCGTTTAACTTCACGTAGAAGTAACACACACAAAATCATTAATTTAGTGATTATTTTTATTTTTCATAATTCATCAAAAAATATTACATAGCAAAATTACAATTTAACGAAAACCGTTTCACGATAATGTAAGTTTCATTTTGTGGCTTAAAGTAATGAAACGATTGTGTCCCAGAGATTTGTTTTACACGAGTATAACGGTTCTTTATTTTCTTTTCCATTGCATTGTAATCTTTTTCCGAGAAAAACTCGTAATATATTTTGGAATGTAGTTTGGAATATATTTTGGAATGCAAAAAAGTTCCACTCTGCATTAAAACCGAAGTCCTTGTGCATGTGGCACAAATTGAAAGCAGTCATCTTATTTTTGTATTGACTGCCTGATTCATCAGAAAGAAATGGATATTTTTCAGGTAAGGTAGCTCTTTTTTAATGAACTTCACACAATTTGTTATAAACAGCCGAACGGCAACATGGTTATGTTTAGTAAATTCTGCGATTGCTATGAAGCTTGTAAACTTTAGATCTTGTGCTTCATCCTTATAATATATGGCAAAAGGATGGATTGTGCATTGAGCGTTTGTCCAATGAAAACCTTGTATAGCATCCTGAATAACAAAAGAGTAATTTTCAGAGAAGTCAGCAATTATAATGCAATCAGTTGCTTCCAAATTAATTTTAAGTTGTTTTAAATAGTTTCCTTGTTGCTCTGTAATAAAATTATGCGGAGATAATGCGCTTAATTTTTCTAAAAATCTTTCCACAAACTCTTCTGCATCCATTCGCATTGAATTTAAATGACAACGATCTGTTTGCTTCCATTGTTTAAATTCTAAGGAATCGATATTTTCAAGAAAATTCATCAGGTCATTCTCCAGTACCCGGGCAATGATCACAGGTTTTCAACCAACATTTCTCTGTAGGATTTTCACAAAGTATTTTAAAAAACAAGTCATGATACGTTTTTAAATGGTTATGAATGAGTTTCTTGTCCTCAAGGGTTTTAAACATTAATTTAACTTTCTGATGATAAATGCATACGCAGACAGTATGCGTTCCACTTGAACCAGCCAGAATACAATTTTTTGGGCGGCTGCTGGAAAATATTGAAAATCCAATATTAAAAGTAAAATATTGCTCTTTGAAAATTGAATAAATTTCACGAAGGTTACATAAAAGTATCCTGCGCTGTACAATGTACAGTGTACATGCACTTTTTCTCCTGCATATTTTTAATAACGAAATCCCTTTTCCCAGGACATGCTCTGCTTATCTCGTCACTATTATAAAAGTCCCTAACTACAGTTAGAGTATCATCGCTCAAAGACAACATATTCACTCTGGTCTCCGGTGTGCTCATAAAACTTTTTTCAATCTGTAATTCCTTTGCACGTTGAGCAGTTCGTTGCGAAACACCGAATTATTTCATAATGTTGTATGCAGTCCAATGTATATAAGATAAATTTAGCATCGTCAAATCAACCGAAGTAATGTTAGGGTAATATTTACTTTGTTGTTAATGTGAACTTATTTCAAAATATTAATGTCTACAATAAAAGCACTGTCTTTTTGAATAAAGCGTACAACCAATGAGTGAAATTGAACCGGTTTGGTGTGCTCTAAAATTCATATAAGAAAAACAAAAATGAAATTAATGTTATTACAATATTTAAGAAGTGTGGCAATAAAGTCCTGCTACCCTTCCCGGGCAGAACCCATGAACAGAATAACAAAACATGATATGGATTTGATTGATATAAGAGATAAAAGAACAGGCAACAATATCAAAAATTTGCACCAAAATATCATTTAAATATCAAGATATGCTATGGATAAGAACAAACTAATGGCACATGATATTGATTACTTCTTACAAATAGCATAACTTGATCTCCTTATGATATTTCAGTGCAAAATATTGATATTTTCGTCTGATCTTTTATCTCTTATATCAATCATGTCCATATCTCATTTTGCTATCTAATCAACATTTGATATTATTGAGCTATTTTCGTCTACTCGGGTTGTGGTATTATATTTATTGCACCTCTAGGGCACACTAAAATTTGAGGGATTTGGAAGAAATAATGATAACAGAACAATTATACTTAATAAAACTCCGAGCTGTTCTTCAGAAACCCAAACCGTCGTCCTCAAGGAAAATTGAAGAAGAATTTGAAATTGAATTGTCCATTGTTACTTTCACTTACATTGTCCTCCATTGTCATTTATGTTTAAAATATTCCGTATTCAGACGAAAAAGAAAGTGAAAGAGCGCTTTAATCGGTACACATTCGGTTCACATGATGCCGTTTCTGGTACGACGACAGGTCCTAGAAGAGGAACCGTCCTAAACCCCAGACTACTGGTCTATAGCCAACGGTAGTCAACGGGGTGGGCACGCAAGGCCTCTTTTAGTCCTCGAGTCCCAGGGTCGAAGGAGGTAATTGGGACGTTTTCGGACTTGCTAAAAATCGGAAGCTTGGAGGTTAGATTACAATCTGTTTACTTACGGTAAGTATGGGGGTTACAATGTCAAACTACTTACAAGGCCAACTCGCTGCTCGACGGCGTGCACGAATCGCCGATGGCGATATGGGTCTCGGTTCGATGGATTAGCCAACGGGTGGCTTGGATTGACGGTTCGGTCGACTGATGGCAGGACAGCACGTGCTGGCGGATGACGATAGTCCCAAAACTGGCTTGGCATTGCTGGTCCGGCCGTCGCAGTGGCGGACGGGTGACCTTGTCCTCGATTTGTTGTCGGATGCCCAAGATGGGTCGACAGGTGGTGGTACTCTGTCGCCGGATAACGGATTCCGTTGCACTGGGTAGTTAAGATTAAAAAAAAAGGGTCGACGGATGGCGGAACTCGCCGAATTGCTGACGGATGGCGGAACTCGCCGAATTGCTGACGGATGGCGTGACTTGTTGGAATGGCCGACGGGTGGAGCGATGTGGAACACGCAGGTTCACTGATGAATGGTTCGGCCGACGGATGGCGTGGACGGTTGGAGCTCTGACGGGTAACGTTGTCCTTACACGACTTGCGGACGGATGACCATAATGGGTCGACGGATGACGGAATTCTTGAAATTGCCGATGGAGGGTTCGGCCGACTGATGGCGCGATTCGCCGGAATGGCCGACGGATGGCGCGATGCGTGGACTTGTTCAACGGACGGTAATACTCGCCCAATTTAGCCCAAAGCAACCGGTTTTAGAATGAGTGCAGGCTCTCCAGCCAACAAAACTTTTAACACAATAACATTTCGGAGGGAAAACGCTAACGAACTATCCACTTTGATTACCGAAAAATCGTGCAATTACTTCGGTGATTTCTCGTATTTCCGGTCACAAAGCAATAAGTCCTCACTTATTCTGAGGGCTTCAAGAACTTCTACTCGTCAACTCTGACCTGGACTGTGGAAGAGTGTGATAGTCGATTTGTGTGGCGTTGTGTTTTAATTGGTAATTTATTTTAAATGTGAGGATTTTCTTTAGATATTAATAATTGTTACTTAATGTTCCTTCAGTGTAGGCAAGTTCATCAACCTTAGTAAAAGGTTACGTGCGGTCAAGTTGTGTGTGCGATTCAGGAAAAGAGAAGGAAATTAGTGAAATTGTTGTGTTTAGAATCTTTTTGTTAAAAGTGTCGAATAGCCCTTCGAGAGCAACACCAAACCTTCAACAAACCCCATCGTCGTTAACTGCGCCATCTTTCAGTACCAGTTTGGGACCAACCAGCGACTGGGAACTTCCGTTGCGCATCAATTGACTACACTTGAAGTGGTCGTCGCTATTCTCCACGGGTGACTCCACCATCGCCGCATTTGGCACGGTTGCCGCAATGCCACCATTTCGCTAGCGGTCCGCCGGTAAAAATCTGCAATACAATCAGCATTCGTCCGCTGCCGGACAAAGGTACGTTGAGTACAAAAGACAACCAATTAACCATGCGCATGCGTAAGACTTCACACACTAACACCGATCTCGAAGATCGACGATGATCGATAGTAGAAGATAGACATCGATCGAATTAGAATCCGTACACACACACACACACACTCCACTCCGGGGTGATAATCGTACCATCTACCAGAGCTGCGGCAACACACAAGAGTTGGGAACAGCTTTCACAGCGATGGGCGATGTGTAAAGCCACATTTTTGGCTAGTGGTCGATCAATGTGAGAATATGCCGGTTGAGGTTCAAAGGCTGGTTCTTCAACTTCAGCATAATCAACGTCCAGCTACGAGACAGCAGATTCGCTTTTTTCAGGAGAAGAAACGTTACCTGGAAGAAGCGGAGTGCGAGGAGATGGAACAGCTGTGCCGTTCTGATGATACACGCAAGCTCTATCAGAATCTCAACGTATCCCGCAAGGGCTTCGTGTCGCAAGCCGAGATGTGCAGGGAAAAGGATGCGAGCATCTTGGCGGACGAACGATAGGTGATCGAAAGGTGGAAGCCAAGCAGCACTACGAGGAACACTTAAATGACGCTGAGAGTACAGGCAGGGACAGTCAAGGCAGTGGAGGAGATGACTACGTCTGTTCAGCGGATGATGGAAGTCAACTAGTCCCACACCTTCAGAAAAGTTAAGGATGCAATCCATCAGCTGAAGAAAAGACCAATAAAGCAGCTAGAAAGGATTGTATCGGAGCTGAGCTCATCGATTTCAAGGCGTCATACGACAGCATAGACCGCATAGAGCTAAGGAAAATTATGGACGAGAACAGCTTCCCTGTGAATCTTACCAGACTGATCAAGCAATAATGGTTGATGGTGTACAAAACTGCGTGTTACGATAGAAGGCGGACTCATGGTGAATGCGTCGAAGACAAAGTACATGCTAGTGGACGGAACCGAGCGTGACAGGGCCCACATGGGAAGCAGTGTTACAATAAACAGAGATACTTTAGAGGTGGTCGAGCAATTCGTCTACCTGAGATCCTTCTTGACAGCTTATAAGAATGTTAGTCGTTAAATACGAAGGCGCATCTTCCGAGGGAAGTCGGGCCAACTTGGTGGCCCGGAAGAAATTACTGTCAAAAAAGATTCACACCCGCACCAAATGTGTCATATACAAAACGTTCATAAGAACCTTAGTCCTCTACGGACATGAAACTTGGACCATGCTTGAGGAGGACTTGCAAGCACTCAGAGTAACCAAGAGACGGTTGGTTAGGATAGGACCATAATTGACAGTGTGCAAGAAGACGGTATGTGGCGGCGAAGGATGAACCACGAGCTCGTCCAACTCTACGATGGCCACTAGGCGGAAAGTTGTTGAAAGAAAGTTGAATATACCATTTGGCCGAACAGACCATTAGGCCGAGAGTCATTTGGCCGAAAGGATCATTTGGCAGAAAGGGTTATTTGGCCGAAAGGGTCATTTATCCGAAAGGGTCATTTCGCCGAAAGCAGTGTTGTCCTACACTCAGTGCAAAAAAATCTGCTCTTTTATTTTACTCCATCTAAACGATTCTATGGTCTTAACTAAGTGAGTTCAACTAATAGAGGGATATTTGAATTTTCTAAATAAGGACTATTCAGTTTATAAAGAGGACACGTTGTATTGTCGATGTTTTTTAAACCATCAATCTTTTAAGCGATCTGTTTTGTTCCGTTGAATATATTACCTGACCTTCTAGACATGAAATCCAATTATCAACGAAACAATTCTAACTCAGAAACTTGAGATATTTATGACAATTCCAACTTGTTTAATTTTCAACAGCTAAAACCGTTTATATTCCGTTTTCGGGCTGCTACAGGTTCTACTGTTTCTGGATATCGACAAATCAATGACAGTGTGTTTCTTTCTGATCTTCTTGATGATTTTGTTGACATCCCGATTTACATTTTTTATTATAACTGTCAATTTAGCTTATAAAAAATGTGTTGCCTAGGATGTGGTGGGGTTCGACAGTGGGCTCTGTTAAACTTCTATAAAAAGCTGCATGTGTCCCCAAGCAGACCCTATCAAAGCGACCGTGTGCCGCTCAAAGCGCACTAGCTCAGTCCTGGTTTTGGATGGAACTTTAAACAAATTTGACCCGACTGATCGAGCGTCTGTCCACCAAGGAGGTGCGACTCCAACAGCGTCTGTTCTGGCATCCAGCGGCTGAGTATGAAATGCTATTCTCCGGAAGCTATACCTAAGATGGCAGCCCCATCCCGGTGGATAGGGAACCTTGGGCCAACAACCTACTGTTCCCGAAACATCAATTTGTTCGAGAATCCGATAATGAAAGAATACGGACTGATTTTACGGCGACGACTCTTAGCGCGAAACAACGGACACGAATAGGAACATGGAACGTTTTAACCCCAGCCCAGCAGGGTAAATTGGCACAACTTGCCAATGAGGCACGCCGCATGAAGCTTGAGATCCTGGGACTGAGTGAAGTCCGTTGGCCAAACATTGGGAAAACACAGAACGCCGTCGGGACAAGTTCTGCTATACTCTGGTTTACGAGGTGAACACGCTCCCCGGCATCGCGGAGTTGGCTTCCTACTAAGCGCTCAGGCACACTCTGCGCTTATGAAGTGGGAACCTATAAGTGAAAGGATAATCGTTGCCAGATTTAGAACACGGGTCCGAAACCTTACTATAATCCAATGTTATGCGCCAACCGATGCTGCCGATCTGCAAGACAAAAAGAACTTCTACAGTCAACTCAATGCCGTCGTAGATAGAATTCCGAAGGGTGATATCAAGATCTGTTTGGGCGACTTCAATGCGAAGATCGGATCCGACAACTCGAACCATGAGCGCATTATGGGACGCCATGGTCTCGGAGAAATGAGCGAAAACGGAGAGCTGTTCGCAGAATTTTGTGGTAATAACGACATGGTGATCGGGGGATCGCTCTTCCCTCATCGACCGGTTCACAAGGTCACGTGGGTCTCCCGTGACGGCTTTACAGAAAATCAAATTGACCACATCTGCATCAGCCGAAAATGGAAACGGAGCCTTCTTGATGTACGGAATAAACGTAGTGCCGATATCGCGTCTGATCATCACCTCCTCATCGGCGAAATACGCCTGCGCATTGCGCGGATTCGTCGGCAGGAGGAAAGAGTTGGACAACGATTCAACATACGCCGACTGGAATATGCCACGGTGAAACGGTCCTTCGTTGAAGAACTGGAGACGCGTGCTGCAGATATTCCGGAAGGTGGCAGCGTGGAAGACCAATGGACCGCCATCAAGAATGCCTTCATCGCCACCAGCGAGAACAATCTGGGCGAACTACGCACCCAGAGAAAACAATGGATCACCGATGAGACCTGGAGGAAGATAGAGGAGCGAAGAGAAGCCAAAGCTGCGATAGAGCGATCGAAAACCAGAGGAGCCAAAGTCTTAGCCCGTCAACGATACACGGCTCTTGAGAAGGAAGTAAAACGCTCATGTCGACGGGACAAGCGAGCGTGGGCAGACTCTCTGGCCGACGAAGGAGAGAGAGCCGCCGCAACCGGGGACATTCGCCTCCTCTACGATATCTCACGACGCTTAAGCGGGGCGAAGATGAATGCAACGATGCCTGTGAAAGACGTGAATGATCAGTTATTGACCGACCCAACTGACCAGCTGAAACGCTGGTTCGAGCACTTCGAAAAACTCACTCAAGCGCCAACCAGGCCATCACCACCTCGGCATGATCTGCCTAGGAACCGACGTATAACACGTGTCAATACGGAAGCTCCATCACTGCTAGAGATGCAAACAGCCATCCAAAGCATGAAATCGAATAAAGCCCCAGGGGTCGACCGCATATCAGCCGAGATGCTCAAAGCTGACCCCATGACATCCGCTCAACTACTGCATCGTTTATTTCGTAATATCTGGGACACCGCAACTTTCCCGGTCGACTGGATGCAAGGTATCTTACTGAAGGTGCCCAAAAGGGTGACCTGACTGTATGCGATAACTGGCGAGGCATTATGTTGCTGTGTACCGTTCTCAAAGTTCAGTGCAAAATTATCCTAGCCCGGATTCAGGAGAAGATCGATGCAACCCTCCGGCGGCAGCAAGCCGGATTCCGTGCCGGAAGATCCTGTGTGGACCATATTGTCACGCTCCGCATCATTTTGGAGCAGGTCAACGAATTCCAAGAGTCCCTTTACTTGGTATTCATTGACTACGAAAAAGCTTTCGACCGTCTCAATCACGAGAATATGTGGGGCGCCCTGAGACGCAAGGGGTTCCTTGAGAAAATCATCGGCCCCATCGAAGCACAGTACGAGGCCTTTTCGTGTAGAGTGCTGCACAATGGTCCTGTCCGACCCTATCCGGGTCGTAGCTGGTGTGAGGCAAGGATGTATTCTATCACTGTTACTGTTCCTCATCGTAATCGATGAGATTCTGGTAGATGCGATTGACCGTGAACCAAACCGCGGGCTGTTATGGCAGCCTATAACCATGGAGCACCTAAACGACTTCGAATTGGCGGATGACGTTGCACTACTCGCGCAACGGCGCTCCTGATATGCAGAGTAAGCTCAACGACCTTGCCGAGCGCTCCTCCTCGACAGGTTTAGTCATCAACGTCAACAAAACCAAATCGTTGGATGTAAACACGGTGACTCCTTCCAGTTTCACAGCAGCCGGGCAACCAGTGGAGAATGTTGAAAGCTTCCAATATCTTGGTAGCCAAATGGCGTCAGACGGCGGTACCAAGATCGACATAGGCGCACGGATCAAGAAAGCAAGGGCTGCCTTTGCGAGTTTAAGAATATCTGGAAAAAACAGGCAGATAAGTGATAACGCACCAAAATACGAATTTTCAACTCTAACGTGAAATCCGTGCTGATATACGCTAGCGAAACATGGTGTGTATCAGTGGAGAACACTCAACGGCTGCAGGTGTTCATTAACAGATGCCTGCGGTATATAATTCGGGCCTGGTGGCCTCACAATTGGATCTCAAACAACGAGCTTCATCGTCGTTGTCACCAGAGGCCGATAACAACAGAAATTCGGGTTCGGAAGTGGGGCTGGGTCGGCCACACTCTACGTAGGGGCGGAAACGAAATCTGTAAGCAAGCATTAGACTGGAACCCAGCGGGACATCGCAGCAGAGGCAGACCCAGAGGCTCATGGCGGAGAAGCCCCAATAAAGAAATAAAAGAAGTCGACCGAAATCTAACCTGGCAACAGGTTAAAGCGATAGCCGGGCATCGCTCAGGATGGAGATCTTTCAAGTCGGCCCTTTGCACCACCGGAGGTGTACAGGATCCATAAAAAAAAAAACAGTGTATTATAATATACGATAAAGCAGATTTTATCAAAATTGACCAATCTGTCTGTTTTATATCGTCATGTAAAAGTGTCCTCTCAACTGAACAGTCCTTATCATGGCAAACTGTAGAAATATGCACGCCAGAGTCACAGGAGCGCGCGCACTAAAAACACACTGTAGTGTTTTCACTGTATTTCTAGCGATCTCAGGCCAGACCAGTACGTTGCTAGTACCTATGTTTTACGTTCCGCAGACGGATTAAATGCTGGGTAGGAACACGGTTGGTATTTCCGTCCAGTGTCGTAGGGGCTAAAGTTAACTAAAACAACGTCCATTATCTAGAACTCCACTATAGCAGAATGATTCTCCTAAGCTTACGATTTGGTACGGATGAGTTTGGCAAAAAAGAGTCTCTTCTATTGGTTTTCGAGACTATGACGATGTTTCAATTGTTAGGGCATTGCTTACATGTTGAGTCACCAGTACATGTTGTACACTCGTCAGCGAGATCGTTTCTTGAATGGAACGAATGTGGCGAATGACGTCGCCAAGCGTTTCCGAAACGACCTCATAATCGATTCCTGCACTGCTGGTACTAATCTTAGTTCTCAGTTGACTTTGCCCCTTGCGGTTGCTCCGTCGTTTTTTTTTTGGGTAAGCCGATTGTCCGAACAACCAACTTCAGCCACCCGTGCTTAGTTCCTGATAGTGTTATTGCTGTCCATATTTGTGATGAAGATGTCGATTGTTGAATGAGCTTCAGACCGATAATTGGGGCTCAGAATGAATATCTGTTGTCCAGATCTTCTGATTACGAATTTTGTTTTCACCAACATGATGGAGCTACGCACCGGAATAGTCGGGCAATGGTTTTTATTTCAACTTCTTCATTTGAGAAATATGTCAGCAATATATGCAATATTTTGTTATAAATTCTTTGTCCCAGAAGAAGAAAAGAGAGTTCCATGATCGTCATAACACAATGCGATATAATCATTACGAATAGCAATTCTTGTAACACAATCAGTTAATTTTGTTCTTTGCAATAACATTATTTGTAATAATTTGAGTTATTTTCATTACTTTTCATGTAACACATCGTTTTTGTTAAAACTATGAGATATTTTGTTACAATTTTGTTAAATCAACTACTAATGGTACATGTTTTATAATAACCCTTGTTATAAAAAAATGCTGTAACAGAATAACAAGTTCTGATATGAATCTGTTACCATCTACTAGTCGGGTAATTAGTAGTTATATGGATCACACACTTTGCGACTCATTCAGTGATAGTCTTAACTGTAATCAATGCTAATTACCACGTTTCGAGCACACAGAGAGTGTCCTCAGTGACAGTGTCGATGAAAAGAGTGTTGTTTATACAGTCTATGCCTTGAACAGTCATGCGATGATGGTCGGAATTAGGATCCAGTTTACTTCATGAAATTGAATATTTTAAGCATGGCGATGCTCCAGATCCGATACCCGTTTGCCGTGGTTTGGAACCTCTGCCATAGACTGTCTGGTCGTGGTGACGATTCGCATGAAGCTAACTCCGGCCTCTCCCGCACCAACTTCACCGAGCCTAACCACCAATCGAACAAATCCAAAGTGCAAGAGCAGCGTCATTACCAATACAAATATCAAGTTTATTTTTATGAAGTTTTATATTTTTGCATATGGGGGTGAGAGGTGGGTAACGTGGTGCAATAATATTATTCTGTTTGGTAGATTTTTTTATTGGGATCCACTTTTCCACCCGTTTGTTGTTTATTCGTATGCAAGCGCGAAAGGATTCGCGTACTGCTGTCGTGTCGCGATGTTATGCGAGTTTATATTTCTATATATTGTGTCTTGTACTCGAATGTTGGAAGATGGGCTCGTTCGGACACCTCGCCGCTTCAGTAGAACTTTGGCTTCTCCTAACCGTAGACGTCCTGCGTGAGGGAAATTCGGTGAATTGTGAAACGCTTCCATACCGGTCCATTGTCGGTCGATGTGACAGAACCGGGAAAGATCGTGATGTAGTACGGCTTGATTGCTGCAGAGTATGTCATCAACCGGCAAAGTGCTTGTGAGAGTTTATTACGTAATTTTAGCTGCATCTGTAGTGAAACCAAAATACAATGTATACAATGCCGATGGAGACAACTTCACGAATTTGATGGACCATCAGCCAGAGTTAACTCAGTGCGGTTTGCCATGTGCCACCCGTTGAAGAGCATTGCTCTAGTAAATGGCCTACAAAGTTAGGCGCCCTATCTTCGTAGTAAACGAGCAGAAGTGCCATCTAGGAAATAAATCAGCTGAGCTTGCAGCTACTTTCTGGTAGATGTCGGTGAGAGTGTGATTTGTGGTTCACGTGAATGTAGATTGCCTCGCACCCATGAAGTGTTATATCAATCGTCGGAATACCACACGGTAAGGGCGGTTGGGCTGCAGGCCCACCCACACAGAACCGAGACAAGACGATCCAGCACAGGGCCCTAATGCTCCATCTTGGATGGCTGTTTATGGTGGCGGCAGTGTTTCAGGACGTAACCGAGCCAGCACACTGTTGTGAACATTGTTGGAGATATGCGCAAGGACTTTATTACTACTGTTTAGCACTGACAATACTGCAGCAGGGTATGTCGCTCACCAAGGGTTGGAAGATCAAGGTAGGGGGTGTTCGATAATAATGCTTGAGAGCCGTTGCGCTTTTCAGTGAAGTTTGGTGAACCGATCGTGTTGAATTGACGCGTGTCTCGAAACGGTGTGGCCTTGACATCAATGCCAAGTGAAACTATTTTGGGTGAAGAAGATTTTTTTAAATAATTTTGGTGCAGTATTAATGAACTGTTCCTACAGCACCGTCCGCAGGGAAGTTATCATAGAATAGCAGTTTCTTCACTATCGCGGCGTTTGATTGATAGACAAACGTTTGAAATGGATAGGAATTAGTGTAGCTTCAATGCTGTTTCCGGGCCACGATAAAATGAGGAGCTGCAGTAGATTGAACTGCAAATCAATTGTAACGCAATGCGTTGTAAACAATTGCTTTCAATCAAAATGTATGCATCGAACATTCATAAAAAGCCTTTAGGGTCGAAGAATTCTGCAACATTATTGCCACTATGCATTTGCCACTATTTTGTGCTCATGGAAATAAACATATTTGCATGTATATAGTGCTAAAAGCATCCGATACAAGTAATAGCGCTTAAGTTTTCATATGCACGGAGATTTGAGATTACACATTTTATGTTTCAAAATCACCCACCTTGAATTGCAATATGGAGCTGTCAAAAAGGTGGGTTATTCCAAATTTACGAAAAATGTGTTAAAAGCACCCACCTTGAAATTGTATTAAGAAGTCTCGAAGGTGGGTCTTTTTCACTCTGTTAAGGCTGAAAATAAACTTAGCAATCGTGAACGAAGTTAAGAGATCATTGCCGCATCGCAAGTAATTATTTTCGAGAATTTAATAAAAATGTAGACTTATTCGTAAAATTATTGATAATTATTCGTCAACACTCAATAGCCTACAGGTAAGCCTGTTACACATGCATTGTATAATTTCTATAAGATTTTTTTCTTCTTTTTAAAAGATCCGTGAATGGACATTCGTCATGGAGGAAGAGAAAAAGCTTTCAATATTCCTTGGTATACTGATCAAGTCCTGCTGCTTTGGAACGGTCCGCTGCCGAGAGGATTCAAAGATACCTCAGGGGTTTGTTTCTCTCTCCAAATTATAATCAAATCCAACAAGACATGTCAACAAAAACGTGTCAGAAGCGCTGAGGTTCAAGGATATGTAATTACTGTTCAATTGAAATATGTTACTGTCAATGTAATTAATGTTTTTGCAATTAAATAAACAACAATTCATTAGCACATAATATGGTCTTCGGTTTATAATCTTCTCGATAATCTTGTATAGAATTATCTCCAAATTTCATACCATTATTTTCATGCACATGGGTACTTTTCACCCATCAGACGAAAATCTTGCTTCGAGACTTGACGTACAGGACTCGTACTCACTTATGAGTAAAAACCTTTTACCCACGTTGTGGGTTAGTCCACTTTTCTCGAAGGTGGGTGAAAAATCACCCATTTCTGAGTTTTCCTATTTCTCCGTGTGGTAAACATAACTCGTTAGTCAGAATTAGGAAGAATTTTCAAACCTATTTTTTCGTTATTAAGTTAGATATCTAAATATAATGGAGGTAATAAACTATAGAGGACAGTTGTCGCTGCGGTTCCCTTTGTAATCGTACCCAAACATGTTGGGTACCCATCTGTCAAAACGTACTGATTTTTCCTTTGTTGACATTTAGTTCCCTATCCTCTCCCTGAAAAGATGTTTCGCCAGTGACGACAGCGACAATCTTGCTCTATAGTTTATTACCTCCATTCTAAATATTAACTAGAAAACATCGGGAAATCAACATGACTATACCGCTTCCGGATTTCGCTTCCCAGGAATGAAATTCATGGAAACATAAGGTTTACATGAGCAGGTGCAGGAAAGGTTTTTGAATAACTGAAAGGAAGTAAACCTTAACCTAATAAGCGGCTGTCACAGTTTAATTTTTGCGATAACATTGATGCAAAATTGTTGATAATATGTGTTTGCATACTCCTTCTTTCTTACTCATACTATTGTGACAAATTCTTCTGTAACATAAAAAAAATGTTAGTAGGAACACGGCAGGTATTTCCGTCCATCGTCGAAGCTAAAACCAACGAAAGCAACGTACATTTTCTAGAACTCCACTATAGCAGAACGCAGAATGTTTCTCTTGAGCTTACGATTTGGTACGTATGAGTTTTACAAAAAAGCGTCTCTTTTATTGGTTTTCGAGACTATGACGAACAGACGAAAATACCTGCCGTGTCCCTATCCAATATATTATTGAAATTTAAAAGTGATCCCCGAAGTTATTTTTGGGACTAAGAAACTTGGGGTTAACAACCAAAGAAAAAATCGATTACTCAGTCAAATTTATCAAATCCTTGATGTCGCGAAGAAATATTACGGCCGCGGCAGTGCTTCGTGCGCCAACCTTATTGTAGAATCTGCACTCCCCTATTGTGCGCTCTGGCACATTCTTGCAACGTTGCAGCTATGTTATCGGTGGTAGTGTCTATTCCGTATTCCTCCATCATCTCCTGTGACTTTTGAAGCTCAGTTTATCATCGAGCATCACCCCCAATTGTTGAAGAGATCTCCTGGAGGTGATCTTTTTTGTCTTTATTTAGGAGAGTTTCAGCCCGAGGCTGGCTCATCTCCGGTGTAGGGGATCTTTGTTTTATGATACATCAGCTGTAGCTTCTTGCTACGCAACCATTGCTAGACGGGACTGATCGAATAAGCTGCAGTCAATTTGACCTCTTCAATTGTCTAAGACGAATTAATTACTGTCCATTTAATTCCACCAGTTAATTTTCGTTATCTTTGCAGATACGTATTTCGACCACAACTGTGTGGTCGTCTTCAATGTCTCGTACTTGACTCGACTTGAGTCGAGTCAAGTACGGAACTTAAAGCGACCACACAGTTGTGGTCGAAATACGTATCTGCAAAGATAACGAAAATTAACTGGTGGAATTAAATGGACAGTACTTAATTCGTCTTAGACGGTTAAATACATTCCACTAAAAAAGCTTTATATATTTTTCTTCTCTTCAAATGACTTTCCGTAAACAACCTCTCCGAAAGCCGAATCGCTCGCTCGACAATCCTCCCGTCCCTCCGCGAATGGTGACAGCCTGTTCAAGATTAACTTCTTCAGTAGCTAGATGACAACTTCTTTCAATCACTGCTATTTACTTTTGCTACTTTTCACTATCAGCATCGACAAAGTGCGATAACTCATGCTCTCGGCTCTGAGCATAACAAAACATTGCTCCCAAAAGTAGCCTTCAATGGTTATGTCGCAACGTTTTGGTTGTCTCCTTTCTGCCTCTTGCTGGATGAGCAACAATCAGACTTGAGTCATATCGTACCAAAAAAGCACAATGCAAATATTTCCTTGGCTGCCAGTCTTCCAGTTCGGAATTTTAAAAAGATAAGTAATTAATAATTAATAAGTAATAAAGTAAATAATTTAACTTTTGCGTGGTTATATTTTTGTCGCCGACATGTAATTGAAAATAAATACCGTGAAGAGTTTTGGACTTCAGAATACATTTTTGGTTGCATAGCTCAATTTGCGTGATATTATTACTCTGCTTTCTATGAATAAATAAAGAGTATGTATCTGTTTAGACTATTTCGTAACCACAATTCTAACCATGCTTATGTAAAAAAATCACTGGAGTCGCTTTTTATGCGGGTTCTTTTTATACGACTTTTAAAACGTGGATTAACATAGCATAGCATGGCATAGTTACGTTGTTGATGTAGTGACACATTCCAGCGTAACGCGACACCATGAGGAGCCGACTTTCAGCGAGAAATTAGGTCTGCATTCGAAAATTAGCCTCGGGGACATATGATTAAACAGGTTTAAAATTATCCTCACTAAATTTCCTTTCTGATAGTATATTCATTTTGAGATTTTTCGCTTTGAATATGAGAAATAGAGCGCGCTGGATTTCGTAACGCGACACCATCGCTGAATTGCACTTTTTTGCATTTTGAAATGCAATTGCGTTTTTCAGCTCTGGTATACGGTTTGGAGTCTCGATTTATTCTAAGCATTTCTCGTATACATCAACAGAAATGAGGCTGTGAATTAAAATCGCAGGAAAAACGGAAATTATAACGAAAATAACTGAATTGATATGAACACCGCCGCGTTGCGCTGATCGACAAACAGTCTCCTGCAAATGGTGTCGCGTTACGCAAACGTGTTTGATAGAATACGTAATTTCAGCCTATTTCGATGCGACATGTTATTTTCGACACAGAATATTATCACATTATCTATATCGTTGAATGTAGTTCGAGTTGGTGGTTACGATCTGGAGTTTCAGATATTGAAGTTTGAGGGACTAACCGGCACAAATATAGAACTGAACCAATTCCATTCGTATCACATATTCAGTTTTAGAAACAAATTAAATGGTAATGGGTTTTCCTATTTTTATATTAGTCACACCCAAGTATGACCCGGATCGGTTTTTAAGTACGTGGTCAGACGATCGATCCCCCTAGAAGTGAGTTTTTTACACTGAAAAGTTCTATATTGCCTTTTTTCTACGTTAACCATTTTGAAAGGTGATGATGGCTCAAGAAGCTCAGCAATGTTGAAGAGGAATATTTCTGTCGTTTTTATTCGTTTCTACTGGAACGTTGTCTGTTTTCAACTTGTTGTTTATTTCCGAAAAGATTGGAATACGTCTCATGTCTCGGCCAATGTTTATCACAAGAACGTATGGATCGTGCCCTGAGTGCACTACTTTTAACTACATTTTCAATCTTTACGATATCATCAACACTACTCAGAAAATAAATACCTACTCAATTTTGAGAATAGTGTTTATATCCTGGTGTAAAATAATTGTCTTATTATTGTATATTCATTCAGGTCAAAGCGAAGTTCATTAGGAGGCCTGATATAATATGGCTGGTTCATCTCGATTAACATAAAATAGAATTTTTTTTCAATTTATCACTCGGCAGCTCTCTGTTAACCTTTTCGGTAGGCCCTTATTCTTGCATTGGATTGGAGAAGTTTTTTGCTTATATCTTCGACTACCGGGGACCAACACTCTTAACTTATTTCACCGATATTGACTGTCACAATCTCTGCTAAAGTTCTTAAGATGAAATATTGACTAAATTGACGTATGTTCACGGCATCTTCTTTGAGTGCTGACGTACTCGAAAGGAAAATTAACTAAAATATTAAAAATCATCAAATTTAATGGAGAAAAGAAAACACGAGTTTTTCGGTTCCTCAAAGCTAAAAATATGTTTAGCAAAGTTTGACTCTGGGAATTTCGCTCGACACTTCCGGAACCAGCACTTGGAAGCGGCGATCAAAAACAATTTGTGTAAGGCTGATACTCCTGCAAGAAAACCAAAGTATGTTCCAAAACTACTACTATTAATAAGCCAACCTTCATGGAAGGTTGCATGAAACTTGTCACGATCCATCACCTTCTTCTCACATGCTCACAGTAAGGTGCGCAGTTCACTAGCTCCAATTAGCAGTAGGAGTTAGGAGACGTAATTAAAAAAAATGACGTAAATATTGCCATAGTAACAATAGTTGTCAAGGAAACCCGTGGAACAAAATATACTTTGTATTTTGAAAGCACCGTTGTGGCGCATTAAGTCGCTAGTTTCTCAAGAGTTGTTCTATTAATAAATTGGACAAGAACATAGAGAACTTGGTAGGTCTGGATGTGCTGAACATTAGGGTTGACACTAACATCATTGGACTACTTATTCAAGCTTGAAAATAACAGCAACAAGTAGTTGTAAACATTTCCAAAACAGCTAGAGGAACTGTTCCGTTTTCCATCTCACTGAACATATATTCATATCATCGCAAAACAAAGAAATACATAAATACCGCTAAACGATTTTCACATTTCGTGGCTGCAAACAACATGCATGGTTGAGAACACGCTAACTTTCACCTACTCAGTGACTGAGTAAAATTGTATTGCCGTCTCATTTCTTCCCACGGAAATTTTACTCAATTTCCGTCAAAATCAGGACAACTCAACACTATGAGTAATCCTGCTTTTGACGGAAATTGAGTAAAATTTCCGTGTGAAGGAAAGAGACGGCAATATAATTTTACTCAGTCACTGAGTAGGTGAAAGTTAGAGTGAAGGAAGTGGACAATCCTTTTCGTGCTCCGCTGCTTGAGTCCCTGCCCGATCAATAATGCATAACAAAATTATAACAAGGCGAGTTATTTATTTCAGAAAAATATTGTAACAAAATGTGTTATAAATTTGGCTGGTTAGTTGTTAAAATAATAAAAATTATATCAAAAATACCTCTAGCCGTAACACAACAGAGGTTGATACCTTCATATCAATATTATACCAAACGTTGATATAACTTGTCTGTACAAAAATCTACTTTCAAGGTAATTGCCTACATCACGGGTAGAAATCTGGTACGCTACCACAACGGATGTCCATCCGTAATGTAGGCAACTTTGTTCCTGTATTAATATCGGGCGAGTTTAAGTTATACTGTAGGTGATTACCTCCGATTTTGACGTAGGACTTACGTCTTTCTTTACTATACTGGGTGTCATTCAGATTTTTGGAAATCGAGAGCGTTACGCTGGAAGGGAAGATTTTGAACGTTACTAGCGCCTTTATCTTTCGATGGATTTTTAAGATTTAAATATCAATCGACTCGGACACTCTCCTCTCCACCATTTTGCCTTCATTGAAACTTAAGATTATTAACAATAAGCTATTGAAAATTTCATTTCTTGTCAAAGCCAGTAAAAAATTCATATATAACCAATCCCGTGCATTCCTAACACGGACATCAGAATGCGGTATGTCACGGGCCTTGGGGGGTATCGGAAGATTTTCTTTGTGTTTAAAAGAAGCAGTGTCTGCCATGTACGAATCATTACAATTTGTGACAGCAGCGCGTACTGACGTGCTTTTTGCTCGCTCATTTTTCGTTTCGTTCGTTCGTTCGTTCGTTCGTTTACCTACACAGTGGGTCGTATGAATAAAAAGTAGTAAGTTCAACTTTACTACATTTTCAGTAGTAAACGTCACTTGTGGAACATGTTCGTATGAATAAAAGAGACTTTACTACACTTCACATTTCGAACATACTACAAACAACTGATTCGGTATGAATAAAACAAGAGTTTACTACTGATATCTTGCAGTCTGCTCAAGACGTTGCTACTCATATTTCAGATGCCGGTCGATCAGAATCGAAGCGAATTGGCTTTGTTCTTGAAAATAGAAGTCCAATTTAGGGAAAACAAACAAAACAGACATGTTTTTTGTTGATTAGCCGCAAAAATATGATGAAATCATCATCGTCATCATGGGGTCTATTTTGTTTTGACATTTCTCCGTGTAGTAAATGGTAGTAAACTGTAGTAAAGGCTAAGTTCGAATGTAGCATATGCCATAAGTTCGAAAATATTTTTATTCATATCAAACATGTAGTTTTTTCTGTGGACTTTATTTTTGAGTAGATACTACAAGCGCTGAGTTTTGCTACTTTTTATTCATACGACCCAGTGACAGCATGCAGTCACCAGCGGTAGAACTGCCGGTGAGTCTGCGAATATGCACGAAAGAAGTGGGCGCATTTTTTGTAATTCTGTGCTTGATGATGGTCGGATGCAGTGGTGTAGGTTGCGATGGATGCAATCGCCCATCGCTTCGCTCGGAGCTCACGGCTAGAGGCCGATGATGGCCAAGGCAGCTAGGGCAGCGGTGGTGGATAAAGAAGAATAAAATTAGAGAGATTTGGTCTGCTCATCCATGAAAAGTGATTGGTTAATCCACATAATCCCGGGATAAGTACGAGTCATGTCATATGACTGACTATATGTTAAGTTGTGCTTGGTACTAAACGACACGTATATTAAAACATGGTGATATACTATAACAGTTCTGATTCCCCAGCAATAAAAAATCAACACTGATGAAAATAAAAATTTGATTAAAATAACTACTTTCATTTATTTGCAGAAGGCATTAGCAATTAAAGATGCACAATCAGCAATAGTGTTAATATCCATTTTAGATTTGAAAATTTCGCTGTAAATCTTTTTAAAAAAGTCCGCAAAAAATAATTTCCAGAAGAATATTTAAATAAACTTTATCTTATTCTTTGTTTTTCATTTTCTGAGAAATTGTATTATAAAATTTAACGTAGACTCGGAGTTTGGAATCAACATTAAATAATTTTATTATATATTATTTTATATATTATATCTGTTATAGTAGGGTTACTGCTCCTTGTCTTGTTTCTCATTGTTGTGACTTTTTCTGCAGTAAGCACGCATGTTAGCAAAAAAGAAGCAACGAAATTGGTGCTGTATTTCTTTGTTTGGAAAACAGGACAGTTCCCCTAAAATAGCACATTCTGCCCAAGTCTGAAAATTTTGTGAATAGAATTTTAAACTTCAAATACTATCATCAATAAGATATCTATAAATGCCCTACATTTGCTTGAGTAAAGCAATTCTAATTCAAAAAATGTATTCAATTATTAATTTTATTTCCAGAAGTTTTGAATGAACAAGTTGCTAATAATTCTACAAAGCATGGAAGTTGTCGTTTCCAATATCAATACCTATAATCAAACTCCATAGATCTAAAAGTTAAATGTAAATACGTTACGTTTATACAAGTCCTACGTCTACTCGCGGTTATGTTGAAAACATTACCCATTGCTTTTTCTAGTCTTGCAAGCAGCAGGGCATGGTTAACTTTGTCATGGCATCATTCATTATAAAAAAAGTCTGAAACTCGATTTATGCATATGCATAACATATGATAGATTTAGTTCGATAAATGTATTGGAGGCTAACCACTTCCTTCACTGGGTCTTGATCCCACAAAACCAGTACGCTTGACAGACGTGCTTTTCCTACTAAGCTACGAAGGACCTCCATCGTCCACAGTAACTTAGCGGGTACTGATGAAACCAAATTCCCAGCACCAGGCACGTTACCGAGCTCTCGTAATCTATTTATCAGAACTAACTCTCTCACATGTATTTTTGTACAATGCCTACCAAGTAGGATGAGTATTAAGTACTGTCTGGGTCCTACACGCTTTCTTCATTGGCAGTGCGCAGTGCTCGATGAAGTAGGGTTGTGTGAGGTTGTGCCAGTGGGTCATCAGACCATAACCCGACAACATAAGCAAATAAAGATTGCCACTCGGGGTCAGTTCATTCAAAATTAATTGCCTATATAGGGCCCCTCTTGATGATTGCTAGAATACAGGTAATGCAGCCATTAACGAAGCAGGGGAGAACAACGTCGGGTATGAGGGACGAAGTCGACGGAACGATTGATTGGCCGAAGAATGCAACAAGGAACCCGGCAGAACGTGGAATGCTATAGACGGAAGCGGAGACAGCAGACCCGCCTTTTTATAAGAAGAAACGCCGTCTGGAAGAAGCAGGGTGCAAGGAGATGAAACAGCTGTGCCGTTCTCATGAAAAACGTTAATTTTATCAGAAGCTCAACGCATCCCGTAAAGGCTTCGTATCGCGAGCCGAGATGTGCTGGGATAAGGATGGGAGTATCTTGACAGACGCACGTGTGGTGATCGAAAGATGGAAGCAGCACTAGGCCGAATGTTGTTTAGTCTAATATACCATTTGTCCGAACAGACCATTAGGCCGAAAGTCTTTTGGCCGAAAGGGTAATTTGGTAGAAAGGGTCATTTGGTAGAAAGGGTCATTGGGCCGAAAGGGTCATTTGGCGAATAAGACATTTGGTCGAATAGGTCATTTGATAAGTGAGAAATTAGGAGTGAGAAGTTAGACACCTCACTTCTCATTTCTGACTGCTCACTGTGAAAAGTGAGTAGTGCGAAATGGGCAATGAGACGTCTCACTACTCACTTCACGATTCCCACTTTTTACAAACGAACCTTTTAGCCAAACGACCATTTCGGCCAAATGACCCTTTCGGCCAAACGACCATTTCGGCCAAACGACTCTTACGGCCAAATGACCCTTCCTACCAAACGACAGTAGAAACTTCAGAAGCTTCAGAAGAAACTACGATAAAAAAAGATTCACACCAGGACCGAATAGTCGGGGTTCAGCCAAACCGCACCAAGCGGCTTTTCGACTGACTTGTGATATTTTGTTCGTAAAAGGACAACGGAAATAGTTTCATACCCATTTCAACGTACATTTGCAGTAGGATATCTTCAGTTATGGGGTTGAGGGATATCCGATACGATTTACGATCAATTAAATCTGCTAAACGAAAGTTTGAACAGAAAAATCGGTAATTTTTCGTTGGCGCTTGGTGCGTTTTGGCTGAACCCCGACCAAATGTGTCATGTACTAAACGCTCATAAGACCGGTAGTCATCTATGGACATGAAGCTTGGACCATACTCGAGGAGGACTTGCAATCACTAGGAGTATTCGAGATACGGGTGCTTAGGTCCATCTTTGCAGGTACAAGACGGCCTGATATCTATTTAGATGTCAGCTAAATAAATGAAATGAATGTCTCAACTATGAAGAAGTACCTGATGGGCGCTAGGAGCAGTGTTGTAAAATGTCATTTGCATTCGTTTGTATAATTTTCCCAGAACTTTTCCAGAAGTTAGCTATTGATTCTTGATGTATGACGAACTTATAGCGCATAAATGTGCCTACAACTTTGTCTAACAAGACATTGCTGTAAATATGTAATCTGGGGCGTGGAAGGCAAAATGTCATTCAAATGACATTATGTCAAATGACACGTGACATTTTGGAGAGTTTTCAATCTCCAGCCTTAGATGTTATAGTTAGAGCAATGTACCTTTGAACAAAACTATAGCACTACTCAAGCGTTATGAGTACATCTAAAATTATGATGTAAATTTTATTTCTAAAGAAAGTTAATAACAAATTAGTCAAATGACATGCAGATGACATTTTACAAGCCTGCCTAGGAGTTCAAGAAGTATAGCAAACTATCAAAGTAGTCCGAGATTGAAATGAGAACTGAATCAAGGTGAATACAAGCAGGTGTAGCAGTATGCCAATTACATGATTCAGCCATCTTGGATTTTTATATGGGGCAGCCACCGAGTTTGTTTATGTTTTGTACTGAAAATTAATTTTTCACCCCCGCGCTAGTCTCTCCCAACTACTATCGAAGTGAGTGAACCTTGATATAAGAACCCTGAACTGAATGGCTCAAGGGCGTGTATAATCAATAATTGTCGGAATAAACAAGTTCCATCGCCCGAGACCTCTGGACTAAATTCGGCACTTGATCAGGTTACTTGTTGAAGCAGCGTTTATGGGGGGAATTAAAACTGAAGGAAAACTTCTCGTCGGAATAGGATAGATCCACCATTGGGTTTTTAGCGAGTAGCACACGATTGAGGTGGGAGCTGAATGGCCCAACGAGGAAAAGATACCCAACGGGCGCAAGTTTCAACTATTTGATTCATATTTCCAGGCTAAATACGATGAATCTTCGCACTAGGGCAATACAAGCTATGGCAATAGCTCGAAAAGGACTCTGTTTGGTAGATCTTACACCGTAAAACTCTACGCAAAGTGATCTACCCAGCTTTACGGGAAAATCATATCCATTATATCAGCAGAAAAATCGTACGATAGTTTTAGGATTTTCTGGGCCATCCAAAATATTCTTGAGTTCAAGCATTGTAATCTACAGTCTTTACAGAACCTAAATCTGTACTACCCCGTAACTCAATAGTCCCTTCAATATCGAGTAAGGGAGTGTGGTATAAACAAATGTATATAAGAAAGTGTACCTTTTATATCGCACGGGAAAGGCACTAACATCGCTAGGTGGATTAATTTGGGTTTTAAAAATAATTTATTTGTGGATTTGCTCCTCCACCGTTATCTTAATTGACAAACGCAATTTTCTATCACTTTGTTTTATATCGCCATTCCAACAACTTTGGGAAATCTACTAACACTAACCCACAATGAAGAAGTGTCTATAATTCAGATATTATTTCTGAAGAAATAACTTCCGAATAGTTTGCTCGGTGCTCGTAAAACATATCCTGCTTATATGCTTAAAATAGCTCACCACTTGCTTCGCAGCACATCGCAGTGAAAGTGTAGCCCCTCGTTTGATTGAAATGCTCACACACTTGTATACATGCTGCCTAGCGCCGGATTTCCCCCGTGAACGTGTCTGGCGGAGAGCTGCAGCAAATAATGGCACTTCAATTTGATTTGTTTTGCAGTCGAAAAGTTTTCCTACCCCGGGTCCGCTATTTCCTCTGTTCGCTGAATCCGGGGAGAAACGCTGATGATGGATCAATCACAGACAGCTGTTAGGGCAGAGGCATTTCCTCCGATATGGTATTCCACTGAATGGCGGGGGCCTCCTGATGCCCCCAAAGCGTTGGGGTGAGAGAAAAACTTTTCTCCACGGTCGTCGTCGTCTTCGTCTACGCTCGGCGTACACTAATCGGCCGATCCTGCTGGTTGGCACGAAACTTGGCTCGCTTGCAGTAATTGCCAGGACGCCATGGAACTATTTTCCAAACTGTTTGATCTGCACCAAACCGAAACCTGGGTAAGAAAAGCTCCGCCATGCGTTCAGTTGCCTACGGATCGTGTTAATGAGCGTACACCGGAGAAAGAAGTTTCGGAGGCCCGATGAAAACGAAAAGTGTTCTAGAAATTTGGGTCCTGTTCTAGAGGAGTCCTCTAACGCGTTTCAAATTGGATAAACATAGTTGTTGGGCTCTGTGTGCAGGCAGCCGCGGGTTCGTGTGCATCCAGCGGGATATATCTCGACTTTTGTTATTGCTGTGCCGTTGCCACTCGAACCACTCAGTAAGTCAATAAATGTCTGTCGAACATGAAACGAAACGCCGAATGTAACTAACAGAAACGGGTCATGCAATTTGGGGATTTATCACTGTTGCAATCTAGTTCAATGATAACCCAATGTGGGTAGTCTAGAACTTGCCTCAGGCTTCTCAGAATGAGATCTGATTGAATATGAGCTAGAATTAATCGGGTCTGAAATCGACCATTGTTTTAGGACCACCCTACCCGCAATCAAAAGGATGAACCTTGTGCGATTATTGAAAATGGAGAGCATTGGGTCAGGCGATAATTTCTCCTGCTTCTTTTGGTGTGTAGTTTTGTAGCTCTTCAGAAGGGTTCGTGCATGTCTGGTGATTACAAAATAGTGAAACCTCAGCTATGAGAAGCTTTGTGAGTGATTTTTGAACGTGTGCATACTTCAAAGGCGGTTAATCTGCTGAGAGTGGTTGAAAAGTAGTGGAAGTGACCAGAACGTGTGGCGAGCATGGATAAGCTACGAGCCAAATCGAGCATGAAAAATTTGATTCTGAAAGTGATCGATGATGTAAATATTGTTGGTTTTTACTGTTGATATACAACTTGCAACTTTTACGTTTGGTGTGTTTTCCTATTTGTTCAGTATGTGTTACATTGGGTGTAACAGAGAAGTATTGTGTGTAAGAAGGCACATGAATGCTTGAGACAAGGGTGCACAAAACTAGCTTCTCCAGGATAAACAAAGTGAGAAGTTATCGGTAGACCGATGTGGATGATAGCTTTAATATAACATCAATTTAATCTAACATTAAGTTAATCATCATGTGCATTTTGATGGGGTTAGTGCTCTCTATAAAGTACATAGGTGTATGAAATGATTACAGTTTGAGAGGTGTCCTGATAATAAATATTTTTGATATGTATCTTTGTATTTTATTTTAGAAATACCGCAAATACCGACCTCTATTTCAGTAGGGAACATAATTACCCATCTCGAGACAAAATTTCGTCAGAATCAAAAAGTTTTTTTTTTGTGCAAATCGACTTTCAGTTTTTGAAATCGACTGTTTTGATGTAGGACTCAATTTAGAATTTAGTTAGTTGTGGTCTCCAGTAGTCTTTTAAGCAAAAGCGTAGGATTGCCAATCCGGAGGTGGCGTGTTCGATTCTCGGTTCGGTCTAGGATGTTTTCGGGTTGGAAACTTACTCGATAACCTGGGCATAGTGTATCCATTGTACTTGCCACACAAGATACATACTCATGCAATATGCCCGCCATTTCATTTCATTTATTTAGTTTACATCCAAACAGATGACACTGAATCAACAATTTGACGCCACAATACACGGTTCGAGGCCGCATCTCTCCATCCTCGAATGCGCCCACGCTCGCCAAGTCGTTTTGCATCTGGTCTGCCCACGTCGATCGCTGCGCTCCACGCCGTCTCGGAAGCGAACACCATCTTTGCAGGATTGCTGCCCGGCATTCTCGCATTATGATATGCCCATCGTACCTTTCCGGCTTTAGTTACCTTCTGGGTTCGCCGTAGAGTTGGGCGAGCTCGTAGTTCATTCTTCGCCGCCACACACCGTCTAGCACACCGCCAAAGCTGGTCCTAAGCACCTGTCTCTCGAATACTCCGAGCGCTTGCAAGTCCCCTCAAGCATTGTCCATATTTCATGTCCGTAGAGGACTACCGGTGTTATCAGCGTCTTGTACATGACACATTTGGTGCGGTGGTGAATCTTTTTCTCGACCACCTCGAAGGTATCCCCGCCTTACGTAACGCTGCTTCCCAGACGGGCCCTATCGCGCTCGGTTATAGGCGGGCACAGAAAAGCTTTCAATTAATAACTCAGGAAATGCTAATAGTATACTAAGTTGAAAAGACGGCCAAGTTCCAGTTGGAATGTAGAGCCATTGAAAAAGAAGTAGAAAATAGTTTTATTTAAAAATTTGACTGTTTTTGCGATAGCCAGTTCTTATCAATTGATTTGGAAACTATCCAGCAATTTGCCCATTCGATCGATACTATTGATCATCAATGTTAAATGATTGAAAATGCTATTTCTTTCCAATCCCGATGATAAAATAAGAATTTATCAATCCCGTTCATGCATCCCCAACACAGACATGTGTATAATTTAAAGCCAAGGGGCGCAGCAGGCATGATGGATCGATTAAGTGGAAGATGCCTTGCGGAAACTCCGTAGACTGCATGGTTTACGACGTGAAGCCATGGACCGAGCCGCATGGAGAAGACTCTTATGTACTGCACAGGCCACTTCGGCCTAAGTCTGAATAAATAATAAAATGTATAAAAAAAACTGTGTTTCACGTGCGAACGTCATTTTCACTGAGGATTTCATGGAGAGCGGGCCAGGGCGTCCAGAAACGGTCCCAGCGACAACGGCTGTCACAGTGGAGCAGAACATTTTTGGTTATGGTGGTGGTGGCGGTTGTGGCAGCAGCAGCGCATCATTTACGTTCGTGTACCAATCAGCATCCACGGCGGATCTGGAAATCAACGGCGTCCGTCGCGCCGAATCATCGGATTGCGATGTCGCGGTCGAGTGGTTGCTGTTCGTGAGGCACACAAGTAGAAATACATATATCGGTTTTTTTCAGAACACCCATTATATTTAGAAACAAGGTTAAGTTGAGATAATTTTGACGTATACTACGTCTAAGGGTAAGGCTCTGATACAGGGTGTAGATGAAAATTTAAAAAACTTTGCCTTTATCATTTGATGTATTTTCGAGATTTACATATCAAACGCCTCGGCAAGCTTTATTTTATTGAAACTTTTGATGGTCAACGTTAACTTATTGAATATTTCAATTCAACTCAGTTCACAATTCAGAACCAACAAATCCTGCCCATGCATCCCCAACACGGACATCAGTTTGATGTGAGTTACGGTCCTTTTGGCCCATCGCTCCATTTCTCTATGCATAGAAAGACGGCAGCATCACAAAACTTTCGTCTGGTTGCGGTCCCAGTGCCGGGAAAGGGTCGTCTGACCGAAACCCACACGTAAAAAAAATAACCTTATATCACTTATATGTTATGGCAAAAAAACATTCAAAAATACTTATACTCTTCATTATGCTACCTAATGAATAATCCCATATCAAAAAGCTAATGACATTCATAAGTTAATGAAAAGTATAAGTTTCGGAATGTATGTGATCAATACGATGTATTAGTTTTTTCTTATACATATCAATAAGCGCCTTCTTCGGCAAAAAAGTATTAGAAATCTTAATAATATGTAACATTAAATTTTTTACGTGCATATGGCCGAAAGCCATTTGGTCAAACGACCCATTAGGACGAAACCCATCTGGCCGAAAATTTATTGTGTTGTGGTTTCCTACATTTTATTAGCCTTCCCTGACCCTTTCGGCCAAATGACCTTTCGACCAAACTACCGTTTCGGCCAAATGACCCTTTTTGGCCTAATGATCCTTTCGGCCAACTGACCCTTTCGGCCGAATGACCCTTTCGGCCTAATGAGCTTTTCGGGAAAATGACACTTTCGGCTAAATTACCCTTTCGGCTAAATTACTTTTTCGGCCAAATGACCCATTCGGCCAAATGATTTTCGGCTTTATGGTCTGTTCGGCCAAATGGTATAATCGGTCAAACAACTTTTGGGCTAGTGGCTAGTTTCGGCCAAATGACCAAATGAGGCTTCCGATCCTCTTGAAAGGAGGCTTGAGCCTCTTGAAAGGAGGCTTCGAGCCTCTTGAAAGGAGGCTTCGAGCCTCTTGAAAGGAGGCTTCGAGCCTCTTGAAAGGAGGCTTGAGCCTCTTGAAAGGAGGCTTGAGAGCCTCTTGAAAGGAAGCTTCTGAGCCTCTTGAAAGGAGGCTTCTGAGTTTTTGAAAGGAGGCTTCGAGCCTCTTGAAAGGAGGCTTTGAGGCCTCTTGAAAGGAGGCTTGAGGCCTCTTGAAAGGAGGCTTGGAGCCTCTTGAAAGGAGGCTTCCGGAGCCTCTTGAAAGGAGGCTGGAGCCTCTTGAAAGGAGGCTTCTGAGCCTCTTGAAAGGAGGCTCTGAGCCTCTTGAAAGGGAGGCTTCTGAGCCTCTTGAAAGGAGGCTTTAGAGCCTCTTGAAAGGAGGCCTGAGCCTCTTGAAAGGAGGCTTCCTGAGCCTCTTGAAAGGAGGCCTGAGCCTCTTGGAAGGAGACTGAGCCTCTTGAAAGGAGGCTTCTGAGCCTCTTGAAAGGAGGCTTGAGCCTCTTGAAAGGAGGCTTCTGAGCCTCTTGAAAGGAGGCTTCTGAGCCTCTTGAAAGGAGGCTTCCTGAGCTCTTGAAAGGAGGCTTCTGAGCTCTTGAAAGGAGGCTTCTGAGCCTTCTTGAAAGGAGGCTTCCTGAGCCTCTTGAAAGGAGGCTTCTGAGCCTCTTGAAAGGAGGCTTCCAGAGCCTCTTGAAAGGAGGCCTGAGCCTCTTGACAGGAGGCTTCTGGAGCCTCTTGAAGGAGGCTCTGAGCCTCTTGAAAGGAGGCTCTGAGCCTCTTGAAAGGAGGCTTCTGAGCCTCTTGAAAGGAGGCTTCCTGAGCCTCTTGAAAGGAGGCTTGAGCCTCTTGAAAGGAGGCTTGAGCCTCTTGAAAGGAGGCTTGAGCCTCTTGAAAGGAGGCTTCTGAGCCTTCTTGAAAGGAGGCTTCCTGAGCTCTTGAAAGGAGGCTTCTGAGCCTCTTGAAAGGAGGCTTCTGAGCCTCTTGAAAGGAGGCTTCTGAGCCTCTTGAAAGGAGGCTTGAGCTCTTGAAAGGAGGCTTCCTGAGCCTCTTGAAAGGAGGCTTTGAGCCTCTTGAAAGGAGGCTCTGAGCTCTTGAAAGGAGGCTTCTGAGCTCTTTGAAAGGAGGCTTCTGAGCTCTTGAAAGGAGGCCTGAGCCTCTTGAAAGGAGGCTCTGAGCCTCTTGAAAGGAGGCTTCCTGAGCTCTTGAAAGGAGGCCTGAGCCTCTTGAAAGGAGGCTCTGAGCCTCTTGAAAGGAGGCTTCTGAGCCTCTTGAAAGGAGGCTTCCAAGCCTCCTGAAAGGAGGCTTCCTGAGCCTCTTGAAAGCAGGCTTTGAGCCTCTTGAAAGGGAGGCTCTGAGCTCTCTTGAAAGGAGGCTCTGAGCCTCTTGAAAGGAGGCTCTGAGCCTCTTGAAAGGAGGCCTGAGCCTCTTGAAAGGAGGCTTCTGAGCTCTTGAAAGGAGGCTTCCTGAGCCTCTTGAAAGGAGGCTCTGAGCCTCTTGAAAGGAGGCTTCCTGAGCCTCTTGGAAAGGAGGCTTCTGAGCCTCTTGAAAGGAGGCTTCTGAGCCTCTTGAAAGGAGGCTCTGAGCCTCTTGAAAGGAGGCTTCCGAGCCTCTTGAAAGGAGGCTCTGAGCTCTTGAAAGGAGGCTTTAGAGCTCTCTTGAAAGGAGGCTTTAGAGCTCTTGAAAGGAGGCTAGGAGCTCTTGAAAGGAGGCTTCTGAGCCTCTTGAAAGGAGGCTCTGAGCCTCTTTGAAAGGAGGCTCTGAGCTCTTGAAAGGAGGCTTCTGAGCCTCTTGAAAGGAGGCCTGAGCCTCTTGAAAGGAGGCCTGAGCCTCTGAAAGGAGGCTTCTGAGCCTCTTGAAAGGAGGCTTTGAGCCTCTTGAAAGGAGGCTGAGCCTCTTGAAAGGAGGCTCTGAGCTCTCTTGAAAGGAGGCCTGGAGCCTCTTGAAAGGAGGCTTCCTGAGCCTCTTGAAAGGAGGCTTCTGAGCCTCTTGAAAGGAGGCTTGAGCCTCTTGAAAGGAGGCTTCTGAGCCTTTTGAAAGGAGGCTCTGAGCTCTTGAAAGGAGGCTTCTGAGCCTCTTGAAAGGAGGCTTCTGAGCCTCTTGAAAGGGAGGCTTCTGAGGCCTCTTGAAAGGAGGCTTGAGCCTTCTTGAAAGGAGGCTCTGAGCCTCTTGAAAGGAGGCTTCCTGAGCCTCTTGAAAGGAGGCTTCGAGCTCTTGAAAGGAGGCTTCCTGAGCCTCTTGAAAGGAGGCTTCCAAGCCTCTTGAAAGGAGGCCTGAGCCTCTTGAAAGGAGGCCTGAGCTCTTGAAAGGAGGCTTCTGAGCTCTTGAAAGGAGGCCTGAGCTCTTGAAAGGAGGCTTGAGCCTCTTGAAGGGAGGCTCTGAGCCTTCTTGAAAGGAGGCTCTGAGCCTCTTGAAGGAGGCTTCTGAGGCCTCTTGAAAGGAGGCTTCTGAGCCTCTTGAAAGGAGGCTTCTGAGCCTCTTGAAAGGAGGCTTCCTGAGCCTCTTGAAAGGAGGCTTCTGAGCCTCTTGAAAGGAGGCTTCTGAGCCTCTTGAAAGGAGGCTTCTGAGCCTCTTGAAAGGAGGCTTGAGGCCTCTTGAAAGGAGGCTTCCGAGCCTCTTGAAAGGAGGCTTCTGAGCCTCTTGAAAGGGAGGCTCTGGAGCCTCTTGAAAGGAGGCTCTGAGCCTCTTGAAAGGAGGCTTCTGAGCCTCTTGAAAGGAGGCTTCTGAGCCTCTTGAAAGGAGGCTTCTGAGCTCTTGAAAGGAGGCTCTGAGCCTCTTGAAAGGAGGCTTCTGGAGCCTCTTTGAAAGGAGGCTTCCTGAGCCTCTTGAAAGGAGCTTCCAGAGCCTCTTGAAAGGAGGCCTGAAGCCTCTTGAAAGGAGGCTCTGAGGCCTCTTGAAAGCAGGCTTCTGAGCCTCTTGAAAGGAGGCCTGAGCCTTCTTGAAAGGAGGCTTCCTGAGCCTCTGAAAGGAGGCTCTGAGCTCTTGAAAGGGAGGCTTCTGTTTCTTGAAAGGAGGCTCTGAGCCTCTTGAAAGGAGGCTCTGAGCCTCTTGAAAGGAGGCTTGAGCCTCTTGAAAGGAGGCTTCTGAGGCCTCTTGAAAGGGAGGCTTCTGAGCCTCTTGAAAGGAGGCTTCCTGAGCCTCTTGAAAGGGAGGCTCTGAGCTCTTGAAGGAGGCTTGAGCCTCTTGAAAGGAGGCTCTGAGCCTCTTGAAAGGAGGCCTGAGCCTCTTGAAAGGAGGCTTTGAGCCTCTTGAAAGGAGGCTTGGAGTCTTGAAAGGAGGCTCTGAGCTCTCTTGAAAGGAGGCTTCTGAGCCTCTTGAAAGGAGGCTGAGGCCTCTTGAAAGGAGGCTTCGAGGCCTCTTGAAAGGAGGCCTGAGCCTCTTGAAAGGAGGCCTTCTGGCCTCTTGAAAGGAGGCTCTGAGCCTCTTGAAAGGAGGCTCTGAGGCCTCTTGAAAGGAGGCTTGAGCCTCTTGAAAGGAGGCTTCTGAGCCTCTTGAAAGGAGGCTTCAGCCTCTTGAAAGGAGGCTTCCTGAGCTCTTGAAAGGAGGCTTCTGGAGCCCTTTGAAAGGAGGCTTCTGAGCCTCTTGAAAGGAGGCTTCTGAGCCTCTTGAAAGGAGGCTCTGAGCCTCTTGAAAGGAGGCTTCTGAGCCTCTTGAAAGGAGGGGCCTGAGCCTCTTGAAAGGAGGCTTCTGAGCCTCTTGAAAGGAGGCTCTGAGCTCTTGAAAGGAGGCTCTGAGCCTCTTGAAAGGAGGCTTCTGAGCCTCTTGAAAGGGAGGCTCTGAGCCTCTTGAAAGGAGGCTTCTGAGCCTCTTGAAAGGAGGCTTCTGAGCCTCTTGAAAGGAGGCCTGAGCCTCTTGAAAGGAGGCTTCTGAGCCTCTTGAAAGGAGGCCTGGAGCCTCTTGGAAAGGAGGCTTCTGAGCCTCTTGAAAGGAGGCCTGAGCCTCTTGAAAGGAGGCTTCCGAGCCTCTTGAAAGGGAGGCTTCTGAGCCTCTTGAAAGGAGGCTTCCTGAGCCTCTTGAAAGGAGGCTTCTGAGCCTCTTGAAAGGAGGCCTGAGCCTCTTGAAAGGAGGCCTGAGGCCTCTTGAAAGGAGGCCTGAGCCTCTTGAAAGGAGGCTTCCAGGCCTCTTGAAAGGAGGCCTGAGCCTCTTGAAAGGAGGCTTCCGAGCCTCTTGAAAGGAGGCTTCCGAGTCTCTTAAAAGGGGGTTTGTGGTTTTTCTGATTTTTTTAGTTTTGAGAAGGTTCAAATTTTTTTCTTCTCAAAATTTTGTCTCTGTGGGGGGATATGTCCGAAACCACCACAGTGGCTACGCAACTGAGACTAATACATATAATATTCAGACAATTTGCCCTCCATCATCATCAATATTTTAAGATATTTCAGGTAGGTTTCAATATATGAGGCTGCATCAGCTATGGCAGTTAATGCCCAAAGACGGGTTTTCGGAGTAATTGGTACGGTTGGTCAAAGCGACGATGGATCGGGTGATAAGCGTAGTGAGAGTATCAAGGGCGTTCTCGAATCCTTTTAAACACGCAAAGGATTACGGTTGGTCTTTTGTGACTACTATTTAATTTCACAAATATCACTGCGTTCCGCTGCACGTCGGTTGAAAGTGCAGACTCCGGCTGCCGCTTGTCGTGTAATATTGGGCTAGTAAGCCGTCTCGTATCTGTTCGATGTTTAGCGCGAAGTTCAGCTTTGACGGCTGGACTTCTAAATTGAGCTTAAAGACCCACAAACCGGAGAATAAACAGAAATTTGATTAATGGTTTCATTTGAACACTCTACGTAATTGTTCGAGCACATCATCAACACGATCGATCAGGGCCAATACTTCACCTCATAAAACATCTGCCATACATCGAAACGATTTTTTTCAGAAAGCGATTCTAAATGCTGTCGAAGAAGAACAGCAGCTACAGCTAGCGAAGGAGGATGCCTTCTTCAAAATCTTCCAGAGACTGGTACTCGAAGATGAACAATTTGTTGGTGAACTGTTGCCGGATGGTGTGGTGGGACCAGGGGTAAGTCATTTCGAACTAGATTAGTAAAAGTTGCAAGTTTCGAACAAGTACCACAGGATTCGATTTCCGCTGAAAACAAGCTGAGTTCCGTAAGATTTCTCGTAAACTAATTAAATAAGTAGTGTTCAACCCCCTCAATACTGCTACGATCTAATCTAATTATATGCCTAACCTTTTCACCTACTTTCAGTCACGGCAACAAACGGCTGTTCATTTGGTAGCTAGTAGACAAACCGGAACTGCAACCGCTATTTTACGGGCACTTTTAACTGCGGCCGGTAAGGATATCCGAACAAAGACTGACGGTGTAAGTATACCCTTCTGCTGTTTTTTTTCTGAGCCCGCCCTCTCGGGTTCCAAATGATTCAATCGATTTCCGTGATGCTCCTTTTCTTCTCCTCAAACGCGACCGGGTGACGGCTGAACTCTACCGTGAAAAAGGGCGGGAAACTGATTTCAAGTCAGGGTCAGGGGTGTAGTCAGATAAAGACTCACTAACAGATTTCCGTTGGGCAATCACAAAGATTAACCAGTTTATAATATTATCTGCCAAATTAGTTCTAGATATAAATCCTCGAAAAACGCATTTTTAATGACCCCCGATTATGACCACCAGTTTATAATATTATTTAGCAAATTGCTCATAATGAAAATTAAAGGTAAAAAAATTCGGATCACAGTAATTTAAAGCTAAATATGTGAATCCTAGATTTTCCAGCCATCCATTTTTTTAAAACACTTTGTAAATAATTTTTGTCAACCTGATCCGATTGGTAATCGGTTGAGTCTCAGAAACTTCTTTCAAAAGCGAAAAATGGTTATACATACATTTTGGACAAATTTTGATAAACTTTTTGGATCAATTATTTTGATCATTACTTAGTGCTCTCTACAGAATCAAATACCTTACTACGTCAATGAACAGCTCCATACCCTTCCGTTCATGTTTGTTTGGAACGCGTTTCGCGAAAGTTTCCATGGATTTTTTGGGTCCCGGAAGGAATCCGACTGGGACAGCAGGAGCGCCGTTTTGAGTGATAAACAATTGACAGGTGTTACTACACGTGGCCTAGATTGCAGGAAGCGAGTCGAACGAATTTCGCAGTTGAAATTGGAACCCCCTCTCACTGCTTACTGTTGCCTAGGCTGTGATGTTGTGTACCTACTGTTTACGGTGGAATGTTGGAACGGAATTCAATTTTGAATATTGTTTTGGCATCTGACAGAATTGTTGTTCCTGTGGTCTGACAATGTTTGTTTTCCATTAGTTTACATTATACTTGATATCGTAAAATATCGATTGGAATGGGGCTGTTTCCCGACAGCGGTATCCAACAAGCCGACAGGTTCCCCATAGCTGCCGTCGTTTAAGTCTCCCGTAGTGACCGCACTTGTCACTTGTTTGGCGAACTGACCGTGCGTGCAGCCACAACCAATCGAATACCGCCCTCGAAGCTTCACGAAAGCCCGAGAGATGCATTGATAACGCGCACCGAGTCACACAGCGTTGCTACCCAGTTTCCTGTTTCCGCCAATCGTCGAGGAGCCGCAGGGATTGGGAATGTGACGAAAACATCGAGAAATTTATTGCACCAACACACGCAACCGCTCATCCATCAGGTTCGTTCGTTCATCGAATCGGCTTGAATTGTTCGGTACAGTTCGTTCCGTTGGACGACTGGATCGATATCAAATGGAATGGTGTGATGGTATGAAGGGAGATAGATTCCTTTGTGTACTGTAAAGTACGATTTGGTACGCCGATAGCTCTTGAATTGTCTAGTGCAGTCATTTTCGATGAAGGGAATTAGAATGCAATACATGTAAAAGTATCCCGAAATTTCACACTATTATAAAAGTTCTAGAAGATTTGAATTTCATTCTATAAGATTTCGTATGTGCATAAATTCTTGTGTGTTCGAAGCGATGACGTGGTCAGAGTCCTAGCTTTGTGCTAGGTTTACAAAGAACTGGAAGTTGGTTTACTAGCCCTTTTAATAGTATCTTAATGAAGGTTGACAATGCTTTGTCCAAGATTGTTTAAACAGGCAAAGTTTCGCAGCAGAGTTTTTTGCTGGTGTTGTTGGGCGATTAGATTTCGGAAGAATTCTTTTATTTCTTTATTGAGGCTTCTTCTTCTTCTTGTTCTAGTTTGGGAGGTGCTTTTCTTTTGCGCACCAGGTGGGGGGTGCTGGAATGGCTGGACTGGACTGGCAACGCATGTCACATGTCCAACCTGTTCTTATTTATTCTCCGTAGAGTTTACAATCAGGGTGGTTCTTCTTTATCACCCTTTGGTTTTTTAAATATGTCATAGACTTTTTTACTTTTCTTTATTTTTCTTTTTACGTCCGTAGATTTTTACTTTCTTTTATAGTCTAATAGACTATCCTATCGGCCTCTGGTAACAACGACGATGGAGCTGTTTAACTATTTTCTTGATGACATTGTTGATATGAGAATTACATTTCAATTTATCATCAATAATACCAATAATAGGTGAACCAAAAATTAACTAATGTTTGGGGTCTCTAGTGACCCCTCCCTGGATAAAGATTCCACTAAAAATTCCGCATGAACTCGTAACGAGTGCAGAGGTATTCTCGGCATGCAGTGAGCGAGTGATTGTACACCAATTCCTTTCCATCCCCGATAGACCATGAGGACGTGGCCAGCACCGTTATCGACCATTTAAAATACTAGAGCTCTCGGACTGTGTACATTGAGGTCGGAAAGCAAATCTCATATTTCCATCCATTGCACAGTGTTGCTTTTTGCCGATTTCGTGCGCTTTTTATAATAACTTCGAATCTGTTAATTTTTCGCTGTAGTTTATTTGGAGAAGACGTTAGAGATGGAAAGGGCCTTCTTTTGAGAAAATCTGTGAATTGATTAATCCATCTAAAAGTGAGAACCAAACAATGTGTCTATAAAATGTCTATCCAGCTTTCCACGCTCGCCATAATGGCGGATGCTATAAAAAGTTTGACATTAACTGCTTCCAGACACTGAACTGAAATCGTCGTCTAAGCATCTAGCATCGTCAACAATCTAATCGAGTATCAAACTTTACAATTTTCACATTTTTCATGATTACATTTTCATTTTGAAACGACGAAGAATATCAATGCAGAATCAGGAAATTTGTTCAGAGGTGTGAGGTGAAATTAATTTCGGAAACCATTGCCATCGCCAATCCACAGGGAAATTTTGTGGGGCAGTCAAAAGAAGTCTTCCGGATTCGTTCTCACTATTGCATGGCAACTTGTCAGTAAAATAGAGAACCAACAATACATCTAAGGAAGAAGGTCTTTGCTTCTTTGTTTTGAAACTACTTTTGACATTGGAAGTTCTGCTCCGTCCCAGAAGGAGTCGTGCCTAAGCTTCAAGCTGATTTTGTCGGCATCGAATCGCTGGAAATTTTCTGGAACTATACGTCGGCTTTAGACCAGCCTTCACGAGTGCTTAATGTGTATTGCAGAAAACGCCGCAGCTGGCCCAGGGCTTCGACAACTTCTTCCTCAGCACGCCATAGCCTTTTCGCGGTGAGCTTTAGAACACACACACACCGATATCGTCCAGTTCATAAAAAAAGTATATTATCAAATGTCCTGCTACGTATGGAATTTATGGAAAAGGAGCTTAATAGAAAATCGAGTGGAAAACTTTAAGTGTAACTAAAACAATTCTAAGAGGTCTATTACTTCATGTACATACAGCCATTTATCGGCACCTTACGTAAACTGAGCACAAGGATAATGTTCAGATTTCCGACCTTCAGCGTAGGTTTGCGGCCCAAAGTCCTAAAGCTTATAAAAATATGTTAACATTTGTATTGACCATAGTATAACCTTCTACCGAAGACAAGATGACTGCTGAACCCTTCTTCAACTCTTTTGGACAACGGAGAGCTCATCAAATTTCTAGTGGTTCGATGCCAACAAAATGAAACCTCACAAAAATGCACTAAGGATTGGCGTTCACAGGCAAGAGTATCCGAAATTGAATCACCTCAAACTGCTATATCTAAACAGAGATTTCTGAAACAAAGCAATAAAAATTAAAATGTAATCATATGAGCAATTGGAAACTTGTGAAGTTGGATACTCGAGTAGATTGTTGACGAAAATTAACAAATTTTGGGTTGTCGTTGGCGACGAAGGACATCAAAGCATGCTTGGACGATAATTTAAGTTCAGTGTCTGGAAGCAGCTAATGTCAAACTTTTTAAACCATCCGCCATTATGGCGAGCATGGAAAGCTGGATACATGCCCAGTAGACCTCTTCATGTTTTCAAAAAGTATCAAAAACTCAACCGGCCAGCCCAGAATCACAATTCTTATGCTAAAATAAGCCTCCTATCAAATTTTCAGCTAAATCGAATAAAATTTCAAGGTGGCTCAAGTCAATTTAGTGTTTTTGGGCTATTTTCAACTTAAAAAAAAAACTAACAAGAAATATAAACGTCGAAAACTACCGCAACCACGAAAGCTTTTGGTGTCCTCTACAAGTCTTGTGAATATTGCGATTCGTTCCGTTCACGTTTTGACAATGTTAAAGTGATTTTAATGCATAAAAATACTGTATCCCCCAAAAGTCGTTGTTCTACAAAATTCTTGAATTTAAGACAAATGACTGCTAATTTATTATATTATTATTACTCTTTCAGCAGTCATCTTGTCTTCGGTAGAAGGTTATACTATGGTCAATACAAATGTTAACACATTTTTATAAGCTTTAGGACTTTGAGCCGTAAACCTACGCTTTAGGTCGCAAATCTGAACATTATCCTTGTGCTCAGTTTACGTAAGGTGCCGATAAATGACTGTATGGAACAACGACGTTTGGGGAAACAGTATTTTTATGCACTTAAAAGCTTGAAAATCACGACGAGCTCGATGGTGTAGTGGCTACCTCTTCTGCCTTATAAGCAGGAGGTCGTGAGTTCGATTCCAGGCTCACCCCTTTCCTACTTTGTTCTCTTTGTGTTTCACGTTCTACCAAAACAATTCCTACTGCCAATAACCTCCCACACTAACAATTCCAAGACCTCCCGTGACACTTATGAGAGGTCGTAGAGTTATCTGCATCTTTCTTAAGTAGGAGTTTAAGGTGATTATATACAATCAAGCCATGTGGTGAATTTCAAATGCACCACACGTTTTTCTACTCCTATTATCAAAAGTTCAAAACCAGCGTAATATTGTTTGTACAATGCTGAAATTAAAGTCGATTGCTTAGTATGAGTAATCAAACGATCTACAGATGTTCATGGACGTTGTTGTTCTTTCAATTCGTGCTCTTGAAAAATCACTAGAAAAAGCACGTGGTTTCCAAGATGGCCGATTTGTGGCTTTGTTGTATAACCACCTTAACTAACCATCCTTCCTCTTCCTCAGCATTCACAAGGACGTGGCCAGGACAGCTCTCGACTATTTTAGAGTGCATTGCTTCCATTTAAGAGGTAGTGATTAGTCCTAAATCAATATCTGTGGTAACGGATGAAAGTTATTCTACACAAATACAATAGTCCAGGTTTGTACCACCTACGAATTTGTGCGAATTGCTCAATGCTAATGCTAAGGAAAGAAATGCTTGGATAAATGTGGGAATAGTGCAATATTTCTGAAGTTTTATATTTTTTCAAAAAAGTAAACTAATATAATTAACATATATTGCTAGGCAAATTTTAATAACTTTCAAAATTCATTATTTATTTATTTATTACCAGACTATGGCCGGAGTGAACTGTGCAATACATAAAAGTCTTCTCCATTCAGCTCGATCCATGGCTGCACTTCGCCAACCACGCAGTCTGCGGAGGGTTCGCAAATCGTCCTCCACCTGATCGATCCACCTTGCCCGCTGTGCACCTCGCCTTCTTGTTCCCGTCGGATCGTTGTCGAGAACCATTTTCACCGGATTACTGTCCGACATTCTGGCTACGTGCCCGGCCCACCGCAGTCTTCCGATTTTCGCGGTGTGAACGATGGATGGTTCTCCCAACAGCTGATGCAACTCGTGGTTCATCCGCCTCCTCCACGTACCGTCCGCCATCTGCACCCCACCATAGATGGTACGCAACACTTTCCTTTCAAAAACTCCCAGTGCGCGTTGGTCCTCCACGAGCATCGTCCAGGTCTCGTGTCCGTAGAGAACTACCGGTCTTATAAGCGTTTTGTAGGTAGACAGTTTGGTACGGCGGGGAACTCTATTCGATCGGAGCGACTTACGGAGTCCAAAGTACGTACGATTTCCAGTCACCATGCGCCTCCGAATTTCTCTGCTGGTATCGTTATCGGTGGTCACCAGTGAGCCCAAGTACACAAATTCTTCTACCACCTCGATTTCGTCACCGCCGATAGAAACTCGTGGTGGGTGGCTTACATTGACCTCTCTTGAGCCTCTTCCTACCATGTACTTCGTCTTCGACGTATTGATGATAGTCCAATCCGTTTAGCTTCGCTTTCCAGTCTGATGTAGGCTTCCTCCATCCTCTCAAAGTTACGTGCCATGATATCAATGTCGTCGGCGAAACCAAATAACTGGACGGACTTCGAGAAAATCGTACCACTCGTGTCAATCCCTGCCCTTCGTATTACTCCCTCCAAAGCGATGTTGAATAGCAAACACGAGAGACCATCACCTTCCCGAGTAGCACAACTCACACTGATTTGGTTGCAGCAACTCAAATGTGACCAAATATGGTTACATATGAGTTACTGTAACTTCTCTACAACATGTGTGCTGCTTGGGTTGCCGTAACCCTCTACGCGTTTCGAAGGGACTCGAGAATGCCCCTGAAACTCGAACTACGCACATCACCCGATCCATCGTCGCCTTGATCAACCGTATCAGTTTATCCAGAAATCCGTTTTCGTGCATTAGCTGCCATAGCTGGTTCCGATCGACTGTATCATATGCGGCTTTGAAGTCGATAAATAGATGTGTGGGCACGTTGTATTCGCGGCATTTCTGCAATACCTGACGTATGGCGAACACCTGGTCTGTAGTAGAGCGTTCACCCATAAATCCTGCCTGTTACTGCCCCACGAACTCTCTTGCAATTGGTGTTAGTCGGCGGCATAAAATTTGGGAGAGTACCTTGTAGGCGGCGTTCAGCAATGTGATTGCGCGGTAGTTGCTACAATCCAGCTTATCGCCCTTTTTGTAGATGGGACACACGAAAAACCTTTTTTATTCGAATAAATTAATGTGGATAACTAATTTTTGACATAGTCCTTATAAGCCTTAGGTATGGGTGTCTTTGGCAAAGTGGCTTGAAATACCATCCGCTACAACTTTCCTGAACACACTAGGTTCATATATGGTTTTGATGAATAAGTTAAATTGAATGAATCCTCTCAAAGAATTTCTCAAAAGAAGGTGATTTTCATATCTAACGTCTTCTCCAAACAAAGTGCAGCGAAAAAATCAACAGAAACAGGCAAAGAGCAACACTGTGCATTGGTTCCTTGTGTAATTGCGAATGTTCTGGTCCATCACGGAGTAGCAACTACTGAATGCGCGGCCATCATGCTCATGCTCATACTAGATGACTCAGCCAGTTGGTCTTCACATATATTCGGATGGTCTGAAGACTATACAGAAGAGTCTGCGTCATTGAAATCTCGAATAAGTCTCACTCCTTGTTCCTTAAGAAATTTAATTATTTGGGTTTTGGAGTAGGGGAAAACTGGGTGAAACCGGTACCCTAAGCTTTTTTTTACAGATTCCCAATCTTTAAAGCTGTTTCCCGGACCAGAAACTTCATTCAGCATCAGTTTATGAGGTCCCACAATAATATTTCTTGATAAAATTCGATTTATGGTGAAAAAAGGAACTGTCCAAGCCGAACCGGGTAAGATAGGTTGCATGGAATTTTCAACTTTGGATCATTTATATATATAAAACAAAGTTGATATTTGTATGACTCAAGAAAAGGCAGCCCAATTTCTGCAAATTTACAGCCGTTTGCTTCTTCGATTTATGATGAAACTGGAAAAAAAATTGAAAAACAAAACTCAATCTTTTTGATGAAATGGTTTGTCGTACATTTTGTATGGGAATTTCAAATCTTGATTAACAGATTCTGTATGTATAACAAACTATAAAAAACTGGAAACAATTTTTATGAAACGATTTGTTTTCTAGATAAATTGTGTCTAAATGGATCACAAAAAAAACAATACTAGAGAATCGATTGAATGTATCTAAGAATAAAGAAACTAAAATATACCATTCCTCTTTGGGCGCTTTCATTATCTGACCTGTAGATTATCCTCGATGACTCAATTTTATCCCATGGACCCGTTGTCGTGCCCAAAGACGGTATTTACATGTGAACAATCTCTGATTTAGTTGTATTCTTCGAATTACATTATGCGAATGAGGAGTCTAATAAAACAGAGGCATTCCACGATTTGAAGGCAGGTGTCGAATTCACCCCCACCAAGCACTTCATGAAAATGAGCTACATGTGGGTGTTTTTTAATAAAATAATTATTATAAGTTTATTCAATGTGTGTCAAAATTCTGTCAGTTAGGAAATCAGATATTTGAAGTGGTGTCGGTTTTACCCGCAGTTTGTTTTACCCATAATTCCCTTATTCCATTTCTGGAACTGACGATGAAAAAAGACCTTGCAGGAATATAACTATGCTGTATCAAGTTCTTTATTACATCGCTCGTTTATTCTGTATGAAACTGCATTGTAGAGATTATTAGCAACTCTCGTAGATAGGAAGGTAGCGTCACGTCTACCTAGTGCTTCCAATGCCAATCTAATTGGCTGAAGGGCTACGTAAAGAATTTTGTCTACCTCAAGATCGTTATCTGTAATAAGATAAGAAATAGCTATTTATTAAGCTTTCAAGCTTCGTTTCAGTTGAATTCCATCGCGTTTAAACATAAATCAACAGTTGAAGTAACTTTTACTTTTGAAAATCCCTGTTGATTTTTTCCTGAAGAATCCCATTTTTTACGGGTGATTTAGGGAATGCTTCAACTGCTTTTCGAATACGCTTGAGAACCTCACTGCCGTAATCTCAAAAAGTGACGTATACGCCATTTCACAAGAATAGTGTTAACGAGTTGTACTCATCGAAGGGAGCGGTTACCCTCCAATACCTTTTCCTAACTAAATCTGTCACATGTTGTGCATATGCATAATCGAGTTTCAGACATAGTAATCTATTTCCTAAAGGGCCTTTCATAAATTACGTAACGCTGAAGGGGAGGGTCAAGCCAAGTGTATATAAAAAAACCTTCCATACAAAAAGTGTTACGACGGGGAGGGTGGGGGTCCAAAATCACCAAATTTAGCGTTACGTAATTTTAGGAAGAACCGCGCTGGGTATACCCCGTTAGGCATAAGTACGTTAGGCATAAGTACGTTAGGCATAAAGACGTTAGGCATAAGTACGTTAGGCATAATGGACGTTAGGCATAACGGACGATAGGCATAATGTACGTTTGGCATAATGGACGTTAGGCATAAAATGACCCAAAGAACAGCCTATGACATAAAGAAGGCAGAATTATGCCAAACGTCCATTATGCCTAACGTACATTATGCCTATCGTCCGTTATGCCTAACGTCCATTATGCCTAACGTACTTATGCCTAACGTACTTATGCCTAACGTCCTTATGCCTAACGTACTTATGCCTAACGTCGCGGACCCGTCAGCGCTGTCAACATTCGCCGTCATTTAGAGTCATTTAGAGATATTTATACAAGATGTCACAAATTTCAAGAAGGATAGCTTGATTGTAACAAAGTAATCAGACAATCTTCCAAATTTCACCATCACTCAGGCTCCGTCTGTCGTTGATGCTACGATGTGTTTATCTTTTATACCAAAACTGTTTAATCATTATTTTGACCATCTCCATAATCCTTTCAGCTGGAAGTGATCTGTGTATTCTGCCCTGTCGAAAATTAGAAAACGATCCGTCTCCAAAATAAACATTAACATTTACATAACAACGAGCGGCTTTGACTGGTCCATTCATATAATGTTTGACAGCGCAGTTCACCTGATTCAACACTGTCCACAAGTTCATTTCGCGTTTGTGACTTAGCGTATTCGTAATAATCAGTTACCAACAGATGTTTTTGAACTGGGCAAAGAATATCCATGCATTGATTTCCTTTTGTGATCGCACTTAAGGTCACTCCTGACGGAATCAAAGTTCCAAAGTGCTCGCGTTTTCGGGGGCACACCACTCGATTCAGAGGCGGCGCACAACTGTCATTTTTGTTGATTTAGCTTTGCTGCGTCGCAGCATGCGTGAAACAATAAAAATGACAGTTGTGCGTTGCTTCTGTATCGAGTGGTGTACCACCGAAAACGCGAGCACTTTTAAACTTGGATTCCGTCATCAGTGACCTTAATGAAAATCCGTTTTCTGCTGCCAGCCGTGTCACGATTTCCACTAGTTATTGACATTTGACAAATTTCATCATAGATGGATCACTGGAGCATTCACAGTAGAAGTTTCGTCCTTTGTTGCAGAATAACTTTCACAGCGTAAATTTCAAATCTGTTCCATGTTTATTCGTCAACTTTCGAAGCAAGCCGATGTTGCGCTACTTGAAGATCCTTTGCACAATAGGAATTTGTTGGCATTTCTGACATCGTGCTCTTTCGCGATCATTTTCCCGAAGTATTTCCAAATTTCCGCCATGATCTTTGATTTGAATTATGTATTTACAAAAAAAAGGCTAAGAAAATCTCAATCATGTTTTATACTTTAACTAATGCACAAGAGAGGCACTAACACCGCTACAGGGTTTTTTTTATAGTTGTTTACGGGATTTACGGGATTTTGGAAAATAATTCCCTGGATTCGGGAAAAACATAAAAATCCCGGAATTTTTTGTCCCAGGATGGGTTTTGTAGTTAAAAATTCTTGCTGATTGAAACCCATGCCTTAACACATGCAATATTGTAGTAAAATCTCATTCGCCAGTTGGTTGTACACATGACAAAGTTCACTCATGCATGTGCCAAATTGTATACTGAGTTGGATCGATACCGATTCACCTTGCAACTTGCTTGACATCATATATTACTTTTGACACGTTCCATGTCTCCAATAACTCTGCAATCTCGCTCAACATTAATAAAACATGTGTCCCAGTATTTGCTATTGTGCAACAATTAAACTCCTGTTCGAGTGTTAGGTCATCAAGAATGGTTCCGTGCCCCAAGCCCATTTCCCTTGAACAGATTCTTTAGAAAAGATTTCCTCGTTAACAACCCACCTGTAGGATGTAAGGTGGGTGATTACCGCAAAAGTTGCAATTTATAATGGGACGCTATCTTGATTGACCCGTATCCTGGTCCGATTGGTTCCGATCGGGGCTTTCCTTCTGCTCTGGTCAGTTCAAGCTGGACCACCTGTTCGAAGTGATGCGATTGCGGACCCGGTCATACTTGCGAATCAATCGAAGCGATTTGCTGCGACGCGATGAGGTTGGTAATTGATTCTTCGTTTTTGACCTAGAATAACAAACAAACAATCGAACAAAGTTGCTACGAGTGTGTATATAGTGCCATGCCGAGTGGGTGAAAAGTGGAATATCGTGGAAAGTTTTTCCGCCGTTGTTGTCACGCGCTACGAGCGATGTTAAATCCGTCTAGACCGCGCCGTGCCATCATGATGCGAATTCCTCTACTTTTGAGGGGTTTACTGTTTTCAAAACGAAGAATATTGTGTGTGATGTGTGCTTGGTTAAATGGGGCACTTCAAGCGAAGAAATACTCGGGGAATCGTTTAGTTATCTGTAGTGGTGGACAGCTCTAGTTTGTATTTTCACGGTGTATTTGAGATGCACTGTCAATTATATAAACCAATTTTTGATTATTTATAGGACATTGCTTTTGAAAGTGTAATCAAATCATAATTAATGCTATACACAAAACTACGCTGAAAATCGGATTCTTAAAAGTGTAAGAAACTATTCTACTAGACACACCGTGACCGAGCTGAACCGTTCGTGCCCAAATATATTCCATGATCAATTGGTTGCACACCATTTGCTGTAGGCCAAAGGGACGGAGCGGAGACAAAATCGAACACCAATACCACCGGAAGCATCGATTTTTATAGGCCAATTGAAATTCTTACGGTTTTTGGTTTTCTGGTGGATGACTGCAAAACTGAGGCAATGATATAAAATGTAAAAAAATACAGAGCCGAACACCTTTGCAATAAGAATAAAATTTTCTAAAAAAAATTGCGTGAATAATCTGCTATTTTACCGATTTTCTATGCGATATTGTTAAGGAATTCCACAGCATATTATTCCTTATTTCCGAGGGGAAATTGCTCAAAATTTCTATGAAAATTGTCTTTAATTTTTACTTGAAATCCTGTAAATATACCGAAATTACAACAGACGAATTTCGCGCCAACCCTTCTATGGGGCTGGCAGCACCATCTCAGAATCGAATGAAACTTGGTGGGCATAAAGATATGGTATTTCTAAGCCACCCTGCATACTTAGTTTTTCGTTTTTCAAAAATTGTCAAGAGTAACATTTGATGAGGGCCAATTTTTTTTTCATTGATTTTTTTTTTAATCGACGTGACTCTAAAATGACAAGACTTTTAAAAAAGTGTTATATGGCGGACTGTCGTGAAATTCCCAGAAGTTTCTTGAACAAATATCAAAAAATAAAATACTGATTTCTACACTGAAAAATTAGTTTAAAAAATTAAAATCGATATTACAAAAAACCTCATTTTAGAAATCGATGAAATTTTTTCTGCAGATAGGTATTTTAATTATCTAACTTTTCTGGGAATAATGTTCCTGTGACATATTTAAGGAAAAAAAGTTTTTCTAACAAAAACTTTTTTCCTTATTGAGTGAAAATTTATCAGCGTGCGTTATGCCTACAACGCCAATTATAGGTTCAGCAGCCTATCATATACCAACGACACATTTTGGGCGTATAAAAATTTGTTTGGGAAGCAGTTTAGCATAATCTAACATAATTGTGGACCAACATTTGAAAAGGGTTTATGTTTTATTTGACTTTTTTTATCGAAGTAACTTAAAAACAATTACAAAAAAAAATACTTTGAAAACGGGCAATGTTGCTGAAACAAAACTGAAGTGATATTTAATTGTAATAGTGGAAAAGAAGATGTTGTTTTTCACCAAAAGCTAACCACTGAACGGTGTAATTTAGAAACCGTTATAAAGCCTCTTGTACTGTTAGATTTTTCTGAAAATTATTCATTCATGCAATGGGTCTGGGGGTGAGAATGGCTCATCGCTCTCACCGCGAGCATGGAGGGCGTAGAGCAAAATCGTTCAAAAAGGTCTCTTATATTTTTGCTTTCTTGTCCTCAGATACATCCATTCTACAAGCATTCTAAGTAGTTGAAACAGTGACCCATTCTCACCCCCATTTGACCCATTGTCACCCCCGACGACGATACTCAACAAGAGTTTGATGAACTTTTCAAAAAAGCAAAAACTATATAGTTGGCAGCTTCATTCTTTTATACCAATCGCTCATAATAAAATCCTGGCTAAAAATATTCCAACTCAGATGAAGACCAAAAAGTCTTTGAATTGTTCGACTAAGTTTACAAATTAATGAGTATTCAAGTAGAAATAAGAATTAAATGTAGTAACAAATAAAATGGAAGAAAAAATTAAAAAAATGCGGAAAATTTATTATACTTTATATGTGCGTTTACCGGAGATCCCCCCAATTTGTTTTTGCTAAACCAATTTTAATCTTTACATTCATTAATTTATTTTCTCGGTCAACGAAACGCTCTTTTATGTTTCAGACTTCATAGTTCAGACAAATTTACAATAGTCCATCAAACATCACAATTTTGTAAATCTGGTTTTGTGTGTAACATTGATATAAGCAATCTAGGAAAATATACGCCCTTTTCAAATGTTGGTCCACATTAATGTTAGATTATGCTAAATTGCTTCCTAAACAAATTTTTATACTTTCAAAATGTGTCGTTGGTTGATGATAGGCTGCTGAACCTATATTTGGCGCTGTAGGCATAAAACACGCTGATAAATTTTCACTCAATATGGACTTGAAAAAAGTTTTTGTTAGAAAAACTTTTTTTCCTTAAATATGTCACAGGAACATTATTCCCAGAAAAGTTACATAATTAAAATACCTATCTGCAGAAAAAATTTCATCGATTTCTGAGATGAGGTTTTTTTGTAATATCGATTTTAATTTTTAAACTAATTTTTCAGTGTACAAATCGGTATTTTATTTTTGGATATTTTTCCAAAAAACTTCAGGGAATTTCACGGCAGTCCGCTATACAACACTTTTTTGTAGCTCTTGTCATTTTAGAGTTACATCGATTTTTTAAAAAATCATGAAAAAAATTAGGCCCTCATCAAATGTTACTCTCGAAAATTTTTGAAAAACTAAGTATGCAGAGTGACCTAGAAATACCATATCTTTATGCCCACCAAGTTTCGTTCGATTCTGAGATGGTGCTGCCAACCGCTGGTCGAGTTGGCGCGAAATTCGTCAACAAGAAAATGTTTGGATCTTTTGCTGCAAATTCCTCAAAATTTTCAAGGATTTTTTTTTAATTTGTAAATACCTAAAATGCAATCTCCCAAGCAGCAGCACTTATATTCTCGATTTAGTACAACGGGTTACGGTTAAGATTTGACGAATTAATATCGCTTTCATTGTTTTTTGGTCTATGCTGGGGACGACGAAACTTTGGTCGGGAATTCTTGTCGCTACCCTCTTGCAGAACTTTTAAATTCACGATCTAATCATTATTCAAATCTGCATTAAGTTAAACTGAAATAATATAGAAATAGGTCTAAAATTACTTTCTCGCGAAATGCTGAAGTATTTTCTCATTTAATATATGCTTCTAAAGTTGTGCGGCAAGTTCCAATCGGGAATCACCTTAACTAGTTATAGAATGGCAAAACGGAAGAAGCATCGTCGATGATATTCCAAAAGAGATATTTGACCATTTCCATTTAACTTCCTGAACTTGCAAGGTGCTGGACAACTTATGCAGTGTTGTCTGTGTTGTTTACGACAGGCAGTTTTATGTATTTTACAAAAATGTGATTCCTCAAAGGTTAAAATAGTTCAAACCAGTTGGACCAAACCAAATGATTTATTTAACATTTTTTCATCTCGATGCAACACGGATGCAACCAACCGACGAGGTAAACTTTTGGCGAATTGGGCTAGTCGCCAGTCCGGAGCTGTGATTCTTAACTCCGCCGTGCCATTATTGTTGATTGTTGTTGCCACTGGTGGTGGAACAGTTGTTTGCCTCCCCCATTCGCGGCTTCTCCCACGCCACGCCGCGTATAACCGAATGCCTATACAACAGGACGGGTGTGCTTTTCCGGCACAACCGATAGCCTCCGTTCACTCGCGCTCATTTTATTGCAAATCTTCAATGAGCATTATTGGACCACACGGCTGCAAAAAAGCATGGATGTACCAGTAGTAGTTTGATTGTGGTTGTGGTGTGGGTGGATACCAGGAGCCAAGTGATGATATGCATATCCGTTTATTTTTATCATTGTTGCTATTGAAGAGTATTCAAGTTTATGGAAAGAGGAAAAACGTCTTTTGGAAAGATTTGCACTTGATGTCAAGCAAATTAATAAAGACATAAACCCGATTTTTTTACACCGGAAATGCGTTCCGTACAAAAAAAAAGTTTGTTGTTCAAAATTCTAAAATACGCGCAAAAAACGTTAAATGATTGCTCGCCATATTTACAAAAAAAAATGTTTTGGTTTTTCTCCGACTGTTTTAAAAGAATCTGTGTTAAAACAGAATTAAAACAGAATTGAACTGTGAATCGAGTGTTACATACAATGTCCCACTAACTTTTTCTCCTTATCCTAAATTGGCTAAATTGATTGTGACCTGCATCGTTAATCTAAGAGTTGATCGGGAAAACCAACATAAACAGAAAAAAATCCTTGAATTAAAAATCTGCGGTAAATATGCGCAATTTGAAGACCTGATTTTACTCTTCTTGTAAAAATACAGCAACAATCTTCAAGCTTCATCACAATCTCAAGCATTTTTTCTCATTTTTTTTTTAATTTTTTTTATTTCAATTTTATAATATACAATATGATTATTTTAACAATAAGAGACGTATCTCGGGACGTATCTAGGTTGTGAAAAAATGGTTGTTTTGTATATTGAAATTTGACTATAGTCTTCCCAGTCAACACAAGATCGTATATGATGCCGTATAAGATGCTGAAGTGGAGGCGATATAGGTACCTCCCGATACAACATGTACGTATATCGCCTCTACTTTAGCATCTTATGATGCATAATGTTCTATGTATTTAATCTTAATTCCATGAATCATGTACTTATTTTCTCTAGAACATGTCGCTTCAAGATCCATGGATCGATTGTCATATTTGCCATTTATATCAGTCCAATGTGGTTCCAAAACTGATGAAGCAGTCGCTAAATCGACAGATGAGAACTTAACCTCGCAACCAAAGAACGATGTTTTTGGTTCCATAACAAGAATTGCAGAATTGCTCTCAATTGATATTTTATGATGGACGGGAAGCATAAGGCTTCTTCGATCAAAACAAAACAAATTGCTCGTCACCTGATATTATTATTATTATTATTTATTCAGACTAAGGCCGAAGTGGCCTGAGCGGTATATAAGAGTCTTCTCCATTCAGCTCGGTCCATGGCTACACGTCGCCAACCACGCAGTCTACGGAGGGTCCGCAAGTCATCTTCCACCTGATCGATCCACCTTGCCCGCTGCGCACCTCGCCTTCTTGTGCCCGTCGGATCGTGTCAGTTTATCCGTGTCCGTGTCAGTTTATCCGGAAATCCGTTTTCGTGCATTAGCTGCCATAGCTGGTCCCGATCGATTGTATCATATGTGGCTTTGAATAGATAATGTGTGGGCACGTTGTATTCGCGGCACTTCTGCAGTGCATTAGCTGCCATAGCTGGTTCCGATCGATTGTATCATATGTGGCTTTGAATAGATAATGTGTGGGCACGTTGTTTTCGCGGCACTTCTGCAGTACTTAGCGAATGGCGAACACCTGATCCGTGGTGGAGCGTTCGCCCATAAAACCCGCCTGGTACTGCCCCTCGAACTTCCTTGCAGTTGGTGCTAGTCGACGGCATAAAATTTGGGAGAGTACCTTGTAGGCGGCGTTCAGCAATGTGATTGCGCGGTAGTTGCTACAATCCAGCTTATCGCCCTTTTTGTAGATGGGACACACGACACCTTCCATCCACTCCTGCGGCAAAACTTCCTCCTCCCTAATCTTGGTAATGACCCAGTGCAGCGCCCTAGACAGTGCCTCATCACCGTGTTTAAATAGCTCTCCTGTAGTTAGTCAACCCCATGGGCTTTGTTGTTCTTCAGCCGGCCAATCTCCTCCTGGATTTTCTGGAGATCCGGAGCCGGTAAAATTATTTCCTGCGCGCGTTCGCCCCGGTCCATCACTATACCGCCATCTTCGTCTGCCACATCGCCATTCAGGTGTTCTTCGTCGTGCTGCCACCACCTTTGGATCACCTCACGCTCGTTCGTAAGAAGGTTCCCGTTTATGTCCTTACACATATCAGACTGTGACACGTGGCCCTTACATGAACGGTTTAACTTCTCGTAGAACTTTCGTGTGTTATTAGCGCGGTACAGTTGCTCCGTCTCTTCACGGTCTCGATCTTCCTGCTGGCGCTTTTTCCTCCGGAAAATCGAATTGTCTGTTCCGCGCCTGTTTATATCGTGCTTCGTTCGCCCTCGTGCGGTGTTGCAGCAATCTCGCCCATGCTGCATTCTTCTTTTCCACTAACTGCTCACATTCGCCGTCATACCAGTCGTTTCTCTGATCCGGGGCACCGTGCCAAGTGCAGCGGTTGCGGTGCTACCAATGGCGGATCAAATATCTCTCCAGCCATCTTCAAGAGACGCTGCGCCTAGCTGCTCTTCCGTTGGGAGTGCCACTTCCAGCTGCTGCGCGTATTCGTGGGCTAGTCTACCGTCTTGTAGCGGCCCAATGTTAAGCCGCGGCGTCCGACTTTGACGCGTGTTGTACACCGTCGAGAGTTTTGAGCGCAGGCATACCGCAACGAGGTAGTGAACGGATTCAATATTCGCACTGCAGTAAGTGCGTACGTTCGTGATGTCGGAGAAGAATTTACCGTCGATTAGAACGTGGTCGATTTGGTTTTCCGTTTCTTGATTAGGTGATCTCCAGGCCTCGTGGATATTTTTGCGGGAAAAGAAGGTGCTTTGGACTACCATTCCGCGGGAGGCTGCGAAGTATTCTGCATTGTTGGCCGTTGTCATTCGATACGGTGTGCAGACTATCCGGTCCGATGACCGGTCTTTTCATTTCCTCCCTTCCTACCTGTACGTTCATGTCACCGATGACGATTTTGACGTACCGCAGTGGGCATCCATCGTATGTCTGTTCCAGCTGTGCGTAGAACGCTTCTTTCTCCCCAGTCAACACAAGATCCTATATGAAGCCGTATAAGATGCTAAAGTGGAGGCAATATAGGTACTTCCCCATACAACATGTACGTAAATCGCCTCCACTTTAGCATCTTCTACGGCATCATATACGATTTTGTGTTGAGTGGGTCGTCGTCGGGTCTCTCTTCGTGTGGGCAGTGCACATTGATGATGCTATAGTTGAAGAAACGGCCTTTAATCCTCAGCTTGCACATCCTTGCGTTGATTGGCTGCCACCCTATCACATGATGGCGCCTCTTACCCAGCACTATGAAACCGGTTCCCAGCTCGTTGGTGGTGCCACAGCTTTGGTAGAAGGTAGCCGCTCGATGCCCGCTTTTCCACACTTTCTGTCCTGTCCAGCAAGTCAAAGTTGCGGGGATGTAATACATCGAGTCGCATTATCTCTTATATTGTTCGTAATGATTGGTTTTCCAGGCGGCTTATTGGGCCGGCGCAAACCTCCTGTCTCGTCGGAGGGCCGTCGTGTCAGGGCTGTTTAGCGTCCCACCTAACACCAGGACTTGGGCTTGTGCGCTTTGAGCGGCACACAGTCGCTTTGGTGGGGCCTACTTGCGGATACATGTAGCTTTTTATAGAGGTTTAACAGGGCCCACTGTCAAACCCCACCACATCCTACCCTAGTAACATTTTGGTTTTATGCTGGTTTCATAACACTCTTGATGAGTAAATTATGGTCTTCAAGAGCGTTACAAAACTTAAAATGTTACTTGGGTAGGCAAGCCCCACAACTCGCAGATGGCCTGGGGAGGGATCGTCAAGCCCTTGGACATAGTCCCTGCTGCCCTGAATATGTACGTTATGTGAAAGATATTGTTTTGGAAAATGTATTGGAGGTAACCACTTTCCCTACCATGGAACTCGAACCCATGACCCAACAGTATATTAGTATATTTTTTAAGCTTTGCATATACATGTTTTTATTCTGCGATCCATCGGTATCTGTTTCCAAATATTTTTGGGGTAATGGCTTTCGGAGTACTGTTTTTTTGTGAATCTTTTAAGAATATACCGGAGCAGTTAGGATTTTTTCGGAGTATACTTTAAGGAGGAGTTTGTTCAAGGGAATTACTTGGATAAGTACAGAAGAAGTCCAAAACGATTTTCCAGGAACTTCTTGGGATAATGTTTTGGGAAACACCTGGAGTCATTTTCTGGAGAAATTCTCAATTGGATTTCCATATGTATTCCTAAAAAACTACCGAAGATATTTCCGGAAAATTTTTGAATTAGAAATTCTATGTGAGATTCGGAAGGAGTTCAGTGTAAGTTTCTGGAGAGTTCTCAATGTAATTTATGAAAAGTTCTTGAAGGAATTTCTGAGCAGATGGACATTCTAAGGTACTTTCCGTAAAAATCTAAGTGATCGCCAGGTACCTACCATAAAAATTATCAAAACATAAATAAACAATAGGACAATTTCTGTAAAAAATAAACATAAACCAACAGAATCGAGTTAATATCCCATCTAGAATATGATCTTTTAAAGAAATAATCATTTGAAATAATACAATAATAATTAAACTTTTATAAGAATCAATAATGTTTTTGTAAGTACCTACCAACATTTTATATTGATTTGTTAGAATTAGAAATAAGAACGTGAAGCAATTGCCGGTTGCTTTCCATTTTCACCATAATGGCGGATGCTATAAATTTTTTGAAAAGAACTGCTTCCAGACACTGAACTGAAATTCCCATGTAAGCAAACGTTGATATTCTTGTTACCAATGACATCCATTGAGTTGTTTATTTTACTATCAACAAGCAAAATTTGCGCAAGATTGATGAAATTCCTTTCAAATAATTAGAAATTTGCTAATTTTCTTTTTCATTTCAGATAATATTTCTGAGTATGAGTCGAACTGAATCTCAACTAAATTTCAACAGTTTTTTATATTTTTGATACCAATATTATATGTGATGACTGAAAGTTTCCCGAAGTGAAGTATTTTTCACTTCTTTACAATCAAGGCTTCCTCAAATCTTTGCGTCCAGAATTTTCACAATATGGAATAACGATCAGCAGAAACACAAAACAAAAATTTCCATAATTCAACAGAAAAAAAAATCGTATCAAAACAGCACTACGCCTTTATGATTATTATCCACACTATATATATCAACGTATTCTTCACGTATATATATTCTATAGAAACTCTTCACAAATCTTCCTTAGGTCACAATAAAAAGCAGCTCAACGAGTGCATTTCCGATGGAAAATTCTGTCGGCTCTCCCACCATGCTTATGGCGTTATTTTAAGCCAATGAAGAACGAATAAATTCCGAAACGAATTGTTACTTTTTTGCGACTGGTTTTTACTTTATGAAAACTAAGCGTACATATAATCAAAACACAAATCTGATAAAATTATTATACACGACCTTACCATTTAAACTTCTTCAAAATTAGCTACTCCCAAGTCAGCAGAGGATTAAATTGAACACTGAACATCTATTTGAAAATACGTTGAGAATATAGAAACAATTTTTTTGAAATATAATTATAAATCAATTGCCTCACTCCAACCAATACTTATTCTTCCCAATGGGGTTTAATTAATACTTCTGCCATTACCTATTTTCATTACCCCCAAAACTCCACCAAAACTAACAAAAACAAAATTTTGATAAGACCGGGGAGTCTGTATGGGAACCATCTCCCTTTCGGGTGGGTGATTGTCTTATGGACATTAGCGAAAAAGTACCAATTCATTCCGGAATTCATTGATTCGTTTATTCCTCGGAAGTACACCATGTTGAAGCTGTTTTTTAATGTGACTTGAGGAAGATTTGCGAGGAGTTCATCAGTGAGGGATTACGTGGAAGAACAAAGAGGGTCACGAAATTGTGGATAAGCGTCGTTTTTGAAGAGGTGCAAATATGGTTACGGCTAAGCATCAATCTCAGCATATTTTAAAATAAAATCTAAAATGGAAGAAAAATAAGCAGATTATTGAATGATTTAAATAGAATTTTATCAATCTTGCGCATATCTCCTTGTTGATAGTAGAATAAACAACTCAATGGATGTCATTGGTAACGAGGATATTAACGTTTGTTTAGATGGGAGTTCCAGTTCAGTGTCTGGAAGCAGTTCCTGTCAAAAAATTTATAGCATCCGCCATTATGGCGAAAGTGGAAAGCTGGATAGTAGTTTGTGCAACAAGTTGCAAAAAGATGAGTACGTCAATATCCAACGAGGCTTGCCGAGTTGAATAAATATTACGAGTGCTGAAAAAATCGAGTTTTGCAACGAGTTGCACACGATATTTTTTGCAATGACAAAAATGGACTTCAATTTGATAAATCTGTACCATTGTACAGTCTAATTAACTCCACATGATCATTCTTGCCAACAAATTGTCTTGCTACAGAGAACAATCAGATTCCATTTTACCGTGCCACATTGCATAGTTCGATAAGCCGTGAAGCGATAGATGTACTTGCCTTTGGACATTTTTAATGTCATGTCCATCAAACTATTTCATTTATTACGCAACGCAGAGCGCTTACTCAAGCTAATTCAGCAAAATGTAGTCATGTAACTACTGTTCTGATGTTGGTTTTTCATTATGGCACCCAAATGAGTGTTATAATGAATATTATGCAACCCATTTGAGTTGCATAATGTTCATTAAAGCACCCATTTCGTTGGAATGGAAAAGTAGGCCGTTTTATCACTCAACCATTCAAAATATGTATAGAGCTCTCGGACTGTGCACTTTGAGGTTGGAGAGCAAATTCCATGTTTCCATCCATTGGTTCCTTGTGCAATTGCGATTGTTTTTGTCAACCACGGAGTAGCAACTACGAAATGCGCGGTCATCATGCTAATGCTCATGTTCGCTTCATGCTGGACAGATGAGTTAATTGCAAAAAAAAAACCATTATCTCCTCTCTGGTACAGTAGCACTTTCCCAGAAAATAATGGCGTAGAATGACAGTCCAAGGTCATTACACGGAAATCAAAAATGTTTATTAAACAGAATCTTCATTGCATTTCTCTAAGTAACTCAAAATAGTATATTTTTGAGGCTTTGCAAATACATATTTTCTGTCTGCGATTCATCGGTATATGTTTCCAAATATGTTCGGGGTAATGGGTTTCGGGGTGCTGTATTTTTTTTATGAAATCTTTTAAGAATATACCGGAGCAGTTAGGATTTTTTCGGAGTATACTTTAAGGAATTCTGGGGGATATAAAAATAAATTTCGGACACAATTTTGGGGAATGAAGGGGTTTATAGAAGTATTCTTGAAGTGATTTCCGCGGAAATTACTGAAAGAACTTGAGGAAGAGAAGGATAAACAATTTGTGGAAAAAAAAGTCCTGGGGTGAAATCTGGGTGGAAGCATCAGGAATATAAATTGGAGAACTTTAGGAAGGAATTTTTGTAATAAGTTTCTATGGGAATTGCCGGGAGAATTTCAAATATGTATCATTTTCAGAGGAATTTTTATTTGCATTCCAGAGGGAATTCAAGGGAATTACTTGCATAATTACTGAAGAAGTCCAAAACGATTTTCCAGAGAGCTTCTTGGGAGAATGTTTTGGGAAACACCTGGAGTCATTTTCTGGAGAAATTCGCAATTGGATTTCCATAAGTATTCCTAAAAAAACTACCGGAGATATTTCCGGAAAATTTCTCGGGGTTGGGTAGGAGTAGGATTAGAAATGTGACATTCGGAAGGAGTTTAGTGGAAGTTTCTTGAGAGTTCTCAAGGTAATTTATGAAAAGTTCTTGAAGGGATTTCTGATCAGATGGATATTCCAGGGTACTATCCGTAAAAATATAAATAATCGCCAGGTACCTACCAAAAAATTAACAAAACATAAATAAACAATAGGACAATTTCTGTAAAAACTAGACATAAACCAATAGAATCGACTTAATTTACCATCTAGAATATAATCTTTTGAAGAATTAATCATTTGAAATAATAAAATAATAATCATACTTTTATAAGAATCAATAATTTTTGTAAGTACCAACATTTTATATTGATTTGTTAGAATTAGAAATAAGATATTAAAGCAATCGTCGGTTTGTTCCTTAAAAATAACTTCGGTTTTGGCATAAATGTGAATTTATAACCGGTCCGGTCCATCACCGAGACTTGTTCTGCGAAGAGTGTGGATACTCCCCGGTATTCGCAGCTACCAAACCAATCCACCAGAATCATCAGAGTTCACTCAAGGCAAGTTTGATATCCTTCTAATTGAATAGGTTCCCTTTTTTGGCAATATTTCGCTAGTGTGGCGTCGGTAAATAAAAATCCGTACCTTTCAACACCGTCCGTGACTTGGTCCGTCGACTGGCGGCGACGGCGGTGGCACTGGGTTCGGCTGGATGGTCGGTTTCTGAACCTGTTTGTTTGGTTTGGGGGTGATATGAATTGGATTCGCCTTGCGTTGTTATAGTCGTTCCGCGGCCGATGCACCTCCCCACGGGCCTTGTCCTTCCTTGTAGGACGAGGCCCTCTCTAGGCCGCGCTGCTATCACTGTGTATAATAATAACCGTATCGGAATCGGTTTGGTATTTTTGCTGAAATGAAGCGAAGCAAAATTGCGCGCATCAGTAGTTTCAATATGACAGTTGGTACGATCGGACCATGTCTAATCCCGCAAAGCGTTTCCAGAATGTACAATCAAAATATGCGAAGTTTAATCCAGCCAAAGCGTCGGCTTTCGCGGCTGCGGCCGCCACAATGGGTGGCGATTCTCCGGAAGGATCGGTGTCGGATGCGGGTTACAGGACACCGACCCTGGATATGGTGTCCCTGGCAGCGGTCAACTCAGAGGTAAATGAGCCCGCTGGTCCGCGGAAGAACAGTACAGTCCGCAAGAACAGTACGGCGAAACTTGGCGGGGGAGGTGTCGGTGCTAGTAAACAGAGTGCTACGGTTGGGAAAAGTCCGTTTCCGTCGCGGCGGGGTGGGACCGTGGCCTTCCCTAGTAACCGGATCGAAGTTCACAAGCTCGCCACCAATTTGGTCACTTTGAATAGAAGAAAAGGACAGAAGAGGCACAAAGCATCATGGAAAGAGATTGTAAGGAATAATTTTTTACAGAAAGGCAAAATACCGCTCCTGCTTGCTGTCGAGGCTGGTAACCAGTCTATGTGCAGGGAGTTACTATCGGCACAAACGGCAGATCAACTGAAGGTGAGTACCCCCCCATATTGTCATCTAACCCAATCAAATTGCTCATTAAAACCATCCCAAAGAGAAAACACCACAATCCGAAACTAACCGGAAAGCCCCGTAATCGGAATTAGCTATTACGTAACTCGTGCTGCATTTCACCACACACAACTGTGCCCGCCTGTTACCATACACACATCGAGTGTTGGCATTCGTGAGCAGAGTCCCGCTTCCGAAATTGATGAACGTGCAAACATACATCGAGAATGGTGCCTGACGGAATAATATTTCCCTGCGCACCTCAATCAAGTGACTCCTTGACCCGCGTCCGCGAGTGCAGTGTGGTAGTGAAGCAATAAATTTCCGCGAACCGGCAACAATGTGTGAACCCAACTGTTACAGTGTGCCTTTAACTGGTGTCCCCCGGAAAGGATTCCCCCGGCATTTCCACCCCGATCACCTACCCCAATCGGATAAGGGTAGGCGATATCAGATCCAAAAAATGATTTGAATAATATGACACAAAGAAACTCACGGATTTAATTTCACTGCTCAGAAATAAATGAGCTCTTAATAGAACTTTTTGTACGCCATAATTAGATGATCTGAAAATGTGTGTAGTTTACCCTTACAAGTGACTTCATTTGGGATTCCGATGCTGACAAAGGAATGCTTCTCCCCCATCCCCAGCGTCCCACACAAAGGTGAATCCCGGTGTGAAATTGGTGAAAAAATAATGGCCTCAATTTAGATTGCATGATTGCTTTCGGTCGTATTACTATTGGTGGTGCTGTACCTATAGGCCCGAACTGTCTACTCAAAGCGTAAACCTGCTGTTTTGCTGCTCAAGGATATCTGGTGGAGCGACAGCGACAGTGAGGTGATGCGAACGCTGCGCTGCTGTGGGGTTGTTTAAAGCGTTGCTTAGTGGGTTGGAAGTTCGGTGGCGGGGGTAGGTTCATAATTACGCTGCTGAATAATTGCGTCGAATTGTTTATGTTTGGCGAGGCTACTACCGTCGAAAACAAACTTGTGATGGATATCGACGATAGTTAAAATTAGGTGTTTTCGGCTGGAAAATTTGTGCATGAGGGAAGACCCATTAAAAACGTCATGCGAAAATAAAAAACAATTCAATCTACAATTCGGCACGGTTTTCATATCAAATCTTTGAAAAAATGCATAAACCACATAAGTGCACCTTGTAAAGATGTGTCGTATTTTTTAACGTTTTCCATTAGGGATATGTATATTTGAGTTGAATTTTGTTATCCTTATCGACGCAAAACAGTACACAAAATCGTTGGGAATCAATAACCATTCAATTGTCATTTTCAATTTTGATGAACAATTTAATCAGTTTAGAGATTCGTTTGTAGTTATGAATCATGAACTCCATTTATGATGCAAATGAATGTCGGAAAAGTTGGGTATCCAGAACAAATAGCAGTTATGTAGTTCAGATTACCAGAGTCATTTGGGTTTCGCTCGTTGGTGCAATGCCAAGATATCTTACCATGGAACAAAATCTAGTGTTTACTGATTCTTTGCTTACGGATAATTCACATCTTGTAGCTAGCGGTTCTTGATAGAACCGATGAAGAGCATGAATTATAAATTTTAATTGACATTTTACGCCTACCTTATAGTGAATTTATGTAAACGATATATATAGCCATCAGAAATTATGCTTTTAAACTTCATCAGGAATTGTGATTCTTCGATATCATATGCGAAAAAACGAGTGGGATAGCCGAGTATGACCGACTCTCAACTGTGATTTTCAGAACTAGGGTAGATCGTCCTATCGTTGTGGTATGCCCTAATGTTGCGGTAGTGTTAAAATAGTCAATTCTGGATGTAATAACATCGAAATAGCGGATCCACTAAAACTCTTCGAGTTAACCACTAGAACACCTTTGGTTTGACGAAATTCCATTTAAAATGATAAAAATCAACACTTTTCGTTAAAAAATGCGTCCTTTGAGCCTATGATTGCGGTAGGGCTAAGGTCCTATTATTTGGCCTAGTTTAAACCTGTGTACCTCAAATTTTAGACGAGTAGACCGTTTGAACCGGAAAGGATTTGACATAACGGTTCTCTTAGATAACGCAGAGATATCTCCTAGACATTAGTACCACAGCTCTACTAGATTTTTATTAGATACAATTTAGATATGGGTACCTCGATTCTTCTTCTTAGCATTCTTTTTTCGGCTTGTTTACAAAATAGTTTTTGTGGACATATTTATTTTAATTTTATTCTTTATTTTCTTTTTAAATATAATTTGTACATTTTTATGTATAAATAATAAATTTCTTAAAATATAAGTACATATTAAAATCGATTGGAAGTATTGGAAACTGCTGCATTGTGGGCAGTAAAGCCCCAAACGCAATACAACGGAACGTCGACGGAAACGGAAAATTTGACAGTTAGCCCATATATTTTCTGTCAAATTTGCCGTTCCGTTATATTGCGTTTGGGGCTTAATTAGCGATGGATATTCCTACGAAAATGTCCACTAAAACGGTTTTTCCCCGGCCCTGCTAAGAAGAAAAGAGCAGAAAAGCGGTCCATTTCGAATGGAGTCCTCGGAAGAAAGGATGGTATCCTGTTACAGTTTAAGAAATAATGCGTGGTGTCATTGTGTTCCGATTACACGGGTATACCTATCCAATTGGAGATTAAACGACAATTCCTAATATCTAGTGAAATAACCTCTAGGACTGTTTGTGGGAGCATCTTGATTGGATTTTTTGGGATGGGTGAAACAATTTTCGGAATTCTGGGAGGATTTATGGAAATTCTTTAATAAATAAGAGAAATCTTGTCAGGATTTTTACATTATAAAATGTATCCCGGAAACATTTATCCAGTTCCGTTTCCTTTCGTATTCTCTCGGAACTTCTGGGGAATTCTACCGGAACTTTTGTAGAAATTATTCGGGAATACCAGGAAGATATTTTTTGAGGAATTCTTTCAAAATTCATAGAGAAAAATCCCTGGACGGATTCACACGGAATTACAGAATGGACTCTGCCTGGAAATCTAGAAGTTTTCTTGGAATACCTAGAAAAATTATCTCGAAATTCTCGGAGGTATTCTCTCAAAATTTCTGATGGATTTCTCTCGGGGTTTCTGTAAAAAATCTCCCGGAACTTCTGTAGGATTTTTCCGGGAATTCTTGAATGAATTCTCCCTATATTCTTAGAGGAATTTCCCCGACATTCTTGGAGGAAATCTCCCGAAATTCCTTGAGGAATTCTCACGGAATTTGTGGACGGATTCTTCCAAAATTTCTGTAAGGATTCTTCCAAAGCTCTTTGGGGATTCCTCTCGGAATTATTGTACCAAATTTCTCGGAATCATTGCACTTTCTCGGAATTTCGGGGGGGACCCGGAATATCTATAAGAAATCTCCTTGCTTTTTTGTAGGAATTATTCGAGAGAATTCTTCCGAAATTCATAGAGAAATTCTACTCGGAATTCCAGAATGATTTTTTTTCGCAATTCCTGGACGAATTCTCCCCCAACTTTTGTAGGAATTATTCGGGAATTCCTGGAGGATTTCTCCCAAAATGATTGGATGGATTTTGCAGAAATTTATTGGGCAAACCTCCCGGAGCTCCTGAAGGGGTTCTACTGGTCTATTCACCATTCACTGTGTGGCAAATTCCTGTTAAAGAGACAAAATGGTGACAAATCTTTATGGAATATTTTGCAAATACAGAAAACACTTGCATCGGGTTGATTGTTGTAATAAAAGCCAGAGAGACATTCCACGAACTCAAAGCAAGCAATAACACGCCTAATTTTTCTTCCGAATAATTTTAAATGAAATGAAAACCGCTTCAACGGCAAGAACTGAAGAAATATTTCACCCGGCAAAATCTATTCTATGGGCGAGGGGATAGACGAAGGGCAAACATTGGCTAACGGTTCAACAATAAAATGTGATTCTGATTGATTCTGTTAAAATGTGCATTTGATGAGATGCAACCAATGACACCATCATAGGATTGGCGTCTTGATGAGGTAGATTCCTGTTCGCTTTTTTAGTTCGTTCGGATTTTAACAGTATATCAAATCTTATCGGCGATTCAAATCATGCGTGAGTTAAATCCCATCAGAATCATGGCCTAGAGAATCGCCCATGATTCGAATCGCGATTCGAATCATTGCTTGATTTTTGCGTGTTCTTCATTCTTGAATGCATTTAATTAACCTTCTTCGCTTAAAATAATGGCCAATAAATCCATATGTAAACAAAAAATACGCCTTGATTGCTTTTTGATGCTTTTTGAAGCGAAATCATTTTTCGGTGATTTAGCGAAACGGTGCAATTCTTTCCGAGAAACTCAAGCGCGATGCTCTCCCAACAGAATCACAAGAGTGTTAGCTCGTGCATGAAGCCTCGATGATTGAGATTTGAGTCTGATTCTACCAACTTTGGATTTTAGTGTGGGAGAGCCAGCGGGTTTGTTTTCGTTTTGCACTGAAAATGAATTTTTCACCTCCGCCTTCTTCTCTTCCATAAACTTGGCAGATTGGAGCACCTAGTAGTGTATTCATCTAGGATCTAGCATCTGGTTATTAAAATATGTTGAAATCAAACCCTTCATAGCACGAGGTTGGCAGATAAAATCACTTCTTGTAAGTGACATTTGAAATAATAACGATATGTACAATCGACATCTAATCAAGTTATATAAAGTAAAATACTAAATACTAGAAAAGCTGCTGGGAAAAATATAGTGCTTCTGATATCGGTTTGAACAATTTTTAAAAAAGAAATACAGGTCCTAACCTCAAAGATGACAGATGGACAAGTGGATTGCACATTAACTCCTTGCAGTGCTTGTGAACAAACGTCGGTCACTAACGAACAGATGGTTGGTTGCGATTTCTACAAGGGTTGGTTTCATTGCCGTTACGTCGAGGTGACGGAAGCTAAATTTGCTGAATCGAAGTGGTTCTGCCTCGCAGAGGAATGTCATAGCCGGAAGAAAGGTTCGAAGAAAAAGACGATCGGCAAATCGAAAACATCCGGAAATATCTTCGACTCCGATAAATCGAATTCTAAGTCGGATCGCCCGGTTGGTGCGAATATTTCGCGAATCATGCAGACATTGCGTGAAGAGCAAAAATCCAGAGAAGAAAAGTTGCAACTGGATCGTATCATGAGGGAGAAACGTATCGAGATGGAGGTGGGCTTCAAGAGAAAGCGTTTGGACATGGAGAGGCAGTTGAAAGAAAGAGAGATGGAATTGGAAAAATAATTGCTGGAGTATTCACTCGCGCGTGAGAAGGACCACTTGGATCGATTGAAGCAGATGAGACCTAATGAGACTAGAATACCAATCGCAGTTCGACGTTGTTCAATAAGAAATAAAGCTTATAGAAACGACTGATGATGTAAAACATCCGAGACCAGCGTGTCAAAATGTGAACTCTACATTTTTGGGAGAATCGTCTCGAACACCATCAGTTAAGATTGATTCGTTGAAGATTCCTGTCATACATAATAAGACGACACTAGACGACTACGATCGCGACGAAGATGGAAGTGCGATTGGTCGTTAGGAGACGAGATATCGGAGGATGAGTCAGACGAGGAGGAAACGGATTTCTATGGTACACAACCGGCGAGAAACTCAGCTCAATTAAGCTCTTCAAAAGCTCAGTTAGACAGTTAACAACAAGGCATGGAATCACTAGAAAACTACCCTTCTTCTCCGGCAGACATGAAGAATGGCCGTAGTTCATTAGAGTGTTTGAAGCATCGAAGGAAGCCTGTGGGTTTAGTGATATTGAAAACAATGTACGCTTACAAGAAAGCCTAAAGGGCTCAGCCTTAGAAAATGTTCGTTGTCAGCTACCACTTCCAAAATCTGTGCCAAGAGTTATACAGAAACTGTTTCAGATGTACGAAAGACCGGAACGGCTACTCCAGTGTCATCTTGATCGGATAAGAAGACTGTACGCACCGTAAGCAGACAACTTTGCCAGTTATGTCCCCTTTGACAACGCGGTGGAGCAACTGTGCGAGCACCTAAAGATGGCTGATCTAAAGCAACATATGATAAACCATGTTCTATTGCCAGATTTGGTAGATAAGCTACCGACCAGCGACAACCGCGAATGGGTGCGTTATAATAAGAAAAAGAAGAGCTAGTCACATTGTGTACACTTTCGAAATTTCTTTCGCGAATCGTAGCTGAAGCGTGTGAGGCAAACGTTTTCCTGTGGCCTAAATCTGATCAGAAAGCGGTCGCGTCAACTAAATGCACGAGAGGAGCATCCAAATGAGTATCGAAAGGAAGAGTTTACAATCACAACATTGCGAAAGGTGCATCTACGAAGGTGCTGAGAGGCACCAAAAGCCGTGGTCCCATTGTATGGACCATCGTTTGAGATACTGCAAAGCTGTCAGAAAACTGTTGCCGATCGATCGCATCAAGCTGGTAGAGCAGAAAAGGCTATGTAGAGTTTTCTTCAATGACCATGGGAGTGCGGAATGCAAATTTACGCTTCGATGCAGCGTTGTTGAATGCCAGCAATGCCACAATCCACTTTTGCATCCGACAAGTACCACCGTAATGAATACGCAAGTTCTTTCAAACAACTTTATTCTTTTTCGCAATCTACCTGTCGTTCTACACTGCGGACAAAAATCAGTGCACACATTTGCATTCCTGGATGAATGGCCGTCGGTGACGCTAATTGAAAGGCATTTAGCGGATATTGGCGGATATAATTGGCGCCAAAGAGATAAATCTACTACTGACCATCAACTGGACTGTGAAGGAATTACTACTCCCCTGGTAGTCTTTGGAAGCTACGGAGTTTGGGGAAAGATACGCATTTCTCCGTGATGTACCTTTCCATTCATATACAGGCAATCGTTCCGGATTACTATTCGGATTGATCCAAGTCATTGCTCCAGTAGAAACTAAGCTTGGTTCCCCTGGCGAACCAATCGCTGTTAATTCAAGACTGGGCTGGACCGTGTATGGTCCCCAAAAAAAGGAAGTTTCGAGAGAATCTTTTCTGTACCATCACAAATCAGTAGCAATCAGGAAATCTATGTTCTCATAAAAGATCATTACGCACTAGAATAATCTGTAGTGGCGACTAATCAGGAATCCAAGGAAGATGATATCCTTGAACAAACAACGAAAAGTGTAGGACCAGCTTAAGACAGGCCTATGGAAAACGGACATCTACCGATGGCTTTACGTCGTCTGGAACATCTGGAACGTCATTTAGAAAAAGAAGCCGGATCTGTACAAAAATGTTAAGCAACAAGTGGTCGAGTATCTACAGAAGAGGTATGCGCATGTGACAACCGCGGAAGAATAAGCCAAAATGGATCGTCGCAAAATGTGGCATTTGCCTCCAAATGTGATTCTAAACACAAAAAAGCCTGACAAAATTCGTTTAGTATTGGATGCCGCCGCACGAGTAGACGTCGTTTCATTGAATTCACGATTGCTCTACTTGGTTGCCAGATGGCTGCTCAACTACATGCTCTCTTCGCTAACTTCTGTCGTATGCCGTTTTTGAGAGCGACCAATCGTTTTCGGTGCAGACAACCGGGAGATGTACCACCAGTTGAAAATACACAAGGAGGATAAATCAGCACAGCTATGTTTCGGAGAAACCGAACGGAAAAGCCAGACGTCTACATAATGGACGTAGCTTTCAGATAATGATTTAAGGAATTAGGTTTCCAATGCAGAGGAAGTGATTCGAAGTCTCGGTGAGCAGAAGTCCTTGGCGGAAGTTAGCCTGAGCCAGGACAAAATCACAGAATCAGAGCGTGTCTTGGAAATCATATGGCACACTTGTAACGACACCTTGTTATTTTCTACAAATCATCGTCAGGATCTAGGAAGATTTCTTACAGGTACAGAAAGACCAAATATGCGAGTGGTTCTGAGTTGTGTTATGGGGCTTTTCGACTCTCAAGGCAACTTTTCTCTTTTCACGGTACATGGAAAACTTATTGTTCAAAACCTTTGGCGGCTGAGCTATGAATGGGACAAAGCTATTGATGACGCAAGTTGGTCAGAATGGATGCGCTGGACCGAGTTACCAGTTTTTGCAGAAATACAAATCCCACGCGCGTATTATGGTGGACATCGTTCGGATGAGCTTGATTCACTGGAGCTATAATTCATCCCTAGCTTGGAATTAATGGCGGCGGTTCCTGGAGCGAGGCTCACACGCACGATTGAGTCAAATCATTCTATACCAGTCAATCGCCGATTTCTCTGGATAGATTCCAAAATTGTTTTAAGCTGAATGCATTCGGATCAGCATACAATAAACATTTTGTGGCTTTTCGTAAAGGGTGATTCATGCTAGTACAATATTACCACTAAAGGTTCGGCCACGTTCACCGTGAGACAGTTTTTAACGAAATAAGACAACGTTTATATACGTTTCAAAATAACGATCAGCTATTTTCAAAATAACGAAGAATTGTACTTGCCAGGTGCCAGGTTTACAAGTGCTTTGTACAAACTCCAAAGGAACCTGATTGATTGACTGATTGCTAAACTATGTCCATTCAGTTCAGTCGGCGTAGATTACCTGGGTCCGATTGAAGTGCCTGTCGGGCGCAGAAAAGAGAAGAGATATGTTGCGGAGTTTACCTGTTTGGCTCTTCGAGCCATCATTTAAAGGTAGTCCATAGTTTGACCACTCAAGCATACATATCCGGCGGCTTTCCTGGAGGAATTCGGACGAATCCCTAGAGCAGCGGTTCTCAACCTGGCGTACTTGTACCCCTGGGGGTACCTACGTTTACCCCAGGGAGTAGCTCGGACATGAATGCGTAATGGCGCCTGTATTACAATTCCAATCAAAACCTATTGATAAAGTTTTGATATTTGTGTTTTTTTTTTCTTCAAAACTATGTTTTGTACAAAATATGCATGGCGACTAGTAAATCAATCATAAAAGATCAATAAAACAAAACGTTGAATGAGCAAATTTTAAAGAAAACTTCAATGCAAACTACCTTTTCGAAATAAAATATTCCATACTACGATATCAACATACTTCTGAACATAAATCTAACTAAAAGAGTCTGAAGGAACGGAAGCCTCCAGTTGAGAGGCATCGAGACTTTTTTCCAAGTTGCTTCGTTGCGAAAGAATTGAAAGCATACTTCTACACTTCTCGGAAGCTTCCATTCAAGTAGTTCGAAGCCTCCTTTCAAGAGACTCGTACCTATTTTCAAGAGGCTCGAAAGCATCCTTTCAAGCGGATCGGAAGCATCTATTCAAGAGGTTCATAAACCTACTTTTGAGATGCTCGAAAGCCGCCTTTCCAGAGATTCGGAAGCTTCGCTTTGAGTGGCAGCCTCCCATCAAGAGGCTCGGAAGCCTCCCATCAAAAGGCTCGGGAAGCTGCTTTCAAGAGGCTCGGAAGAAGAAGAAATTCTTCTTTCAAGCTTGGAAGCGTACTTTCAAGATGCTCAGGAGCCTCCTTTTAAGTGGCTCGAAAGCTGCCTATTTAGATGCTCGGAAGCCTCCCTTCAAAATACTCGGAAGCCACCTTTCAAGAGGCTTGAAAGCCTACTTCCAAGAGGCTCTTAAGTTTCCTGTCATGAGGCTCGGAAGCTTCCCTTGAATAGGCTCGAGATTCTTCTTTCAAGAGACTTGGAAGCATCCTTTCAAGAGGCTCAAAAGCCTCTTTTTAAGAAGCTCAGAAGCCTCCTTTCATGTGGTTCGAAAGCCTCCTTTCAAGCGGTTCGGAAGCCTTCCTTCGAGAGACTCAGAAGAATCGCTTCAAGAGGCTCGTAAGATTCCTTTCAAAAGGCTCGTAAGCTTCCTTTCAAGAGGCTCCGAAGCTTCCCTTCAAGAGGCACGAAATTCTTCTTCCAAGAGGCTTAGTAGCGTACTTTCAAGAGGCTCAAAAGCCTCCTTTTATGTGGCTCGAAAGCCGCTTTCAAGAGGCTCTGAAGCCTTACTTCGAGAGGATCGAAAGCCTCCTATAAAGAGCCTTAAAGTCTTGAAAGTCGCCTTCCAAGAGGTTCGGATGCCTCCTTTCAATAAGCTTGGAAGCCTCCTTCAAGAGGTACGGAAGCCTTTTTTCAAGAGGCGCGGAAGCTTCCCTTGGAGAGAATCGGAATTTTTCTTTCAAGAAGCTTGGAAGAATACTTTCAAAACGCCCAGAAGCTTCTTTATTAGTGGCTCGAAAAACGCCTTCAAAAAGTTCTGCAACCTCTTCTCAAGGTACTCGGAAGCCTTCCTTCAAGAGGCTCAGAAGCCTCCTTATAATAGGCTGGAATGCCGCTCTTCAAGATGCTCGGTAGTCTTCAATAGACAAAAAAGCTCCTGTATGAAGCTTGATGTATAAATTTACTTTGAATTGGATTTTTGCAAGAAATGATAAAAATTTCAGCCAACTTCCTGGAGAGTCATATTTCTCGTTAGTTTTCAGGTTCGTTTTTCATATATCTAATCTACGCTTATTTTCATTCATAGCGAAAATAAATAGGGGGTACCTCAATTAATGCAAAAGTTCGAAGTTCTCAAAAAAAAGGTTGAGAACCGCTGCCCTTGAAGAAAATCCGGTTAAATTCCAGAAGGAATATGTGGAGGAATGAAGAAATATCTGGAGGCATTTCTGGAGGAATATCGGTGGGAATTTTCGGATTAGGAAGAATATCCGGATGAATTCGTGGAGTAATATCCGGAGGATAATCTGAAGGAATATTTACAGGAATTCCTGGAGGAATATCCTGAAGAATTCTTGGAAGAACATAAGGAAAAATATTCGGAGATACCCCTGGAATAATATTAGAACGCATTCCTGAACTAATATCCAATGGAATTCGTGGAGAAATATCCGGACGGATTCCTGGAGAAATATGCGAAGGAATTGTCGGACGAATTTCTGGAGAAATATCGGAATGAATATATATTCGAACGATTTCCTGGAGCAAGGACGATTATTTAGTAATCTGCGTTCGATCATTTATTGATTTTTTGTGATTTTTTTCGTGGGGTGAAATTATAGTTTCATCGACGCTAAAGGTCATAATCAACTCAAACCCAACTGTGTAAAAAAAAAGAATCGGGTGTAGTAGTTTGTCAATAGCTCATTCCAGAGACTAAATTTTAAAATGTGTTGTATGACGAAGGTTTTTCTACAACTCTGCTGGACAGGTCGATGTTCGAATTTTACTTTTAAAGGCATTAGGAAGCTACAGTGACCGGCATAATAAAAAGCCCACTAACTGTTTTTCATACAAAATGGTCAACTTTGGAGATCTAGATCTCGATTGCGTGTGTACCAATTTTGCTGAAAACAAGGCCGATACAAATATTTAAAAACTATTTTGTCTCCCCCCCCTCGGATTTTTTTTGTTGCCAAAAAATAATATTTTGAGGGGGCAAAAAAATAAAATTCGTATTATTTTGAGAATTTTTAAAACATGCTTTAACAAATCCGAGGAGTTTTTTTGTTTTTTCTCATTTAAATATTTATTTTTTATTATCCCCCCCTTGACCGTTCGGAAACCAGTAGGACAAAAAGTCAATTAAATATTTGTAACGGCCTAACTTGAATTTTACCACACCTAAGTTTCGACCATATTGATTCATAGGGTAAAAAAATATTGCGGTAATACCAAAATGATTTTTTGGCAAAAAAATATTTTTCAAATATCTTGAATTCTATAGGTTGTAAACTGATGACTTATTCATCAAAAACGTAGCTACATACGTTTTTATCTTTTTAAACAGAATCAAGTGTAAATAATTTTTGAAATTAATTTTTATTATTGTTATTGAGTCTAATAGTCTTAACGTGCTATATCAGAGGTTCCCAAACTTTTGGATATGCGACCCACCTAGCAGAATCCCATATTGCTTGCGACCCACCAGGTACCAAATGCATTAATTTTGTGAAATTAGATAAAAATGAGTTCGCGTTAGATTGGACAAATTATAATAAATTGCTTTATATCCCAGCATTCTATTTCTAGTATAGTCATTTTTTGGATTGGATTTGGATGGAATTTGAATTGAATTTGGGTTGGATTTGAAATTTATTCAGATTGAATTTGAATTGGATTTCGATTTGATTAGGATTGGATTTGAAGTAGATTTGGATTTGATTTAGATCGGATTCGAATTGGATTAGGATTGGTTTTGGATTGGGTTCGGATTGTATAGGACTTCTTTCTTCTTGCCCAAATATCGTATAACAAAAAAAGGCCGTTGACCTCGTCAGGTTTGTTTTTCTTTAAATCATACAATCATTAGTTAGACCTTAATTCAAAATATGGAATAGATTTGTGGGACAAAATAGTAACAAAATTATGAATTAGGAATTGTCTTTCGCGACCCACCACTGAACAGCCCACGACCCCCCTGGGGGTCACGACCCACAGTTTGGGAACCTCCGTGCTATATGATTTAGTTTAATTTAGTATTGGTAGCTTTTGACGTTTTTGTTCTTCTTTTTATGTAAAATCATGTTTAAATTCAAAATTAAAATTTTGTTCGCGTCAACGAGAATACAAGTCGTCGATATGGTTTGTGTCTTGAGTACTTGACAGCTATAATCAATATGGCAACGAAACTATGTAATGTTCAATGTAGTAAAGTTAGCTCGATGTCTCCGAAGGCGCGAACTCTATATCGCCATTAGAAATTTAAATTGGCGCAATTGCTAAGTAACGGGTTAATTGTTGCAGAAGGTTTCTTGTTCAAGAACAAACTTAAACTCGTTCATTTCGCTTCCATAACGGCTGGCATATAGAAGTTTTGCGAGTTTTAAGAATTTCTATTATAGAGTTTGAGTAAAGTTCAGTTTGTCGAGGTAACTAAAGTGATTGGAGTGATTTTGTACGTGATTGTAATTAGCTTTTTTGTTCGTTCTTAAGATTTGATTCGATTGTCGATGTAGCCGACTCTCGCAAAGCTCTATTTTAAAAGTGTAGTGTACTAAAAAAGGTAAATTTTTGTCGAACTACTCGTTATCTATTAAATGTTAAATAATGTTTCGCGTTGGACTTCCAGCGCGTGGTGCTTTTTTGGTAATTTCCGTTCAAGTAGATGTAACAAATCTGCTCCGTGTTAAATAACATAAAGTTATATGTTGTTTTAAATTTACGCGTGCTGAAATTTTACAGTTCCTTATTTTATTTGAAAACAAAAAAAGAAGCAGAGCATGGGAATCGAACTGGTCTTCAGAGTGAGAGCCTAACTTGTTAGCCTCTCGGGTATTTCCGCTTCATAATATCGAGTCGATCAAAGTGTAACAGGTTAAGCGTTTTTATGGTTCGATAATTCTTCATCAAGTTGCACGATAGCTAAAATTTACATGACACGGAAACTCCTTCGAGATGGAATCGTTTGGGACTCAGTAAGCTGAATGCATCACAGATTTCTCGCCAAAATGTCCGAACATCGTTTAGTTATGGCGATGAAATGCTGCGACAGTACCGTTATCTTATTGGGATATTCGAATATATTTGTAAACGCTTATGTGAATAAATTAGGTTCCATCTGCGGTTTGCATGCAATGGAATGGGGTTTGTTTTGATTTGTTTTGACAGTCACGTGCTCGTTCACCAAGGTTTCCGATACAATCATGTAAAATTAAGATATATTGAAAGGAAAATTCAATCAATTTTATCATTTACATCACAGAAACTTAAAATTATGATCTGGTACACATTATATTTTACATTCAATTGTGAATTCCGTTGTGCCTAATTTTCATAATATTTTACTGTGTAGATACAAAATTGATCGCTCGCATCGCTCCTTTTGCTGATCTCCCATTGTAAGATTTGAATGGAATTTGGACAACTTGGTTGAGTAAAAAGGCTTTCTTTCGAAATTTAATTCGGTAACATATACTTTTTATTACACCAAAATAATCGTTGGTAAATTTCAATATTTTTGTCAGTTTGGTTTTGAATAATTCGGTTCAAATCATTGGAGAGAGGTACTGAGAAACAAACATTTCAGTTGTACAATAGTTCAGCATTTAGAAGTTAATTCAAATTTGGAAAATAGTAAGTCCACGAATTTTTCTAAGAACATTCCTTGATAAAATTCACAAAGATTGTCTGCTGGGATAAGCGAGATTCCTTCCCAATTTCAAATTATAGGCATTTTAGTTCAAAAATAGGACTCTACCGCGATAGAGTTTTCCTTCGACCTTAATTACTACTATGAAACTCGATTTATGCATATGCATAACATGGGATAGATTTAGTTAAAAAAAATGTATTGTGGTGGGGTTTAATCCCACATAAACCAGTACGCTAGACAGATGCTTTCCCAACTTAGCTTTGAAGAACTTCCGTCGTCCTCCGCAGTACTGATGGAATCAAATTCCCTGGTGTTGGGAAGCCGAGCTCTCGTAATCCATCTTCAGAACTAACTATCTCTCATGTGTTGTTTGTACAATGCCAACCAAGTAGGAAGAGTCTGGCTGCCACACACTTGCTTCATCAGCAGCTGCACTCGACTAAGTGGGGTTGAGTAAAGTTGTACCAGTCGGTTTTGTGAGGTTGTCCTTATGCATAATACGAGTTACAAACATAGTAATTAATAACCACTCCAGGTGGCTCAATACCCGGAATATATGTAATTAACGTTGAATGTACTGAACTCAATCTTGCTGGTTTTCACGTTCCACAAAAACGTTTCCTTATCTTATACCTTTCCCCTTAAAAATTCCACATCGTGGCACCTGTGAGAGATCGTAGAGTTCTCTGAATCGTTCCTCAGTAGGTGTTCAGCTTACAATCCTTCCCCTTTCTCGGCATTCGCAAGGGCGTGGCCAAGGAACTTTTCGGGTTGGAAATTTTCTCGACTTCGCTGGGCATGAAAGTATCATTTTGTTAGCCTTATGATACACAAATACAAAAATGGTAGTTTGGCTCAGAAACATTGTAGTTAATGACTGTGGAATAGCTTGAAGGCTGGTTTACAGTTCGGAAAACATGTCACGGGATTTGACTCCCACATATTTATAAAGGGCGGGAGTTTCGTTTTCCCGTGCCTAAATCTCTAAAATCTCGCCCCATTGAAATGCATTGGGGACCAAATCCCGTGACACGTTTTCCGAACTGTAAATAAAATACCCGGCTGTATATCATATTGGTTTGGCAAAGGATGTCTGAATAAACACATGGTCGGTCACACCATCAAATCGAGTACGATATCAGTACAAATTATATCGATTTGCTGTTTCGCTCAACCGACAGTTCGTTGATCTATTGATATTTATGTATTGCCATTGAGCTGACTTCAATGAATTATCGAAGTCGTGCACCTAAAATCGTACTGTCTCGTTATCCATAAAATTGCACAATATAAAAGCATCAGCTCGGCCCAAGTGTGTGTTAAATATGGACATTCCACCTATAACCACATCTACCGCATCGCGATACAACTATTTCGGGTTCATAGCGGGTAGAGTCGTACCGTTAGAAGCTCTGTACGTCTACACGCTAACTTTCATCTACTCAGTGACTGTATTGCCCTCTCTTTTTTTCGCACGGAAATTTTACTCAATTTCCGTCAAAAGCGGAAATTTTTAAAACTATGAGTACACCCGATTTTGACGGGAATTGAGTAACATGTCTGAGGGAAGAAAAGAGACCGCAATATAATTTCACTCAGTCACTGAGCAGATGAAAGTTAGAGTGTACGGTTGTAATGTTTGCCAAACCAAAAATTCAAATTCAATCTATTAGGGTGGCTTGTAGATCGCCACCGATAGGAAGACTTGAAACAATGAACACTTTTATATTCCAACCATTATGATGTCGAAATCTCAATTTACAATTTATTAAAATTAATTTAACAAACGAAATGAACTAGTTGATTCACGCATACTACTTATGAATACCATAGCACTAGTTACGAAAAATTCCGCTGAATAGAATTGCCAACAACAAATACCAAACGAAACTTAAAATTCCGATTTCACCTGTATTGGTCACCAGATGCCGAGTCGACTAAAAGGGGGAGAACCTTGAAAAATTCGCAATGACACCTGAACGGTAGCAACGCCGAATTCCGGTGCCTTTGCCTCCGAAAACCATGGCAGCAAAAGTTTGGCGCCCCGAAATGGGGGTGAAAATGAGGAAAGCGTTTGCATGCCGCGAGGTGTTGAGTAACTTTGTACCTCATTGTTGCACGGAAGTTCCACTTGAACTTGTTCGGCCGCAGCGGGACGTGTCTGATTCTGGTGAGCGGCAAACGAAATAGATTGGATGGTGATAGTTTCTAAAAACTTCTTTCCTCACATTTTCTCTACTAAATTTAACACGGTTATGCAAGACTGCGGGCTAATTTGTTAACAGCCTTGACCGCTGCCTTTCAGACTCAAACCGGCCATAATCTGATCCTGAAAATGTCAGTCCACAAATAGAGGCGTTAATGCATAGAAAATTATGCCCGAAATAGATGCAACCGAACAAACGATGATAATGAAAAACGGCTTGGATTTTTTATGATTAGTTTAAGAAGGGTTTCTGCTTTGCCATTTTTTCCCGGAGGTTGAAGCACACACGACTGCAACATACGTGCCACGAAATGACCATTCCTGTGTCTTAAGAAGCATGGCCTTATAGAAATTCATACAATGGTCGGCCAAAGAAAGTGGATCACCGTATCACTTTTTGCATTTTCATTCATTGCAGTGCCACTGAATGGGAGTAGGAAGACAAAGTGCTCAAATGACGGAAATGAATAGTGAGGAAAAACAGCTATCTGACCAAGAGCACTAAATACTAGCAAACATAGAGTTCTTTCACATTCATCTTCTACCAACATGGACTTGTTTTAGCCCAATCGAAACGGGATTTCCCAATTATGAAAAGTGATTTACGTAGCAAAAGATTTCAGCGTTCCATTAAAAGTTTTTTTTTCTGAACTTGACAGAGACATTAAAAATCGAGTTTTGGACACATGACTCCGTAAGAAAGTTGTCACGATGAATAATTTATTCAAGCGTTTCGATATCCACCACGCGGCTATGAAATCTCTGGTCAAAAAGCTCGAGAAGCACTAGACGTTCACTGACCTTCCGGAAAAAGAAAGAAAAGCAGGACCAGATGACCTGAGTTTTGACCAGATGGCAACCAATTTATTGAAAACCCGAGCAAATTTATGTCGTTTCGTGATTTGACAAAAAAGGCTTGATCACATAATAAAATAGTGCAGTTTTTGTAAATATTTTATATTTACATAAAACTAAACAAAAAGACATGAAATATATCATCAAACTATTTTTCGTACCGTTTTAAATTTAACAAATTTCATTTAAAACACATGTGTTTATTTTTGTTTTCATACAGTACTTATGTGGAATCGTTTACGTTGATGAAAATAGATTATCAAAATACACTTCAACGTGTAACTCATATGCCATCCATAGCCACAGTGGATCACGGTTCGTCAATATACAAATAACATGTTTCCCGTAATGAAAGGGTTCCAGTGGAAGGAAAGAGCACCTGTAACGATTTCCTTGGCTTGCAATAAATCTGTAATTAACGACGACTTCTACCTTGATGAAACCTTCTGGACAATGCATTTAGTGGGTGGCCTGTTACTAGAAAGCAAAGATCTATACCAAACGATCCCTGCTTGAATTAAACCCTGGGGCCGCAAAACGCGTGCTACCATAATAGAGTCCACCTTCAGTATAAACAACGTTGCAAGGGGATTGTGGACAAGCAAACAGTTGTAGCTATAAATTGTCTAACACTCTTCCGCGCTGTCCTCGGGCGGATGTGAGGGAATTCATAAGGAGGGTGCTTTGACTAGGCCCATAGTCGTTAGTTCCGTCTACATGAGCGTAAACACCTGCCTCCTCCGTCATTTCCGCTGGCTAAAAACGGATGAAAAGTGTCATGTGAGTTGCTGCTAGAGTTGAACGGACATGATGGGAAAAAACGTGCTCTCTCTACTTCCTCTTGGCAGGACTTTCCCTTTCTCGAGTTCCTTCCGGTTCGCGGAAAGCTTGACCGTCCGTTTCACAAGGACTTGGAGGTAAAAACAAACATCAGTGAAGACGATGCCGTGGAATCAGCAAAAAAAAAGTCGTCTTCCAAGGAGGCCAACTTCAAGCGGAGACCGAAACGGGTTTGACCCAGTGAATTGGTGATCGAAGGGCCCAGTTACGGTGAGTTCGTGAACCAGCTCTGATGTGTGTGGTAACTTGGCACGGTGTGGTTGGTACTATGCTGCCAAAATATTCTTGAACCTAGTGATTGAATTTGTGAAGTGATGATCTGTTTTGCAGCAAGCGATTGGATTAACCGAATTGGCTGAGAATGCGACGACGATGGGGAATCATCCTCGATGTAGTTGACGATGTAAAACCGGATCAGTGATACGAGTGCTGCAAATGTTTGATTATTATTAACCCTCTGCTATCTATTTTTCTTTCCTACTTGCAATGTGTGATTTTTCGTTCAGGCCACGACCACCAATGGCGATACGGCATTGCACCTGGCCGCCCGACGGAAAGACGTCGAGATGGCCCGAATTCTGTTGGATTACGGTGCGAATGTGGACCTCCAGAATGGCGACGGACAAACGGCACTGCATATAGCGGCGGCCGAAGGCGACGAGGCGATGGTCAAGTACTTCTACACCGTGCGCGCTTCGGCGGCAATCATAGATAATCAAGGTAAGCTAATTATGTGTTAAATATTCTACCATATTTGGCGTGTTTGAACTGCTTCGGAGTAATGACCCATTCGTGATATTCGCTTTTGGGATAGTAACTAATAGAGATGTCGGAAATTAATTGATTACTTCGATTAATCGATTCATCGATTAATTTTGAATCGATTACTATCCAACGAATAATCGATTCAATAATCGACAAGAATCGAGTAATTGATTAGTTACTAATCGATTAATAAGGGTTTTACGACATCATAAGGATGTCGGAAATTAATTGATTACTTCGATTAACCGATTCATCGATTAATTTTGAATCGATTACTATCCAACGAATAATCGATTCAATAATCGACAAGAATCGAGAGTAATCGATTAAATCGATTAATCAGGATTTTACGACATCTCTAGCAATTAAGTGACACTCTCCTAATATCTTCATCAAAAAGTTCCTCTTGAATTATTATGCCGACCTCAGCAACACTTTTCCATGAAAATCCAAAAGCTGAGCTTTTTTTCCTAAATTAAAATCTTCTATATAATAAAAATGAGTTGAGTTCCTTCCTAACGATTTAACTCGCCAACGGGTTGACCGATTTGCAAGATTTTCTCCCTAATCGATTCGCTTTAGGATCCGCAGATTAATCCACCTAGCGTTGGTGGTGCCTTTCTCACATTTAGTTAAGACACCAACCTTATATGGGGTTTATATGGTCCGATGTACCATTTTCTTCATAACTTTTAAACGCAATGACCGATCGTAATAAAATTCAATAGTGATCAACAAGGCTTTGTCCCCTGTCGAATGAAACTTGTAGCCGCTTGGTGCATTTTAGCAGAACCTCTACCATATGTTGGGTTAGAAATGATAAACATGAAGAATATTACCCAAGCAACCAAAAGTTCACATTTTACTTAAATTTGTTCCTAACCGAACCAATTAGTTGACTTCAAAGTTCACTTTTGCGCTCCAGCCATACAAAAAATTACTTAAAATGCAAGCTTATTAAGCCAAACCATCCCACACATATAATTGCTTAAGATGAATTGCGTACTACTCTAATTTAGTCATTTCTAAAGAAATTACACTTTCGGAGGCACATAAAGCCAATACACCGTTTTCAGTACTCACAAAAATGTTTTTAGATCACCTATGCATTGACATTTGTGCTGCCAAAATAAGAAATGAGCCAAGGTGAGAGATAGGACGGGCATGGTTACAGTCATTTTGGGACTCTGTCGAGAGAAATGTTGGAGTTGGAACAGTATTTTCATGCTGATTCAATGCTGATTGAATAAACTTAATACACTGGATTTTGTTTTCACACGATTTACATTTTCTCAGTTTTCCACTCATCCTAAATGTTTAACGTATATTAATTATCATGTGATTTTTCTTTGATTTATTCTGGATTTTTTAAAGGTGGGAAGAGTTTGGTGGCAAATTGAAGTCACACGATCAAAAATACGAGCGAAAAAATCGTGTAAAACAAAATCCTGTGTAGAAGTAACAGACTTCTTCTTCTTCTTCTTATTGGAATTACATTCACACACTGGGACAGAGCCGCCTCGCAGCTTAGTGTTCACTTGACCACTTCCACAGTTAACTGCGAGGTTTCTAAGTCAAGTATTATTAGGTAAGTTTTTTTTAAGTATGCATTTGACCTCTAGCTTTCCAACATAACCCTTAAAGATGCATGGCATTTCTCAAAAGGATTGTCAAGAGAAACCTTTCGATATTGTGATAGCTGAGTACAATTAACGTATCGTATGCCTATAATAACAGACATTTTGAAGGCATTTCTTTCTGCAGATTTCTCTGGTACAGTATTCAAGCGATGTTGCTGCTGTTTCCCGAAAACTTTGAATTTCCAATAATCTTGATAATCCGAAAAAAATCCGTGATCCTTGAAATCCGAAAAATGCTCGGTAAATCCTAAATTAAAGGAGAGGTTACTAAAATGTGAAAAGAAACACCGTCTTCGACCAAAGGTCGTACAGACTGACACTTAACACCTATCATGAGATAACGGACAGGACGGTGGAGTTGGAGAATTTTTCGACCACGAAAAGTTTCCTCCTTACCCTTACCTTACGAACCCACCTTCTTAGCACGTGCGTCTAGACGATTGACGTCGCTAACCGCACGGCCATGAAGCTCACAATAACTTGAAATTATTTCTAATAGATATGTAAAACTCGAAAGTCTTATGTATCTTTAGCTCTTATGGTTTTTACATATCAAAGTTATTGGGAATCCCACGACATTTCTAGATTTTTATGTCAGAGCTGTTTAAGTCATCACTGGATGTATTGAAATAGCTGTTTGGTAGGCACACTTGCGGACAGCTGAACAAAAACAATAACTTTTTTGTGTTTGACTAGTAGAAGCGTAAGTACTAGAACGCTAGTGGCGCTGTAGTCATTAAAAGCCAGTTGTTTCCATTTTTGCCAAAATATGCTTCCACAAGCCTAACTTGGCCGTTTATCATGCATCATGCTGTAGTACATGTTTTGTTTCATCATCAACATTGGCTTGACACTTGTAGTACCGGTACTTTGGCTGCCAGATCAAAGTGACCTAGATGTTAGTCATGCGAACAGGAGCGACATTAGCAATCTAATACTTATGCATCTATTGTTAGACTATAGGAATAGGAAAAAGTTAGCCCCCCCTAGAATTTTTCCCTAGTTACGCCAATGGCGGCAACTATATTACCACCAACAAATTATTTTTTTTCTGTTTATCAACAAAAGCTCTACTTATTATTTCCCACGTAGTGGCTGCCTAGTAATCCCCCAGATGAATTTGAACCATAAAAAATTGAAATGTCAATTTGAGAACAGTTTTTTTTACGAACAAATCGTAAATTTCGAGTAGAAAAGAATTTTCAGTTATAATTCGTTTAACCCTTATGCGGCCGACGGGGTACCCGTGTTCCTTTTTCAAATTCAAGTGGTGATATTTCAATGAATTTTTATAGCTGAAAGCTGAAACTCGGTGACATCTAAGAACTCCATAAAATGTAGGGACGTGGGGAGGGGCATCTGATTTTTTTACCACTTGGATGGCCGACAGGGTACCCGTGTTCCACTAAATTGATATTTTCATAACTTTAACAATTTTCTACCGATTTTGATAATTTTGACAGTTTTAGAAACAGAAGCTCATATACTTTTTACCCATGGTCAAGGTTTACAGTTTTTGTCCATGGTTATACAAGAAATCTTTGAAGTAAGGCTTAAGAGTCTACACACGTAACCGAAGCACTATCAACCAGTTTCAAATGTATTATATGCTCAATGCGCTTCTTAGAATAGTCGGAGTTTACAGAATATGTTCTGGGTCGCCAAAAACCCCTGGAGTAAGGCCTCAGTCATCCAAGAAATCCCTGGAATGAGATCTTAAGGTCTGCTAACGTAACCAAAGGTCTATCGTGCAAATTCATAAACGGTACATGCTCTTTATGGTGCTTAGCATATAATGCTTTCACAGTATATGTTCCGGGTCATCCAATGCCCTTGTTGTTTTGTGAGTTCCAGGTAGTCTACGAACTCCATACAGTCAAGGTCTTCGGAAAAATCTCCGTAATGGAGGCGTTTATCGAAAAATAAACAAGTTGCGTTACCCCTTCTTGGTATACAGTTGTGTTTCTTGTAGTTCTTGTTGTTGTCGTGAGTTCCAGGTTGTCTACAAACTCCATACAGTTAAGATCTTCGGATCAATCTCCGTAATGGAGGCAGTTATCGAAGAATAAACAAGTTGCGTGGCCCCTTCTTGGTATATGTGTGTATTCCGAGTAGTTCTTGTTGTTGTCGAGGACTCCAGGTAGTCTACGAACTCCATAGAGTCAAGGCCTGGGGATCGACCTCGGTAACGGAGGCAGCGTTTGAAGAATAAACAAGTTTTGAGACCCCTTCTTGATATATGTTTGTATTTCAAGTAGTTCTTGTTGTTGTCGTTGGCTCCAGGTAGTCTACGAACTCCATAGATTCAAGGTCGGTGGATCAACCTCCGTAATCGAGGCAGTTATTAAAGAATAAACAAGTTGTGTGACCCCTTCTTGGTATATGTTTGTATTCCAAGTAGTTCTTGTTGTCGTGGGCTCCAGGTAGTCTACGAACTCCATACAGTCAAGGTCTTCGGATCAATCTCCGTAATGGAGGCGTTTATTGAAGAATAAACAAGTAGCGTTACCCTTTCTTGGTATTTGTTTGTATTCCAAGTAGTTCTTGTTGTTGTCGTGGGTTCCAGGAAGTCTACGAACTCCATAGAGTCAAGGTCAGTGTATCAACCTCCGTAACGGATGCAGTTATTGAAGAACAACTGGGAAGGACGGAAGGTAGCGGTTTTCCTCCAATACCTTTTCCGAACTTAATCTATCACATGTTGTGCATATGCATAATCGAGTTTCAGACATAGTAATTAATTTCCACTCCGGGTGGCTCAATACCCGGAACATAGACAATTAACTTTGAATGTACTGAACTCGAAAGGCGATCCCTCTTCGCTTATGTGGTCGGGTTGTGATCTCACGACCAACTGGCACAACCTCACACAACCTTACTACATCAAGCGCCGTTGGTGATGAAGCAAGTGTGCAGGAGCCAGATAATACTAATTACTCATCCTCCTTGGTTGGCATTGTACAAAAACATATATTAGAGAGTTAGTTCTAAGAATGTATTGCAAGAGTTTGGCTACATGCCCGGTGCTGGGAATTTGGTTTCATCAGTACCCGCTAAGCTGTGGAGGACGACGGAGGTCCTTAGCAGCTTATTAGGGAAAGCACCTGTCTAGCATACTGGTTTCGTGGGATCAAACCCCACCGAAGTCCTGTAAATCAATCTCCGTAATGGAGGCAGTTATCGATGAATAAACAAGTTTTGTGACCCCATCTTTGTATATGTTTGTATTCCAAGTAGTTCTTGTTGTTGTCTTGAGCTCCAGATAGTCTATGAAATAGAGTCAAGGTCGATGGATCAACCTCCTTAATGGAGGCAGTTATTTGAAAATAAACAAGTTGTGAGACCCCTTCTTGGTATATGTTTGTATTTTAAGTAGTTATTTTCATTGTCGTGGGCTCCGTAGCAAGGCAAAATACGTGAATGGAATCCGTATTTTTTTTGTCGAAGAGACTTACAAACTTATTAACAGCTTATTAACTCATAAATGATTCATAATAAGCTACAGGCAGTGAAGGTTTAGGCAAAATCAGGGGTAGACAAAATCTGGGAGTGACAAAATCGGGTCAACCTCATCTGAGTGAATGTACGCATTCCTAGTACAGTAGCCGTTCGATAACTGCAAAATGTTTACTTTTCAGTTATCGAATGCCGTTCGATAACTGCAACGCACTTTAGACATCAAACGGTTGTCAATCGACGTCAGATGCAATAAAAGTGCATCTAAATGTGCAGCGCAATGCAGCTGTCATTGAGTCTGACATCGGTTTGAAGTTTAGCGGTCCGATAACTGTAAAACTGTTGCAACTATCGAATTGCAGTTTAAAAGCATTGCAGTTAAATGACTTGCAGTTATCGAACATCTGCTGTAGTTTTTGTTTTTGCCATGGTACTAGGTAGTCTATGAACTCCATATCGGAATGATCTGCAGATCAACCCACGAACGGAAAGCTATTGGTACATGTTTGCATTTCAAGTAGTTCAAGTTGTTGTCATTAGCTTTGGGCAGGTATTGAAGAATAAACAAGATGTGAAACCTAATCTTGATATATTAGCATTCCAAGTAGTTATTGTTGTCTTGTTGTTGTTGGTTCCAGGTAGTATACAAACTCCATTCATATCCCTAATATGAAGTTGTCTACTCTTTGGAAAAGAAAATGTAAATAAATTGGAACGATACAACTTCACGCCGAGAACGTGAGGGAAAAACGGGCTAATATCGCAAAGATCATGTACCATATTAAAATTAGATTGAGGACACTCCTCACGGAATCCAAGTTTCAAAGTGCTCGCGTTTTCGGGGGCACACCAATCGATACGGAGGCGGCGCACAACTGTCATTTTTGTTGATTTAGCTTTGCTGCGTCGCAGCATGCGTGAAATAATAAAAATGACAGTTGTGCGTTACTTCCGTATCGAGTGGTGTGCCCCCGAAAACGCGAGCACTTTGAAACTTGGATTCCGTAAGGAGTGACTTCAAAGACCCTCTAGATATTCGTGTAAGCCTAGGAGTCTTATTCCATAAATTTCTAGGATGACCATTAGCATATGCCATGAACGCTTTTTTTTATTATTTTTTTTATTGGGGCCCTCCTTAGCCGTGCGGTAAGATGCGCGGCTACAAAGCAAGACCATGCTGAGGGTGGCTGGGTTCGATTCCCGGTGCCGGTCTAGACAATTTTCGGATTGGAAATTGTCTCGACTTCCCTGGGCATAAAAGTATCATCGTGTTAGCCTCATGATATACGAATGCAGAAATGGTAACCTTGGCTTAGAAACCTCGCAGTTAATAACTGTGGAAGTGCTTAATGAACACTAAGCTGCGAGGCGGCAATGTCCCAGTGGGGGATGTAATGCCAACGAAGAAGAAGAAGAAGAAGATGAACGCTTTTTATTCTAGAACCCCAAAGGCATGTAGCAAATCTAAAACAGGCTCTGGTGTAGATCCTAATGCCTTACTCCAGGGTTTTCTTGGATGACCATGAACATTTGAAATGGGTGCATTCTATTCTACGTACCATAAAAGGCATGTATAACTATTCAAATAGGCCGAAAGAGCTCTGGTTACGCGTGAAGTTCCTGAGGATTGTTCAAGTGCAATGAAAGCGGTATATTCTATGTACCACAAAGGGCATATGCCACTTTTGAAACAATCCGAAAGGTATCTGGTTACGTGTGAAGATCCTGAAGCCTATTCTAACATTTTCTTGGAAGACCATAAACATATGCAATGGACGTATTCTATTCTATGTACCACAAAGGGTATGTACCACTTTTGAAACAAGCCAAAAGATCTCTGGGTACCCATGCAGATTTAAAGGCCTATTCCAGGGTTTTCTTGGAGGACCATGAACATATGCAATAGAGGCGTTCTATTCTATGTACCACAAAGGGCATGTACCAGTTTTGAAACAATCTAAAAGATCTCTGGTTACGCGTGTAGACCTGATGGCCTTTTCCAGGGTTTTCTTGGACGACCATGAACATATGCAATGAAGGCGCCAGAGGACTTATCCGAGAGATTTCTTCGATAGCGCAAAACATATGTAGTGATCACATTTGATTTCAAGATGCGCAAAAAGCGTGTACCACTTTTGAGACAAGTCCATAGACCCATGGTTATGAGTGTAGACCTTAAGGCCTTACTCCAGAGATTTCTTGGATGACTCGGAACATATACTGTGAACGCATTCTATGCTAAGTACCACAAAGAGCATGTACCGTATTTGAATTTGCATAATAGGCCTTTGGTTACGCGAGTAGATCTTTAGGCTTTACTCCAGAGATTTCTCGGATGACTAAGACCTCATTTCAGGGATTTTTGCATTACCCGAAGCATATACTGTGAACACTTTCAATTCTAAGAAGCGCAAAGAGCTTGTAGCATATTTGAAACTGGTTGAATGGCCTTTGGTTACGCGTGTAGACTCTTAAGCCTTACTTCAAAGATTTCTTGTATAACCATGGGCATAAGCTGTAAACCTTAACAATGGGCAAAAAGTATATGAGTTTCTGTTTCCAAAACTGTCAAAATTATCCAAATCGGTTGAAAATTGTTGAAGTTATGAGAATATCAATTTATGGGAACACGGGTACCCTGTCAGCCATCCACGTGTGTTTTTTTTTTGTTGGCCGCATAATGGTTAAAAATGACAAAGATAAGTTCCCGTTGGTATTATTTTTTTAATCTCTTGTATTAGATTATGGCGTGAATAGCGTGAAAAATGCTTTGCCTTTCTTGTATATTTGGTTTTTGAATTTTTGACGAAATTGTGTGTTTTTCTAGGGCCCCTCCTTGGCAACAAAAGTGCAAACATTTTTTTTTGCGCTTATAATGCGTTTTCCGAATAGCATTCTTTACTAAAAAATGTAACATGGTAAACTAGTTTTGATTTGTTTAACGTAAAACCTACCCAAGAAACCATGAAGCTATATAAACTTGTAAAATATACAGCCCTAAAAGCTGACTTAAAGTGAAAAAGGGCACTTATAAGACCGAATTAATGGTTCATTACTTTGACATGTTAAAATAAAGCATCAGTAAAGCATCGGTGCATTCGTAATGCTGATGTGGAGTATCGTTGTCTGATAGTTGATAAATAAATGCTGCTTCACATCGTTAAAACTGATTTAATACAATTAGCATGCCGTTGATGATTGATATATGTGCAATATTGTAATGCTTGGTGTTACTTGGGTAATTTAAACTAGTTAACCATATATTTTTTTATGGGATTTGGTGAGGCCATATAGTAGGCATGAATTTAATAAATATTAGATGGAATGTCTTCACCTGTAATAAGGCGAGCTTAGTTTGTGTTTAATGTTTTTTCTACGATCTTCATGATAAATATGATATGTTTTTACACTTCACGGTAATTATATTTTTATGTATTACATTTACATTTTTGGTCAAAAAACCAATGAAGCATGAGAATATTGCCAAAATGATGCACTGTTGAGCTTGGAATTCTTTGCCCTTCACTAGAAGGAGTTGCCTTAAGTTCCAGCGAAGACGGCTAATAACAAGACACACAGCTGTCAAATTCTTGCATATACAGTGTGAACATCATGTAGACTTGCGCCCCCTAGCGACTCCCAGTAACATTAACATGATTGTGTGCGTGATCAACTCAAGCTACATCACATGTGTTCGTTTCCGTTTGATGCAAGAAGAAACGCAAAAGCCATTTCTTTTTGCATTGACCATTCCGAACCACGAGGGGTTTCTTTCCGGAAAAACATCTTTTGCATGGATGATAGCAAACGCTATTTGCGATGATTCGATGCAACGATAAATCGACGAAATTGAATGGCTGAAACCGACGCAACTATTCGGATGCGAACTTCATTAATTAGGAAAGGTACATCGTCCGGTATCGTAAAGTAAATTCAGAAAGGAACCTAGAAAAAAATGGAGTGCAATTGTCGCTGAAAATGCAAAGCACTATTAACCAACTGATTTTGTCCCTATTTGATTTGCGTTCAATTATTTTCCGCGATTTACAAATGAGGACAATGTATACTGAGAATAATTTGTCTTATTTGAATTTATTATCCCACTGGTAGCAGATCTCGCAAAAGCTATGAATCCGAACGTGCTGTTTATTTTTACTAATAGTAGTGCTAGTTGTCGTCTGAATGTGTTTCAATTTCAAGCAGGAAACGTATTCCGATGAAAACAAATCTTATCTTGCTGGAAAGAGACAGATGATTAGCCTTTAGCAAGCTCTCTAGTCCTCGTGCTGTCTAAACAAATTCACACACTTCATCTTAGTGTTTCCGTGACCCGATGAGGGCGCTTCGAATGTGTAGACTGAAAAAGAGAGGGAGCTGTGTGTCTTGTTATTAGCCGTCTTCGCAAATGGGTTGCGAGTGATTTGGGAATCTCGAGCTAATTCAGTAGCCGCTAGGTTGCGAAGGCTGACGGAGGTCCTTTGTAGCTTAGTTGGTTAAAACACCAGTCTAGCGTACTGAGGGTCGTGGGTTCAAGTCCCATCGAAGGGAAAGTGGTTACCTCCAATACATTTTTCAAATCAATGTCTTCCACATAATGTACATATTCACATATGAGTTTTCACAACATTGCAAATTAATGTCCAAGTCGGGTGGTTTAATCCCCAGAAATAGACAATTAACTTTGATTGAACCGAAATAAAAGTAACCCAGATATATTTCTCCTCACGATTTCCTGTAGTAAAATATTATTGACAGAATTTTGAACAATTCGCCATGTTAAAATAATCCCAAATAGATCCTTCTTTTTGACATCGTGTCAAGTGTCCAAGTTGATATTGTTCCACTTCTCGCTAAATTCATTGTTTTCATTTTTCGGAGTCAAGTTCCAGCGTGAGAGACGTCTCTGTTGGCAGTCTGGAACCGAAGACGGCTAATAACAAGACACACAGCTTTTCAGTCTACACATTCGAAGCGCCCTCATCGGGTCACGAAAACATTAAGATGAAGTGTGTGTGAATTTGTTTAGACAGCACGAGGACTAGAGAGCTTGGTAAAGGCTAATCATCTGTCTCTTTCCAGCAGGATAAGATTTGTTTTCATCGGAATACGTTTCCTGCTTGAAATTGAAACACATTCAGACGACAACTAGCACTACTATTAGTAAAAATAAACAGCACGTTCGGATTCATAGCTTTTGCGAGATCTGCCACCAGTGGGATAATAAATTCAAATAAGACAAATTATTCTCAGTATACATTGTCCTCTTTTGTAAATCGCGGAAAATAATTGAACGCAAATCAAATAGGGACAAAATCAGTTGGTTAATAGTGCTTTGCATTTTCAGCGACAATTACACTCTATTTTTTCTAGGTTCCTTTCTGAATTTACTTTACGATACCGGACGGTGTACCTTTCCTAATTAATGAAGTTCGCATCCGAATAGTTGCGTCGGTTTCAGCCATTCAATTTCGTCGATTTATCGTTGCATCGAATCATCGCAAATAGCGTTTGCTATTATCCATGCAAAAGATATTTTTCCGGAAAGAAACCCCTCGTGGTTCGGAATGGTCAATGCAAAAAGAAATGGCTTTTGCGTTTCTTCTTGCATCAAACGGAAACGAACACATGTGATGTAGCTTGAGTTGATCACGCACACAATCATGTTAATGTTACTGGGAGTCGCTAGGGGGCGCAAGTCTACATGATGTTCACACTGTATATGCAAGAATTTGACAGCTGTGTGTCTTGTTATTAGCCGTCTTCGCCATTTGTTCAAATTAGAGGAGCGTGAGTATTAAAAATGTCTGGCGGCTACACACATTGTTCATCAGCAACTGTACTGACCAAGTGAGGTTGTGTGAGCTATTTGCCAGTCGGTCGTCAAGCTCAGACCCGACCGCATTGCGTAGGCAAGAGCACGCAACTCAGGTTCAGTTCAATTTACTTTGATTCGATGTTCTGTTCTGTATTTCGATATCTCTCCCTATGTCGATGGTTTCCTCGGCCTCTTCAATCTACATACATTTGGCCTTTCTACATCTCGATAACCGACCTATCCCGATCTCCTCTGATCATATTTTGTTCTTAAAATTTTGACGTAAACTACGTCTAAGGGAAGACTCGGATACAGGGTGACAAATGAAAATTTCCAAATTCGAGACCGTCACGAAATCATGTAATATTTTGAATTTTAATAGTGCCTCTATCTTACGATGGATTTTGGAGATTTATACATCAATCGACTCGGAAATTCTCTACCAATTTGTCTGTTATATTGAACCTTTGGGTCATGAGCGTTAAAATAGGGTATTGGATCATTTTGGCAGCACCCTCTTTTCTTGTCCGCTAGAGTCTCGTTTCGGCCGTCGCCGTTCAGTGCGGTTGGCTTTTGGACTCTGCTTTTTGTGCGGTGTTTCGCACAAAAGGTAGAACAATGGAGCCGGAGCAGTGACCGCGGTCGAAACAAATGTAACAAAAATGCGTAATGTAGTGCATGGTGTATAAAAAGTGATGCAGATAGGGGCATGTTTGTGCAGGCATGAGACGATCAATTGTTATCAATGCCAATGCCCTTGCTAGTAATGCAATCATCGCAATGTAATTGCACAAACATGTTTATATTAAAAAACGACTTTGGAAAAATGTTGAGCTTTTCTTTTTGCAAACTGAAAACTAATAAGGCCGTTACACATATTTATTAAAAATTATGGTCTACGCAAGGTCAAGGGGGAGGGGGTAATCTTCTTCTTCTGAATCGAGCGGCGTGAATTTTTTTATTGTCTTTATTAATGAGGTTTTCGGCCCTTGACCGGTTCACCTCATGGCGTGAAAATTTGAATACAGAGGTTTTTGGGGTCGGGGAAGGTTCTTAAGAAGGTTCGAGACCCTTCTTCTCTTTGAAACCTGGATCCTATACAAATGTAACACCAATTTCATCATAACTCGAGATCAAGCAAATGGAAACAAATCTGGCGTGAGGAGGTTTTGGAAGGAAAGATATGTTTCTGTGGTGGTTTGCAACGCCTCCCCCTTCTGGAAAGGGGGGCTCCCATACAAATGAACCAAAAATTTCTGCATAACTCGAGAACTAATCAGAGAATAAATCAATTTTAGGCGAAACAAAGTTCGTCGGGTCTGCTAGTAATAAATAAATATTAAAATGAAAAAAAATAAGAAAACTTCTCGGATTTGTTAAAGAACGTTTTGAAAGTTCTCAAAATTTACCGGGATTTTTTTTTGTTGCCCCTCAAATTGGTATTTTTGAGCAAAACAATCCGAAGGGGAGGGGAGATATAGGGGAACGGTTCGGCACTTCATCCCATAGCTCCTATTTCCATCCCATCAAAAACAAAGCATTGAAAAGGAATTTGGTTTGTTTCTTATTTTTGTGATTTTTTACAGCAGTAAGCACGCGTGTTAGCAAAAAGAAGCGACGAGATTGGTGCTGTATTTCTTTGTTTTGCGATGAGATGAATATATGTTCAGTATGATGGAAAATGGAACAGTTCCCTTATTTAAAAAAATATTTATATCGGCCTAATAATATTTTGTCCGATTAAATGCGCGACTGAATCAGAAAGATTTAACTTTGATTCAGGAAGTGTGAATGCACTTAAGATATTTTTATAATACGTGGGTGAAAATATGCGGTACTTATTGTACACGACAAAAGCTTTGGAACGTATACGTTATTGAAAAGGGCTATATGAGTTACAATAGAGATATCACCTTCTTGCTCCCTGATTCAAAAGTCTTGCAATGATATTAATAAAAAAATGGTTGCACGAATATTTTATCCATGGTGACATTCAGTGTTGGTAGAATTATACTCAAATCTGAAGCTAACTCTGCGATTCTCTAGGGGCATCGCGCTTGAGTTTCTCGGACAGAATCGCATCGCTTCGCTTACTTGCCGAAAAATTATTTCGTAAAAAGCGTCAAAACGCAATCGAGGCGTTTATATATGTTTTGTTTATATATGCAATTATTAGCCATTGTTTTAGACGAAAAACAGTTAATTCAATGCATTCAACAATGAAGAACACGTAAATTTCATGCAATGATGCAAATTGCGATTCGAGTCATGAGCAAATCTCTGGGCCATGATTCTGATGGGATTTGACTCACGCATGGTTTGAATCGCCGATGCGATTTGAGATTTTGAGATTTTACCAACAATGGTGACACTGCCAGATAGTGGGAGTTAGATTGTAATAACACACACACCCTCTTTTCCTGTCCGCAACGTTACTACTCGCGCGCATCACAACCAAATTAATTTGGTTTTGGTACATGATTGACATTTTATGATTTCTAGAGATGCACGAAAAACAAGATATGCCAATGGTTGGAATATTTCTGAATAACAAATGTTGCAAACGGAAAAGAGAATGCTCCCCTAGAGCTTATTGAAATATTTCATCAAATGCTTCAAAACCCAAATGTAGGCAATTCGGATCCAAGAAAGGCATTATTACCACTGAGGAATAAATTTGGGTTTTCATAGTAAATTTTTAAAACAATTGTCGTATCCAACAATTTTCATATCTTAAGATACGCTAGTTTTGTTCGAAACCAGTGACATAAGTAATCAAATAAATTTTCTAAAAATATTCATTCATGATGGCACTACAATCCTTAATGAACAAAACTGCCTTACGTAGTTTACGTTGGGCGGTTGTGTCTTGTACATAACCCTTCTGATTTTTTGGTACATTTTACGCTACTACAGCTTTAGAAATAACAAAAATATTAATTACGAACTTTTTATCGAAGGCCCGGAGACCTATAGTGTGATATACCAATCGACTCAGCCCAACGAGCTGAGCACAAATCTGTCTGTCCGTGTGTATGTATGGGGAATCTGCTCAACAGACATCCTGGGTTGTTCAGGAAGTGCGTGGTTAGGGACCACCTCCAACAGCGAACGATAAAACGACGTTCCAGCCAACTTCATCTTTGCACATCCTCCGAACTAGGTTGTCCGGGGTAGTGTCCAGACCACATGTGGCAAGCATGTGGTCACGCATTGTGCGAAAACGTGGGCACACGAACAACACGTGTTTCGCCGTTTCCTCTAAACCTGCGCACACCAAACACTCGGGCAAGGCCGAGCAAGCCAGCTGCGTTACCTGCACTGTGATTTTGCAGCACGCTTAAACGCCGGGCACATCAAACCCTCCATGGGGTGCTTGCTGTTCACAGCTTTGCTGGAACAAATCAAGCAATTGCGAGGGTTCGTGCAGCATTGTGCCTTATGTCCCTCCAATCCGCAGCGTCGGCAGAGATTGCTTCTGTCTGGACCTTTACAGTCCCATTGCTTGTGCCCCGGTTCCAGGCACTTGAACTCGTAGCCCCGTGTGTATGTATGTGTGCACAAAAGCTAAGGAAAACATTAGACAACTTCAGTAATCCTTAATCGATTTTCTCGCAACAAGTTTTATTCGATAGAGGGCAAGACCTGGTTGATCACTATTGAATTTGATAAAGATCGACCGTTGCGTTTGAAAGTTATAAAGCAAATGGTACATCGAAACGAGCCATATAAACGCCATATAAGGTTGGTGTCTTGACTAAATACGAGAAAGGCACTATATCACTACTACGCGAATTCTTCTTGTTCTTGTTATTGGAGTTACATCCCCACACTGGAGCAGGGCCGCCTCGCAGCTTAGTGTTCATTAAACACTTCCACAGTTATTAACTGCGAAGTTTCTAAGCCATTTTTAAGTTACCATTTTTGCATTCGTATAAGGCTAGCACGATGATACTTTTATGCCTAGGGAAGTCGAGACAATTTCCAATCCGAAAGTTTCCTAGACCGGCACCGGGAATCGAACCCAGCCACCCTCAGCATGGTCTTGCTTTGTAGGCGCGCGTCTTACCGCACGGCTAAGGAGGGCCCCTCTAGGCGAATTAAGTTGGGTTTTTGAATCTAGTTTCCATTTCAATTTTCCTTCCATTCCTCGATCTCTCCCTATCTCGATGGTCTCTTCAATATCAAGATGAGGAAAGGCAACTGTATAAATAAGTTCCACGAGTGGTTGGTCCGGAATGCGTTAAATATTCGCCTTGTAATATCTACTCGAGTCGGCAGTTACATTGAAGTGCTAAATTAGAATTAACAGATAAATTGATCAAAACAAAAATATTTCATTTCAATTTCACAAGAAAACATATCACTTTTTGAACGTTCACTGGTCAAGTTCATCTATTTTGTCCTGCCATGCCATCAGATGTCGCTTCAAGACTTGCTCAAAAACATGATGGTTTAGGGCAGACGTGGCCTTTAACATACTCCAGACGTATTTCAGCCCAAATTCTGGCCAAAAGTCAAAAACAATATTTTTAGAAATCTCCATATTATTTTTTTTGTATTCTCAAATAGTAATACTAATTTGCCATGAGATTTTTGGATCAATATTGACTACATGTGAGCAATGCCGGCTGCCAAAACTATACCATAATTTACATGCTAGTTTAATCGCAATTGTCACTGAAAAAATGTTCATGTTTTATCGTGTTTTTCTGGGTTTTTATTGATTTTAAAGATAAAAATTTATATAGGTACCAATAATGAGGGTATGTAAAAACGTTTCCAAGAATAATTCGATCTGAAATTGTTTTCAGGTGATCCATAATGATGATATTAATTGCTAGCTTTTTTACCTTTTTTACAAAAATATGTTTTACAAAATTAAACTTTTGATTAGGTTCCAAACCCGATCAAGCAACAAAATTGTCAGCGTTGGGAGGATTGGAGTTGCCCTAATAAGCTCCATGAAAAACATTCAACGCATCCTCACGCAATCGTGAGTTTTTTTATTTTAATATAGTGAAATTTGCTAAGAAAAGCTAGACAAAAATAAAATGATGATGAGCGACAAAACCCACATAAATGGTTCGCTTTCAATGAAGAGCTGGAAATAAAGCGGTTGAAGAGCAACGTATTTATCTGAGCTGCTCCATTGATTGTAATATCAATACATTATCCAGGGTCTTCAGCATTATCCGATGACAAATCACATCTTTTCGGAAAACTTAGTAATAATTAAAGAAAGAGGAGGAGAATACCACTCGTCACAAGCACGCTGTAGCTTCCTAAAGCAGCGTTCTTACGCCAAGTGATGCTCTTCCTAATAACAATAACTGACGCCGGCATTGGTCATACTTCACTACTAGTTTAATACAAAGAGCACAAAAACAAAAAAAACGCTTTGCTGTTAATTGAATGCATTTACAGAAGATAAAATGAATGACATAGTTTTGGACACACTTTTACAGTGCGTACTCCTATTTGGGACGGTGAAATTCATAGGGTACAGGTCTGGCAAACTCACCGGTCGCGATTAACTTGAAATTAACCCTGAAAACCCCTTAGTTGGGTTTTCGTCACTTTTTAGGCCGGCGTCTAATTCTGTCGTGAGACCCAACCCCTGGTACCCAAATAAAGACGTGCCCACGATTCGATGAGGTTTTGTAGAGCTAGTTCCATATACGTATTTTGTATTATATTATTCGGAAAAAATATTTTAAGCTCTTTTTAGTGGAATGTATTCAACCGTCTAAGACAAGTTAAGTAACTCCATTTAATTCCACCAATTATTTCGATATCTTTGCAGATACGTATTTCGACCACAACTGTGTGGTCGTCTTCAGTGTCTCGAGCCGAGCCAAGACGACCACACAATTGTGGTCGAAATACGTATCTGCAAAGATATCGAAATAATTGGTGGAATTAAATGGAGAATACTTAACTCATCTTAGACGGTTGATTATATATTTTACTTTCTTATGTAGCAGTTCGATTGGCTTCCTACAAGTTCGATGTTTTGGAAGTATTTTAAATTTTATTTCTTATATTTCACCATGCTAAATTTCTGTGATGTCACTAATGTATGTAGGTATGCACAACAGCTTCGACTTCGCGAATTCGGTTGCACAACGAAAGCCAACGCCGTGTGCGTCATCAACTATACTTCGAGTAGTAATGAAGACACTGCAACGATGACTATTGTCAGCCCTGTACTAATGATTGAGGCCCCAAGTTTTACAAAAGTCTTATCAGCTTTGGCCAAAAACTATACACGTCATTTCGACTCAGAATTGAATGTTTCCAGGAAAACTTGTTGGGGCTATTATTAATACCCCATGATAAATTCGTTTTAAAAGTTCTAAACTCGGGGGGCACTGGATCTGATGATGCATTTCAACTTGTACTACATAGCTGAGCGAAAAAAATATGGTCCCCAGCACAAAATGAGCGAGAACAATGCGTTTTATCATCACTTCCCGGTGGTGGCTGTCTGTCCAATTTATTTTTTTCGCACTTATACAGGTTCCATCAACACATGACTTGTAATGATTCCAAACAGTTTTTGCCTCTTGCTTTTATCGTTATTCATTATTTATTGAGATCGATTTCTGCAAACCCTGGTTTTAAACGATACGATTTACAAAGCTATAATTTACTAACTAGAAGAATCTCCCATCGTTTCCTTCCAGATCGTACACCGATGCATCTCGCAGCGGAGAACGGTCACGCGTCAATCATCGAAATTCTGGCGGATAAGTTCCGGGCCAGTATCTACGAGCGCACTAAGGATGGCAGTACGTTGATGCACATCGCCTCGTTGAACGGTCACGCTGAGTGCGCTACGACGCTGTTCAAGAAGGGTGTCTACCTGCACATGCCGAACAAGGGTGGGGCGCGGAGTATCCATACTGCGGCCAAGTACGGCCACGTGGGCATCATAAGCACTCTGTTGAACAAGGGCGAAAAGGTCGACGTGCCCACAAATGTAAGTATCGATGGGAGGTTTGGATGAAATTCCCAAAATTTAAAACGTTTCTTTTTTCATTTCATTTCAGGACAACTACACTGCCCTTCACATCGCTGTTCAATCCGCCAAGCCGGCGGTGGTGGAAACACTGCTGGGGTTTGGTGCCGAAGTGCACGTTCGAGGTGGTAAACTGAGGGAGACTCCATTGCACATTGCAGCCCGCGTGGCGGACGGGGATCGGTGCGCACTGATGTTACTGAAGTCTGGAGCCGGTGCCAACAAAACGACTGACGATGGGCAGACGCCCGTGCATGTGGCTGCCAAGTATGGGAATGTGCAAACGTTGGATCTGCTGCTGGAGGACAACGGTGATCCGTTGATAAAGTCGAACGTAGGACTGTGAGGTTTGTGCAAAATGAGATTGATTGATGAACATCTATGATTTTGTAGGTCGGAGAAACTCCATTACATCTGGGTGCGCGAAATTGTCATCCGGATATTGTGAGGCACCTTATCGACTTCGTGTTGCAGAAACATGGGAAGGAGGTGCTGAAGAGCTATCTGAACTTTACGAATGAAGACGGCGCGACGGCACTGCACTACGCCTGCCATGTGACGAAGGATGAGGTGAAGTCAGGAACGGGCGATCGGGAGATTGTGAGGATGCTGATTGAGAATGGGGGCGACGTATCGCTGGCGACGAAGTCCACCCAGGAGACATGTTTTCACGCGGTTTCCGTAGCTGGTAACAACGATGTTCTTTCAGAAATGATTAACCACCTTTCGACTGCGGATATTCAGAAAGCGATGAATCGGCAGTCATCGGTCGGTTGGACACCGCTGTTGATCGCGTGTAATCGAGGTCACATGGATTTGGTGAATACTCTGTTGGCCAACCATGCGAGGGTGGATGTGTTCGATAACGAAGGCCGGTCGGCGCTGCACTTGGCGGCCGAGCATGGCTTCCTACAAGTCTGTGATGCACTCATTACCAATAAGGCGTTTATTAATTCTAAGTCACGAGTCGGTCGAACGGCTCTCCATTTGGCCGCTATGAACGGGTATACGGAGCTTGTGAAATTTTTAATCCGAGATCACAACGCGGTGGTGGATATTTTAACACTGAGAAAACAGACTCCACTACATCTGGCCGCAGCCAGTGGGCAGATGAATGTTTGTAAGCTACTCCTTGAACTAGGTGCCAATATCGATGCGACGGATGACGTTGGCCAGAAACCCATTCACGTGGCTGCACAAAACAATTACTCCGAAGTTGCCAAATTATTTCTCCAGCAGCACCCAAACCTTGTGATGGCCACCAGTAAAGATGGCAACACGTGCGCTCACATAGCTGCCATGCAAGGTTCGGTGAAGGTGATAGAAGAACTGATGAAATTCGATCGGAACGGCGTAATATCGACGAGAAACAAACTAACCGACTCGACGCCTCTTCAGTTAGCTGCGGAAGGAGGCCATGCGGACGTCGTGAAGGTCCTCGTACGAGCGGGGGCATCATGCACCGACGAAAACAAGTCAGGTTTCACCGCTGTTCATATGGCGGCAAAAAACGGGCACGGCCAGGTGCTCGAGGTTATGCGGAGCACTAATTCGCTAAGGGTGTCCAGTAAAAAATTGGGTTTAACGCCGCTGCACGTAGCTGCCTATTACGGTCAAGCGGACACCGTGAGGGAGCTATTGATCAACGTACCCGCAACGGTTAAATCTGATTCTCCATCTGGCACATCATTAGTACCTGAATTAGGGAACGAGTCCGGGCTGACTCCGCTGCATCTGGCGGCGTATTCCGGCAACGAGAATGTTGTTCGACTGCTACTTAACTCCGCTGGTGTTCAAGTCGATGCTGCGACTACGGAAAATGTGAGTATCAGGCAGATTTAATGATTTATGATTATACTCTGGTTTCTTTTCAGGGTTACAATCCCCTGCATTTAGCGTGCTTCGGTGGGCACGTTCCTATCGTGGGCCTACTGCTGAGCAGATCGGCCGAGCTTCTTCACAGTGTGGACCGGCATGGGAAGACCGGTCTGCACATAGCAGCTATGCACGGACACTATCAGATGGTGGAGGTCCTGCTGGGTCAAGGGTCGGAGATCAACGCCTCCGACAAGAACGGCTGGACTCCTCTCCACTGTACTGCCAAAGCCGGTCATCTGGATGTCGTGAAGCTGCTGGTAGAAGCCGGCGGATCCCCCAAATCCGAAACCAATTATGGCTGCGCTCCGATATGGTTCGCCGCCTCGGAGGGTCACAACGACGTGCTCAAGTATCTGATGCACAAGGAGCACGACACCTACGCACTGATGGAAGACAAACGGTTCGTCTACAATCTGATGATCGTCTCGAAGAATCACAACAACAAGCCGATCGAGGAGTTTGTCTTGGTTTCCCCTGCACCCGTTGATACTGCCGCAAAGTTGTCAAATATTTTTATTGTTTTATCGACTAAGGTAAGTTGACAAAAGCCTTTATAAGCATGGCAACATATGCACCGTAAATACACATTCTATCACGCCCGCACCTCAATAACAACAGGAAAAGGAACGAGCCAAAGATCTGATAGCCGCCGGAAAACAGTGCGAAACGATGGCTACCGAGCTGCTGGCGCTGGCCGCCGGTGCAGACTCGGCAGGTCGTATTCTAACTGCCACCGATCGACGGAACATGGAGTTTCTGGACGTGCTCATCGAGAACGAGCAGAAGGAGGTGATCGCTCACACGGTGGTGCAAAGATATCTGCAGGTAAAACATAGGTAATTCTGTTACCGTGCTGTTGGGGTATGGTGGTAGAGCTGCATGGGGTTTTTTAGTTGATCGTCCATAGAATACGCAAGGAGATATAAGGCTACTCTTTCATCTATGATAGCACTTCTATTTGAGAGTCTTTTAAATACAACAGAAAGGTAAACTCAAACATATATTAAACTTAATACCATCAATATACGTGGATGGTTATGGCACAGACTGTAGTTATGGGTTTAGAGCTCGATATAGGATCAACGCATGAAATCGCATGATATTAGATCACCGTGAAATCAGTTCAGGAAGATGCCCAAAGAATGAAGTAAACAGTTGGAGAATTGGCATCCAATATATTAGCAAATATGGATATTTGCCAATTATTCGTTTGCCGTGGATAATCTTATGATGCAGAGTTTGATGTTTTCAACTGAACCAGGATATGGTAACGACATTTAAGGCCAGTGAATGTGGTTTCATATCTTCATCTTCGTGAATCATTATTTAATATTAACGGTGAAAATTGCACATTAAATCTACTTCATGAACACTACTTAAAAACAGTTGAAGTTATGCACACATACCATATTTACATCCAACCTAATGCCCAAGGGAATGACGAAGCTTCGAAGCGCACATGAAACTCATTTGTACGATAAAATAGTAGTGTGAATAACAATTTTCTAGTTACATTATATCGCATTTAGTGTAAATTTGGAAATATAACAACCACGGTTGCAATGCGATAGCCTTAGCATATTGTGCAATTGTTTGTCATTTCGGAGAGAAAATTAAAAAAATGCATGATATGATACTCTTGTATTTTGCTGTGGTGATTCACTGGTAGATAATGTTTTTTTGACCTCACGGAATGAAGGAGCATTTTTGTTGGAGATAATTGTTGCTATTTTCTGGAATACTATAACTAGGGAAATCGCCAAATGTCGAACGACCAATGTTTTCGCCTATTGTTGAACGTCCGTAAGAAATGCACGTGCGTTCAACAATAGGCGAAAAAAATTAGCCATTGAACATTTGGCGAATTACCAATGAAAATACAACAAAAATAACAAGGACAAGAAAAAGTGCCGTACAGTGCCGAAACTCAAATTATGATTGTTCAGCATAACTAAGCAAACGATCTAACATTATTTCAGCCCCATACGCGTTATGGTTCTTTCATCTCGTGCTCTTGAAAAAAATATTGGAAAAGCACGTGGCTTACAAAATGGCCGATTTCTGGCTTCATTCTATAATCACCTTAAATGGATGTCTGTCAACTGGATACTATATCTGGACTTGTTCAAAAGACTTATCCATTCGAAACTTGTAACGTTAACATAATGGAATATCTTGTGGGATTACCATCAGTATTACATTCCAGAAGCAATAAAAAAATGCTGTAATCTATTGGTTGACTGGGATTATCAACCATGGTTGTCTTCAGAAACAATACTCACATTTGAACAAATTTAGTCTTGTCTGTGTTACTACCAGTGTTGTAAAATGTCATTTGCATTCGTTTGTATAATTTTTCCAGAACTTGTTCAGAAGTTAGCTATCGGCTTCTGAGGTATGTCGAACTTATAGCCCTTTAATGTGCCTACAACATTGTCTAATAAGACATTGCTGTAAATATGTAATCTGGGGCGTGGAGGCAAAATGTAATTCAAATGACATTATGTCAAATGACACGTGACATTTTGGAAAGTTTTCACTCTCCAGCCTCAGATGTTATATTTAGAGCAATGTACCCTTGGACAAGAATATAACCATACTCAAGCGTTATGAGTGCATCCAAAAATGTGAAGTAAATTTGGCTTCTGAAAAAAGTTATGAACAAATTAGTCAAATGATATGCAGATGACATTTTACAAGCCTGGTTACTACAACCGAATCGTTTTCGGCCATTTTAACGGAAAACAAATCCATCATTCTGAGCAGTGTTTAGAGAAGCTGACATTCTCAAATCTCGTTCTGATTTGGAGGATTATTTTTGATAAATTTTCTTCGCTTCAAATAATGGGCATCAAATCCATATGTAATCAAAAATACGCGTAACGACGCGATTGTGCCCCGAAAAACTGAAGCGCGATACTGTGCCTAAATAATAGTGAGCAAATATACCTTGAGTATGATTCTACCAACACTGCTTCTGAAATTGCATTCCCCTTGTAGAAATGGCATACGCCATGAATCGTCGAAACGAATTTCGGAAAAACTTTGCAAACCTAGATCTGCTGACAATTGACAGTTTGCAATGGGTTAAAGTTCTCCAAAGAATAACCTTGCACTGAATGGGAAACACTGTTAGTCAATTAAAATATTGAAGAGCATCCGACATTATCTCGTATTAAAACGGCTTTGGGATAGTTCTTCGAATGAAGTTTAGTCGAATGACATTTAGTCTAATGGACATTTAGTCGAATGTTGAAATCGAATTTCAGCCGATAATAGGCAATTTAGTAAAATGATTAATTAGTCAATAGATTTTTAATTAAATTTGCATAAATAATGCACAAGATACATGGATGAAGGTGTGAGGGTTTCAGTGGACGTGAGGAAGTACGATCAGCAGCGGAAGAAACGAATACGGAAGCTAAAAGGGATTTTTCACCTGAGCAAACGGAAACTTCTGAAAACCTTGGTGGACTACAGGAAAAAATACAGAAATAGTAAAGTATTAGCCTCTTTTCTATTTTTCGGCAGAAGCTTTGACATTTAGACGAATAACATTTGGTAAAATGGCATTTCGTCGAAAGAATGTTTAGTCGAAGGGACATTTCTCGCTTAACCTCTCAAAAGGACCTAAGTTACATTTTTCATTAATTAAATCGAGTATTGCAATCAAAAGCTTTTATATTCAAATAAAACAATGAAAAAAATGTTATTTAGGTCCTTTTGAAAAGTTAGACGAGTTTTGAACGAATTGAAATGGTTTTCTTATTCTTTTCTTTGAAACTCTTTCTTTCACTCAATATTTATACAAGAATTAGTTCAGTATAAAATTCACTTCCAAACATAATTATTGACCGAAAATTTAATCTCAACCAAATGATCATATGACCTAACGTCTATTCGGCATTTGACGAAACACCATTGGACTATAGACTAGGTATTAGACCTCTTCATGTTTTCAAAAAGTATCAAAAATTCAACCAGTCAGCCCAGTTAAATTCTTAAAAATCAGAAGCTGAACATTTGTCATAAATATGCACGTTAGAATTTCTTCAAACAAGTTGTTCGATCAGAGAAGCTTTGATTTCACTTTTAACTACGATGCACTCAATTGTAAAAGCATACAGACATAAAGCGAAATGAACCATATTTGGAAGTCGTTTGTTGTAAGCATCAAATATCATATGATTTGATTTATGTTTTGTTCGAATAACTTGTTTGAAGAAATCCTAACGTGCATATTTATGACAAATGTTCAGCTTCTGATTTTTAAGAATTTACCGGTAAATCGCACATTGGCAATTATATTACCCAAATGTCCAGGAAAAAAAGAGGAATAATAATATAATAAATTAGTAATGATTTGTCATGAATTCAAGAATTTCATAGAACAACGACTTTTAGAGGAAACAGTGTTTTTATGCACTTAAAAGCTCGAAAATCACTTTAACATGGTCAAAACATGAACGAAACGAATCGCATTGTTCACAAGACTTGTAGAGCACACCTAAAGCTTCCGTATAGAGGTTGGTGCGATAGTTTTCGGCATTTATATATCTCGTTAGGTTTTTTTTTAAATTGAAAATAGCCCAAAAACACTAAATTGACTTGAGCCACCTCAAAATTTTATCCGAATTAGCTGTAAACTTGACAGGAGGCTTATTTTAGCATAAGAAATGTGATTCTGGGCTGACCGGATGAATTTTTGATACTTTTTGAACTCATGAAGAGGTCTACTAGGTATAGATTCAATATAGTCGGTTAGAGGGTTCTATAAAGTCAATATCCTGTCGGGAATATATACCGTTTTTCTATTATTTATTCTTTAGGACCCACCATTCTTTGGTCAATATTATAGTCATAGTTTTGCGACTTTTTGAAATACTGCAACAAATCATTTGTTTTTTATTTAGGTATTATTGACTAAAGTTCCTTTCTTGAAAATATCCATTCGATAAAACATCATACGACTAAATGTATAATGATTATTCACCATATGTCCATTGGCCAAATGTCATTCGACGAAATATCTTTCGACGATAATTGGACACATTTCGGATGGTTCAGCTGTAAGCCTCATTATCCATAATGACCACGACATGGCCAAAGAGCGGTTAGGCTATTAGGCCGAAATCCATCTGGTTAAAAGTTATTTGGCCACACTGGGCACACGGCCGTTTTGCGTATTGGTTTGTACAAAAGATATTTTAGTAGTTACTAGATAAAGATTGTCGCTTCGGTTCCCTTTGTTCTGCTGTCCGGAACATGTTGGGTACCAAGCTGTCAAATCGTATGGATTTTCCTTCTTTGACATTTAGCTCCCCTATCCTCGCCAGCAAAAGATGTTCCGGACAGCGACGACAGCGACAATCTTTATCTGGTAACTAAAATATCTTTTGTTTGTACGATAGTTAATTTCGTTTGCTGAACGAGTCAAATGGTTGAAAATGTCGTTTTGCCTAACAATAGTGAATGTATAAAGGGTGAAGTGATTAATTAAAATTGAGAAGTGAGAAGTATAGAATGAGAAGAGATGGAAGAGAACTGTAAGTAGTACAAAGTGAGAAATAAAAGCGAGATTTTTTTTGTGTGTCTTTATTAAGGAGACTTTCAGCCCGAGGCTGGCTCGTCTCCGAGAAAGTGAGATGTCTGATTCCACATTTCTCACTTTTTAATTATCAATAATCAACTATATTTTTTATATCTTATATATAAAAATGAAATGGTCTGTGTTCGTATCCGCATAACTCGAAAACGACTGGATGGATTTTTTCATTTCTTCAGCAGAAACATTCGTTATAGTTTCCGACGGGTTTATATTAGCCACCCTATAACCAGAGACCGGCGGAGTGAAAAACTGTCGAAATGGCAACGTATGAAAATGCATGATATCGTAAAAATAAGACTGGCAGCTCTTGAACTTTTTGCTTGCTTCTTATGGATGCAAAATGTAAACAAGTTGAATTGGAACCGCTTTTGACGGTTCGATTGGAAACAAGATGGCGTCTTCGCCGATCTCTTATTGTAGTATTTCTAGTTTATATGATATTTCCTAATGCGAAAATTACGAGTAAAGTTGAGCAAATCGTGAAAAACTAAAATTGTGATTCCTATGCGAACTTTGCATGGGCAGTTCGGAACGCACATTCTCGCCTACTATGCAGGACAACGTCTGCCGGGTCGACTAGTATATCTACAAAAATATGATCGGATTGACATCGAAAAGTTTCATAACATATTTTTTTAAAACAATATTTCTTAAACACCTAATAGGGTAAAACGACATATTGTGGAGGTGATGAGCATCATGTCAGAATAATATTGGTATGGAATATTTTTCCTCCTCCATAATATATTCAAATTTTGGAATGAAACGCTCCTGGAGCTATTTTCTTAACTAACTAGCTATTCCGGCAGACGATGTACTGCATAGTAGGGAAGAATGCGCGTGATGTACTGTCCATGAAAAATTCCCATACAAATCATAGTTTTTGTTCTGAGCGATTTCTACAAATTTACTGGTGGTTTTCCTATTAGAAAATTAAAACCAGAATTGTTGATGAAAATGTATTCAGCAATTATGGCGGATACGAATACTTATTTCCTATATATGTACAAAACGAGAAGTTATCATCGGTATATTTGACTAATATTGCGGTATGTTCCGATGATCAATCCTATTCAATGTTGTAAGATGACATTTGATAAATTAAACCAACATTTTACGTTAAGGCCAAAATTTCGTTTTTTTATCGACAAATGTATATCGCATGAATAGTCTTATATTTGTGAACAAAAATACATTGCTTCAACTATAAGATCTGAAGCAATAAAACAAAATATCTGAAATAGATATGTTTCGTGCCTTTTGACATGATGTCATTGAATTATTATTTCATTTATTTATTTATTGATTTATTACATTTTACAATCATCGAACGTCAAGGTCCAAATGATTCATTAAAACAATATTCTTGTATAAATGATTACGGACGAACATAGCGAAGTCTGTTTTTAAAATTTTCTATGGACGAAGCAAAGTCAAACAAATGGCACCAGGGATTCAATCCAAAAGAGAAAGAACAAGTCTCTCACTTATCATTTCTGTATACATATACGATATGTAGCATGCCGCCAGAGACTTTTTTCACAAGCTGTCATGATAGAGAACTGATTCGGGAGGCTATACCCCATGATGAATTTCTTTTAGAAAGCTCCAAATGCGGGAAGCACTCTCTGATGATGCATTTCAACTTGTTCTACACACATGCGCAGTAACCAACACGAAAGGAGCAAAAACAAAGCGAGAGTCACCATTTTTCTGTGGGGGCTGCCTATCCGATTCTGTTTTTTCGCACTAATTATACAATTCGTATACAAGTTTGATAAATTTGTTATCATGGCTTGTTATGATTCTGAACAGTTTTTGCCTCTCTTTTATCGTTGTTCGTTATCTATTAAGAGCGATTTCTGCAAACCGTTGAACTGTATAACTGAATATGTATGTATCGAGGTAGATGCTTATAATAAGAAATTTTTACTTGGATTGTTTTATAACCCCCCGAGGTGTGATTGCGCTGAATTTTTACTCAACAAACTTATGGATCTTTCCTTGTCTTATAGTAATTGTACTTTAGTAGGAGATTTCAATACAGATTTGATGAAGTATGATAATAAGTCGAATAGATTTCGCGGTGTTATTGAAAATTTAGGCTTCAGCTGTATAGGATATGAACCTACTCATTGCTCATCTGGTAATAGTTCTTTAACCTTTTGTCTGTGCTCTGGGGTCAATATGACTCCAGGCCACTTTGAGTGGCTGCTATTTTTTTAATTTTCAACCGATTCTCCTAATTTTTGGTAGTTTGGTAACGTTGTCTATGCTCTGGGGTCAAATTGACCCCAATTTGAAATTGCTATAACTTTTTTAATGTATGGCCAATTTCGGATTTTTGGGCTGTTTCGAAAGATAATTTAATCATCTTTCAGGACGTTACTTAACATTGAATATAGGTGGGCGGGTACATCGCCGGGAGGGTTTTTATAAAAAAGGGTACAAAAACAGTGCTTTTTATGCTTATTTTACTTATATCTGAAAATCCTACCTATTTTGAACTGCACCTTTTCAAAAAGGTTATGCAGGAAGGCGTGTGCTTTGTCATGAGACATTGATTAGTTTAGAGCTTGATCGCTAGGTGGCGTATATTTGAATTCATTATTTTGGACTACTCAAGAAATCCGATATATGGAATTTTCCTCATTGTAAATATTCTTCTCGCACAAATTTGAAATTTGTAAAGATGACGTCTTTAACAAAGTTCATCTGGTGGGAATGGACTGTTATGTGACGAAATAAATAATTAGGAAATTTACAAATAGGCGGCGCCAGTGTACTTGCTATATTCTTGCATGTTTGAAATATTGCTTTAGCTTGAAATCCCTCATACCTACACCCAAGTAGTATTCGGCAACATTATTCAGGGTGTCCAAGACTACAAAGCAGTGCTCAGTGTAATGAGCACTTCTTCCAAGATGCAGCGCTAGTGAGCTGTTACATTTGAGTATATTGTTCCATGTGATATCTGATGGATTTTGGTTTGTAGCGTTTTTGACAAACATGAATGTTGTGGCAGAGTTCATCAAAGGTGTTCTTTGAATTCAACCTGCTCCAGCGATGCTGCAAATAATAGAATGTGTTCACAGAATATGTTTTAGGTCACCCAAGAAAACCCTGGAATTAAGGCCTTTGGGTCTACATACGTAACCAAAGATCAGTCAATTTACCGCCTATTTGTAAAATTCCCAATTATTACTTCCGTCACAAGACAGTCACTAGACGACATTTGATCAAGACGCCATTATAACAAATTTTAAATTTGTGCGATAAGAATATTTACACTGAGGAGAATTCTATATATCGGAATATCTTGAGTAGTCTAAAATAATGAATTCAAATATACCACCACCTGGCGGCTGAGTTCTAAACTTATCAACGCCTCATGACAAAGAACACGCCTTGCTGCATAACCTTTTTAAAAAAGGTGCAGTTCAAAATAGGTAGGATTTTCGGATATAAGTAAAATAATCATGAAAAATCACTGTTTTTGTACCCTTGTTCACTAAAACCCCTCCCTGCGATGGAGCAAAAACAAGGTAATCTACCAAACATTTATTGAGTTTGGCAAACCTTGCTGCAAAAAGGGAACGTTTGAACTATGCAAGTGAACCGACCTTCGAATCCATTGGTCAAGTAAATCCACAATGACATGATTAAAGAAGCCAAGTCCAACTAAGTTTCTCAAATAGTTTATTCGTCTTACTCAAGCAAGCATCTATGGAAAAGACTGAAGGTGAAGGATATCAATGTTACCAACCAATATAAGAGCATATTACGCATCTTTCTAGTGATGAAATCAACGAATTTCTCAGTTCCAATTTCACCACAGATCAAAATTTGCCTCATCTGGTGTTGCCAAACAAAAATGGATTCAAATTTACTATAACTAGTGAACTTGATGTCTTCAATGTGATCGATTCGATTCAAATGCTTTAGGAATGGATGAAATACCTCTGAAATTTATTAAACTCATATTACCATACATTATCTCACCAATAACTCATAAGGTACACTGGGGGAAGTGGAAAAAGAAAAATCGATAGTGCATGTTTGAATTAGTGTAAAACCAGTTTAAATGATCTAAATGCGTTCAATCAAAATGGGCTATCAAAAGCAGTCAATTTTGCACCAGCTGTGCGTTAATTTATACCATTTGGTCGCTTGAAATTTATGGAAATAGATTTTAAAATTAGGAGTTATTTTTCCACTTACCCTAGTGGGATGGGGTAAGTGGAAAACTTGACCTTCAATATGGTCTCTATGCAGCAATAGAGTTGAAGTAGTTGGATGCTCTGGAACGAACGATGCAGAAAATGAAACACACTGCGAATATGACGTCGATAATTTACTTACTCTCGCTGTTCCCGTAGTAGAGGAAGAACAGCAACCTATTGTCACATCGAGTTTAGGAATTTCTGCGAATGAAAAAACGACGATCAATATCTACTTTCAAAATATGAACAGCGTCAAAGGGTGCGACCGACAGAAAACTTTGTATTTATCATCGTTAGAAATGGATTACGATGTCTATGCACTCGTCGAAACTTACTTGGGTTCAGCTGTGCAAGATAGAATGTTGTTCCCTTCATGCTTCTCTGTCCTCAAAACAGCGATTAGCAATCGGGCGGTGGAGTACTCATTGCGGTCCATCAACGTATTTTGTGCACCGAAATGATGCGATCTGAAAACAATGAAGGAATTTGCGTAAGGATAGAAACAATGAATGGACGTGTTTATCTCTGTTGCGGCTATATTCTACCTACCTCGAACGCTCGTCGACATCACTTGTTTGTGAATTTTGTTGACTTCATTGTTGAAACCATGACACCGGGCGATAGTGCGATCGTGCTGGGAGATTTTAACCTACCGAATTTGAATTGGAACAAGTGCTTTAATTAGGGAAAAGATTGTTTTCTTTTACCTGATCGTATTCCATCACCCTCTGAGATCGCCATCGTTGATGTTTTTTTGTCTTATGCAAGTGTGCGATTTACCAAATCAAAACAACAAATATTTGAACCTCGTATTCACCACTGGCCAAATTGTCGTGACTGAACCGTTAGGAAAGCACGAAGTTCACCACAACGCTATGCAATTGACGATTACTACTGATGCTTTACGGGAGTTGGAAGTAGGGGTGTCCAGAAAGCATATCAATCTTGGATCCATTGATGTGACTTCCGCTAAAGCTGCTTTGATGGACGTTTTGTGGAGCAACATCTTCATTTCTAAAACTGAATTCGAGCACGAGTCGGAGCCATGTAAGCAGCGGGGTGCGTCGATGATGCAGTTTCTGAACTCGATTGATATTTTGAATTGCGGACTCGTGACTGTGATGAATAGCATAGACTACAATGTTGTATCGTTCTATTTTACGCTGTTTAGTATTTTCACACGGTTTGCTCCATTATCAAAAGATCGCCCGATTCGGAAGAACTCGTACCCAGAATGGTTCTCTCCGACTGTTATTCAAGTTCTCAAGGATAAACGGAAAGCATGGAAGAAAAAGCGGAGAAACCCTACTCCGGAGAATACTTTCAAAGTATTGCACTGAGAAGCGTATCAGGTGTACATCGCACGGGTTCAAAATGAAATGAAAGAGAATCCTAAATCTTTCTAGAAATTTGTTAACAGCAGACGGAAGAATGTCGGCATTCCGGAGGAGATGAAGTATGGAAACAAATCTTCCATCAATGGCCAGGACACGAGTGTTTACCGAAGTGTTCCCGTAAATGAAATCAATTCTCCAGACGTTGCTGCCACGGACTCTATGAATTTGTCACGAGATGAAGTAGAGCAAGGATTGATGGAGCTAGACGTAAGCAAGTCGGCGGGGCCCGACAGAATCCCAGCTAAGCTCCTAAAGAATTTTAAGTATGAACTTGCAGGACCATTGTCTTTTCTCTTCAATTCATCGCTGTCATCTGGCTACTTTCCGCAACTATGGAAAATTTCGCACGTCACTCCAATCCACAAGAAAGGATCCCGCTCTAATGCTTAAAACTACCGTGGTGCAGCAATCCAATCCGCGATGCCGAAATTATTTGAACGACTAGTTTACTCACATCTCTATGAGCGCATCATCGAACAGGTCTCGACATCACAACATGGTTTCCTGAAAGGTAAGTCTGTTGTGACGAACCTGTGTGAGTTCGGCTCCATGGTTACAGACTATATGTCTAAAGGCTATCAAGTTGATTGTGTCTATACGGATGTGTGTCTATACGGATATGAGGCATTCGATGTTGTTGGGGTGGATAGCATAATTCGCGCAGTAGCAGACTTTGGTATCAGAGGAATGCTGTTCGAATGGATTAAATCATATCTGTTGAGCAGAATTCAGTATGTGAAAGCTTTCAACGATTCATCGGATTCCTTCAAAGTTAATTCAGGAGTCCCACTGGGTAGTCATTTGGGCCCACTGCTTTTTGTCATGGTCATGGATCAGTTGCCTTCTTTCATGACTAACGCGATAGTGCTTATCTATGCCGACGGAGTAAAACTGTTCATGCCAGTGAAAGTCCTTAATGACTGCATTTTGCTGCAAAAGGATCTTCACAACTTCGAAAGATTTGTAAGCGAAAATGGACTAAGCGTTAATCCAAGCAAATGCTCGGTGATTACTTACACCAGGAGAGTTCAGCCGATATCATTTACGTACAGTTTGGGACATGCAATTCTTCAACGAGTAGATAACGTTCGGGATTTGGGCGTAATAATGGATCAGTCACTGACATTCAACGACCATATCAATGGAGTCATTAAAGAGTCACTGCAACTTTTTGCGCTTATCCGACGGTTTGGCCGTGATCTTACCGATCCTCACGCAATCCTAACAATATATACCGGCCTCGTTAGGACTAAACTGGACTTCGCGAGTGTACACATTCAACGGCTGAAGCAGTACAGCGGAAGTTTTTAAAAATTTTCTGTGAGAAATCTTGAAGAGTACAGTTACCGGTGTATGATCATCTCTGCTTGTTGATTGATCTCAACACCATCAATAGCAGACACAAGATCGCTGACATAGTGTTTTTCTGCAACATCCTGAGAGGGCGGATCAGCAGTCCGTATCTTTACAACCGGCTTCACTTCAACACTAGTCCGGTTACTGTTCGTCGCCGGAGAGTCTTCGATCCTCCATTCAGATCGGGGAACTACACGCAGCATGAGCCAACTAGTAGGTTCATGAATGATTTCAACAAACTACAGGATGTTATTTCCACAACTATGACAACAGAAGTGATTCGCAATAAGTTAAGATTATATTTAAGAGGACAACTGTATGTGTAACATTAATTTTGTGTATAATATTTAAGCAGGGTAACGGGCTTACAGCCTATAGTCCAATAAACCAAACCAATATTAACTAATAGTGATGAGTAGTTACATATAACTAAAATCAATACGATAATTGCTTTGAGTATCTGTTGTGGAATATTTTCATTACCTTAACGGAATAGATCCTCAAGGAATTCTCGTAATAGCTAGAGGAGGGCTGGTTTTGTCTTCTCGAACACTAAGTGTACGTAAAATCTATATGCTCGCCCCAAAGATGAACTTTTTAAAGGAAAAATGGGGCTTACAGGGTTATAAACTAATCAACTTAGTTTAACGAATTGAGATGATGTCTGTATGTGCGTATTTGTATGTACGTGTGTGCGCAAAGCACATACAACATTATCAGCTATTCTTAAGCACTTGTTCTTAACCAATTTGTTCGCAAAAAAAAAATGCGAAAAATGTGAATTATAGAATATATTAACCTATCAGTGCTATTTTTGACTACATTTTTTTCATATGCGAAACATGTGAAAGGCATGAATACCGATAGGTGGATTAATCAGGCATTTTCTCATTTATATTAGTCTAATCACCACTGGAATCACAATGATAACAAAGAAGGAACATATTAAGATTCACATCTATCGAAATAAACCCTGGAGGATAGACAAAAATTGCGTAATTAGAACATTATCCACTTCCCCCGCAGTGTTTGATACCTGGGGTAAGTGTAAAATATTTGAATTATTTCCTTTCTTGCTACAAACCACTACTAATTCAATGGGATTAGTTTCATTATATTATAATGGTCACCTGTGATATAAATTCACTTGAAAAAGGGACAATTGGTGCAAATAAGAATTGATTTTATGAATGCAAAAATCCACTTTTCGCGAAACCTCAAATTACAGTTCATCTTAAATTACAATACTGTGTTAGTGTATGTATTATACAAATTTCAACACAGTATTAGTGTGAGCATCAAAGTATATTCTTCCATAATGTTATGATGTGGTAAAAACTGTAAAATATGTACAATTCCTCATTTTTGAGTCGATTTTTACACTTACCCCCTTTTTCCACTTCCCTTAGTGTACCTTATATTTAACACTAAAATCATTAGCGGAAAGCATTGGAGAAAATTTTGAAAAATCAAAAACAACATTTCATTTCGACATACAATCTTCTTCATGAATACCAATCTGGTTTCAGAACAGCTCATAGTACAACTTCTGCTTTGCTGAAAGTTCATGATGATATACTCAGTACGCTTGATAAAAAAGGAAAGGCATTTTTACTTCTAATTGACTTTTCTAAGGCATTCGATAGAGTGTCCCATAAACGTGCATAAATTATCAACAAAATTCATTTTCTCTGGTGGGGCAGTAAAGCTCATAATATTATGTTCGTATGGTAAATCTTCTGGTAAATTTTCTGGTGAAGTCAAAATTACTTCGGGAGTTCCCCAAGGATCCGTGTTGGGGCCGCTCTTATTTTCATTGTTTATCAATGATTTACCATCTGTTTTAAGACATTGTAGCATACATAAGTTTGCTGATGATGTTGACATATATATTCATTCTTGAAATCTGTCTGAATTTGAAATGGCGAGTTTATTAAATGCTGATTTATTTAGTATATTGTCGTGATCAAATACCAATCTGCTTCCTATAAACTCATCTAAAACGAAAGCAATGTTCATCTCACGATCACGTAGCATACAGGGTGTTCTTCCTAACATTATTATAGGCGATACAATTATTAATTATGTTGATAAAGCTTCAACCTCGGAATTATTTTTCAAAAAAAATTTGAATTGGATTGTCACATCGATGCTCAATGTGGTAAAATATTTGCAGGTCTTCGACACTTGAAACGTACGGGAAGCATGTTATATGTAACATTAAACTACGTGTTTTTAAGGCATTATTGCATCGGCATAAATTATAAAGGTTTAACTGTCAGCGAATTCCGATTGCTAAAATTAAAAAGGTTGTACCTTACTTAGCAAGTAAATATGAACAATAAATAAATAAAACTTTCCAGACAAAAATGTTGTTCGATCACGAACTGCGCTCACCGTCGTAGCTGCTGTTGAAGCCCAACAGTGCAGCGTGTGAGCTGCTATTCATGTCTATTTTTCGTTGTTCTCTGTTATCGCGCCAATTGCTAGCGTTATGTGCGTAGCAGTTGGCGCGCTGTAAGTCCAATTAGATTTTAAATTTGAATGTTTGTTCACACGTCCCCAATAATTGTGATATATAAAATTAATTGTTTTGCCGTACTAAGAGTCGCCTATAAAAGGCGACTCCACACTCCATGTAATGTACAGTTTCGTTATCGTAACCTCCGAGCTGGCACGCTGCCTCTCGGAGGCAATAAATCCATCAGTTGAAGTCATCAAGCAGTTGTTCTTTATTCGTCGTCTGGATCCTGGAAAAATAGACACAACGTAGGGTCGTCCCACCCTGGACGAAACATTGGTGCCGTGACCAGGATGGCACTTGGATTCCTGGACAACTATAGAAGCAACCGCTGATGGACTCCAACCCGTCGGACAAAAAGCATCTAACGATCAGTTCAACCATCGCTTCGCAGTTTGGACTCGCAGCGATCGAATCGGACTGATGCCGGACCAGTGCGCACTTCAATTCGACGGAGAGAAAGCCATCACGATACTGTCACCATGCCAGCCACAGGGCTATTTGCGGACCGCAGCGTCAATCTTCCCGGCCGTAGCGCCATTTGGACCGCAAGCGTCACCTTCCGGCCGTAGCGTCATTTTGGACCACCTGCGTCACCTTCCGGCCGTAGCGCCATTTTGGACCATCCGCGTCGTCTCCGGCTGTAGCGCCCTTTGGACCACCCGCGTCACCTTCCGCCCGTAGCGCCATTTTGGACCATCCGCGTCATCTCCGGCCGTAGCGCCCTTTGGACCACCCGCGTCACCTTCCGGCCGTAGAGCCCTTTGGACCGTCAGAGTCAACCTTCCGGCTGTAGTGCCATTTTGGACCATCCGCGTCAACCTTTCCGGCAGTAGCGCCATTGTCGTGGATTACAGCGTCGAATTATGTTAGCATCATCGTCGCCGTTCACCACTTCGGAATAGAATTCAATTCACCGAAGCGCTAAAATGTTACCTGAGGATCAATTCAACATTCCGACACCCGTCCTGCATCAACCATCAAACAATCCAACCAATTTCGTGTGCCCAAAACTGGGGTGGCATTGCGCATCTCGAATCGAATCACTCGATTCGTACGTTTTTGCATTCGTTTCGAAAAAATTGCGGCATTATGTATTTCGTTCGACTTCATTCAGTCGCAGTACAAGATTTCAAATGGTGCTGTACTAGCTCAATCGAGTATGTTCTGTCAAACGAAATGTAAACAGAGAGAATAAGAGATAGCTGTCTCCGTGTTTAGTATGCCGCCCGCTGCGCTGGTGAGTCAACCTTCAGCGCATGGCGAATGTGAGTAAACAGAGAGAATAAGAGTAATTTCATCTGCGTGTAGCATGTTGCCTGTTGGAAAGGCATCCTTCGGGGCATGAATTGGCAGTTAATTTATAAACAAGCAAATTGTGCTCAATTACTATAAAAAGCAATATTATTTATTGAGCAGTTGCAACCGATTAAAACATTATGCCGATACGATATGTTTTGTAAATTGAGATATAGTTACGACACAAATTATAAGTTTTATGTTTATTCAAGTTTATGCCACATATCCAATTTTGAGCTAAATAATTTAAAGCTAAAGAAGGATTCGATAATAAATTACTTTGATGTTTCCATGTGTTTTATATAAATGCACTTGGGTCATTACTAGCGCGTTTTTTTTTTCAACTTCAACTTCCATAATGCCAAAACATCTCGTTATTCTTGTACCTCCTCGAGCATACTCGAACCAGAGTGTATGTAATTAAGAGTGGCGACATGTGCCGCATTTGACAGGTCTCCTGCTCGTTTGGAACACGATTTTGTATGGGAATGACAGATGAATTCTGTTCCAATTCTGACAGTGTCGCCGCACTCATAATTACATACACTCTGACTCGAACGATGAGTCGTTTTCGAGATCGAATCGAAAGTTATAATGCCAAATATGTTCGACTCGATAGAATTACGTTCGAATCGAGATGCGCAATGCCACCCTGATTGCACTATCAGGAGCTAAGCCTACACTGCCCAAATAATAAATCCAAAACCATATGAATTTATTCATAATTAGAAATGGTTTTAGATAGATTTCAAAATACTTGTGTGTTTAAAAGAGTTTTTAATAAGAAAATGGCTCATCAAATTTTATAATTCTTAAAATAGTATTGGTAATCTCTACAATTGAACAATAAAAACTATCATTGATCTAGCGCTGATACTCTTATGAATGTTTTTAAAACATTCTCCTAGATGCATTTAAAGTTGAACAATAAGTCCAAATGAATGTTTCTTATACATTTCTTTTGACACACTGGGATAAAATACAACTTAACCATAAACTCACATTAAAACCGCAATGAATCTTTTGAGTCTTAGTTAAATTTTTACGTTCTGGAATAAATTTAATTCATATCTGTCAAACATGAAACCTAATCGATGGAAAAAATCAAGTCAAGTCGACCTTTCAAATGGAAATACACAAAAATAGTAAATTAGGTGCAATTCGAAAAACCGTTAGTTCTTCCAAGGAACACTAGAACAGTTGGAGGATGAGTTTCAACCGGAATGAAGATACGCTTGCAGACGCAGTACATATTCTTCCATTTATCGTCAGGCATCGATGACTCCAACTGGTAAAGCTTTCCCACCAGGTGTTTTTTCGGCCAACGGAGGATGGCTTTTGCTTCCCACTCACTGGGGATGACACTGAAACAGATTTCTTTATCATCAATTCCTCCCGAAGTATTGCTTAATTGATGGCCGGGAAGTTTAAGGCTAGTGAAAAGGGTTTTGGTTTCAGTGAGTCCGGTAAGCGGTTCTATGACACCCATCCCCACACTACATGAGTTGCAGATTTCCGTTATGCCCTTGCTCAGAAAAAAAAATGTTTGTACCACCTTAAAAAGCATATTATAAATAAGATTATGAGATTCTTTATTTAATTCGCAAATAATAATTATCATGAGCTTTAAAGTGAACAAATATTACTAAAAATTTAGATTTCCGGTACCAATGGAAACCCAAAACCAAAACAAACAGCCGTCAAAATATTCACAGATAACCCACTCTTATTCAAGAGTGCTATAAAGGTGACGGTACTGGTAATGGCTTTAAACTAGATTTAACGATTTTAACACAGTTTTTTCCAAGAGAAAATTGTTTTATTCAAAACCTGGATTAATTTGTAATGGTTTTATTCAAAGTAAAATAATAAAAATGGTGATTTTGCTATTTTGCTTGACTAAAAATCAACAACCATATTGGAAATTTCGGATTGGTTATTAATTAAATCGCAAATTACAGCTCTTATAACCTGAATTTCATTGTAACGCCAAATTTAATCTATGTTACAATGAACTCTTTCATGAATTTACTATATATGAACAATTTTTGCGTTAGAATACAAGAGCGCTTCGATTATTGTAATATTTGAATATTCATTATTCTGCAATATTTTCACAGCGCTAGTCGTTTTTTCATAGTTTTACGTAAAAATCGACAGTAAATTTTGAAGCGCAAGTTTTTCCTTTGTATTTTGGAAAGAAAATTTGCAAGCATATGAAATGTATTATTGGTTGTTAAAGACATGGCGACATTTATTTTGCGTGAAATATTTACATTTTATTATTCTCTATGATTCCCCTTTTTATTTTTATTAATAAATATAATTAGGTCTGAAGCATTCTCAAATAAGAGTATTATGAAATAGTTTATGGTTAAAAAGACTTTAAAATAGTTTTATGGAGGATTAGAAAACCATGATAAATACGTTTTGCATAGATCTGAATAGTTTTAAGATATTCTTATTCTATTTCTTCACAACTTCTTGTAGAGTGGGCCAAATTGAGCTTATAGATGATTTATACTTAGTTTATTAAGGCATTGAAAGAATTTAAGATTTATTTCTGGTTTTATCAAGTGGTACTTACACTCTACTTCAGATGTGCCTTAAAGCAATATTTGTTACTTGGGTGAACCAATACATCAGCCTCATAGCGTCTGACAGTTGATTCGCCCCAGCCCTTTAAGGCTCTATAAACCGTAATCAATTCGATAATGACGATGATTTTATTCGAATCCGCACTAATACTAATAAAGTTTTGAACTAAATTCTATATTTTGGGGCTATTTGCCGACTTACCTCCATCATAGCATATTCATTACATTTTCATATCAATTTTTCACTTATCTAAATTATCAATTACTGAGGAATTGCTGAAAAAACGCTGAAAACTGCCTTTTTTCCTGGGCCGGCATTCGTATTTTTTCGAACGCATACTAACTCCGAACGTTCGGAGCAAACACATACACACGCACTTGATTTTTCACTTGATCTTTTTCCACTGTTTCCTTGATTTAATTTTTAATTCACTAACTGAGTTTCACCTTTTATTCAATCTTGACTACCGATTAATTCACTTCACGTCCAAAAACTGTCAAAAACTGCTTTCCGAAAATCGAAGTGAGAGACAAATTTGAAGACCGTATTGTAAATGCAATAAAATGCGGAAGACTCAAATTCACTAGCGCAATAAGTGAAATGGTGAGAACAAAATCTACGCGATGCAACTTCATTCAATCCGAACAATACAACGTATACGCCAGCCAGCACGCAAACAAAGGTGTGCATACAAAAGAAAATAATCATCTCCTCTCCGTTGCCAGATTTATTTATTGAAAAAAGTCATTGTTGGTTGTCGGACTGAACAAATATACCAGAAATAAATATTTAAACATGTTATGTAAGCTTCTGTTGCATTCCAAGTGGTGAATAAATGTTTTTAAACCGATAAATACCCATATAATTGATACATCGCGAACATGTGTTATGATATAGAATAAACATTTCGTCAAGTCTGGCAACATTATGCATCAGCTGGCATATTTTCAACACCCCATTTCCACCCACCCCAGTTGTAAACAAAATTTATCTATTGCTGCTGCACTTTTCCGTACCAATTGCCTCACTATTACAAACAAGCGATACAGTCATTAATTTTCAAAATATTGTGATGGAGTCTTGAGCCTTAACGAACATCATACGTTTTCTGGATGATAAGCATTCGATCGCTCCCGATGCCTGATGACAAGCACCATATGCGAATCATCCAAAAACCGAATGCTAGCCAAAACAAAAATCGAATAGTCATTGAATCGTTTTTGAATGAAGCTCATACCTTATACAGATGCGGTCTTTATTGTTTCTGCATGAAATTCAAGTGATAAATATTCTGAAGATTATAATAAATTTTTCGTTTTTAAATAGAAAGAAACATGCTTTATTGATTTATTTTTATTTTAAACATTTTGAACCATTTTAGATTACATAGTATAGGCAAAACATTCAATGCAACACTCGGGAAAAAGAATGGAGGTCGTGCTACAATGGTAAGTGCAGTGGCGAGTGTATTTTCTGGCAACATGCGCCGCTGCGTTCACCATTATAGCCCGGCTTTAACACAGTAGAGAATGCAGTATCCCTTAAAATTACGGGAAATTTAAATGTCACATCCAGTGGGAGCATCGATGGTGGCCAAAGAACATATTTAGCATGCGATATGGGGAGCGAATCTCCCGTCTTATTATTTGAAAATGTTGTCCGGAAATTAATTATTTGTCACAAGCTTACCAAATTTGTAAAGTCTAATAACTGGTTTTCAACGGGCAAAAAGTTATTTTTTGCAATTCCTGATCATAATACCTGGTTTACAGTTGACGTTTGAGTGATAAAACGGCCTACTTTTCCATACCAATGAAATGGGTGCTTTAATGAACATTATGCAACTCAAATGGGTTGCATAATATCCATTATAGCACTCATTTGGGTGCTATAATGAAAAACCAGCATAAGATCAATAGTTATATGACCAGATGTAGCTCAATTAACTTGGTTGAGTGTTCAAACAGTGTATTCTCTGTGTCACGTAATTAATGGAATAATTTAATGGACATGAAATTCTCTAAACGCAGGTTTATCTATTGCTTTATGGCCTGTCGAGCATACAATGTGGCACGATAACATGGAATATGTTTGTTTTCTGCAGCAGCATTTTGGCAAGATTGATCATGTGAATTAAATACAATTGTACCATTTTGGTACAGATGTATCACATAAAAGCCCATTTTTCGTCATTGCAAAAATAACGTGTGCAACTCGTTGCAAAACTCGATTTTTTCAGCACTCGTAGTATTTATCCAACTCGGCAAGCCTCGTTTGATAAACGTACAACTCGTTCTGAAAAATCATCTTTTGCAACTAGTTGCACAAACTACTATTTCAAACATAATTTTCCTACCGAACTCAACGATCTACAAAATACTAATGGCGGTTTCGCCAATGCCGACGCGACCAACGCATAAAATTTGCATTATATTTCATTCTGATAGCGAATGAACTTCATGCTAGGGCAGATTCAAAACAATCATCATCCGATTACCGAATGATTCTTGGTTGGTGCAGACAATATCTTCGCATGGAATGACCAAACATACAATGAACATCAAAAGCATTGTACGCTGTTCGGATGATTTTCATTCGATTTCAAGTGGGTGTGTCAGATGTAACAGGGGAGCATATGGTAAAGGGAGGGATCATATTTCAAAAACGCGGAATGCTAATTCAGTCGTTCCAAGGAGGATACTTTGGTTCAGTGTAGCAATAAAACGATCGACAACAGCAGCCCTAGCCGATCGCAAAAAGGAATTGAAAAACATTCGTTTTGGGGGGCAGTATGTTCGGTCACGAACTGTGCTCACCGTCGTAGCTGCTGTTGAAGCCCAGCAGTGCAGCGTGTGAACTGCTGCCGTCGGACGCATAAATGTCACATGTTACAAACGAGAAAAATGAGAAAAACGCATTTGAAGTTTCAAAATGCATTCATCCGATTATCGCATAATTTCGCTTTTTATTGACTTTAACGCAATAAACTATAAAAGAATATTCATATTCGTTGGGCCGGAAGCAACCCTGCAAAGATGGTGTTCGCTTCCGATCCGGCAGGTACGAGACGACGTGGAGCGCAGCGAGCGAGATGGGCAGACCAGGTGCAGAACGACTTGGCGAGCGTGGGGCGTATTCGAGGATGGAGAGATGCGGCCTCGAACCGTGTATTGTGGCGTCAAATTGTTGATTCAGTGTTATCTGTATAGATGTAGACTAAATAAATGAATGAAATGAATATTCGTTGGGCCGGACTGAAACATTGCCAAAAACAACTATTTCTCCACGTTTTTCTATCAAACCCCGAATGTGACACTTATGCCGCGAAATTCACTGGTCAGGCGAAAAATGTACGCATATTTGTCACACCGTGAACTGAGAGATAGTTGTTGTTAATTTGTTTTTACATTTCGCGAGCGACGATTGTATTTCTTTGGTGTGATTTTTTGCTGTCGGTAGAAGTGGAACCGGAAATGGAATATCCAATACAGACAATCCAGTGGCGCGGAATCGGAAGAGGACTTCCTCGGGTTCGATTTAAAAAAAGAAACAGGTGATCGTTTTCTGTTTGCGGTGCCGGCAAACTTTCCATTACCGGTCCAAGAGGTTTAACACCCGGTTTTTAGCGGTAGTGGTGTAGTTTCCTTGCCCGGGAAAAGGACATGCACTACATCTTCAACGTCCAAAGGAATCACGATTGTCTTATCGAGATGATTTTGGCAAAGTGCTACCAGGTGAAGCAGTTTTTTTTTCGGTGGCTTTGCAAAAAGTTCTCAATTATTTGTAAGTTAAGAACTTATTTTCTAGGTCATATGGCTTCCACGGTTGGATTGCTTCAAGAGCATTATTTTCTCGTAAAGGCTGCTGGTCTTTAATGAAAACTTTGAGCCTGTTTGTCCCTACATATGAGCATTCCCATTGTCTGCGTGCATTTGGTCCGAGTCAGTCGCACAGCCAACGAAATCCTTAGCTGTTTCTTCAAAGTTAATATGAAGTACGCTGTCCTGAAGACAATTATCTTTTGGTCGGATAATTGTTGTGTTCGCAAAATAAGAACTGGAATTTATTCCATCACATTACCCTACTCATAAACAGTAATGAAATTCAAGTCGAACGCATATTGTTGGAGAACTTTGAATCAGGGGCATACGTTATAGGCCGCTGACTTTTTCCATGGGGCGTTTGATTCCCAAATGCGGCATGAAAGTGGCGTCAGTTATGAAAACTTCAAGTCTGTGGTTGGCAATGCAAAGAACAATGTTGACGTACTTCATATGCAAGCAACTGACTTCTTCAATGCTCACCGTTTTGGAGTATGCGATAAACCACTGCAAGCCACGCCCGTAAGTGGATTCTATGCGAAAAGTGGTGTTTGAAAAAAAAAGTCGTTATGAACTTGGATACGCAAACAATATCAACAGTAAAGACCTTAAATACTGCTAGTTGTTTTCCAAGAAGGAATTAATGTTGATTGTAAAGGATTCATTCTATTTTGATTTCATACAAATGTACGTTGGCAAAATGCTCCTCAAGGAATTGAAGAAGAAAAAAAAACTTCTTTAATGAAAGTGGTTCAACCTGTTGTTACCGAAGAGGAAAAATCGTTTTTCATTGATCGTCCGACGAAGCAAGAAAGTCCTGATTAATTTTTATTCTTGTTTCATACTTTGAATAAATTTTATATATAATTTTATATATATAATAAATTTTATTTTATATCTTTTTTTTTAGTGTGACAAATATGGGTCCATTTATTTCTAGAATAAAACCTATGTTTTGACAAAATATTTCAAAAACACGTATCAAATTATGACGTTAGACATCAAAACCTCAAAAATGTAAAAAATGTAACATGTGACATTTATGCGTCCAACGGCTATTCATGTCTATTTTTCGTTGTTCTCTGTTATCGCGCTAACTGCTAGCGTTACGTAGCAGTTGACGCGCTGTAAATCCGATTAGACTTTTAATTTGAATGTTTGTGCACACGTCCCCAATAATTGTGGTATATAAAATTAATTGTTTTGCCGTACTAAGAGTGGCCTATAAAAGGCGACTCCACACTCCATGTAATGTACAGTTTCGTTATCGTAACCACCGAGCTGGCACGCTGCCTCTCGGAGGCAATAAATCCATCAGTTGAAGTCATCAAGCAGTTGTTCTTATTCGTCGTTTGGATCCTGGAGAAAAAGTTAACACAACGTAGGGTCGTCCCACCCTGGACGAAACAAATGTTGAGTACCATTCACGAGTTAACCTCCATTTAAATTATCAATTGTTACTAGTTCTCCCGCGAGGAAGAATTGATCGAAAATTGTATCTTGATCTGAAGCTATTACATTTTGGACTTATTTTTCCTCGTACCATAAAAAACAATGCAAAGAAGAAGGTTGCAACTGAGAATTGATATTTAATTGCAATTTATACGTTTCACCATTTGAAAATGCTTCTGCACTGATCTTCACCTCAATTAAAAATCGAAATAAAAACACTAAGCAGACCTTTTCAAATCTGGCACCTCCATCAAACCTAGTTTTCGCTTCACGTATTTCAACGGACGACTTTCGCTCAAATTTCCATTCCACACATTGAATAATCTAACCAACTTGGAGTTTAAATTGAGGCACTATTTTTAAACAGCGCCACAAAAACTAACGAAGCTACAAAAAGTGAACAATGCGCACCACAAAACATCGTTGTAAATCTGCAGTACACTCATGTGCCCTGAGAAGCTGCGTGGTACTGCGCCATTTTCATGTATATAACGTCATTTTCAAAAGCCTCGAAAAACCTGCAGGCTCTACCGGGCCCTGAATTTGGTTTAGTTCGAAAATATATAACGAAAACTAGTAGCCATGCAAATTTCAACGCTGAGTAATGGTGGGTATACAGTTTTCTGACCATATCAAAACCCACGAAATGCGTAAATTTCGGATTTAATCCATATTTAACTCCACATAGGTAATAGGTAAAAATTCACAAGATTTTTTCAACAGTGATTCATTCTTAAACACCTTCCTGTGGTACAAAATATATCATTAAAGTTTTTTTTGCGTAGTCTTGTTCAGACCTAACTTGTTTAACTTGTTGTATCCAATTCCAACTCATGCTCTTTTAATCCGGACAGGAACTCTGGCGAGGCACGCTCAACTGGACGGCGTGGCGAATAATGTTGCTGTTTGTCGGCTTCATCGTGTGCCCCCCGGTGTGGATCATTTTCACGCTGCCGCTGGGGCACAATTACTATAAAGTACCCATCATCAAGTTCATGTCCTATCTCACATCGCACATCTACCTGATGATCCATCTGATGATTGTGGGCATTACGCCCATCTATCCGGTAGTGCGAGCCAGTCTTCTGCCCTACTGGTACGAGTGGGGCCTGTTGATCTGGCTCAGCGGTTTGCTGCTGTTCGAGCTGACCAATCCAAGCGACAAATCCGGTCTCGGAAGTATCAAGGTACTGGTGCTGCTATTTGGGATCATCGGGGTCGGGGTGCACGTGTCCGGGATGCTTTACGTGCAGAAAACCTATTGGCCAACGTTGCTGTACTGCCGAAATCAGTTATTTGCCCTATCGTTCCTGTTGGCGTGTGTGCAGATTCTGGATTTTCTCTCGTTCCATCATCTATTCGGCCCGTGGGCCATCATCATCGGAGATTTGCTGAAGGATTTGGCTCGGTTTCTGGCTGTGCTGGCGATTTTCGTGTTTGGCTTCTCGATGCACATCGTGGCGCTGAACCAGTCGTTTCATAATCTTAGTCCGGACGAGGTACGGCGGTTACCTCTGTCGACGAGGAATAAGGAAGTCTTCAGCGATGGTAAGTTAACTGATGTTCAAGGTCGTAAGTATTGTGCGTGAGTGAAAGCTCGCATTGATAATAATGACATTATATTTACCATGTTAACCTGGGTACAAGATGCGCGAAAATAAGAAGATTGATTAACCATATTATTTCCAAATTTGCATGATCTTTAGAGTCTCTGTAACAGGTAGTATCTCGAGTTTAATCTTTAACAATTTTATTCTTTTAACATTTTGTTCATTTTCATCCTATTCAGACAACTATACTTCAAGCCTCATTTTTAGATTCGAGTGATTCTTAACCGGAAGTGCGCATACTTTCCGTTGCCCCGAAGGCGAACGATTGCTCACGGTTCAGAATCGCTCCCGCCACGTAACCACGATGGCCCTGGCACCACTCTTTAACATTCTCTCAACTTTCCTATCGCAGAAGATGCTTTCAACTCAGACGAAAACAGCGATTATCATAGCGACGAGGTTGAGCGTATAAAACGAGCGGCCGCTGGCCAGTCCATAACTGATTATCGTCGTAAACACAAAACCGACAGTAAGTGACCGATTTTTCAATGCCCGAACGGACTTTGAAAACTGAAAATTGCGAACAGTGCACGGTGATCCAAGCTGCAAAAACGTGAAATATTCCGTATCATCTAGAAATTAAGATTTTTTCTCGAATTTGTATCACCGTGCACAAATTTGAAAAAATAGGACGAGTATCAAAATTTTACCCTCAAATATTTGATCACCACAAAACCTAAACCTACAAAGCGAATGTGACGAATGATTCTGCACGGTTCGTCAAGGCCCGGCCTCTGTTGTCAGTGTTCTTTTCTCAATCGGAAACGATTTCATCAGTGTTTCTCAAACCTGCACCCAACTGCCTTGTCCAAGTTTATTACTCTTTCTGTTCTATGAGTTGGAATGACATTTTCAGTTCTCAGTTCTCAATTCAGTAACTGCTCTTCTAAGGCATCTCGCGTTCCCCACACTGTCACTGTCCGGTGTATGTAAGTTACTCGATGATCAAAAACCGCCAATATAAGATTCAATCGTTGCGTATGATTTTCCTTTTCTGTGATGGTGATGTTTAGCAAAATTTCATTCATACTGTAACATACGTTCAATGTTCGATGCTACTTTGCAACTTTGGTCTGACTGCGCATGAACAAGCTTATTTTTCCCGTTTGTTCCTTAGCACTTTTGTTACCGACAAATTTTCACTTGTTTCACATTTTTGAATTTATTAAAATTGCACCAAACCTTAGATCTAGATTGTTTTGAAAACCGTCGGCGATGTAAATAGGAAGGCTGCGAATGGACGAACCACCAGAACACGCTCACAAAAGCCGTTGATGCGCTGAGTTGCGTTGATGCATGTACAAAACAATACAAAAAGGGGGCTTCGAGGGATTGCCACCTCATGGCTGCTGCTGGCTGGCTGAAATGGCGATGGATCGCATCAGGAGTGGAAGGATTCTGGCTTGCATGACCTTCTGCTGGCACCCAAATGCACCCATTGCGATGTCTTTGTTCGGTTTGATTTCGATTGATTTTCGTTGCAATTTTGAATGTTTGAAAACCTTGTCCAAATTCTAGTGCACGTTGTAGTTTGCATTGGAGTTTATTTACTTTCGGTAGTATCATCACATCCACAATTGATTGGCAAGATAGATAAATAAGTAAGTGAAATGAATTATTAAACCAATGTTACTATTTCAAACTATTTTTATATTTTACAAATATTCGGCTATTGAAGAAAGCCTTGCTAAGAGCTAAGAGGAAGTGGTCGGTCTCATAACGTTATTGTTCAACAGAAGGAAGTTATGCTACTCTCTATACTACACTACCTAGTCTATACACACAGCCAGTTCTTGACTGAAACTACTTCAGACTGAAACGCCAAGTAAATCATTGAAAGGTACTCCAATAGCAGTCAAAACATTCTGAGAATATTTATTGAATACAACCTTAGAACTAAACTTTAATCTTATGAACGTGCTGATTTATAAAGCTTAAAGATGTAGAAAATGTCAACAATTTTGATCTCTCTAAGAGGTCAATGTGTAAATGTCCTGCAAGGACCATTGCAAAGATCCATAAATAGCCTGATTCTTTAGGCCAGACATTTAGGGATCGAGTTTTCTCTGCAAAAAAACTAAATTGGTTGTTTTTACAACTCATGCTGTTGTAAGATTACATTAACCAGTTTTTGATTTATAATTACTTGATGAATGATTGAATAAACGAGAGGTGGAGTCAATGTTGGTCAAACTGCTTGACCGTGTGTACGTTCCATAAGAGTATATCGAACTCTATGGAACGACTATTCCTCCTATTTTAGAGAACGGTTCTTACTGCTGCCTCTCAGCAGCTGAGTGCCACCTTTTTTTGCGTATTGCTTGGCTGCATGCATTCAACGCATAATATGGGCCTGGAGATACTTGCAAGAGTGACTCTTCTGGGAACTCTCACTCAGAATACTTATCAAATGTTGAACAAGTAAAACACTTGTCTTAGAAAACTTAGATAAAAAACTAATCATCTTCGAAATCTTTCTTTTCTCCCTATTTTTACTGAAAAATATCAACACGTCAATTGCATTGAAACAAATATTTCACGGATAGTTCCCGCATTAACAGATCTACTGGTTTCGGTGTTTTCAATGTGAATTCAACACAAACACAATAAACACAAAATTAAAAGTCGAGTCAATACAAACAAAACACAAAAACGAAGCCTATCTGTAAAGATAACAAAACGTAGTAGAATTTAATGCTAAGTACTAAACTTGTCTTAGACAGTTGAAGACATTCCTCTAAAAGAGCTTAAATAATTTTTCACGAAAATAAAGCACACTTTCATGCCCTGTTATGGAACAAATATTTTTTGAGATTTTTGTAGCATGCCATGCACCATTTGCATTTCTATAGATATTAAAAGGGACAGATATGTAAACATCGCGTGACTTCTCTAATTGAAAATAATAAATTCCAGTACTGGTCAGTTCTATCGAGGCGGAGCGGTCGATGAAATCTGTCAAACATGCATCTTACTTTCTTACAAACATAAAAGAGCAGATGCGTTATTTGGTCTTCCCGGGAGTCCTACGAAAGGCTGAATACTCACAAATCCCACAGTTCACGGTTTGTCATATTGACAAATATTTGTCAAGTTTATCCGGACATCTATCAGACTGATGAGGAATCGACATGGATTTCAGACTGACTTGACAAATATTTGTCATCATGACAAACAGTGTACTGAGGGCTTAAGACTGAACTCAAAATACTGCAATCTCGAAGGGCTGAAATCTCGAAAGGCTGAAAATCTCACAAGGCTGTAAAAAATAAGAAGGCCGAAAATGTTGAAATGCAATGAATCCCACCCGTACGATGAATAAAGAATAGAAAAAAGAATATAGAAAAAAGAAGAAAGAAAGTAAAAACCCAGATCAATCCACCTAGCGTTGGTGGTGCCTTTCTCGCGCATTAAATAAAGATAAGAAAAACACATAAGAGAGATCGAAATAGCACTTTAAGGGGATGGATTTTACTTTTTTCATCAATTCAAATGTATTTGCGGTCATTTGAATGCATTGCTGCAATCTTAAAAAAAACCTTTTTCGTTTTGAAAAAAAATTTCTCAAGGGGACCCTTGCCATAAAAACAATGTTTTTTCAATAACTTTGGAACGCAATGACCGATCGGGCCAATTTTCAATAGGAAACAACTAGACCGCAAGCCTCGGGCTGAAAGTCTCCTAAATAAAGACAAAAAAAACTAGACCGCAATCCGCGTCGACTGCAACTTGTTGCGAGCAAATCGAATAATGCTAAGTACCAAAAAGTGTGTCTCACATTTTTGTACACACACAAACACACACACACACACACACACACACACACACACACACACACACACACACACACACACACACACACACACACACACACACACACACACACACACACACACACACACACACACACACACACACACACACAAACAAACACACACACACACACATACATACAGACATCACCTCAATTCGTCGAGCTGAGTCGATTGGTATATAACACTATGGGTCTCCGAGCCTTCTATCAAAAGTTCGGTTTTGGTTTTGGATCCTATAGCCTTTACGTATACTTTGTATACGAGAAAGGCAAAAAGGAAGGAGGAAGAAAAAAGAAAGACGAAGTAAGAAAAGGAAGAAGGGAAAAGGCATAAGAAAGAAGGAAGAAGAGCAAATGAATAAGAAATAAGGAATAAGGAAGATGAAGGAAGGAAGAAAGGGAAGAATGAAAAAGAAAGAAGCAATATGAAAAAAGGAAGAAGAAAAAAGGAAAAAAGGAGGAGGATAGAATAAGTAAGAAAGAAGAACAAGGAAGAAGGAAGAAGGTACTAGGAAGACGGAAGAAGGAAGAGAGCAATGGGAAAGAAGAAATAAGGAAAAAAAGAGGAAGAAAGGATAAGTAAGAAAGAAGAACAGGGAAGAAGAAAGAAGGTAGTTGGAAGACGGAAGAAGAAAGAAGGAAGAATTTTTTTTCAAATCTTTTTTTGTGTGTTTATTTAAGTTTTACATTAAGTTCAACACAAAAAAGATGGAAGAAGGAAGAAAGAAGAGAAATAGGAAGAAGGAAGAAAGACCTTCAACAGGTTTCGATCACCGCTTAGTTGATCTTTCGAACTTGAATTGGTTTTTCTCGGTGAAATAAAAACTAACTTTTGATATTTTTTCGGTCATCTTCAGAAATATTCCGCCTTGCGTTCGTTTTCATCGGCGGTTAACTTATTTCTAATAAATTAGTCTCAGTCTTAGGTAATCTCCTAAAAAAAATAAATAAAAGGAAGAAAGAATTAAAGAGAAATAGAAAGAAAAAAGGAAGAAGAAAACAGGAAACAAGAGGAAAGAGAAAGATGAAAGAAAGAAGAAGACATAAGGAAAAGAGAAGAAAAAGAAAATTGAAAAAGGAAGAATAAAGAAGGAAGAATGACGAAAGAAGGAAGACGGAAGAAATAAGGAAGACGGAAGAAAGAAGAAGGAAGAAGGAAAATGGTAGAAAAAGAAGTAAGAAAAAAGAAGAAAAACAGAATAAAGAAGAAGATAGATGAGAGATAGAAGGAAGAAAGAAAGAAGACAAAAGAAGAAAGGTGGAAGAAAGAAAAAAAGAAGAAGGAGGAAGAAAATTTAAGAAGAAAGAAGGAAGATAGAAGAAAAAAGAAGAGAGAAAGAATAAGAACAAGGAAATTGAAAGGCGGAAAAAGACAGAAGAGAAACGGAGGAAAAAGGAAAAAAAAAGAAGAACTAACAAGGAAGTAGGAAAAAAGAAGAGGAAAGAAGAAAAATGGAAAAAGGATGGACGAAGGATAGAAAAGGAAGAATTATTGATACAAAAGATATGAAGAAAAATATGGCAAGAATCAAAAACTAAAAGCACGAACCAAGAACAAAAAATTAAGTCTTATTCCTTTCGACGCTACCTTTAAATTTCTTGTACAGTATACGGACAAAAAACGAAACTTATGTATCGAAATAAAAAGTGAACAGGAAATCGTTAGAAAAGTTTGGTTTATTTTCCTTTGTGCACTCATTTACGTTAAATGTGATTTTTTCCATTAAAATCAGTTTCTTGCGATTTTTAAGCCTTTCGTCAGCGTTCCGTTTTAAGCCTTATGAGTTTTCATCCTTATGTCCCATTCCATTGCTAAATCTATGGCAATGAGAAGGCGGACTCGCGCACATGAAAGAAAAGTTTATGTAAGATAAGCCTCGAGCAACGAGTTTTCCCATTAGTACGTCAGAGTGCTCTGTTTCTGAGCGAGCGTGGCGCAGACGTGGGAACTTATTCCTTTCGGGACAGATGGGTCATGTATGCCCAGCGTTTTAGGTTGGCTGTGTAAAATCACAGAAGAGAGCTAGATCCTAGCTGTTGTTCATCAGGATGTTGGCTTTACAGGAAATCGGAGGTCAAGTGTGACTATACCCTGAAGACCTAAGACCCTGAATATCCGAAAACTTGAGAAGATTTCGCTTCTGAGAGCATGCAAATGAATCTGACATATTTGATTCCTATACCGCATTGTATGAAAATTTTGAACATTCTATGAGGTTTAGTCATCTTGAACGTCAAGCCAGTGATCAATTCTCAGGAATATAGTCCACGTGATCTACCAGATCAACTAAGTCTCTAGCAATATACTCATAATTGGTATATACCCAATCCGATTCAAAAGGAACAGGAGCATGAAGGCTTCTACTTTTGATGTGTTTTACATTTACTCATTTAAAACTACGAAAAACATGATAAAATTGAATAAAATCAACTACTCCTGACTCGAAATCCGTCCACCGTGGACGGATTTCGAATCAAAGGATCAAAATCCGTACAGCTATTTTTTAACTAAATATATAAATTGAAGCATTCTGATTGACTAAACTACCACTGTAAATAGTTCGATACGCACCTTGAGAAGCGATCCCCTCGATTTGTATTCCACTTACATATATTACAATACATAAGATTATTGATTCGCAATTAGTAATTAAAAAACAGTTACTTTTGGTGCAATTATGCTCTACCCGAAAACAAAATGGCGGCAAAAACTCCGCGTTTGGTGGGTGGAGATTTGTTTTTGATTTTTGTTGTTTTAATTTCAAAGCCTTCTTTCCATTTCTATGCCCTAAAAGCTTACTGCCAAGTTTCTGAACAGGATAAGATAAATCATTTCTTCATTAATCACCTTCAACCTTCTTTAATTTAATGATATCTCATGAGGTGGACGGATTTCGGTGCTGTACGGATTTCGGTCCCGCACGGTACATCCCTTTAAAATTCATTTGAGATCGTTGAATTTTACACGTTTTGTTTGACAGGCGCATTTAAAATTACATGATTCCACTGCCCACTTCCAAATACAATTAATCTTGAAATTGCATGAAGTTTCATTTTTCACTGTTTTATTTGACGCTCAATTGAAAACATAAATATTTACAATTACATTAAATACAATTAATCGATTCAATATCATATTGAGCGATACGGTATCCAAAACATATGCGCGGAGCTTTCTTAAACTGAAATTCTGGGCTGCAAAGTCAAACGAATAGGCTGCAAAAAAAATTATTTTCAGTAATTGAATAAAATTCAACAAAACTATTCTTACCATTCACGTAGTTAAACCGTTGTTTACATTAAATTTGTTCAATAACAAGCCGTTTTCGAGACACAATTCAGATACTCCTGATCTCATAATAATGCGATAACAAAGTTCCGCTTCCGTGTTGTTTTCACATGTGAAGTATACGGGTTGAAATTTGTACGATCGTGTAAAGTTAAAGTTTTATTGATGGAGAATTAAATGCATATTGTTTTACTTATACATCAATTGAAAAATGAATGATGACTCATGTATTTTTATATCTTTTTCAATGCTCTTAATATGTGCATTGATTTCGATGGAAATTTCAATCAAATAACAAATTCAATTACTGTGTTTTTACGACTAGGCCTCTTTACATGTCGTTGAAATTTAAACATTTTTTGCTGTGCGCTAGTATAAATGATTGCACTAAATGATAATAAGTGTTATTATCATTTAGTATATTATGTGATACTAGCGTTTCGCGCTCTGAATATTAGTAGAGGGAAAATAGCACTAGAAGTCCGCCATACAACACTTTTCGGAATTCCGCCTCTGAAATGAGTTATTGACTGAATACTAAATGATAATGAAATGATAAGTTCAATCCCTGGATCACATGTTCTGAACTCTGGGACAGTTTTGTAGGATCAGATCTTGTAAAAGTAATTAGTGAAATCTTATCTTACCTGCAGGGATGTTAGCTCTGAACGGATAAATCTTTCATGACTAGGATAGATCACATGTTCTAAATTCTAGGACGTTTTGGAAAAGCACAAAGGACCTTTAGTTACTTGTAAATGCAATGAGTGTAATTCTTTCAGCACAATGAACCAGCAGGGACACGGATATATTGTTTAGATCTTGGTTGATCGGATAGATCATATATTCAAGCTCCAAGACGTTTTGACAACCGGAAAAGCCTATTGCAGTTTGTTTCATAATTTATTACAATTCTTTCGCCTCAATAGACCTGCTGGGATGTTGATTGGGTAGATCACATGTTCTGAACTTCAGGTAGTTTTGGAGAACCTGAAACACTTTACGTTCATTCAAAACACGATTAATTTATGCATCGTGATCACGTGAATAGTTTTGGACATACATGTCGGCTTAGGACATTTTGTTTCTGGACATATTTTCTGATGCACTTTAGGATATGTACTCCAGAATAGTCTGGATGGCATAGGACATACTAAAAAAATATGTAAATGCCTTTTCTGTTCTTTCTACACTAGTTTTGGCAAAATCACATGTAAAACCCAAATTTGTAGTCAAATCTACGTAAATAAAGTCATCCTGAAAGGGTTAAGTCGAGGCTTTGTTGATAGCAACTAATGTAGGGGTGGAGCTGGTAGTGTTGACATCGATCAGGTAGTTTGTTTCAGCTTGGAAAATGGCGCTCTGGAGCATCTATTGGATTCCATTGTGGTCCGAGGTAAACAACCTTTCAGTCAAATTCGAGGTGTTTTTTTAGATTGTGATGTGGATTATATGCAGACCATCCATGCCTTTCTTCGCTCGTCTAATATCAAAGGCTACCCGGGTAGAAGCCATGAACATAATGACAAAACATGATATGGATTTGATTTATATAAGAGATAAAAGAACAGGCAACAATATCACAAATTCGCACAGAAATATCATTTCAATATCAAGACAGCTCACTGTATAACAAATAGTGTCAGACGAACCAGCGACGACACTACCTCAATAACTTATTGTGACCTGACAGCGGTAATAAAGTCCTCCACCATAGTTACCTCGCCCTGCTTGCACCGGAGGGTCACGTCTGTGCTCAAAGTCCTCACCTCCACGTTATCCTTTAGGACTTGCTGTGCTAGCTCCTTGTTCGCAACGCCGTTTGATTGGGCTCCCTTCTTCAGCAGCAGGATTATCTCCCCCTCCCCGATGTGTCTATTACTGTAGACATCGTCCCTAACACCGAAAGCATCTTTGATTTGACAAAGTCTGCGAACTTGTCCTTATCCGTCTTGACCTTGAGTAGCAAAGTTTCCCCTCTGTCCCTTATTTTCGAAACTTTCTTCAGAGGATTCTTAGTTCTGACTTTCCTCCTATTCACCGACTTTCGGTTTTTCGGTTCTCGTATGCTGTCGTTCTATTGGATGAAGATAATCTTTGTCGTCTCCGTTCTCTGTTCTCCTTTTTTTGGAACATTTCTAGACCAACATTTGAAAAGGGCGTAACAGCCAAAATTTATTCCTTCTGATTCTCCGTCTACATATATAGCTATATATGTGGTCAAGGAATCAGAAGGAATAAATTTTGGCTGTTACGCCCTTTTCAAATGTTGGTCTAGATTTAGGAGTCTGTGCCGTTCAGCCACTCTGTTTATCAGAGATGCCGGAACCACCATTGCTAATGGAGATTACTCTTCTTTTGGCATCCAGTTCTATTATTCTGTTGTCTGATGCTGTCTTGCCCTATTTGATCGTATTTTAGCTCTGTCCGCGCTATCATTTGTTCAGTGACTCTTACGCCATCGTTGCTTTCTTGCGGTTGGGTACCTATCTCCGCTTTTCCGCACCCCTTTTTATCCGGTTTTCTGATAAGGAGGTCTTGTTCCCTCTTGGCTACCTGGACGGATGGCCGGATCTTCAGCTGGTTCTGCTACAGCTTCTTGCTGATGCTGCTATTGCCGTTCATGAGCTCGATAAACCAGTACAAACTGGGGAGACCCAATTTCAATGTATGTATGTATGGATGTAGTTAGCCACAATCCTAGCTTGAGTCTTGCTCATGTGGGGAGACCCAATTTCAATGGTAGACAAAATTGATAACTTTCTTTACGAACAACATACAGGACTCATTCGAAAGAGAATTTTCCAAGGATATCAGTGAATCCTGTTTTATGGATGTGGAGCACTTCTGTATGTAGTTATTGAGCTCGTTCTGCCCCAATATCCCATATATCACGAGTTTTCATATTTTTGTAGTGTTAACTTTAAGTAAGTAACAACAAATTGATTTATATATCAAGATCTCTGTGCTCCAGCGGGATGTTGCTTTATTTGAAACAAAGAATATGGGGATCCAAATCAAAATTGCTTGATGTGTAGGACTCAGATTACCATAAGAAAACCCAAATACATTCCAATAACTAATCATCCAATATGAATAGCTTCAACTAGCCATTTTACAAACCATTCATTAATATAAATAAATAAATTATGTCTGTTGTTGATTGTTATGTTATATAATAGAGTATTTTGCGTTCAGTAATGGCGGCGTACGCATTGAATAAAATATCCATGTTTCTTTCTGGATTCATATCTATTTCTATAATGAATGTTAATGATTTACAAATAGATCTAGTAGGAGTTCTCGGCATAGGCATCCTACGGGTGTCCTACGAAAGGCTGAAATCCCGGAAGGCTGAAAGTATCAGAAGGCTGAAATGTATCGAAAGGCTAAAATTGATGGAATGAAATTATTAATAAATAATAAATGATAAATTATAAATAATATATAATAAATAATCAAAATTGCACAGAGAAGAAGGAAGGAGGAAAGAAGAACCCAAGCAGCACAAGTCAAATGAAACTGGTTACACCAACCTAATTGTGACTAAATAGGGTCACACACAAGCTACTGTGATCTATGTACAACATGTGTGCTGCTCAGGAAAGAAGAAGATAGAAGAAGGGAGAAAGAAGACGAAGAAGGGAGGAGGAAAAAAGATGAAAGATTGAAGAAAGAACATAGAAGAAGAAAGAAGGATAAAGATGGAAGAATGAAGAAGGAAGAAAGAAGAAGGAACAAGAATGAAGAAAACAATGAAGGGAAGGAGGTTAAAAACAGAAGAAGGAAAAAGGAAGAAAGGAAGAAAAATTATAGGAAGAAGAAACCAGGAGGAAATAAGAAAGAAAAAAGGAAGAAAAGAAAGAAGAAGAAAGGACGAAAGAAAGAAAAGGAAAAAACGTTGAAAGAAGGAAGAAAGAAGAAACAATGAAAAGGAGGGAAGAAATAAGTTAGCAAAAGGAAAGAATGAAGAAGGAAGAAGAATAAAGAAAAATTAAGGAAGAAGAATCCAGAAAAAAGAAACAGGAAGAAGAAAGAAGGAACAAGGAAGTCAGGAGAAGAAAGAAGGAAAAAGGAACAATGAAGGAGGAATAAAGAGAGAACTATGGAGGAAGAACTAAGAAGAAAGAAGGTAGAACGGGGAAGGAAGATGGAACAAGGATGGGTTGAAAATGAAAGAAGGAAAAAGGAAGAAAAAATGGAATAAAAAAGAAGGAAGAAGAAAAAAGGGAGAAGAAAGTAGAAAGAATAAAGAAGGAAAAGAAGTGAGAAGAATAAAGAATAAAAACCCAGATTAATCCACCTAGCGGCGATGATGCCTTTCTCATGCTTATGTATTGAAATATCACATGATAAAGGTCAAAAAAGCACTTTAGGGGTCTAGATCGCATTTTTCTATCATTTTGTATGTTTTTGCATTAATTACTACGCATTGCCACCATTCTTGAAAAAAATATTCTTTTTTCGATTTTGAACTTTTTTTTTCCAAGGGGACCCTTGGGAAAAAACAATGATTTTCAATAATTCTGAAATGCAATGTCCGATCAGGCCAATTTTCAATAGCAAACAATGGGACCGCATTCCCCGTCGAATGCAACTTGTTGCGAGTAAATCAGGTAATGCTAAGTTCCAAAAAGTGTGTCTACAAAATTTGTACACATACACACATACACACACACACACATACATACACACAAACAGACATCACCTCAATTCGTCGAGCTGAGTCGATTGGTATATAACACTATGGGTCTCCGAGCCTTCTATCAAAAGTTTGGTTTTGGAGTGAAATTATAGCCTTTACGTATACTTAGTATACGAGAAAGGCAAAAAAAAAAAAAAAAAAAAAGTTATTCTGGCAAAAATCAAAAATCAAATACAAGAACCAAGAACAATAAAGTCTTCAGTACATTCAAAGTTAATTGCCTATATGCCGGGTATTAAGCCACCCGGAGTGGAAATTAATTACTATGTCTGAAACTTGATTATGCATATGTACAACATGTGATAGATTTAGTTCGGAAAAGGTATTGGAGGGTAACCGCCCCTTCGGTGGGGTTTGATCCCACGACCCCAGTTCGCATGACAGGTGCTTTCCCTACTAAGCTACGAAGGACCTCCGTCGTCCACCGCAGCTTAGCGGGTACTGATGAAACCAAATTCCCAGCACCAGGTACCAGCCGATCTCTCGCAATACATTTTCAGAACTAACTCTCTCAAATGTATTTTTGTACACATCATGTCAACCAAGTAGGATGAGTATTTAGTATTGTCCGGCTCCTACACACTTGCTTCATCAGCAACGGCGCTCAATGAAGTAGGGTTGTGTGAGGTTGTGCCAGTTTGGTCGTCAGATCCCAACACGACCACACAAGCGAAGAGAGATCGCCACTCGAGATCAGTACATTCAAAGTTAATTGCCTATATGCCGGGTATTAAGCCACCCGGAGTGGAAATTAATTACTATGTCTGAAACTTGATTATGCATATGTACAACATGTGATAGATTTAGTTCGGAAAAGGTATTGGAGGGTAACCGCCCCTTCGGTGGGGTTTGATCCCTCACACAACCCTACTTCATTGAGCGCCGTTAATACTAAATACTCATCCTACTTGGTTGACATGTGTGTAAAAAAATACATTTGAGAGAGTTAGTTCTGAAAATGTATTGCGAGAGATCGGCTGGCACCTGGTGCTGGGAATTTGGTTTCATCAGTACCCGCTAAGCTCTGCGGTGGACAACGGAGGTCCTTCGTAGCTTAGTAGGGAAAGCACCTGTCATGCGAACTGGGGTCGTGGGATCAAACCCCACCGAAGGTTACCCTCCAATACCTTTTCCGAACTAAATCTATCACATGTTGTACATATGCATAATCAAGTTTCAGACATAGTAAATAAAGTCTTGTTCCTTTCCATGTCTCCTTAAAATTTTTTGAGCTGTTTAGACTAAAAAAAATAATTCTCTATAAAAATTGAATGATAACAAGAAGTTGCATGAAGGTTTCAGATCATTTTAGTTTGTGCCCCTATTAACGTCAAATGTGAATTCTTCCACTAAAATTGGTTTCTCACGTTTCTCATTGGTTATTGCATCCTTATGTAAGATTTTTACTTTTTCAGCCTTATGAGTTTTCAGCCTTATGTGATTCAGCCTTTCGTGGAAGACCCGCATAAACAGTGGTTGGTTTTTAAGTGGAAATGGGAATCTTATTAAAAGCAATTCAGTTAAGTACCATACAATTGCAAAGATTTGTAATAAAATTTGATGAGGTTGGAAAAGAAATATTGCTCTTATACTAGAACTCATTATAGCTACATCTGCTTGGATGCATTTCGCCCAGAAACATTTTATTGCGGAATATTGGAGAACTTTGATCTTAAGCATTAAAATTTTACATCAACACTTTTGACTTTTTTTCAATCATGGCTTGTTCCAATGTTTTGTACCTCTTGAATGTCCGATGAGTGGAAATCACGCCGTCATTATCGATCGCAAAATACTGGATGGCTTCGAGCTGCTCGGTCAAAATTCTCATGTTTGTCGTTAATCCGCTGGATCGATTTGTATTCAATTCCTGGCTATATTAACGGTTTCGTTTTCGTGCAGTTGGTGCATGCACTTCCTCCACTAACTGCTCCCAACGTTACCCTTTTGTGTCGAAGAAATCGCCCTCCACACCGTCGGTAGTCGGTACCTACCAAGTAATTTCCGTTTGCATTGGTTTGGTAAGGTACTCTTGTCTATTGGGTTGACCTTACCGCGGCTACCAAGCCTTACTGGAGTAGCTGCTTTCGTGATTCCATGGTTATCTATACATGTAAGCATGGCTCAACGTGATGTTAAATAAGGGTGTGATTATGAGTATGTTTCTATTAGGTTTTTTTAACAAATTGTCACCTACATGGGTTCTCATTATGCGTTTTTCACAGTGTACTCAGTGCTTCGTCTTTGATGTTCTTCATACGATACCAATTTGGTTTTATCGTTGATGTTCTTCAATTATAAGACTACAACTCTCCCACGATCGACGATAGAAGTTTTCAAGTAAAAAACAAAATGCGTATCTGTTGATAGAAACAAAGCTGATTAAAGTGCAAGTAAATGGAAGAATTGTGAAGACTTATAGCTTAGCTTAGCTTTGACTGACTACACATATCTATGGTTACTACTCCGTGATTCACTAGAATCAGTGAAATTGCACAAAGTGTCAATTAAACTATTGACTGATATTGTTCAAGCATTCTTAGTGTTTTATGTCAATTTTACATAATAGCTCTAGAAGCTATGTACATTTTATTTCAATAATTATTGCCGATGATCACATCACAAAGTTAAGCATTTTCCAAACTTATGTAATGAGATATCAGAAAACTTATACTTACGCTTTCACTGAAATTCGGCGAACAGGAGGTATTTTTGTTAAGATATGTATCTAAAATTGTCGTGGTTGAGTATTTATAGTTCGTCAACGCAGAGATTTTTGTAAAATCCAAGGGACCATAGTCGAAATATTCTTATTTTATTTTCCTAAAGGATTATTCGTAATTTTATTTTGATACAAATAATTCATTTCACTAACCACGCTTATTATTAGTAGTAGTCTAGTTCTCGCATGCCTGCTTTCAATCAACTGACTTGTTAAGCCAGTCAAAGGCATGGAATGCTGCCTTCATCAACACTAAATACAACAAACAGACCTCAACATCACCAACAACAACAACTACTACTTCTACAACAAGAACCAGTGAAACCACCGAATTGGAATCCCGATCAGAATAGGTGTTAGGGACAAAGCTCACCCGCAGCCGGGTTCAGTCCATCTAACATGATTTTCCTATCCCCCCTCAATGCCAACGCCAACGCCAGTTCCGATGACGCCGATCATCGCCTTCGAGCGCCTGTTCTTCGCCGTCTTCGGTCAGACCTCACCGGACGACATCAACTCGCAGCGATCGACCCGTCCCGAGTGGACGGAAAACCTCTTCAAGATAGTTTTTGGCATTTATATGTTAGTCTCCGTAGTTGTACTAATTAATCTTCTTATCGCGATGATGTCGGATACCTACCAACGCATTCAGGTTAGTCGTGCTCAGGGTCGCTAAATGCTGTTCTTTCTTTCTTTTTCCCCTTTTCTTTCCCACCACCATCTACGTGTATATGTGTGTCGAAACTGATTTAAAATGCCCAATTGGAAAACGAAATCGTAAAATCAATAATCGGACTGTCCAAACCTCATCGGTCGCCGGACCCGACCAATACGCGACGTCGACCGGCCCCGCCTTCACAAACATCACCAACTGCCCCCGCTGCCGCGCCGCCGCTCCTGCCACCACCACCACAACCACCGCCCGCTGCCACTGTGGCGCCGTCTGCAGTGCGCATGAATCCGATTCTGTCCTTTGAACTGCTCTTTTTCGCTGTATTTGGTCAAACCACCACCGATCAAACACAAATTGATAAAATGACCTCCAATACCCCGAGAACGCAGCCATATTGGACCGAGTACTTGTTCAAAATTGTATTTGGCATTTACATGTTGGTATCAGTAGTTGTCCTTATCAATCTGCTCATTGCTATGATGTCTGATACGTACCAGAGAATTCAGGTATCATATGACGAACGAAGAAACATAAACCTCCCTAATTCAGAACTTGCACTAATTGGTTTTCCCCTTTTGCACCTGTACATATCCATGTTTCTTTAGATCCATTGGCTAAACCAAGTTTGTAGTTTATTCTGGTAAGGGCGCACACCCATCTTTCGGGCTTCTATTCCCTGTCTGTCTTCGATTCTCACAGTCACGTTTTCTTTTCCGTTTCACTCTTCTACTTTAACCGTTTTTCCAAAATCCGAAGAGGGATCAATGAAGAGTTTGAATGATTCCGAGTGAAGGTCCTGCTGGAATCATTGCCGGGTCATCGGTTCCATCAGCGGCCCAGAATCTGTTCCGACTCGTCAGTGGCCTGGTGGGTGTGCGTTATATGACCAAGTAAATTGCTCCCTCAATTGTTTCCATTCCGTGTTCTTCAGTTTTTGCGTTTGTTTTCCTTGTTCTTGGTTCATTTCCCCTAGAGTAAATCTAGTTTCAATGCTTAGTCGCCTTAATGCTTCAGCGGTTTTTGCTTGTTTATTCTCGATTTTCTGCGAATTTGTGTTACCCTGGGCGATCGAATGTGTAACTACGAAAGGCTCAATCGGACATCGAGTGGAAGTACGGTCTGTCGAAGCTGATCCGGAACATGCATCGAACTTCGACGGCTCCATCGCCGATGAACCTGGTTACCACGTGGTTCGTGTGGATCGTAGAAAAGCTGCGGGTAAGTTGGATCCTTAGTGCATGAGGTAAGAAAGGTGAACTGATGGTCAGTTGTTTTGTACTGATTTCATGGCATTTTGGTCTATCCCATATTGGAAACCACATAAAAAGTCCGTGTACCGTCGTGCGGGGCTTCTTTTGACTCCGGGGGCTACTTTGGATTTTTGATTTCCTAGAAAAACTAAATGGAAAAAATATCAAATTTGAAACAGAAAGTTGCCATTCAACTATCATCAAGACATCCACATGTTGATAATAACAATTTGAGATAAATTTACGCTGTAATTCTTGTTTCAAAATGTCCAAAGTAGCCCCCGATTTGTCAAAAGAAGCCCCGCACGACGGTACTAAAGTATCATACCATAACCCTCGAAACTACATTACAAAACGTTATTTTCAGTCCGCTGAAATAAACATCAGAAATATTCAAAGTTTCGTTTATGATTAATGAGAAAAGCTATTTTCTTGTTATAAAAAAAATTCTAGAGTATGAATTCAGGCTTTGATCATACATATAGGGGTATTGGTAATAATTAGACCTGTGCGTCGCCACGCCACCACCGGTGATTTTCCATTTTCTCACGTCGCCACCGCCGTCAAAAATGAAATTTTCCACGCCTACGAATATTTTTTACCACGCCGTTGGCTATTGAAGGGCTATTAGTAATAAATAGGGTAATGGTTTTCGTACATTTTGTTAAAATATCATTTTTACTGGTTAGTTCATCCTATCGGAAATATATATTTTCAGTCAACTTCATATTACATTTATCTACTTCGAACATCGAAGTATGCAGAAATTAATGGTTGGCGACCTACCTCAACTGTAACTAGAATTGAACACATCTTCCTTTACAATTATGCTCGGGCAAGCATATACATATTTTCTCTAAAGCTGCGAATCATTTCCCGAATAAAACTAAAATTAAATTAAAAAATGATAGTTGAATAATTTCCGAAAACGCTGCTCACAAAACTAGATTACGTTTGGCAGATATTGAATTGTTTTTGACAGATATCTTATTGGTTTTTTTTATATGTCTTTATTAACGAGACTTGCAGCCCTAGGCTGGCTCATCTCGGATTCCTTATTGGTCCTATTGGTGTATTTGATGTTTTGGTCTGAAATTCTTTAAGAAATTCATAAAAAAAGTGAAATTTGGCCTCATTATTCTTTGATATGCAAAGAATGTTTAGGCAAAATTTGAGCATAATCAGTCATAAAAACCCCTCTGACAATAATAGAACAAAACCTGCCAAAGCCGTCATAATTAGGAATTTTTTGGAATAAAATTCTTGCTTTTCTTTTAGAATTTCCTTAAAAAATATATTTTCTGCAACATCATCGGGAAATTCACCCGAAATTCTTTCAAGAATTCGTACAAAAACTTCTATTGATTTAAACAAAGAATTCCTTTGCGAATTTCTCCAGAAAGTTCTTCAACAACTCTTTGAGATTTTTTCTTGGAAATTCCTCCAGGAAATCCATTGGAATCCAGGAAAATTGAAAAATTCCCGAAATGTACGAAAACCATTCTAAAATTTGTATAAGGATTTCAACCAGAAATTCCTTGTCGAATTTCTTCAGGATTTTTTCAAGAAATCCTTCAGGACTTCAGGAAGTACCTTTCAAGAACTTCTTCGAATATTCCCACGATAATTCCATCGTGCATTCCGTCTGGATAAATATACTGAAGGAGTTCCTGGAAGATTTTTTTCTGCAGTTTACCTCAAGCAATTTCTGGAGGAACTTCAGGGAGAATGACTGACATGCAATCTCAACTTATGGTGCGATTATGTGTTTGTTTCTATTTAGTTTTTCAACAAATTGTCATCTATATAGATTCGCATTATGCGTTTATAACAGTGTACTCTGTGTTTCGCCTTTGACGTTCTTCATACGATATTGATTTGGTTCTTCTAACGATGATGTTCTTCAAACATAATACTACAATTCATCCACGATCGACGATAACAAAACACTGAAGAAGTTTTCAAATATACCTTATAGAATTGCTGGAGGAACTCCAGGGAGAATTTCAGTAAAAATTCTAAGAGGAAAAAACTGGCGGACATTCTACGGGACTAATCGTAAAAAACATCTAAAAAAATTGGACTCCACAAAAATGTTTAGAGGAAACTTAGAATAATTGCTTCTGATTTTTTTTGCCGGAATACTATCTGAGAGACTTCCGAAAAAAAATCCCAAGAAAAACTTGAAGAAACGTCATAAGAAAGGAATTCATGAAGACATTTTGACTTTCTTAGGAATCCACGGAAGAACTCTTGAAAGAACTTTCCGAGGAATTTCCCATAGATATCCTGGAGAAACTTTCCAACTTTTTTTTCGTAAAACCTTCAGAAGTATTTCTGTAAAAATATTCTGAGGAATTTCTGGAGGAACTTCCTGCAGAATTCCTAGAGAAACTTCCAGAGATATTCCTAGAGGAACTTCCAGAGGAATTCCTGGAGGAACTTCCGGAGCAATTCCTGGAGAAACTTCCAAAGGAATACCTAGAGGAACTACCGGAGGAATTCCTGGGGAAACTTCCGGATGAACTCCTGCATGAACTTCCGGAGTTTCGAAAACTCCGAAAGTTCCGTCAGGAATTCAGAAGTTCATCCAGGAATTCCTCGGGAAGTTCCGTCAAGAATTCCTCCCGAAGTGCCGTCAGAAATTCTTCCGGAAGAATTCGTCAGGAATTCCTCCGGAAGTTCCGTCAGAAATTCTTTCGGAAGTTCCGTCAGGTATTCCTTCGGAAGTTGCGTCAGGAATTCCTTCGGAAGTTGCGTCAGGAATTCCTCCGGAAGTTCCGTCAGGAATTCCTCCGGAAGTTCCGTCAGGAATTCTTTCGGACGTTCCGTCAGGAATTCCTTCGGAAGTTCCGTCAGGAATTCCTTCGGAAGTTCCGTCAGGAATTCCTTCGGAAGTTCCGTCAGGAATTTCTTCGGAAGTTCCGTCAGGAATTCCTTCGGAAGTTCCGTCAGGAATTCCTTCGGAAGTTCCGTCAGGAATTCCTTCGGAAGTTCCGTCAGGAATTCCTTCGGAAGTTCCGTCAGGAATTCCTTCGGAAGTTCCGTCAGGAATTCCTTCGGAAGTTCCGTCAGGAATTCCTTCGGAAGTTCCGTCAGGAATTCCTTCGGAAGTTCCGTCAGGAATTCCTTCGGAAGTTCCGTCAGGAATTCCTTCGGAAGTTCCGTCAGGAATTCCTTCGGAAGTTCCGTCAGGAATTCCTTCGGAAGTTCCGTCAGGAATTCCTTCGGAAGTTCCGTCAGGAATTCCTTCGGAAGTTCCGTCAGGAATTCCTTCGGAAGTTCCGTCAGGAATTCCTTCGGAAGTTCCGTCAGGAATTCCTTCGGAAGTTCCGTCAGGAATTCCTTCGGAAGTTCCGTCAGGAATTCCTTCGGAAGTTCCGTCAGGAATTCCTTCGGAAGTTCCGTCACGAATTCCTTCGGAAGTTCCGTCAGGAATTCCTCCGGAAGTTCCGTCAGGAATTCCTCCGGGAGTTCCGTCAGAAATTCCTCCGGGAGTACCGTCAGGAACTCCTTCGGGAGTTCCGTCAGGAATTCCTCCGGGAGTTCCGTCAGGAATTCTTCCGGAAGATCCGTCAGGAATTCCTCCGGAAGTTCCGTCAGGAATTCCTCCGGAAGTTCCGTCAGGAATTCCTCCGGAAGTTCCGTCAGGAATTCCTCCGGAAGTTCCGTCAGGAATTCCTCCGGAAGTTCCGTCAGGAATTCCTCCGGAAGTTCCGTCAGGAATTCCTCCGGAAGTTCCGTCAGGAATTCCTCCGGAAGTTCCGTCAGGAATTCCTCCGGAAGTTCCGTCAGGAATTCCTCCGGAAGTTCCGTCAGGAATTCCTCCGGAAGTTCCGTCAGGAATTCCTCCGGAAGTTCCGTCAGGAATTCCTCCGGAAGTTCCGTCAGGAATTCCTCCGGAAGTTCCGTCAGGAATTCCTCCGGAAGTTCCGTCAGAATTCCTCCGGAAGTTCCGTCAGGAATTCCTCCGGAAGTTCCGTCAGGAATTCCTCCGGAAGTTCCGTCAGGAATTCCTCCGGAAGTTCCGTCAGGAATTCCTCCGGAAGTTCCGTCAGAATTCCTCCGGAAGTTCCGTCAGGAATTCCTCCGGAAGTTCCGTCAGGAATTCCTCCGGAAGTTCCGTCAGGAATTCCTCCGGAAGTTCCGTCAGGAATTCCTCCGGAAGTTCCGTCAGGAATTCCTCCGGAAGTTCCGTCAGGAATTCCTCCGGAAGTTCCGTCAGGAATTCCTCCGGAAGTTCCGTCAGGAATTCCTCCGGAAGTTCCGTCAGGAATTCCTCCGGAAGTTCCGTCAGGAATTCCTCCGGAAGTTCCGTCAGGAATTCCTCCGGAAGTTCCGTCAGGAATTCCTCCGGAAGCTCCGTCAGGAATTCCTCCGGAAGTTCCGTCAGGAATTCCTCCGGAAGTTCCGTCAGGAATTCCTCCGGAAGTTCCGTCAGGAATTCCTCCGGAAGTTCCGTCAGGAATTCCTCCAGAAGTTCCGTCAGGAATTCCTCCGGAAGTTCCGTCAGGAATTCCTCCGGAAGTTCCGTCAGGAATTCCTCCGGAAGTTCCGTCAGGAATTCCTCCGGAAGTTCCGTCAGGAATTCCTCCGGAAGTTCCGTCAGGAATTCCTTCTTAAGTCGTTCCGTCAGGAATTCCTCCGGAAGTCGTTCTGTCGGAGGAATTCCTGTTTTTCTCAAACGACTTCAGGAGGAATTTCTGACAAAACGACTTCAGGAGGAATTTCTGACAAAACGACTTCCGGAGGAATTCCTGATGGAACGACTTCCGGAGGAATTCCTGATGGAACGACTTCCAGAGGAATTCCTGACGGAACGACTTCAGAAGGAATTCCTGACGGAACGACTTCGGAGAAATTCTGACGGAACGACTTCCGAAGGAATTCCTGACGGAACGACTTCCGGAGGAATTCCTGTCGGAACGACTTCCGGAGAATTCTTGACAGAACGACTTCCGGAGGAATTCCTGACGCGACGATTTCCGGAGGAAATCTGACAGAACGACTTCGAAGGAATTCCTGACAGAACGACTTCCGGAGGAATTCCTGACTTAACGACTTCCGGAGGAGATCCTGACAGAATGACTTCCGGAGAATTCCTGACAGAACGACTAGCGGAGGAATTCCTGACAGAACGACTTCCGGAGGAATTCCTGACAGAATGACTTCCGGAGGAATTCCTGACAGAACGACTTCTGGAGGAGTTCTGAGAAAACGACTTCCGGAAGTCGTTCCGTCAGGAATTCCTCCGGAAGTCGTTCCATCAGGAATTCCTCCGGAAGTCGTTCTGTCAGGAATTCCTCCGGAAGTCGTTCTGTCAGGAATTCCTCAGGAAGTCATTCTGTCAGGAATCCCTCCGGAAGTCGTTCTGTCAGTAATTCCTCCGGAAGTCATTCTGTCAGGAACTCCTCCGGAAGTCGTTCTGTCAGGAATTCCTCCGGAAGTCATTCTGTCAGGAATTCCTCCGGAAGTCGTTCTGTCAGGAATTCCTCCGCTAGTCGTTCTGTCAGGAATTCCTCCGGAAGTCATTCTGTCAGGATCTCCTCCGGAAGTCGTTAAGTCAGGAATTCCTCCGGAAGTCGTTCTGTCAGGAATTCCTTCGGAAGTCGTTCTGTCAGGATTTCCTCCGGAAATCGTCGCGTCAGGAATTCCTCCGGAAGTCGTTCTGTCAAGAATTCCTCCGGAAGTCGTTCCGACAGGAATTCCTCCGGAAGTCGTTCCGTCAGGAATTCCTTCGGAAGTCGTTCCGTCAGGAATTTCTCCGGAAGTCGTTCCGTCAGGAATTCCTTCTGAAGTCGTTCCGTCAGGAATTCCTCTGGAAGTCGTTCCATCAGGAATTCCTCCGGAAGTCGTTCCATCAGGAATTCCTCCGGAAGTCGTTCCATCAGGAATTCCTCCGGAAGTCGTTTTGTCAGAAATTCCTCCTGAAGTCGTTTGAGAAAAAACAGGAATTCCTCCGAGAGCTCCGTCAGTGATCCTTCGGAAGTTCAGTAAGGAATTTCTCCGGAAGGTTATGTGAGCTTTTAAAAAGATTCTGTATTAATAAAAAATCTAATAAAATTAAATTAAATGGTTGTATTCAATAGAGATGGGCAAAATGATTCAGTGCAATGAGCGAATCGTACCTGATTTACTCTCTTAAAAGAATCGATTCTTTCGATCGATTCAATGGTCCATTTCGCAAAATGGAGTAAAAAAGTGAAAGTTTAATGCATATTCATTTATTTATTAATAAACGCTTCACACATTGTTCGATGTACATCTTTAATAAAGTTCCACTTTTAAATGGGTTAATTCAACATTGTGCTTAACGAAAAAAAAATCGACATTTTTCGAAGTAAGGCTATTTTTGTCCGTATAACCCTGTCCAGTCTTTGAGAATTGATGGTACTCGAGAGTATGCACAATCGTTCGAACATAATGCTGAAGGCAGTCGGGTTACCTGACCATCGTTCTTGACCATCGCAAGTGCGTTTGAGAAGAGGTTCAGGAAAATATTGGTGCTGTTATATCTTGCTGCAATCGCAGGATTCGATTCATCTTGGATGGCTGTCATCAAAATGCTTCCAAATATCATTGTTAACAGGCAGATGGTTGCCGGTTGGTATTCGACTTGATTTTTGACGTTTCTGGATTCTACTTCGCGAAGTAATGATTGATAAGCAACTTCATAACTGTCGTCCGCATTAAACCCATGTTTTTTTTCGGATCGGTTTCGTCTCTTTCTGAAAAACAAAGCCAACCATTAAAAGGTTTGCCAACTTCTTGACAACAGAGGATAGATGATCCATATAGTGGATTGTACATGCTTTGCCATTTTGTTGGATAGAACAGCAGTTTTCGAAAGTGAAATGTTATGTTCCGATGGGATTTCCACGGAGACATCGTAAAATATTTTGAGAATGTTTGTTAAGTAATCAACGATCTCGTGCCATAGTTGAAACAACGACCTGTGTATTGGACTGGAATGCAATCTATCTCAAAATTTACCTAATTTTGTTTCATTTACCTAATTTCAGTTTACTTCACTCAGCACAACCATATCATCTCATGAGAAAGGTTTACTGCTTTTCACATAACGACATAAATTTGTCGAACCAATTCGTTTCGCTCAGTTGTATTCAAATGAATCGTGATGTCATGAGTCGTAGCTCTTCAAAAAAGAATCGTGTTTCAATATTTTTCTCTAGTGAGTCGGTTCATTTGACCGATTCGTGAGTGAATCGCCCATCCCTAATTGATTAATATTGTATACGTTAAAATTGTATTAGAAAATATACAATTTTGACGTATAAGGTTTTTATGCAGAACTGTATTATGACTCGCAATCCACTGGTTTTGTTTATAAAAAGGTTTATTAATTTTTCATATGAAAATTGAGTTTAGTATTTGTTGAAAGGCTTTATAATTTTTAAATATTTTTTTCAAGAAAGTTTTGTTGTTACTACTTTACATTTTGAATTAAGTTATTTAAATGAATGAATATATAAATAAGTTGATTCCACGAATTTTAAAAATTGATACGCTTGAAGCATACTGTTGGAAACTATGATCCAGAATTTAGGGTCTTCTCATTAATCATAAACGAAAACGCTAGTAAATCTGATAGGGGAAGTGCACCGGTTTTGGCCAACTTAGTGCCTAATTTGGCCAACCCTGAAAAATTCATATTTATTCAAACTAATCGATCAGTTCAAAGCAGCGTTTAAGCGTGAGGGATATATCTCTTGTTGGAACTAATAAAACCCTTGCGGATTGGTTTATTTTTGGAGTTATTCGATAAATTGGCCAAATTAGGAACATGGCCAAAACCGGTACAGTTCCCCTATGTAAATTCACTATGCAAGCCATTCAGTAAATAACGGCTAAATGAAAACCAATCAACTATACAGTTTCAACTCTTATGGAATTTTTTGCAACTCTTGATGCATTAATTCATGCAACCGTATATTTCCTTGTTTTTAAGGCAGCTGTCTATTTGGATTCACACTATCAGCCGTTTCATACTCTTTGGAATTGCTTTAGAAATATACTTTAACCATGACAATCGAGCTGAATCGAAGTTTTAATAGCTAGGTATTGATTAGAATTATAATTTGAAAAAAAAATTAAAAAAAAATACATTACATCTGCTTCGATGAAGAGCCCACTTCAATATCTGTTGCAACAAGCAGAGAGATGCGTTACACAATTTCGAATTTAAACCCCTTCAGCCTTCCCCAATGTAAGACCTCTTGGACATAATACATTAATAATACTTGTAGCGGTCTGTACATCAAATATGTACCAGCAGACTTTAAAACATTACGCTGTTTTTTATTCGGGTGCGCGACGTTACATATAAGTATGTTAGACATTGGGAACACATGGGCATTTCCATTTCTCACTATCACGCACGATTCTTTGTAATCTATTTGTAACTATTTCTTGAATAAAACATTTCCAGGTATAGAACATTTCTCGAAAATAGCATTTCTAAAAAAAACAGTTTCTTTAAACTATCATTTCTACGAAAATAATGTCTCCCTATTATTCAAATTTTTCTGTGAAATACTTCCAATCAGCTCGAAAAATGTATTTCTGAAGTACTTTTACGATCTTAAATGGCTTTGTGTGTTTCCAAGAGTCATGTGTCATTGCCAATAGGAAAATAACTTTGAAACACTTTTTTATTTGATAAAATGTGCAACAAATGACAACTGTAAAAGATTTCGACCTTTTAATGCGGATATTTAAGAGATCAGATTGATTTCGAACGACCAAGATTCTACTCAGGATATAACTTGGCTTTTCCTGCCCCACCATCATAAGTGTATCAGTCAACGGAACCTGTCCCGACGGCAGTTTATGTTCTGTCATGTTTGGCCATCACAGGAACTCGAGATTAATAAACTATCACATGCACAATATTAAAGAATCTCGTTAAATAACCACTGATCTACGATGAATTTATTTTGTACACTAAAATCTCAACCTTTTTGAACACATAACAGTTTTGAGTTCCCCGGTGCAGCGATAGCAGCATCTGTTTTAACCGAATGTTATTTCGAATTCCATATCGTTCAAGCCGAGCCAACTGGTTACCAATGCATATTGCCACGATATTGGGAATCGAAAATAACGAAGCAGCTTCACATCCTTCCATACATAATTAAATGCACCACCAACACATGAACTAATCAATTTATCCTCTTTTCCCCCCACTCTGTTCACTCTGCTCATCGCAAAAACCCAACACGAAAACCACTCTCCAACGCACTCTCGCCAACCAATCAACGCAAAAAAACTCCCCCTTCAACACCCGGATCGCACGCCCCCCCAAGGCCAAACTGGTCAAGAAGAAACGGCCGTCGCTGGTGCAGATGATGAACCTCCACCGGGGCCAGCAGAGTCCCCGCTCCAAAGCCGGTGCCAAATGGTTGTCGAAAGTGAAGAAAGGTCAGGTGGCTCCAAAAGGTGTGCACGTGTGCTTGGTAGTCAAAATGCATCAATCTCCCGGACGTAGTTGCTACCTCTGGCCTTTCTACCTTCGGCTAACCGGAGTGTTGTAGTTTTTGGTTTGGATTTGAATTTTGAAGAGATTTTGTGTTCGTTTTTCTTTCCCGTTTCGTTGTGTGACGTTTGAATTTTTGATGTTTTATCGTACTTTTCTCTAACTTTGTTCTACTACTGAGTGTCGAAGTGAGGATTTGCCGTGCCCGCAGTATGTTATTGATTGCAGTAGTTTAGGCTTCTGATCACTGTTTCTTTAGGTTTCATTAGACTAGAGGTATGATGTTTTGGCAAACAATCGCACCATAATGTCATTCAGAAATAATTTAGGCTTTCAGAGTCATTCAGGGAATATTCTTCAAAATAGGACAGATTTTAGATATTGTTATTATTTAAGTACCACTTATTCTGCATCCATTGGGTTCCAATGAAAGGTTTGTATTTATGTTTTGATGAGTGACTAAATAAACGGGTCAGCTTTGAAGGGACTTGTTATATCAATGCTTATATGGCTTATAAGGTTGACATTAAAAAAAAATTTATCGACGATCACTATGGTCCAGGATACAGATTTTTTTTTCCCTGTTGGGTATTTTAATCACTGCGACCATTTGTTAGATCTATTGTGATATATGCCCCATTTCATATAGCTTTGTCAAGTTGACGCATCATTGCTATGTAGAGCAATTGCATCACCTTGACTACCAGCGTCTTCCCAATACGGTATTATGGTTCTGATGAATCGCACTACCAAATTGGGACTTGTTCTCCAAACTTCAGAGGGTTCTATCAGCCCCCTGTTGAAGAACTGTAATCTTTTTCTAAAAATTGCCGGACAATGGCATAACAGATGTTCCGAGTCTTCCACATGTATACCGCAGAAGCGACATACATCATCTTGAAGGATACAGTTTTACGCGTAAAGATGCATTTTACGCCAAAACTATATTTTTTAGAAAAAGTGTTGTTCTACAAAATTGTTCGAAATAGTAAGGCCATCATTATGGTGCTACCAAAAAATAGGGTGGCCCATCATATAAAAAAATTAGATTTTTTTTTTTTTTTGGGATGTTGACATGTTATGTTCTACAAAGTTGTAGCGCAGCTTATTCCAATCAATTTAGCTAAAAAAACTTTTTCTGTAGCTCTTAACTTGGCTGATTTAGAGAAATTTTACTTAATTGGATTAGGGTGTACCTCAAAAAACAGTATTTTTAATCTACTTTTTTTGTTTTGGATTTCTCGAAAAAGTCGTCTTCAGGTGACTTTTAGAGCTCAAAAAAATGCAACTTTTGATGGGTGAATATGCTCAATATCTTTTACCGATCAAAAGTTATAATCGTTTTTCTGTCAAAATTACATTTTTTTCATAAGTTGATATCTCCGGTTAGGGCAGACCAAAAAAATATGTTTACACGGCATTTGAAAGAGAAATTCATATTCTTTATTATGTCAAAAAATTGGGGATATGTTATTTTTTATCTCAAGTTTTACTAATTTTACTAAAATCATGTTTTTTCAAATAAATTGATATAACTGGGCAATGGAAGAAGATACAGACGATATTCTTATAGCAAAACACCAATATATAGCAAAATCCAATTAAGTAAAATTTCTCTAAATCAGCCAACTTAAGAGCTACAAAAAAAGTTTTTTTAGCAAAATTGATTGGAATAAGCTGCGCTATAACTTTGTAGAACATAACATGTCAATATTCCAAAAAGTAAATAAAAAAGTTTTCTATTTTTTTTATATGATGGGCCACCTATTTTTGGTTGCACCATAATGATGGCCTTACTATTTCGAACAATTTTGTAGAACAACAGTTTTTTTAAATAGTTTTGGCGTAAAATGCATCTTTATGCGTAAATCTGTATCCTGGACCATAGTGCAATGCATTGTTCTGTTTCAGTGAAATCAAAGATAAATATTACCATTATATACAAACATTATAATTTGTCGCTTATTTCTATGCAAAAGATCGAATATATAATAAGATATCTCTTGGATTGATTTAACTCACAAGGATACATATTTTTAGCGAAATTGCACCAAGTGAAACAAGGCTGCTGAGAGGTTAATTACAGCTTTTATATCTTGCTTTGGTTATCTACAGTCAACCGAATACGTTCCGAATCGGTTAAAAATCGTTGGTGAAATCTGGGATATTCGGACTTCGAAAGTAATTGCACACAGAATAGAGCTGGAAAAGATGTAAGTTACGTGGAAATTCTATTTGTTACTTGCGCAAGTGGACGAAGAGGAAGACGGCAGGAGTGTGGGTAGCCAGCTGGAAGAGTAGAAAGAGAGCTGATAAGGCACAGGTCTTGCTTGACAACCAACCATCGTCCTTGAATAACCAAATCTGGGGAAAATATCCCCGCTTTGATCACATCGCAGCAAAATGGCCCTTCAAACCAGTGCCCAACTACAGTCTCACAAAACCGATATCTATCCATCGGTGCTCGGATTCAGCTACCGAGTTGATTAATGTGATTTAGCCGTTCATCAATGTCAACCACGGGCGAACGATGAGCGCCACAGCATAGCACTCCTTCATTCACACCAATCTACCTCTTTCATGGTATCATCTGCTGCAGATCTACCACATAGTCAGCTTGATGATGTTGACGCGGGCCAGAAAGAGAATCTCCTCAACCGAACCAGGAACAGGACATTTGGCCGAATAGGTCATTTGGCCGAATAAGACATTGCACAGTGGGCCACGCCGTGAAATTAGGAGGAAAAACATATTTTCACCATAATTATAATATTTCGAGATTAAAGGGTTTTCAGCAAAGTCAAAGCTTATTATTTAAGCTTTATTTTGAAGTTTTTTGCAATAGGGTGGCCCCACGATATTTTGAGATAAAATTTTTAACTTCTATATTTCTAATTTTAGCATTGTACGATGTTCTAGAAAGTAGTTCCTTATTTAATTTTGAGGCACTTTGCTGAATAAACCATTGTTGTACGTCGTTTGTATCATTTGTTATGATAATTTTAAATAATTATGTTAGGGTGACCTTAAAAAATCAATATTTTGATTGTAACTTTTTAGTTTTAATTTTTATCGAAGTGACGTCTTCGCCAAAGTTTTAGAGCATAAAAAAATGCACGTTCTGGTTATATAATATCACTGAGATATCACTGTTTTTCTTGCAAAAATCCGTTGTTTTCAAATGCCTGTATTTTTGAATGGGGGAAAAAGGGGGATCCATGTTTTCCTGGGTTAGACAGAGAAAGGGCTGATGATTGCTCTGCATATTTTGGTATTGGGGAATTTGAGGTTTTTCCATCATTTAAAAAAATTATTTTATGTACAAGGAAATCAAAATCATCAGTTCTAGAAGTGTAATAAAACCGAAAATTCCGCCCAATTCGTCAAAAACAAAATGTTTATAGTAATCATAATTTCCTTATATATTTCCAGCGCATCTTTACTTAATATACCGATTGGTAGAATAACATGTTCAATAATATCAACGCTTATCAACCTAACCACTTTACTGAACAGAGTGTAATCGTAGGTTGTTTAAATCACTCGTTCAATCGATTTTACTTTAAAATCGCTAGGGTGGTACATAAAATTAGATTTTTCAAGCGTAATTTAATTTTTATCTAGATATATATTAGGGTGGTTCAAAAATTCGATTTTTCTCCACACCGATCACTCAATTCTGTCCCATGTTCTGAGTGTCCAGTGTCCATGCTTTCGCTTTTAGCTATTGTTGATTCTTGTTAGAAATATTTAATTATTCATAATTCTGTTATAAATGTTATTTAATATTATTAGAAGGTTAAGTGGTTAAAATATGAGTAATTTTTTTCTTTTTCAATCCAAATTGTTGTTATTTAATAGCATATTTTTTGTTTTTATTCAATATGGTTATTTTCTAGATAAATGATTGGAAAACACCCCTGAATTTCCCTAAACCAAAATATACACATTAAACCGCAAGCCATAACCTTTCAGCACCCGAAACAAATGGATCCCCGTTTTCCCCATTCAAAAATATAAGCACTTCAAAATGTATTTTATAACAGAAATTGAGGATATCTCAGTAGGAGGATCAGTGTAAATACTTAGCTTAACCCATTAACGCCCGAATTATCTCACTTTCATGATAATCACTTTATTTTTTCAGGAACATCTCAACATATTAAAATATTAAACTTAAACTAATTTAATTGAAAATCTACGGTTACAATTTTGTGTCATATGTGCTGAAAATGATGAAAAAATAATTGAACCGATTAAGCAGTTTAATCGATAGCAATTATAATCGACACAAGCACCATATAGTTTTTGGGAGATGCACGGAGACCGGAGAAAATCCGGCTAGGGTGGGGGGGGCAGGGTCTCTCTCTCTCTCTCTCTCTCTCTCTCTCTCTCTCTCTCTCTCTCTCTCTCTCTCTCTCTCTCTCTCTCTCTCTCTCTCTCTCTCTCTCTCTCTCTCTCTCTCTCTCTCTCTCTCTCTCTCTCTCTCTCTCCCTCTCACTCTTTCTCTCTCTCCCTCTCACTCTTTCTCTCTCTCCCTCTCACTCTTTCTCTCTCTCCCTCTCACTCTTTCTCTCTCTCTCTCACTCTTTCTCTCTCTCCCTCTCACTCTTTCTCTCTCTCACTCTTTCTCTCTCTCCCTCTCACTCTTTCTCTCTCTCCCTCTCACTCTTTCTCTCTCTCCCTCTCACTCTTTCTCTCTCTCCCTCTCACTCGTTCTCTCTCTCCCTCTCACTCTTTCTCTCTCTCCCTCTCACTCTTTCTCTCTCTCCCTCTCACTCTTTCTCTCTCTCCCTCTCACTCTTTCTCTCTCTCCCTCTCACTCTTTCTCTCTCTCCCTCTTTCTCTCTCTCCCTCTTTCTCTCTCTCCCTCTTTCGCTTTCTCACACTGTCTCTCTCTCCCTCTCACTCTTTTTCTCCCTCTCACTCTTTCTTTCTTTCTCACTTTTTCTCTCTCACTCTCTCTCACTCTCTCTCGCTCTTGTCTCTAACTCTTTCTCTCTCACTCTTTCTCTCTCACTCTCTCTCGCTCTTGTCTCTCACTCTTTCTCTCTCACTCTCTCACTTGTTCGCTCTCACTCTCTCACTCTCTCACTCTTTCCCTCTCACTCTCTCACTCTTTCACTCTTTCTCTCTCACTCTCTCACTCTTTCTCTTTCACTCTCTCACTCTTTCTCTCTCACTCTCTCATTCTTTCCCTCTCGCTCTTTATCTCTCTCTCACTCTTTCTCTCTCTCACTATTTATCTCTCTCACTCTATCTCTATCCCTCACGCTCTTTCTCTCTCTCACTCTATCTCTCTCACACTCACTCTATCTCTCTCTCACTCATTCTCTCTATCTCTCGTCCTGCCTCCCCCACACTTTTCCCTACAACATTTGGTTGCACATCGAAATAAACTTCATTGGTGGTTGTTTTGACGCTTTGAAAAGAGAGACCAAAGCAAGCGTTTCTCGGGCCAAGGGAGAATATTTTTTCGTTGTTTATGTTGAGGATCATCTTTCACCTATCAATCTTTCTCTACAGTTACCTTTGGATGATAGACGAAAATCTTGCCTATTAGATGAAAATCCTTTTTTGTTTCATCACTTTTACCCACTCACTTTTCGCGAGAATTATCGCAGAGCAATTACAAAATTGTATGGCTGCACCGGGATTCGAACCCAGAATAGTAACAATAATAGCCGCAGGGATGCGCTTACTCTAGCCACATACAGATACAGATACAGATTGATGTTTCATGCAGGATAAGTTTTGATGCTCACTAGCGAAACCAGAAGAAGTTTGGATGCTCACTAGCGCCACCTCGTGCAAACATTCAGAGTTACTTGGATCAGTTCTTGACCCGCCAAGGTACTCTGAACAATATTTCTGAAGACTCCATGTAGCTAACTAATCAGGTTCTTGAGATGCAGATTGATGTTTCATGCAGAATAAGTTTGGATGCTCACTAGCGCCACCTCGTACAAAGGTTCAGAATTATTTCGATCAGTTTTTGAGCCGCCAAGGTACTCTGAACAACTTTGCTGAAGACTCTATGTTGCTAACTAGTCAGGGTCTGGAGATGCAGATTGATGTTTTATGCGAAACAAATTCAAACGCTCATTAGCGCCACCTCGTACAAAAATTCAGAGTTATTTGGATGAGTTCTTGACCTGCCAAGGTACTCTGAACAATATTGCTGAAGACTCCATGTAGCTAACTAATCAGGTTCTTGAAATACAGATTGATGTTTTATGCAGAAAATGTTTGTATGATCACTAGCGCCACCTCATGAAAAATTCAGAATTATTTCGATCAGTTGTTGGGCCGCCAAGATCCTCTGAACAACTTTGCTGAAGACTCCATGTAGCTAACTAGTCAGGTTCTTGAGGTATAGAGTGATCCTGTTTGGACGTTCACTACTCATTACTTGATTTATGTATGAAAAAGTTAAGTTTCCTATGGACGCTTACGCCACCTAGTGAGTCAGTTCCGATTTAAATTGTTTACCATATGAAAGATATTAGTTCATAGAACAATATTGACGAAGACATGTATAACTTCAGAGCTAAAACTTCCCAACAAATATAAAAAATGCAACTGATCTATAAATAGATCACTGGGCGTTGAGCGCTTCTGATCTATAAATAGATCACTGGGCGTTAACGGGTTAATAATCAAACAACGCAGTTCTTAAACTTTGTAGAAGACGGTATCTCGATATAAATTAAAATTGAAAAACAAAAAATAAAGTGTGAAATAGAAAACAATAAAAAAAATTGCTCAAAGATCAGAGAATCTACCCTATTGCAACATATACCAAAGTGGAGCTTAAAATTTGCGCACGGTTTGTGTATGGGTGACCTTCATGGCAAAAAATGAGCATCGCCAATACTTTCACTACGTGTGTACGCCTACTGATTACTATAAACATTTTGTTTTTGACGAATTTGAGCGGAATTTTCGGTTTTATAATACTTCTAGAACTGATGATTTTGATTTCCTCGTACATAAAGCCATTTTTTTAAATGATGGAAAAACCTCGAATTCCTTCTAATTCCCCAATACCGAAATATGCAGAGGAATCCTTAGCCCTTTCTCTGTCTAACCCAGGGAAAAATGGATCCCCCTTTTTCCCCCATTTAAAATACAGGCATTTGAAAACAACGGATTTTTGCAAGAAAAACAGTGTTATCTATGCAATCCACCAATGAATTCACTCGGTTATGTAACCAAAACGTGCATTTTTTAGGCTCCAAAACTTTGTCGAAGACGTCACTTGGATAAAAGTTAAAACTAAAAAGTTACAATCAAAATGTTTATTTTTTAGGGTAACCTAACATAATTATTCAAAATTATCATAACAAATGATATAAATGACGTACAACAATGGTTTCTTCAGCAAAGTGCCTCGAAATTAAATAAGGAACAACTTTCTAGAACATCGTACAATGCTTAAATTATAAATATAGAAGTTAAAAATTTTATCTCAAAATGTAGTGGGGCCACCCTATTGCAACAAACTTCGAAATAAAGCTTAAATAATAAGCGTTGACATTGCTGAAGACACTTTGATCTTGAAATATTATCATCATGGTGAAAATATTTGTTTCCTCATAATCTCCCGGCGTTGCCCAATGTGCATTGGCCGAAAGGGTGAGAAGTAAGACGTCTCAATTCTCACTGTGAAAAATGGGAAAAGAGAAAAAAGGAGTGAGAAGTGAGACGTCTCACTACTCACTTCTCATTTCTCACTGCTCACTGTGAAAAGTGAGAAGTCTCATTTTTTACAGTGAGAATAAGAACTGAACGTCTCATTTCTCACTCCTCATTTGTCACAGTGAGAAGTGAGAAACTAGGTGTGAGAATTGAGACGTCTTACTTCTCAATGAGGAGTGAGAAGTAAGACGTCTGATTTCTCACTCCTCATTTCTAAATTCTCACTGTAAAAAGTGAGGAATGAGTAGTGAGACGTCTCACTTTTCACTTCGTACTATTCACTTTTCACAGTGAGAAGTGAGAAATGAGGATGAGGACGTCTTACTTCTCACTTCGCATTTAACACTTCTCACTGTGAAAAATTAATTGTTCGAAGTGAAAAGTGAAACGTCTCACTACTCACTTCTTACTTCTCACTTTTCACAGTGAGAAGTAAGAAACGAGGAATGAGAATTGAGTTGTCTCACTTCTTACTCCTCAATGACGTCTCACTACTCACTTCGCGCTTCTCACTTTTTACAGCAAAGAGTAAGAATTGAGACGTCTCACTTCTCACTTCTCATTTCTCTTTTCTTACTGTGAAAAATGAGAAGTGAGTAGTAAGACGTCTGTCCAAATGTCATATTCGGCCAAATAACCTATTTGGCCAAATGTCCCGTTCGGTCATGTCATATTCAGGCAAATGTCCTTTCGGGCAAATGTCCTTTCGGCCAAATGTCCTATACGGTCAAATGACCTATTCGGCCAAAAGACCTATTCGACCAAATGACATATGCGGCTATATGATCCTTTCGGCCTAATGGTCTGTTCGGCCAAACAACTTTCGGCCTATTAGCTTTCGGTCAAATGGCCCTTCACCACTCCAAACACATCAACATACAAATATTTCCACACATTACTCCATTTGGAAAAGTACGAGAGTTTGCTGCACAGGTTATAAAGCCAGCAGTTGATGGATGGACACGAGTCTGGAGTCTATAAATGGAGGTACGACGGCTTCGATTACGCTCTTTAAGATACGTCTGGCATCTGCCTGTAGATATGATAGTGAACCCAATGAAACCCGATGACCTGCTTGATATGCCCAAGAAACCGCTCAATTTGGTACTCCAGGAAGGTCCAGATTTGTTGTTACCCCTCCAACAGTGACGGGAAATGTCATTTCGATGTCATGGGACCAGGGTTTCAACTTTTCGTTTCAATGAGACCAAAGCAAGCGTTTCTCGGGCCAAGAGAGAATCTTTTTTCGTTGTTTATGTTGAGGATCATCTTTCACCCATTAATCTTTCTCTGCAATTAGCCTTGGATGATAAACGAAAATCTTGCCTATTAGATGAAAATCCTTTTTCGTTTCATCACTTTTACCCACTCACTCACTTTTCGCGAGAATTATCGCAGAACAATTACAAAATTGTATTGCCGCGCCGGGATTCGAACCCAGAATAGTAACAATAATAGCCGTAGGGATGCTCCTACTCTAGCCACACCACCACGCTATCTGTATGAAAGCATTAAGTTATTTGTTCTACATAACCTACTACCATCTGCATTGAAGACGCAACGAAAAGACTCGAATATGAAAGAAAAAAAGCAAACTAACGTTTGGTGGCAATCGAAGTGAGCGAAAAATGGTTATCACTCTCCAGGCTGTTTTTCTTTCCCGAAAAGCGATTTCTCCCCGAAAATTTTCGTGAGGGAGCATCCTGTGCTCCTGAGATTGAGTGAGCGATACGAACCCTGCATGGGACTAATTTGATAATAACGTTATTTAAAATTATGTTTTTAATATAAACATGTAGCCCTCAACGCTTTCTTTTCATTTCTCTAAATCTGATATTAGCGGCGTGAGAGCCAAATTAGTGTCAAATGACATTAATGTCATGACATTCAGTGACATTTCTTTTAAATTCCGCTCTCATGGCTTAGAATTTGTATTTAGGACAATAATTTGTTCCACAAAGTTCTAGGATCTTTTAAACATTACATTTTAATCAAAAAATCCGAATTATTATTAAGTTATTATCAACTTATGGAAATGATCTATCGAGCACTGCCACTGTTCCTGTGGAAGAACAAAGCAGCAAAGCCAGTGCCAATTTTGTAATGGATGTGGCTATTTTTGGATCTACATGCTCACCATCATGTTCCATCCATGCCGAAGAACACGCAGAGAATCATTACGTCGACGATTATCTGGAAGCGATTAAACTGGCTTCCGACGTAATAAAGGTTTACGAATAATACCATGCTATATTAGTAGATATCCAGGCCAGTGTAGCCTACAGTTTTTTATAAACTTGCTACATTAAATAGTAGGTATTTTTATTCTAAATAAAACATTCATACCATTCATTAGAGCCCAACGGAACCAGAGTTTGTGACGATCGGAGTCCGAAATGCATGTTGGTATTCTGAACCACTTGATCGTAGGTAGCACATAACTTATCCTTTCCGCCAAGAAAAAGTTAAAATCTGTTTGAAGGTTGATCGTTTAGTAAATTAAGTATCCCTGAATACATTTTAAACAACATAGGTTGCTCTGAGTAGGTTTGGGTAGCTTTGAATCGTATATTTGATTTCTTCTATTTTCAGTGTTCTTATTTCTTGTCTTCCATATTCATCTAGGAATCCGATGAATAAATCTAACATTGCTAGTATCTAGATGTAGCTTTAATCGTTTTTATTTTTTTATCATTTAGTTGTACACAAAATTGAGATGTGCCTTTTATCGTACTTTCAAAGCCAGCTTCCATTAGACGTTGCTGAAGAAGCCACTTTTAATTTTGTGTGCTAAACGTGTCTCGAATGATGCCACTGATTGTAATTAAATCACATTCAAAATGTGATAAGCACACAGCACTGGGTGCTGTCAGCTTGTCAGTATTTGAAAATCAGTTGCGTCCTTCCAGAATTGATGAAATTTTCACGAAATGACCATCGAATTGACCCCCTTTATTCTTGGTTTCCCATTTTCTCATTCGCGTCCCGTGTCTCCCGTCGCGTCCTACATTGTTCCAACGAATCTCGCAGATTCCACCGCTCTGTCCGTTATGAATTTGTCTCCCCTCGGCTCGCAAGTCAGTTTCGCCACTGTCAATACGACCCGAATCGAGAACGTTGTCGACTGGGCAGAGATATCCAAAAAGTATCGGGAACTGGTGGGTACCGATTCCGACGATGGTGGCTCCATGAAGGACTCGGAGGGTGACAACCGCTCGACGGGCAACGAGGGCGCCGGTAACGAGCAACAGCAGCAGCAGCAGATAGGCAACAACGTGAACGCCAACCAGGTCTAAGCGGGTGCCAATGACGGAGGGGGTTACAGCCTGGGGTAGATGGAGAGAGACTTAGACGATGCAACAAAATGATAGGCTTTTTGTATTCAATCATCAACGAAACAGTTTCCTGCGAGAAAAGGGAATACCCATGTGTAAATATTTGTCGAATTCGCTTGTATATAAGGGAATATTTGCTTAGAATGAATTCTACAGAAAAGCTTCAGGTTCGTACTTTTGGAAGTGTTTCTAAATTTTTGACCTTCATAGTTTTAACAGTTCGTCATTCATAGTCTAGGTTAGTGTGGAAAGATTTATGTATATAGAGCCATTTTCATGAACGAAACGTGTTAGGGAAATTTGGAGAATTACTGTAAAAATTGTACATTTTTTTTAAATCGAGATGAAAATAATATATTTTATAAATAATTCGGAAAACATTTGTGTTTTAGGCATTTTAATTTCTGATTCATTTAAATATCACAAGCCTGAATGTAAATGTTTGGGAGGTGATGTAAGTTTCCAATCCAAAAGGAATTATTAGATTTTCGGATACGGTAGAGATGCACATAACTTATAAACTAAACGTATTAACAATTAATTGCATATTATTCGGCAACTCGGCCGTACGAAAACTGTGGATATACAACAGTAAAGCACATGTGAAGATTAGACAAATCAAGCATCCGAAAGATATTCAATTTGCAAAAAAAGAGAGGAGGTTGGTACTCGGATTATGATAGTTTTTCCGCAAACGTGACCTTCAAGTGGTCTTGTTGTGTAGGGGTTATCACGCCTATCCAGAGAGTAGGAGGTAGAGGGTTCGAGTCCCTCCAAGACACGTGGATTCTTTCTCGCAAATTGCGTATCAATTTGTTCATTTCGAAACATGTGTTGTGCATATGCACAGCCAAGATATTTAAAGTATTACCAATATTTCGTGTGTGTGTGTGTGTGTGTGTGTGTGTGTGTGTGTGTGTGTGTGTGTGTGTGTGTGTGTGTGTGTGTGTGTGTATATATACAATGCATAGGTTTTAAAAAAAATCTTTTTCGGTTGTGAAATTTTTCTGAAAATTTCTTAGAAACCCTTTTGGAATTTCCTTCAATAATTCCCTTAGAGATACTTCCGGAAATTCTTCGGAAATTCCTTTTCCTCGGCTCACGGGGATTTCTAGCGAAAAACCACCTAGCGGAATTTTCTTAGAAATTCTCAGAAAATTACTTCGCAAAATAATTCAAAATTTTGTTTGGGAATAGAAGAATTTTATTTGAAAATTCAAAGATAGATTTTCTAAAAGGATTTCCTGAATGAAGCTTCTAAGAAATTTCTGAGAAACTTACAAAGGCCTTTTCAGAGATTTTCCCGAAGGAATATCCCTGGACGAATATCAGAACAAAATTCCTGGTGTGATTTCCTGAAGTGGTGAATTTCTGGAGGAATTTCCAAAAGAATTTCTGAAGGAGTTTCGAAAACATATTCTGAAGAAATTCTAAATTAATTTCTAAGAGACGTCTCGTAAAGAAAATTCTAAAGGTATCTCTGTAGGTATTACTGAAAGATTTTTTGAAGTATTTCCTTAGTTGCAAGTACTGTTTTATGAAAATGAGATTCTTAACGATCGTGTTTTGGAAGAATTACAAGCGAAGTAGGTGTATTTTAGTACTCGAAGACGGTTTCATAATTCGTGGATGGTTTTGTGGACGTCTTTTGCTAAGCCGAAGGTCATACAGTTTTTGGAATGGAAATCCAAAAAAAAGTTATAGGATCTTCCATGAAACAATGGAATACTTTTACTTTCGCTTAAATAGATGCTATGATTTATTCTTAAATGATGCTGCGCACACACAAAACATTCCTGGATAAATCCCTGGGGAACATTCCAAAAGAATTAGTTATTCCTAAATTTTTCTGAAAAAATCGTGGATGTATTTCCTTTGAAAAAGAAGTTTTTTGAAAAACAGTCCAAAGAGATATTTTCTTTAAAAACCATTTCAATCCACCGAGTGGTGATGCTACCTTTCTCGCATTTAATCAAGACACCAACCTTATGTGGGGCTTATATGGTTCGATGTACCATTTTTTTAACAACTTTCAAACGCAGCGGTCGATCGTTATGAAATTCAATAGTGATCAACAAGGCTTTGTCCCCTATCGAATAAAACTTGTTGCAAGAAAATCGGTTAAAGATTAATATATGAAAAGTTGTCTAATGTTTTGCTTAGCCTTTGTACACACACATACACACACATACACACGGACAGACAGACATGTGCTCAGTTCGATGAGCTGAGTCGATTGGTATGGGTCTGCGAACCTTCTATATAAAGTTCGTTCTCGGATTGAAATGATAGCCTTTCGGTACAACTGTGTTGTACGAGAAAGGCAAAAAAAGCTAAATAATTTATAAATTGATTTTTCGCTTGACTGATTAACCCCTCCAATTATAGTTATTACTGCTGACGCCAAAATATAAATGATCAATTTGCCTCCAAAACTCTGGCACCGCCAGTGATGTTCGCAAATACATTCTATCACCCGATTCCGAAAAATGTTGCTGACTTTTTCCCACCAGCTCTGAAAATTTCCTCCGTTATTAGAATAAAATTTGATGCTTGTGTCTTTCATTGTAGAGAACCGATCCATAAATTATACCACTGCTTCCTTAGTGCTATCTACCAGTTGGATCCTAAACTACCTACATGTTGTATTCAACATGTTGTGTGCAACATGTATAACTAAATAATAATGCTTCCATTCAACATTTTGAACTTGTACGGAAGTTTGAAGTACTGGAATTATATAATTCCAATTGGAAAAGTTAAGGATTCCATCGCAAGGACCAATATAATAAAAATATGATTAATTTTTAAATTTCATCTTCAAGACGCAGATATCGAAGCCATACATGTCACAGCAATGACAATATACCAAAAGATTCCTGTCCTGTCATTTAGTCCATTCCAACAAAGTCCTGTGCATCGACAACTTTCTTTATTATACAAAGAAAATCGTTAAATTTTAAACTTCTAAATTTAGTCTGACTGAATTCGCCCTATAGTAGACCCACTGAGGGTCTATTATAGGAAATTGCTTCCCTATAGTTGACACTTTACTTATTTATATGTTCCGTTTCGGGACGTTCTTCTTCCCTATTATGGACTCCCCAAAGTATTCCTATAATGGACACTCTCGTGTTTATTTTTTATAGAATTGTAAAAAATTAGCGACGGAAGAGACCTTTGTTTTACATGTGATGGAATCAGAATGTGAGAAAAACAAACTAGGGTAACTGTACCAATAGTGGAGGTATTAGTATTTAGATACACAAAAGAAAATTATTTTTTTGGCAATTTTAAGAAATTTACAGCTATAATATCTTACCCAATAGTAAACTAATAAATATGCTAAAAACCCAGATTAATCCACCTAGCGGTGATGGCGCCTTTCTCGCGCAAAAAGGTAATAAGTGTAGCCTTTACGCTTACACCTCGATGATGTACAAGAAAGGCAAAACAGTAACACCGTCTAATGTTATGATAGAAAATTTACACTAGTAGACGACAGATGGCGCTGCCAAAAGTTTCTCGAATTTCCTATGTTCGAATTTTGACTTTCGGACAATTTCATAGTACTATGAAACTGAACGAAGAGCATACTTACGCCTAAATGCGTGCAACACGAGCATCTTTATAGTACGATGAAACTCTTAATGGGAGCAAGCCGCGGATAAACTTTAAAAATATTCATAGATGCAAGGCATTTTTCATAACACATTATTATTCTATGTCACTATATCTCATCACTATTTTAATATTATCTATTTTTTGCAATTTGCAATTATTATGAAATTCAATAGTGATCAACAGCGTTTTAGTCTCTGTCGGATGCAACTTGTTGCTAGAAAATCGGTTAAGAGTTTCTATGTGAAAATTTGGCTAATGTTTTTTATGGCATTTGTGCACACACACGCACACACATACACACACACACACACACGGACAGACAGACATTTGTTCAGCTCATCGAGCTGAGTCGAATGGTATATAACACTATGGGTCCCCGGGACTTCTATCAAAAGTTCGAATTTGGAGTGAAATGATAGCCTTTCGGTACAACTTAGTTGTACGAGAAAGGTAAAAAATGAAATTGGTGTTATTTAACATCAACAACTACCAAATATTGCTTGCACCACTAATGGGTACACTGTATCTTTAGTGGTGGTAAAAAGTAATTTTGGTTTCCATAGTGGTCCTATCCATTGATTTCTTATGAGACTCGCCACTATTGGTACAATTTAAGCATATGCGGTATGTATGTATGTATGTATGTAGTAAGCCACCATCCTGGCTAGAGTCTTGCTCTGCATGCGGTTCCACTTGATAGTAAGGTCAAATTTCAATATCATTTTGAATTCAACAAATTGCTGTATGAAGGGCCAAAAATGGGGGTGGTGGACCTGTAAGCAGAGACACTTACACGAAACCCACGGGGAAATGAGAATCTCCTTCCAGCAGAATGATCCAACAAAAAGAATAATGAAATTTGCAATACTTGTCATGCTTTCCACGGGATGGTTTGTTTGAAGAAGGGCGCGTCAACTGGTTAACAACTGTTGGAGATAAAAGTAATAGGCGCGGACGACTAATACTCTCCTTCCTTGACTCCGATTGGCTACCACTTCATTGTCCAGTTGTAACTTCATTGATGCCCTGATGCACCCTCCCAACCCCATCTCATACATTTGCAATCAAATCAGTAATGTAATGTTTAGACAATATATGAAATAGTGATATGGTAGATTATTCTGGAAAGCTATTGTGCTCCAATACTTTAGGTTATAATTAACTACTTCATGTAATCACAACGTGGTATTTCGGTTGAAGAATACCCCTACGACTGGACCTCGGGCCTGTATCGGAAAAATAATCCCTGGCGGCATAAAAAGTCGTTAATCTTTTGAAAAAAAAATATATAGATAGATGATCAATAAAATGAATTTATTACTATTTATGGGAAAATTTACCCATCTACATAGATTTTATAGTACAAGTTTTCCCTCGACTCCGGTAGGCACTCCAATCCATTGTCTTCCAGTTGCAAATTAAACGATGGCCTGTTGCTCCCTCCCAACCACAAATATACATGAATAAATGTAAGATAAAATATTTATTATTTGCGGCTTTTCATATCCTTTATTTATTAAAAATTAGTTTGAAAGGGTGTATTGCTATAATGAATTTTCTTGGCAATATGAATAATTCAATCATACTATGTTGATCGTCTCATATAATTCAGTCTTACTTGGCCATGTGAAGATTGCACTTCTTGGTTGATTCATTTGTCCCAAACATGTCTGCATTTGAAACGAAGTATTATAATCCTGTATTGGGATCCTCATATATGCCAATCAGTATATGATGAAAGCAGTTGAAGTGAATATAACTATATTATTAATATTTCGATTAATATAATGGAAGTTAGTGCTACATACTTGATACAATTTAAGAATATTTGGAATATAGTAAAAATATGAAATAATTGAAAAAAAAATGAATATATTTAATTTCAAAATATGAAAATGTGTAAATATGCAAATATGAATATGAAAACATGATAATAAGAAAATATAGAAATGTGGAAACATGATAATATGACGCCTAACTATGCCCAAATATTTGCTTTTCAAAGTAAAAATATCAACCCTCACCCGGGGCGTTTTCAATCTGACTCTTGATTATAGGAAAACTATTTAATTTAGAGAAAAAGATACCGCTGCAAACAAGAAAAATTTTCTTATATTTTTCGATGGGAAATGGTAACATGGAGGGTTGTTTATCTATTTTCCGGGAAGCTTCCAATATATCGCTACAGAGTATTTGGAATGATGCTATAAATATATATCATTTTATAGTGGCACTACCAAACGATAAGAGTTATTCAATTAATGACTTTTGTCGTGAAATCCGACTGAAGTTCACACAAGGATTGTTCTAACACGTACCTGTTGATTTCAATTTATGGCGTCTGGATCCAAGGAATATTTTATTTGGCATAATAACTAAATTATTTGTTTGTCAATTAAATTATTTTATAGATAATTGTCCTAGAAAATGCCGCAAAAAAAACAAGCACTATATTTCTTATTTCACGAACATTATAGATGTACATTGTACATATATGATAAATAAAAATCAAAGGAAATACATATGAAGTTTTAGATTATCTGGAAAAAATAATTTTTCTAACCTGCAAAAATAATGTTTGATTAGTCAGTAGTATAAAGAAAGTCAAACATTTTCTTATAAAAAAAATATCTCCAAGAATAACAAGATCTAGTATGAAGTACGTCAATTATTTTTTTGATTGAAAGATGTTTGAATATTTATGGATAAAAGCGATTAATAACTGATATGAATATTTACTGAATATATAATGCGCTATTTTAGGAAGAATATGTATTTACTATGCAAGTTAAACCTATGGCAATCAAATGCACCAACCTCTTTGCCAATGATAATTGCCAAAACTCCTTTCATCTTCTACGACATAGGTAATTGCCAGCGGCAAAGATGTTGAAAGGATTGGCACATCGCTACATAAATTTGTTAATTGAATGAAGTATAATTGTACTCACCTTTTCGTATTCTTATATTCTTACCTCCCACTGACACCATTTTCTTACTGATCATGTCCTTAAATTCGCATTCCTTGACATAATCATGGTTCTGGAAAGCTGCACGATGTAAACCCACATCCGAAGGTTTACTCTCCCAGCAACAATAGACGAAAAGCGGTTGAATTTCGCGGGAGTTGATCGTCGAGCGTTTCAGGTACTGAAAACGTGGACCCTTAGCTGCAAACCATTCGATGCCGTTAGCGAACTATTCCATAATGCTCATGGCCTTCGACTACACACAGTTATCCGGTGGACTTGCTTCAGCACCTGCGTACTTGTTTCCATTGACGACTTTCTTCTGAGCCTTGCCAAACTTCCTCTAGACCGAGGCATTTTCTACCAGAACACCAAACCAAACACCTTGTTCCGATTATACTAGCCGAAACTAGAATCACAAGAATTTTTTTTTTTTTGACGCGGAAGAAAAATCGACTTCACAGCACGACTTACTTTGATCGAATGATTTAAGCATATGCGGTATTTCGAAAAAAATCGTTTCAGGTGGTTCGAAACGAAATTCCGCGGAATTTAAGCATGGCGAAATCTGATTTCTTGATTTCGTTTCGTTTCGTAAAATTACAAAAAAAATCGCTAGAAAAAACTAGCTTCTAACGAAATTTAACGGAATTCCGCGGAATTTCGAAACAAATTTAAACTAATCCACACTTTATATTATAAAAAATTTTGGCTGCGCCGCTGAACAAAATCGTTAAGTTGTTTTCAAAACTTTAGGTTATACATTTTTTTCTATTAACGCTTACTACATAACAATAACATAACATAGTTTTTTTTTTATAAAACGTATTCAGTGTTTCCATGATTTAAATTTTTTGATATTTTTCTACTATTTGCACAATATGAATGCGAAATCGATCGTGTTGCTGCTGGTCATGGGACGGCAGCTAGTCCGGGAGAACGCGAAATGAAAAAAATCTACCTCGCGTAGCAGAAATTTGTTTAAGGCTCAAATTACCGCCTTCCAGTCATTGACGAGAAAGACAGCCACGTGCTCGTTCCACCCCCCAGTAATAAAACCACCCACCGAGGAGAAAAAGCAGTCTCCAACTGAACGGGGCAAGTATTTTTGTTTCAAAACTACATCATCCAATAGCGAAGACATAATTATATCCGGTGGATGCTTCATTTTGTTGTATTTCGCTTTAGTTTAAAAAAAAAACTGCCTTTTGCAACATTTTTTCCCAAGAGGGGAAATCGACGATTTACTCTCACGCTTTCTTATATTTCACAACCTACCCTACCCTACCCTATCCACTTAAGTTGTTTCCTTAGGACATACAATATTTGATACAAATTTAGTTCAAATCGGTCATTGGGTTCAAGACTTACATTTAGTTGATCGATTGCTGAACAATACCCCTCCCTCCATACCCTCCCTTTTTCAAAGAGCATCCCTAATCACGCTATCGTCGTCTCCTTAATATGAAGAATGTGTGTTCCAAATTTGGTTGAAAACGTCCAATGGGTTCAGAAGTTACACTGAGTTGATCAATAACTGAGCAATACCCCTCCCTCCACACCCTCCACCTTTTAACAAAAAGCATTCATAATCCCCCTATCATCGTCTCCTCAAGATAAAGAATGTGTGTTCCAAATTTGGTTGAAATCGGCCGAGGGGTTCACAAGGTACACTGAGTTGATCAATAATTTAGCAATACCCCTTCCCTCACACCCTCCCCCTTTTCCAAAGAGCATCCCCAACCCCCCTATCGTCGTCTCCTTAAGGCAAAGAATGTGTGTTCCAAATTTTGTAGAAATCGGCCAAGGGGTTCAAAAGGTACACTGAGTTGATCAATAACTTAGCAATACCCCTCCCCCCACACCCTCCCCTTTTCCAAAAAGCATCCATAACCCCCTATCGTCGTCTCCTTAAGATAAAGAGTGTGTGTTCCAAATTTGGTTGATATCGGCCAAGGGGTTCAGAGGCTTCACTGAGTTGATTAATAACTAAGCAATACCCCTCCCCGCACATCCTCCCCCTTTTCCAAAGAGCATGCTTAGCCCCCCTCCATCGTCGTCTCCTGAAGATAAAGTAAGTGTGGTTGAAATCGGTCAATGGGTTCAGAAGTTATGCTGGAACATACATACAAACATTGAGTTTTATATAGATAGATAGATAGATAGATGAGCCGGTTAAGTAAAATGCGCCACCACCTTTTCTTGATTTACATCCCAAAGGTTGTCTCAAATTCATAAGCAGCTGAAGCCAAAAAACATTTGTAAGCCGTCAAATGAAAAAACTCAGTATCAAAAATTTAAAAAATTTAATATTATTTTGACTGATTCTAACGTAATTTCGATGTTTCATCCTCAATGCTTTTTCTTTAGACACAAAAAATATTATTACCTCAGTCTGAGACAATAACTAATCTAAAGGATAGAGTTGACACAATTCTTGTGCAAAACAGTTTGAAAATTTTGGTGGAAAATATAGGAATATTTTGATTATGATTTTTGGGTGGCGCATATTACCTAGCAAAGCTCATTTTGGATTGAAATTGGAATGGAATGAAAATATATAGAAGAATGATTAAATGCTAATCAATTTTTATAGTGTTAACATACATGCACTGATTTGGCTGAGTTATGCTCTTCGATTCTTGAGCTTTTAATAATATATAGTTTGTTGAAATCAAGATATTAGAAATACTGGCGATGTTCATTTTCTGTCGCAAATATTAAACATTGAAACATGCCGCGATACGTTTGTTTCATCACAATTTTCCGTTCCCAGGGATTGGAAAAATGAGAGGAAAATTGTTTTTGAAGTACTTATATGTCGAGGAAACTTGAAGCAATCACAATGACTGAAATTAATGCTGCCCCTTGGTACATTAAATAATTGAATAGCGTTTTTAAACTATGGTGAGTAAGGATGACTTATTTTCAATCGGATGATAATCCCATTGGAATATTACCCGAGTAGCACACTTGTCACATATCAGTCACTGTGACTCATATGCGACCAAATCCAGTCACATTGTAGTTGCTTCAACCAAATCGAACTGAACTGTGCTACTAGGGTACATGGTCTAGAACATGTAATAAGCCGGGCAGCAGGGACTATGTCCTAGGGCTTGAGGATCCCTCCCCAGGCCATCTGCGAGTTGTGGTGCCTGCCTAGGATGTGGTGGGGTTTGTCAGTGGGCCCTGTTAAACCTCTACAAAAAGCTGCACGCATCCGCAAGTAGGCTCCGCCAAAGCGACCGTGTGCCGCTCAAAGCGCACAAGCCCAAGTCCTGGTGTTAGGTGGGACGCTAAACAGCCCTGACACGACGGCCCTCCGATGAGACAGGAGGTTTGCGCAGGCTCAATAAGCCGTCTTTAAAAACAACTACAGTCCCATCCCGATTTTGGCAACACCCGTTTTTGTCTACCCCCGTTTTTGGCAACATTTTCTTCCCGATTTTGACAACAACCTCGAAATTTTTTTTTATTACTTTTTAGAGCTAAAACCTTTTTAATAATATGTAATAGAATAAACAAAACCAAAAGCGAATGTCATTAAGGTTTCTGTGCGAATAGTGGGCACTATCACTGAAATAACGAACCACCACTCGTATCACCGCTCATTGCAAACAATTTCCATTGAAACTTTTCTGCTCTTTTTTTCACGTTTTCTATGTTCCTATTCACACTACCACAATCTAACCGGCCCGCTGTAGATTGTCGTATTTTTTGGCATCCTCACTGATTTTGTTGTCGTTAAGCTGACTCACACCGTTGTACATAGTACAACACCTATTAAGCGAAGCCCGCTGTTCACATCACAATGCAACCGATACTGCATGAGTGATCCAGGAGCAAGCAAGCCCCAGTAGGTTTAATTGCTAGTGATGAGCACATTAGATTTTCTAAATGCGCTATATAGCTTCAAGTCGTTTTGCTTATTATGCGCCTCTTTGCTGGTATCAGAAACTTGTCTAGCGATTAATATCAGAACACTGTTGGCTTTTTAAGTTTCCTGATGTGTCAATTGCATAACGAGCCTTTTGATTCCAGCATATTTGCCAACAGACAAAAGGAATCCTCTTGCTGATATTCTGCTTCACGAGTGCTTCGACACGTTCGCGCACGCACACGCGTCAGTATGTCATCGGCCTTAGCCGTCTGTCACTTCTATGACAGACAACACAAACAAAAAAAAATGAGACCTCTATGAGTCTGGAACTCTAGCACACTGAATACTTTCTCATGACTATCCTCGGAAGAAGAGCGAATAAAGCAGAATGCATAATGTGGTTTGATTGTTTCGTTTCATTGTACTAGAGCAAACGGGGTACGAATGCAAAAATCGTAGCTTACATGAATACCTCACCACGTAGACGGTGTTGCTCATTATTAATCACACCAACGATCGCTCATACTCGTTGTTTGGCGTCCATCTGAGCGAGGCAGTTCACTCGCTAGCTATGGATACTACGATTGCAATAGATCAATGCTCACTCACTCACACTTCCAATGCCTGCGTCACATGTGGTTTTCTTTTTATTTATTAAGCCTAAGGCCAGAGTGGTATCTGCGGTACATAACAGTAATCTCCGTCCACTGTTGTACGTCACCAGTCACGCAGTCTACGGAGGGTGATCGTTGCACACCTCGCCTTCTTGTGCCTGTCGGGTCGTTGTAGAGAACCATTTTTACTCTAAGTGCGTGTTGGTCCTCCACAAGCATTGTCCAGATCTCGTGGACTATCGCCACCGGTATAATGAGGAAGTCTGTTTGGTACGTCGGCGAACTCTATTCGATCGGAGTGTTTTTGGAGTCTAAAGTACTACGCTTTCCTGCCACGTTGCGTCTCCGAATTTGTCTGCTGGTCCGTTATCGGAGGTCAAGTGAGCCCAAGTACACGAATTCTTCAACCATCTTGATCTTGTTGCCATGATGGCCGTTGTCTTCTCTTGAGCCTACTTCGACTTCAACGTGTTAATGGCTAGTTCGATCTGCTTTGCTTCCCTCTTCAGTCTGATGTAGGACCACAATTTTTTTGTAAAGACGTGGCCGACGCTATTGTTAATTTCAAATATTATTGTTTATTAAATTTTTATTCTGAAATTAGCTAATTAGTTACATTATCGTTTGATCTCCATTCTTGACTTTGTTTCAAATTTTGTTTGAACTACAATCTCCGAGTTATGAATAATATCGCAAAAATGTTAATCATAATGCACGTGCATCATTAAAACACACTCCACATACTTTGTAGTACATATTCTAAGTATTTAGCTTCAATCATGCAAACAGAAAAAATTGAAATTTTGTATGAAATTTTTTCCCCGTTTTTGGCAACATCCCCATTTTGGCAACATTGAAATCTGGTCGTGTTGCCAAAATCGGGAAGGGACTGTATTACGAACGAGCCAAGAAATGTAAAATTACAACATTGCCAATGACAACAACATTGTCCTCTCTTGTAAATGTTGGGACAAACTCAACTCCCAATAAGCGTTTGTCTCAAACTGCAACAGAATAGGACAATGATCGCCTGCCGCTCATTTTGAGAAGTAGTCGGTTTCCGATTATGCTTTTGTTTAAATGGAACGCAACAATGTCTGCAGATGAGGACAAAGAATTATCGTTATTCTCTTTTGTCGCTTGTTTTTTGCATTTTTCAGCGACAATTACATTCCTTGCGAACGACATAGAAAATAATACGACTCGATACAATCGGCAACGACCTAGGCGACGAATAAAGGATCACGATTGGAAGCTTGGAACATGGAACTGCCAGTCGCTAGGCTTCACAGGTTGCGAGAGGATAATCTACGATGAATTACATCCCCGCAACTTCGACGTCGTTGCGCTGCAGGAAATCTGCTGGACCGGACAGAAAGTGTGGAAAAGTGGGGATCGAGCGGCTACCTTCTGCCAAAGCTGTGGCACCACCAACGAGCTGGGAACCGGCTTCATAGTGCTGGGAAAGATGCGCCAACGCGTGATTGGGTGGCAGCCAATCAACGCAAGGATGTGCAAGCTGGGGATAAAAGGCCGCTTCTTCAACTATAGCATTATCAACGTGCACTGCCCACACGAAGGGAGACCCGACGACGACAAAGAAGCGTTCTATGTACAGCTGGAGCAGACATACGATGGATGCCCACTGTGGGACGTCAAAATCGACCACGGTGACATGCACGCTTAGATAGGAAGGGAGGAAATGTATAGACCGGTCATCGAACCGGATAGTCTGCATACCGTATCGAACGGCAACGGCCAACGATGGATAAACAAGGCAAGGTGACGGTCTTTCATGTCTGCTATTCAACATCGCTTTGGAGGGAGTAATACGAAGGGCAGGGATTGACACGAGTGGTACGATTTTCTCAAAGTCCGTCCAGTTATTTGGTTTCGCCGACGACATTGGTATCATGGCACGTAACTTTAAGGGTGAGGAAGCCTACATCAGGCTGAAAAGCAAAGCTAAACGGATTGGACTAGTCATCAACACGTCGAAGACGAAGTACATGATAGGAAGAGGCTCAAGAGAGATCAATGTAAGCCACCCACCACGAGTTGCTATCGGTGGTGACGAAATTGAGGTGGTTTAAGAATTCGTATACTTGGGCTCACTGGTGACCGCCGATAACGATACCAGCAGAGAAATTCGGAGACGCATCATGGCAGGAAATCGTACGTTCTTTGGACTCCGCAAAACGCTTCGATCGAATAGAGTTCACCGCCGTACCAAACTGACTATCTACAAAACGCTTATTAGACCGGTAGTTCTCTACGGACACGAGACCTGGACGATGCTCGTGGAGGACCAACACGCATTGAGAGTTTTCGAAAGGAAAGTGCTGCGTACCATCTATGGTGGGGTGCAGATGGCGGACGGTACGTGGAGGAGGCGAATAAACCACGAGTTGCATCAGCTGTTGGGAGAACCATCCATCGTTCACACCGCGAAAATCGGACGACTGCAGTGGACCGGGCACGTAGCCAGAATGTCGGACAGTAATCCGGTGAAAATGGTTCTCGACAACGATCCGACGGGGGTGCACAGCGGGCAAGGTGGATCGATCAGGTGGAGGACGATTTGCGGACCTTCCGCAGACTGCGTGGTTGGCGAAGTGCAGCCATGGACCGAGCTGAATGGAGAAGACTTTTATGTGTTGCACAGGCCACTCCGGCCTTAGTCTGGTAATAAATAAATAAATAAAATGGTCTAGAACATTCGGATAAAGCTGATATCAGAAAATATATCCATAATATATTATCTTATCAGAACAAATAAACTAATAAATGTCTCTGAAGTTTATAAGAACTTTCCGTCTTTAACAAACATGCAAAAAGATTCGAAAATTTGTAGATTTTCATCATAAAATCCGATTTTTCTGTAAATCCGTAGGTGAAATAGAAATAAAAATATACAGAATGTAAGAATAAAATTGTGTTTCCAAACATCTGTGAGAAAGTCTGAAAGAGTATTTTCAAAAAATCCCTAATAAACTTTTCTTCCAACAATTTTAAATGAGCCGGTTTTTAATTGCAATTATTTGGCAAAACACTTAAAAGAGTGCTTCGTTTCAAGTGATTACTACACTATCTAGAGTACCTTCCCGCTTTGTTTGGTTGAATGTTTTCAATTGCTTTTGTTAAAAAAAATACACATTTATACTATCATACCTTCACACCATATCTGTGTGCACCAACTATATTTGAGCGTGAAAATCTAAATACAAGAATCCATAAACAAATAAACGCACCGCTGATATTATTCGATTTGTACCGAACTCAGAGCACATCATAAATTACAGCAATCATACCCACAAATTATGCGCGCCTTAGGTTTTGACTAATGATCGAAAATCGCACTCGGATGCCATAGTTATGATTACTCGAAGCATCATTTCACTCCCCTTTTTTATTTACTTATGCTAATTTTCCGGACGCACATCATATTGCAGCTCAATTTTCCATCTGTTACTCTGGCCATGCTCCCGGCTGCCGATGTCATCGTTTTATCAGCATAATGAGGATTCTTTGTTGATACTCCTAAGTGGAGGACAAAAATGCCACTCATTTGTGCCGCCGACAAAGTGTCTTCGCTTGTGCTGAAGCACCTACCAACCATCAAGCCACAGTGTCCTGCGGAGACGGAGAGGATGTGCGATTGCAATTACGACACCCGGATAAAGGGCTTAAAATTAACGCCAAAGGTGTTTGGCTCAGGGGATCAAACTAATTGAAAACACATCGTTTTTTTTTTCTTTGCATGCTGGCTTCGTTCGGGATTGTGGGCTTCTGGTCTTTACGTTGGTTTTTATTTCTGCGGCCGGCCAGTCGAACCAAGAAGCTTCCACGCGGTCGTCGTCCCTGATGGGTTAAGAGCTCAGTGTCGTACGGGGAAGCACCTTCCCAGGGGGTTTTGGGAAAATGCTTCCAGATTACGAAACCGAGAAAAACCGCACACTCGTACGCACGCAATCCCGAATCGGCTTCGGGACCGCAGGAGGATGCCGACTGCGAACGCACGCCAACCATTTCACAAAACCACGTACGTACGTACGTAGCCAAAGCTCACGTGTTCCGGCTGACGGGCTCTTTTAGGGAAGGTGGACCCACTTATTTAGATATGCGCTTAAGGGAGAACAATTTCATTAAATTAATTTGATAATTCTTTTGTTTCATTCGCTGCACGATGGGATCGAAGTCCAGAAAAATGTCAAAAACTTTGAATTCGTAGATAACAATACCAAAATGTATTATTGTATTGATGCTGTTAATAATAATTATTATATTAAAATTGTTTTCTTCGTCTTCTTCTTCATTGGAATCACTTCCCTCACTGGCACATTGCCGCCTCGCAGCTTATTGTTCATTAAGCACTTCCACAGTTATTAACTGCGAGGTTTCTAAGCCAAATTACCATTTCTGCACTCGTATATCATGAGGCTAACACGATGATACTTTTATTCCCAGGAAAGTCGAGACAATTTCCAAACCGAAAATTGCCTCGACCGGCACCGGGAATCGAGCCCAGCCACCCTCAGCATGGTCTTGCTTTGTAGCCGCGCATCTGACCGCACGGCTAAGGAGGGCTCTAATTGTTTTATATCCCAATTATTACATGTTTGTGCTGCCACTGAATATTGTTTATAACGCCGTTGGCTATAAAAGGACTATTACAAAAGTTGGATTACGAAAATTTGTCAAGAAGAGCATTTCAACTGTTAAGCTCTGTTTCATCTAGCTCTATTGTAATTTTATATCCAGTATAGGAAATAGTGTTTCCAGTCGAAAAATAATAATTTCTCCTGGAATTCTTTATCTTCATTAACATTAACATTCAAATCCTTCGATAATTTCCCAAGAAAATTCACCGAAATTCGCAGAAATTTTTGGAAGAATTGCTAATGGAACTTTTGAAGAAATACCTGGACATTTCCATGCGAAATTTATATCCTATATCCTATTTTGATCCTGTATAACATAGCTCATTCCATTGTGCGTCTATCTTATTCTCGGGAGCTGTTCCTGCATTATGCCGCTATGTGGTTTCGCCTCACTGCTGTGCGTGGTAGCGCATTTGAGGTTTCGTTTTGTCGCATTGGGATACTTGAGATAATCGACAACTCCCTCGAGAAAATAAAATATCTTTCTCGAAAATTAGTTCTTTGCATATTAATCATAATAGCTCCGGTCCGGTCAGCTTAAGAACCGAATGGGATGCCCTAACATTGTCCAAAGCCTACACGATATAACGACATGTGACGCATGAGAGAACGCCAACTGAAGGGCTTTTCCCCATCCGATTCTCAATGACAATCCGTGGTCAGCATGCGATACCTCTTGAATGGCCTAATGGTAAGAAACTTTGCGGTTTCCTCGCAAGAAGGAGCACCAACCACGCCACATCACGCCATTTTTTAAACCACTTTCATCCATCAGCCCTCTCATGCAGAACCTACGAAACAATTCCCATTCACCATCATTGCCCTTCTGTCAAATTAGCATAAAATTTTGCAATCCTAATCATATTTTTCTTCGTTACAAATTTTTATTTCAACCGACAATCTCCAATTCAGCAAATTGACCTACCGGGAAAAGCCACCATATCCCTTGATTTCCCATCTTGTCGTTAAATCGAATTAGAAACTTCGTCTCCATGGTCCCGTGCTGAGCTGGACCGACCCGATCCCATCCGTCCGGTTCAATTGAGTGGGCGTCCACATGCCAACCGCATTCATTGTCCATCCAACCTACACCCCACCCTTTCGCATACATATGCTAATAGCCCAATGGACGAGATGATCTCCTCCGGATCTCGATGTCTTCTTTATCATCTTGTGGTTGTGGACCCGAAAACCATCGAATAAAACCAAAGCTGATTGTTGAGTCCGAAAATCTACGACGGCGGCAGCAGGCAGCAGAGATAAAACATTTATGAAATAATGTATTCATTCCCCCAGAAAAAAAGAGGGCCATTTGAAAAATGAAATCAGAAAAAGGATATGAAATGTGATTCCGAGAGGGTAGCAGGCAGCAGCAACGGTCGAATGGAGATAAGTTTGTAAATCGCTGTTGGATTTGGCTGATGGGGCGGAATTTTACAATGATGGAAATTCTCCACAGCACAAATCTTCGAATGGGGTTTGTCTTAATTGTCTTGATCGTTACTGGGACAAAAATTGCAATGCTGAGTTTGGAAACAATTTTGGGAGAACCTTGTGCGTTTTTTTTACAACTTATATGAAGCCAGTTACTTTTTTTTTTACCCTCCGCTGACCCCCACACCAAGGAAGTCCTAGGGACTTCTCTGGTAGTGGACACTTACTACAACTTAAACTAATGTCAAACAGCGGATAATTCATCTACAACTAAAATAATTAATCGGAACATCCCAGTGGAACTTTAGTTCCTTTTAAGGGATTTACAATTAGCAAACACAAATGAAATTAATGAAAGGATGATAACGGTCGTGGCTTTCAGTAAGTTTTATAACTAAAAATTATTCAAGTCGTAGGAAAAACTAGCAGCAAAACTAGAAAAAACCTACCTTAGCAAATAGTTGACACAATTAAAGAATAAATTTGATTACGTTCCTTCTTAAATGTTGTTTTAATTTAGATTTAAATATAATATAATTCGAGATGGCTTTCAAGTCGTTTGGAACACTATTGTATTTCAGAGGACCATGACATGAAATACGACTTAGCCCTAAGTTCGTGTATGACCTACTTCTCGGTAGTTCGTTAGCATACCTAGTATTTTGAGTGATAATTCTTCTTGTTGGTAAACTAATAGTGCAATGAAAATTTCGGTTGTGTATGATATTATGTATGAAAATTATTGATTGCAAGTCTCGCAAGCCTAGGACAGGGATTACTTTATGGTTTAAATCGTTGAAGAGAGAAAAAGTGGGGAACAGTGGAGGCAGGTTGTATATTATTTTCAAGCATCTGTTTTGAAGTGTTTGTATCTTCTTTATCTTTGATTTAGCAGCATGACCCCAAACAATTAAAAGGTATTGAATTATTGAATGAATACACGCATAGTAAAAATTTAACAATGCTTCCTTGGGTACAAAAGAACGAACTCTTTTCATAAGACCGCATAAAGCAGAAATTTTGGTTGATACAAACTTTATATGGATATCCCAAGTTAAACATGAATCTATATGTAATCCTAAGTATTTGAAAGCCTCAACTTTCTCAATCAGCAAGTTATTAACACTAGGATTAGTGTGCTGGAGGATTTTTTTCCGAAATGAATGAAAAATCATATATTTTGTTTTCTTTATGTTTAAAGAGAGACAATTACCATTAAAAAAGTTGACAAGACTGACCAAGTCCGCCTCAATGTCTCTAATAACTGAATGAACACATGTGTTTGGGTAAAACAACGCTGTGTCATCAGCAAACAGTTTTGGGGTCCCACGTAGCTTTAAATTCCCCAGATCATTTATAAAAATTAAAAATAACAATGGTCCAATGTTACTGCCTTGTGGGACTCCTATATTAATAGACCGAAGACACCATTTACTACTACGAATTGTTTTCGGTCGGTCAAATAGCTTCTTATCAAATCATTCGCCACTCCTCTAACTCCATATTTGTCAAGTTTCTTTAAAAGTATTTCATGGTTAATAGTGTCAAAAGCTTTTTTCAGGTCAATGAATAATCCCCCAACTATCTTTTTCCGGTCAATTTCAGTTATTAGTTCATCCATAAGCTCTGTAATAGCATTAACTGTCCCACATCCCTCCCGGAAGCCATACTGGTATTTATATAACACATTGTTCAAAGTAAAAAAGTTCACTAAACGAGGTGTTAGAAGTTTTTCTAATACCTTATTGATAACTGATAAAGTTGCGATGGGTCGATAATTAGAAGGGTCAAAGACATCACCACATTTGAAAACTGGGGATACCTTAGCTATTTTCAGAATATTAGGATATGAACCAGTAGTTATTATTTGGTTGAAGACTTTACATAAAATGTTTGAAAAAGGGGTTATGTAATCTTTCAATAAGTAGGCTGGGAGACAATCTTGTCCACTACTTTTATTAACGTCCAGTTGGCTTATTAACGTGCTAACTTCGCTTTCATTGGCGGGCCCGCAAGAAAATAGAGTTGCTAACACTTTTAACATTTTTCAAATAATCAAAGTTGTTTTTTGGTAGCTTTTTTGCTAATTCATTACCAATGCTGGAGAAAAATATATTAAACACCTCTGCAATATCCTCATTTGAGTCTAAAAATTGTCCGTCGCTCCATAGCTTTATTTGTTCACAAGCTTTGGACCGACCAAAAATTTCATTCAATTTTTTCCACATATTGGAGTTATTTGAGGTTTTGAGTATATTCTCGTAATAATTACGTTTACTTCGTTTTTTGACATTTTTCACTTTTTTTGCAATATGATTTACCATCTCTTTTACGCAAATATCGTTAGGATTGCTTTTAAGTTTATTAAGATATTTGTTTTTTATTTGTACTAGTCGCCAAAGGCTATAGGTCATCCACGGGCAATGTTCATTTTTAATTCTTACTACTTTAGTGAAAGTCTTAGTACACTCAGTTAAAAGCTGTCTATATGTTGTAACAATCGAGTTAAGAGTTGTATCAACATCATCAGTAACTTAAAAACCATTCAAAAATAATGAAAACTGATTGTGTAACTTGGCATGATCAACGATAGTAATTTTTAATTCTTGCTTTCTCCCTTCATTGCTTACCAAGAAAGAGGAGAGAATAGGAATGTGATCACTAATGTCATTGAATATCATCATATTCAATATTCAATGTCATAGTATGATTTTGTAATTTTGTAGCTAAGTCAATCGGACAAACGAAGTGGTCTAGTACATTATTACTGGTTGGACGTGTGGGAACATTATTCGTGCATACATAGCCGTATGATTCCAATAAATTTTTGTATCTAACTACAATATTATTGTTGTGCAAATTAACTGGAACATTGACATCACCGACAACTAGAGTTGGCTTAGATAGCGTGGCGTTTGATAACCAGCCTTCTAAAGTATTTTGAAATAAATTATAATCAAACGAAGGTGGACGATAGACACCAATGACATTAAACAGATTACCTTTGAACTTAACTTCCAAATGAACGTAGTGCATACCATCAATTGTTCGACTTTCTATAAGTCTATTCTCTAAAGGACTTCTAACAAACACAACTAAACCACCCGAAGAATTATCACGACACGAGTAAAATGCTTTGTAACCAGGAATATTATAAATTCTGCTTGCTTCTTTTTTCAACCACGTTTCGCCAATAACTATGACATCGATATCAAATTTACACTCATTCACAAAATATATTATTTCATCGAATTTTTCAAAATTATTTATACCTCTAACATTCCATTGTACAATATTCAAACATTTAGTACCATCTAGTTTGCATTTAGTATTAAAATCATGTAGACTATCAAAGTAATTATTTAAAATTAATTTCGGTATGGAATCCATTTTTATTATTTAACTTTATTGCGGAACAATACATTGTTATTGTAAATCTAATGCGTACTCTTCTTCTGTTTAGGCGACGGAGAAGGTTTTGAAACATTCGCAGGTTTAGGTACAGATGAACTTTTCATTAGCACACTTACAACACGGTGGAGATCATCCCTGCTTTTTACTAAATCTGGTTTACTATTGTCATCCTTTTTCACAAGTTTAACGCCACTTCTACCTGTCCAAACATACTTCACATTCAATATTTCTTGACATTTTCTAAGCTCTTCGAGCAATGCCAGTGATAGCGGAGTCAGTTCATCTCGTAATGTTACATTCATTGGTCTTCCGTTAACAACAAATGCGGAATCAATCGTAGACGACAATAATTTTCCAAATTGTTTTTTCTTGTCTAGCACTTCTGCTTTTGACTCTTTATCACGAAAAACAATTCTGATAGGAGTCAGCGAATTGGGAGACTTACTATCAACAAACATCCGCTCAGCTGATACAAACCCACAGTTTCCATTAGAACCTATACAACGTAGTAGCTGATGAACTACCTGAGACACATTTTGATCCGGTGTGGCAGGAATACCCCATACAACAACATTATTCTCTAAGGCTGCTCGGTCAGTCTTATCAACATTTAACTCTAACTTGTTAAATGACCCCTGCAATTGACTATGTGATCTTTTTAAGCGATCAATTTCACTTTTCAGCTTGTCATTTTCTAGTCTGAGATCCTTAAACTCTGTAAAGATCTCATCAAATTTAGTTGAAAGAGCTATCTGTGATTTTTCAATTGTGCTGGTAATCTGCTTAACTTCATCTGTTATCGATTGCATTTCTTTAGCAACAGAAGCAGAAATTATTGATTTTATTTCGACAGCAAAATAAAATTCGGATAATTTTGAGGATTTTCAAAACATTCTTTAACAAATCCGAGGAGTTTTTTTTTTTTTTTCATTTTAATTTTTTTTTTTTTTTATTCCCCCCCCCCCCCTTGACCTTCCGGAGACCAGAAGGACAAAAAGTTAAATAAATATTTGTAACGGCCTTATTCCCAAGTATTTTCTTTTTTTCTGATTCATGAATAAATGAACTGATAAAATCATTTGAAGGAAAAGGCGTATAAGCCACTTTTTTGGAGGCAAATGGGTTTAAGTGACCATAGTCGATAAATCTTATTATCAATATTATAGGGCAATATGTTAAAAATATATGTTTCTCTCGCCAACACCAATACTCGTGATGTTTTAATTTTGTTTCAATTAACGCTGATTTTTTTATGGCATAATAAAAATTCTTTTTATTATCTCAAAATCAATATTTTGTCACCTACACGGTGTTTAACTTAGTCTGTAGATTAAAAAAACACCTTGATAAAGATTAAAAAAAAATTGTCACCTACACCCACTGCTTCTGACCCCTCAATTGAAATCAAGCGCTCGCGCGAGTCACGACGTTGCAATCATAGGGCGGGGCTTATGGTAGGGTATTAATTTATGGTTTGAACTAGTGGAAAGCGTATCATGATTTGAACCATTTTGAAGTCAGTCGAAAATACCATCTTACTGGCAGGAAATGAGCCTTAAACAATATGAATGGCATATCTAGGTATACTGGAGTTCATTTAAACTTTCGTGCATATCGTTTAAGTAGAAAAATGGAGCGATTTAAAAACGTCCTGAATTTGCGCTAAAATCCCCCACCAGTGGCACAATTTCAAATCTTATATATAAAAATGAAATGGTCTGTGTTCGTATCCGCATAACTCGGAAACGGCTGGATGGATTTTTTTCATTTCTTCAGTAGAAACATTCGTTATAGTTTCCGACGGGTTTATATGATATTTCCTAATGCGAAAATTACGAGTAAAGTTGAGCAAATCGTGAAAAACTAAAATTGTGATTTCTATGCGAACTTTGCATGGGCAGTTCGGAACGCACATTCTCGCCTACTATGCAGGACAACGTCTGCCGGGTCGACTAGTAGATCATAAAAGACGCATTTCATGACACAGGAGTGAGATCAATATATCAAAAGAAAGCCATTTTTATCTGTAATCGATTGACATCATCGTACAATTGAGAAACATTATTAAATAGTTAAAATAGCAACATTAATACAAGGTAAAATCTGATCATGGTTTGAACTAAAATGTATCGTGGTTTGAACTTGTAAATGCAGTCACGTTCTACTGATGTCCGCTAGGAGCGCTGCATGCGCCTAGCTGGAGCATTTTGTTTACATTTCCATAGTGATAAAATCGTAATTTTTGTATCGATAATTTAGACGATTTTCACATGTTTCGAGTTACTAATCTAATACTATCGACAGACATATGATTTCCGCACAATGATTTTCGTATCACGCTGTACGCGTACAGTGACAAGATGACACACATCTTTTCTTTCCACCGTTGTATCTATTTGACAGTTTGTTTTGAAAAATCATAAACTGTTACTATAGTTTTTATGAGTATTACACAATATTTACCCATATTTTCTTAACAAAATGTGAATTCGCGTCAGCAGTTTATTCGTCGATATGAAAACGTCATAGTTTTCCAATTCTTCGTATAGGTATTTTAGCAGAAATATACGAGTTCTTGCAAATATTCCGCTGGGCACTTATTTCTGCGGACGTTAATCACTTTATTTTATGGTTTGGGGTCATTTGAGCATCCATAAATTACGTAACGCTTGGAGATGAGAGGGTGTGTTGCCCGTAGTGTGACAATCCATACAAAAATTTTAGAGACTTCATACAAAAAGTGTGACATAGGGGGGAGGGGGTTTTGAAAATGGCCAATTTTTGCGTTACTTAATTAATGGATCTTCCCTCAGTGCAAACGGCACTGATCGTTTAATTCATTTGAACATTTTGAAGGATAAAGCCTGCACCGTTCAATAATAGGGACACGGCAGGTATTTTCGTCTGTTCGTCATAGTCTCGAAAACCAATAAAAGAGACACTTTTTTGTAAAACTCATACGTACCAAATCGTAAGCTCAGGAGAAACGTTCTGCTATAGTGGAGTTCTAGCAAATGTGGGGTATATGCTCCCATCTCCATCTCAGCCCCTATATTCATCTCATTCTGCGTACGGTAAACTTCATTGGAATGAAACACACGATATGCGCACTAATTCAAATCAGAAATTATTGAAGCACATTCTTTTGGAACTAATTTAAATAATGTTTCCAAAAGTTACAGCAATAAATATGAAATAAAGTTAAATTTTAATGAAACATAGAGCACTTACTTGAATAAGATGGAATTTTTACTTCATACGCTTCATTTGCTCATCCGTACAAATCATTCATCACCCACTGGCACTATTTTTTCCATTAGAATTGGAGAACATGCACTATAAATAGCACAATAAATCACTACACAACACATTCTTAGAACTAAGGATTAAATTTTCCAATGATTATTGTTAAAGAATTAGCTTCAGAAAGCCGGAAAATAATAGGATGAATTTTTCTTACTATAGAAACATACTTGAACATATTTCAATCGCAATTTATCACTGTCGTAGAAATACAGGAATGCCAGATAGCATGAAATTGTTAGAATGATGTTCTTAAATTATACTTAGTAATTCGCTACTTCTGAAAGCCAAACGACAATGAATACATTTCTGCTACATTAGAGTTTCCATCCCGGGACATCCCGGGATTTAGGAAAATTCGAGATTTCCCGATTCCCGGGATATTATTTTTGAAATCCCGAAAATCCCGGGATACCCGGGACAAAAAATTCTGTTTCATTTCCGGTTCGCAAACAGTGTAATTTTTCTTCTAACAAAAGTTATTTGTTTTGAGCGCGAAACCTAACTTAGGTGATAAACTCATATCCTACTTTTATACCTCCCATCAGACATGATTTTTTTCCAAGTTCGTTTATTTGGTAGGCTCAGTCATGTATACGGAGCCAAGGTTCTTTGTGATGCACAATCGCTATCATCTTATTATTAAATCAGTAAGAAAGGAACAGACATGAAAATATCGGAGATAGTTAATAGAACACCTTCACAAAAAATATTAGATTCCCCTATACCACTAAATGGAGGGCTAATGGTCGATACTTTTCCCAGCAGATACAGCTCTCTATTAATTGAACGACAAGTATCTACAGTACAAGATCAGCTACATATATTTGGCGCCGATTGTGTACACTAGGGTAACAGTTCCGATAGTCGTGGGTGTTCCTGTAGTTGCGGTAGTACGGTTTGCAGGGAATTTAGAAATTAAACGCAGTAACCCACATCACCGATCAATTAGTCGACCTGTCATAACACAATGGAAACAAAAATAACATTCAAATATCATTTAAACTGGTAAAGTATCTTTAAATTACTTAATTTTTTTCTTTCCCTTGCACCAATAGTTGCGGTAGTGTTCCAATAGTTGCGAATCCAGTATAAATCCTATGGGATTCGCAACTATAGGAACGCGAATAACAAAATACCGCAACTATTGGAACACTGTACCAATAATTGGAGGATTGATTTTAGGTAACTATAAAGGATTTTGTTGAAACTATGGCACGCTTCGGATAAAGTAGAGAGAATGAGCTTTCGGATGCACTCTCAAGGTAAGGGAAATGAAGTATGGATTAAGGGTATGCGATAAGACACTTTTTCCAAACGAAACGAAACGAAACGAAATTAAAAATATCTATGTGGATTCGAAACGAAACGGAACGAAATATATATTTCTTTCGAGACTTCGAAACGATACGAAATCATGGTCCATTTAATTCGAAATTTTACGAAACGAAACGAAATTTTAAATTTTTTCCGCGGAATTTTTATTGAATTATTTTCTTATGTACGCAATTCTGATTTCATTTTTACAAAGTCAAATAAGTCAATATCCCAGCATTTTTGCCGCTTTCAAAGAAATTTATCGTGGAGTGTGTGCTCTCGAATCTGATCAATTTGATATCAGTACAGCTTTATATCAGTGAGTATATAAAAATATAGGAATTGTAGGATTTTTTTGTATTCTGATTCAAATTCAGATGAAAACCTTATTTTATTTAAGAATTATGTGATTATGCTGAAGCATACTTCATATTGACGTATCAGCGTGGTTTTATGATATGGAGCTAATTCAAGCCCAGAAAATTGCTAAACGAATCCTCTGCATCTTTCTAAAATGCACAAAGATTTGTATTTCAGTTTGTGTTTCAGTGTGATAGTGATAGCAAACTTTTGACGGCAGCAGTTTGTCAGGTATGAAGAAATATTTTTTCCTTTCTCATACAAAAACTTGTAACAAAAGGATATCATTTCCTTACAAATTCACCCTTTTTTAAGAAGCTCGAAGACCCATAGTCTTATATACAATCTACTGGACGAACCAAGCTATTGTCTGTTTGTCCTTCCCAAATAACATTTTATAGTTTATAACGCTCTTGAAGACTATAATTTACTCTTCACTTGTTAAAAAACCATCATACAACCAAAATGTTACTAGGGTTGTATATGTGTTTGTGCATATGAGGCATGCAAAAAATGTTGTCAAATTTTCATCCTTAACCGACTTCAAACAGCTGCTATGGACAGTATGAGCCGGTCACGCCCTTACAGTCAATTCAAGATATAAGAGGAGAATAAGTTCGGAGAATTAGTTATTATAAGAGACCGAGGAATGCTCTGCATCTTCGTGAGCACCACGGGAAAGGAATCTTTGGTTTGTTGAAAAGGTATTTATGTGAAGCCACCTTGGTGTTGGTAAGCGACTAAATATTTATTGTAAACGAAGTTAACTCGAAGACGAAAACCGTATTTCAAATCAATCCAACGCAAAATAATGTGCTTCGTATAATATTAATGTACGCCTTAGGGTTTGTTTAACTTTTAAGCGGTGCTTGGTCATGCGCTTAAACCTGGTTTGAGGTATAATATGAAGAAGGTGAAGAAGTTGGCCTTTAATAAAAAAAAAGAGGCGCTCTACAAATACTTAACAAAGGCCTCAGGTATCCATGCCACGGCTTGACCTCTTTAACAAAGTTGTACTGATCTTAAATATTGAGTCGGATCACTTTTGAAAAAAAAATACGATAGAATACCGCCATCGGGGGTGACAATAGGTCTGGGGGTGAGAATGGGTCATCGCTCTCACCGGCAGCCTAGAGGTCGTAGAGCAAAACCGTTCAAAATGGTCTCTTATATTTTAGTATTCTTGCCCTCAAATACATTCAATCCATTCTACAAGCATTCTAAGTAGTTGAAACACTGACCAATTCTCACCCACGTTTGACCCATTGTCACCCCCGACGACGGTAGTTAAAGATGTTTTTCGTTTTCTGTTGGACATTTCTAACAAAACACTGAAGACGTTTTGTAGAAGAAAACTAAATACGTATTTGCCGACTCAGAGTGGGATTATGTGGTAAGCGTTAATAGAAAAAATTGTACAACATAAAGTTTTGAAAATAGCTTTAAGCTTTTGTTTAGCGTCGCACCCAAAAATTTTGATAACACACGACCTATGAGACAGTGTGGTTTAAGAATAAATTTGTTTCGAAATTCCGCGGGATTCCGTTAAATTCCGTTAACAGCTAGTTTTTTCAAGCGAAATTTTTGTAATTTTACGAAACGAAACGAAATCAAGAAATCAAATTTCGCCATGCTAAAATTCCGCGAAATTCCGCGGAATTTCGTTTCGAATCGCCTGAAACGAAATTTTTCGAAATACCGCATATGCTTAGTATGGATTATGTGTTATAGGGAAATTAGTGTTGGAACTTGCTTAGTTCCTCCACTATTGGATCTTTTGCCCTAGCTGATATTCGCCTTGCTAATCTCCTCGCGCCGCCCAACATTGAGTCAGTCTTCCTGAGCTTCTTGCCTCCAAAACAATTCTTGATCCAATTCATGTCCTTCCAATCGACATTCGTACAACAAACAAAAGCGTCCAGCACATGCGCAAGTACAAGTGGTCCGACCCCGATGCTCTGCCTTATTTTTTTAATGTATTGCTTCGATCAAAATCAGCTCTGGTCAACGGCTGCAATCAATTTGTCCAATTCTCGGCTTCTGTCAAAATTATATACCAACTTTAATCGCGTAATTAACCCCATTATCGTAAAATTATCGAACTCCGATTATAATTCGACACAGTTGTTTCATAAGGGCCAATGTCGCAATGAGCTCGAATGGAGAAAAATGGGTTCCAATGTTCCATGACATGTTTTCAATTGTAGTTCAAAAATTAGATGTTATTTTAAATGTTAATAGTTTGCATGAAATACATCCACATCTAATCATTGAAGCCCCATATAAATAAAATTTACTTTGGATTGATTTCGATTTGAAAATATGATTAAAGAACTAGTCGTCCTTTTTTCTAACAGTGTACACTTGCGCCCTTCAGAAATGCGCCATAATGTTTTTGACAACATCCTTTTCGCCCAAATTTCACGCCCGGCTGTCAACCTATATTTGTCAATATCGCCTGTTTGCATCGCCCTGTTGTGTTTTCAAAGTACCGTTTAGCCCTTTTGCTCACATGTGTTTTTGGTGCAAGAGAGAAGTATCATAATGCAAAAATGAAGCACAGTTTAGCCCCTTTGCTGCCATGGAGAGAACGGGGCGCAGAAAAAAATTTCAACGGAAATGTAATATCGCCCTTTTGTATTTTTCTGTGTTTACAGCAAAAACACAACATTTTGTACTATTTTTAATATGCTACATATAGTACATTTCCAGGAGGTTCGATCTATGTCATAAACTCGATTTGTTTACATTTGCGACTTCGGCCCTTATGAAACAACTATGTCGAATTGAGTTAATTCATCTTTATCGCAGCAAGCGATTATGTTGAACACAATTAACTTTATTGGCGGATCGGAGACGAGCCAGCCTCGGGCTGAAAGCCTCCTTAATAAAGACACAAAAAAAAAAAACTTTATTGGCGATAACGATAAATTAACGATTAACATCAAGATTAGGAAGCGATCTGTTTAAGATTAGGAAGCGCTGCAGCTCTTGGCGAAAGTATTAATTAGTAGCCTGCTATGGGTTGGAGGATACTCTAGTATTGTGTTTTTTTGTGAGGGGGTTCCCATATTTTCAATAGGTTATGGGCCCAGTACGATTCTTCTGCGCATCTTCCATCTTTCGTCACTAGGTTGAGTTCCAATTTTAAATCTGTATTATCTGGCGGAGACCTTCCATAGCCGTGCGGTAAGATGCGCGGCCACAAAGCAAGATCATGCTGAGGGTGGCTGGGTTCGATTCCCGGTGCCGGTCTAGACAATTTTCGGTTTGGAAATTGTCTCGACTTCCCTGGGCATAAAAGTATCATCGTGTTAGCCTCATGATATACGAATGCAGAAATGGTAGCTTGGCCTAGAAACTGTGAAATAACTGTGGAAGTGATTAATGAACACTAAGCTGCGAGGCGGCAATGTCCTAGTGGGAGATGTAATGCCAATGAAAAAGAAGAAGAAGAAGAAGAAGATTATCTGGCCTTTCTAAAATATGAACTTTACCTCTGAACATTGAATAAAATCGTTTTTAAATAAAAAAATAAGTTTTCTAAGGAAACATCGAAACATCCCGGGATCCCGGGATTTCCCGGGATATACGAACAAGTTCATCCCGAATCCTGGGACAACGAAAATGGCCGGGAAATGGAAACTCTATACATCACATAATAGTGGAAAAAAAATAAAAAAAATTAAAACTAAGCTTCAAATTTATGTTCTAATAATGAATTTGAGGAAGATCAAAAATCATCTATTCTACTGCGCTGCTCCAAATTCCACGAATTTGGCATCACAGCACGCATGTTTCCATCGTTTCCATAGCAACACGATGCGCATGCGCTAGCTGGCAAAGATGCTGTACATTTTGACGAATAGACAAATCTATACATTACGTCACAAAGCGTGTTGATACATATCGATTATTCATTAAACAAAAGAAAAACATCTACATCGGAGCTGTCATCTCCAATGCAACGAGCATATCTGTGTCGTAGCTAAAAAGAAATAGATTTCCTTATCCGATATCCATCTCATTTTTTACTCACTCAAAATTGCATCTCACACCACCGCAAGTATGCCCGCCCAGCATAGATGCCGGGCAGGCATACTTGCGGTGGTGTGAGATGCAATTTTGAGTGAGTAAAAAATGAGCTGGATATCGGGGCATGCAATAAGATGAAAATTTTACAATGAGATGGATATCGGTACCATTCGGTGGAATCTTAATCAATTGATATGGTTAATTATTGAAATGAAATGCGATATTTAATGCGATTAGGATAATTTATAAATTTGAGCAAGCAGGATTTTATATTTATTTCAGGATCGAAAGCATTTCCTTTGAGTTATTGATGTTTAAAACATTCACGCTCGCTTAATGAGATGGATATAGGGACAGATACATTGGTTTCGTTGGTTTTAGCCCCTATGGACGATGGACGGAAATACCTGCCGTGTCCCTATATAAAACACTAATTAAAATTATGGCACCAGGGATCGCAGCAAGCATCGAACGCGCGTGGATGTGTTTTTAATTTTTAGCTGTCTAATTTTTTGTTCCTATTTTTTCCTTTCGGCTGGAAAAGGGCTTGAAGAAATAAAGTTCAGTGTAAGGTATCCGGAAAGTGATAGTTTTACGTTCCAAGAGTGATCCGGCTAAAGTGAAAATGTTTACGCATGAAATCGCTAGATTTCAAGTGGAGTTCGCGCGGATCAACTTTGTTGTGTTGTGCGGAATCCAATCAGTCGTGTTGTCGTGTTACACGAATAGATAGTTTGTGCGGTTGAAATAAAAACGATGTTGGACGTAGAACGTTCGCGCGATTATCGAAACATCATATTCTGTTGCGCGGGCGAATGAATTAAAAATCAGTGCAGGTGAGCGTAAGGATGGTTGGGAAAATATGGTAAGTTTTGTTGTAGAACTGTAATTTCAAAATAATACTTTCTATCACTAAATACATGCCAGAATCAAATAGATTAAATGTTGATTCAGGAAGTGTGAATACACTTCAGATAGGGTTTCTTACCCCATTCCCGGCCTTACATGCATACGACTGCATTATTTAATTGATATTTATGACAGGAAGCAACTTTTCCTGAATTTCGTTGGCCGTGCAATACTGCAAAGGGGTTCACTTCTGATTAGATAATAGCTTTTCTTGGTAAACATCGTTTGAAAAAGCTTTCATTCGATTTAAATTAACGATGTGCAGCACTCATTTCAGTCATAGCGATTGCATATCCGGCCCACATCCAACCCAGTTCCCGGCCTAAACAAAATTTCGCTCAATCTTCCTTTATCGAATGGTCAAAAAAAATTAAAATCCACCGAGAAACTGCTGAGATATTAAGGTTTAAAGTTTTCCTTGATTATGATGATTCCCTGATTCCCGAATACTAATCCCCGTCCATCCTTAAACATTGTAAACCTAACCTCCAGTCACCACGAGTATGTTAACTTATTTCCCTCTCTTACTAATAAGATTATGTCGATTGTACATATCACAAAGAAACTTGGCTCCGTAAAGTGTTATACACGCCTGAGCCTACCAAATAAACGAAGTTGAAAAAAAAACGTTTAAAGTCTATCATATTTTTGTGACGGTCTCCAATCTTCGCAATCGCAAAGTGTATCCCAATATAGAAAACACAGACGTAGTCCTAAGTCAAAATAGAACTACCTACTATCTATTCAAGCCAGTCCTCATTATTATATATTGCATTCAAAACAAAGCTAAGCTGCGTTGATTCAAATCGGCGTATTCCAAGACTCAAAGGAAACGGACCACACATAAAAAAGACCACCACCGAGGTGAAATTAATTAATTAACTGTTTATTGAAACACTTCTTCATAAATTGTAAATCACAGTTCAAGAACCATTTTACCATGAAGCAAGGCATAACCACCTCTAATCGATGCTAGAGGAACGGATGAAATAATGCCAAAGATGGCTGCTGTAATAGCTGGCCGCTACGGATCTCGCGTATTCCAATGCACACCGTCAAACTTTACCTTAACCTACATATTTTCTGTGGAGCGATCCCAACTGAACCAGCCGAGCGTCTCACTTCACCATTTGGCAGCGATGGCGACCACGGGAAAGTAATCGTGCCCCCTGGATTTGGCGAGACTCTCCTAGGCCACACAACATTTTTCCCATGAATCAAAATCGAACCAACCATAGTCGAAGCTCCGCTAAACCGCCTAACATGGATTATAATTATACGCTTGGTAGGTGATCTCAATGGGATTACATCATGCTCAAATTGAAAGAGGTGGTGTCGGAGGAAAAATAACTGTAATAATATCGAACTGCTAAGAGGACGTGAAAATCAAACTCCAATTTTCGATGCTAACAATGGCCATAAATCTTACGGACTGCTAAGAGGATCTTACATGGGTCGTTTTGGGCGGGCTGGCTTTTGGCTATAGTGAGTGCTACTGAGTTAAGTGGAAAAAATGTGGCGCGTATTTTTTTTTTTGAAAATTCAATTCGATAGGTTATCACATTCCACATGAGACCCACTAATGTAGCATTGATTTATTTGGTTTTTATTCGAACTAATCGATGGCTCCTGTTTATCATGAGGTGATTTATTGCATTTCGTTTCATTGGATAAGTGTAAATAGTTTACCATTTTCTGCTTACCTAAATGAACGGCAAAATTATACTTTGAAATATATTTTTGATTATATAATTTATTTCTGGATTATCAATGTTAGTTTTGAAAATCCATATTTCCTAAATTGTTAATTGAATAAATTTATGAATGAATAGCAAACAAAAATAATTAACTGACCAACATGTAGATTTGTAAAGTGGTAGTGTGTAGTAGTAGTAGTGGTGTCGTTATCAAGTATCGTCATAGATCATTTTCTGTCCGAACAACAACTTTAATGCTGTTCAAAGAGTCTGACAAACTTATGTATGTCAGGGTGTCTTTCATAAAAAACTGTAAATTTAAATAACTGAATAGATATCAAGCAACAGTGGCGCCGGGAGTGGGTGGGACAGGTAGGACATGTCCTACGCATGAATTTGCCTGGGTGGGACAGTCAAAGCATTGTCCTACCCATGATTATGGTAAGAACATATGAAGTCATTGACTGCAAGAATCTATGTGTTATCAAATGGTGATTTCAAAGTTAATCGGAGTATTTAGAATAATCATAGACGTTTCTGGAATTCTAGAGGAATAGAGTACCGATTGTTCTTCATGACTTAAAGCACTTTATAATCTCGATAACGCTCAGGATGTTTAAAGCAAGGATGTTTCGATATTTCGATCATTTAGTAATCTGGGCTCGATCATTAAGTGGTTTGTCAATAACTCATTCCACAGAGTAAATTCTAAAATTTGTTGTACGCTAGACTTTTAGCGTAAAGGTTTTTCTTAAACTGTGCTTAACAATTTGTTCCTTTGATTCTACTAATAACGAAGTTAAAGAACTAGTTGTAGTAACTTATAATAGATGATAACAAAATATCAATAATTTATTTTTAGTTGCTGTAACTAGTGCAAACAACGAACTATTAAGCACAGTTGTAGAAAACCTTCAGCCTCTGGAATGAGTTATTGACAAACTTCTAAATGATCGAACCCAGATTATTAATGATCAGAAATATCTTTCGTATAAAAGTTTTCCCGAGGTAAAAGAATAGTTGTTAAAATCAGCAAATTTTTAATAAATAAAGTTCGTTCAAAAATGGATTATTAGAAGCCCACGAAAGAAACTGCTGCTCCGTCATGAATTCTGAGCTCCCATAAAGATTCTTAGACAATCATACGATTTCTTGGATGTTTGCTTTAAATCGATAGATCCATAACCATTTCTGAATGTTAATAAAAAAAAAAAAATCAAATAAATTGATTGCACATTGAATATTTATACAAATTTTTGTGATCCATGACCTCTACTGGAAACTTGTAAAAATGTTCGATAATCGTATGAATTCAAAGATGTTTGTCATGCTTCTAAGCAATTCTTACACAATCTTGGAAAATAATATTTGTCCTACTGCCTTTAACCAGGAGGTCTTCCTTAATCTGTTTGTCTTAGTTTTTTCTGTGTTTCATGTTATACCGAAACGATTCCTACTGTTGAACCTTTCACACTAAATAACAGGTCCAAAACCTCCCGTGGCACCTAGGAGAGGTCGTAGAGTTCTCTGCACTTTTGTGGTAACGAATGCAACTCTATGTGGAGAAGGGATGGAAGTGAAGCTACTCCCATAACAAAGTCTAAGCTTGTAATACCTACACACTTATTTTTTTTACCGGGATCTCAGCAAAATGTTAAACTTTTACCGAGATTCGCACAGCCGTGCCCCAGTAAACATGTTTTTGTCGAGATTTCTGTCAAAGTTGCTGAAAATGAGCGAATAGTTTGCCGAAAATCAGCTAACAAACGATATTTTGCCGGAATATCAGTTTTTATTTTGCTGGCGCAAGGCTGTGCTGATTTTTGCCGAGCTGCACAAATAAAAATTGAGTGTGTACGAATTTGTGCGAATCAATTTAAGTTAATGCTTATACCAGAAATCGACCCATATCGACATTTCCAATTTGTCCTACCCACGACTCGGAACGTGGAAGCGCCTCTGTCAAGCAATGTTTGGATTTGCTTCTTTATTTAAAAAATAATTTCATATCTTGCGTGGTTCTTGTCATTGAAATATAACTGAATCTTATTTTTCATGTCACATTCATTATCTGGAAAAGCAGTCTTAGTAGAACAGAGTCGAAAGGGCGCAATCACTGTTATGCAATTCGAGTTTCACCGAATTTACGATAATATGGAGCTATGTGTATAAGTACCACATTTCTGCATTATTTTGCCAGTCCTAATGCAAGCTAGGGATCGTCTTTTCCACAACATTGATCTGGACTGTCTCATTACTAGGAAAAATAGTCTTCTTCGTTCGATTTCATCGAACCAAACATAATTTATGACTCTAGTTGTCGAAAATCCCAGTGCACACTTTCCACAACAATGGGCGAAGCGCAGCTGATCGCTTCCATCAGAAGTCAGCTTTATTTTCGTCAAATTAACAGACCTACCCAGCCTCTTTCCTAAGCCTCAGCGAAGAAAGGAAGCGAAAGACTCACCACATGAAGGCGCGCGCAGTTGTGCAGATATCGTGCTAATGAATGAGGAGTGTCTCACCGGGGGGAAGTGCAACTTTCAACGGCCGAGCATAAAAGATCTCCGAGACTGTAAACATTGGCAACCCGAAAACGAGCCGTAAAGGTGTGATATATGTATATTGTGTGGCTTCTTTTGAGGTTTATTTGCACTTGAACTATAAAACGCTTTGCAACGCATTCAGCAACGGGACATGATTTATGGGTGCCATTTTTCTTGAAAGGGGCCACTCTCGGGGAAGACCTCACGTTCGGAGTTTTAGGTTGAAAGCCGGATCCGGGCTAAGATGGTAGGAATCTTTTTGCATATTTTAAAATTGAGTAGAGGTTGTTGCCTGGATTGGACAATGAAAAACAGTAGTTTTTAATGCACGGGTCTTGCAAGCTCCGTCAGTGTCAGACAATATTTGCAACAAGCCTTCCCTCTTCTTCTTCTTTAAATTTGATTGTATCGTATCTTCTACAGAGATACCGCCGAATTGCAGCTAAATAGTCATTATTCAACTGTAACAGTCATTAAGTGCAAGTTACATATATTGTGTCGTAAATCTATATACATAAAAATGAATTTATGATAACGGGCCTGGTAGTCATATGGCTACTGCTTCTGCCTCATACGTAGAAGGTCGTGGGTTCAATCCCAAGTCCGTTCCATTCTCCTACTTTGTATATTTCTCTATATTTCGCATGTTCTAGCAATCGCTAGAACTGGAAATGGACTTCCATACCGTTTCCATTACTATTCCTATACCTTCAACTTGAGTATTCTAACGGTAATCTGCTAGAATTGGAAATGAACTTATAGATACAGCTCGTTTCCTACATCCAATTAGAAATTCCATCAGTTGCCTTCTCCTATCTATCACATTGGCAGCTCGTTAACCAAGACGGACCTCTGCCTCTCGAACCTGACCCAAAAATTCCAACAAACTCCGCATGAAATCGTGGCAAGTGCAGAGGTATATTCGGCTTGCAGTGGGCGAGTGATTGCATCATCATTTCCTCCCCCTTCCCTACATTGACTTGCATTCTGACGTGGCAGGCGCCAGTTTGACCTAACAAATGAGATCACCAGTACTTGTACATTGAAGATGTGTGCTAGTCCCAAGCAAACATCTGTTGGTTCCCTGTGCAAGAACAGCTGATCTGGTCAAAATGGAGTAGCAACTACGAGCAGTCAATCAAGCTCAAGCAAGCCCAAGCTCATACATAAAAATGAATTTCTGTCTGTCTGAACCTTATAGACTCCGAACTACTGAACCGATCGGCGTGAAAATTTGTATGCAGAGCTTTTTGGGGTCGGGGAAGGTTCTTAAGATGGTTCGAGACCCCTCCCTCCTTCGGATAGGGGGGCTCTCATACAAACCAAACAGAAATTTCTGCGTACCTCACGAACTAATCAGAGAATGACTCAATTTTAGGCGAAACGAAGTTCGTCGGGTCTGCTAGTTTATACTAATAAAAGAACATGATATTCCGATTCAAAAATATTGGAAAAATGAGTCTTTAGTGAAAGAAAGGAAAGCATCCTTACCCAAGTAACAATTTTCATGCATGTTAGATTTATTTAATTATTATAGCGGATTTTTGAAAGCACAGTTGCTCAGTTGCTCAGATTTATTGGCGATCTTATTGCTATTAATAAACCTCTAATAAATCTGTTCGAAAAGCTTCAAACGTCAAATGCCGACTGGTCTTGTTAGTAGCTCTACGGTTGTAACGAAGAGCATAATAAGTCCAATTTTTAAAGCTTGATCGCAACATATATGAATATTTACATTGCAAAGGGTTTATAACGGTGTTTTATAAGAGCAACATTTTTCTGATCGAAATCTATGATTGCCATATTGGAAATGGAGAACCATCTTCAAGTCAGTAAAATTTATCACTGGAATTTATGATTAGACGGTATTTTCGCCGCAAAAGACACGTTTTGGTAAAGGATATAAGAGCAAACATATTTGAGTGTAATATCAATTAATTTAGTGAAGACTTAAGTTATTAATGTTATAATAGTTTTAAATTTATTTCCCAAAACTATAGTATGTTGCGGGTGCGTAGTGCTTAATCTCATTTTTGCTCTAGCTTTCATCATGAAATCGAGCGCGCACCTCATTTTCATGAAATTACATTGAAAAAAAAAACCAGAAAAGTATTATTTTGTAGTCATCCTCATCATGATTTTCATCAACACTTTAGTTTGTTATTAATTGTTTGCAAGATTTTGTTTCTCTTTTTTCAAAGCAAATTTTTGACAGCTGCCGCAGCCAAATTCCCATTTTTTGCAGGCGGCTTGAAACGGATTTTTATATACTCTTATAAGAGGTTTATAGTGGTAATCTAGAGAGGGCCATTTGGACATATCTTACTCTTATAGTGGTCATCAGAATCAGAAGGTAATCCTGTAGTAATGGGTTTTATTGTCAGTTCTTGTAATTCGATCTTGAAAACCATTTCTAGAGCGGAATAAAACTTGAAATGTTACTTGGATAGTAACATTTTGGCTTTATACTAGTTTTATAACACTCTTGTAGAGTAAACTATGGTCCTCAAGAGCGTTATAGAACTTAAAATGTTACTTGGGATTACTTAATTGAAGCTATTGTTGAGTTCGTGATTACGGGATCACATTGGAAATCTTGAAATTGATATTTTATATTTATTTTCCAAAATAATACGAGAGTTCCCATTAACCTAATTTGACCTATAGGCACTGGCAGAGGATTTGAAAATGTCAGATTTCGCGTGACGTTGCTAATGCATCTTTCCGAAGTCTCGATCGGTCAAACAGGAAGTGGACACAATTTACAACTTTGCCTCAAGCATTTTCGAATCGCAAATGACGGATATGACAACCATAAAGCAGCTAACTTTTTCTCACAAGCATTCGATCAACTGATTTTTTTCATTTCTTTCAATGCAAATCTGTTACTTCCACAACAAATTAATTTCCTCTTGTCTAGGTGTCAGACCGCCTGCATACTCGCGCGATCGCTTGTGTGGCTTAGCAGGAAATCGATAGTTTTCACACTGGAAATGATTTATTGTTCCGTGAGAAGTGCTAATTAAATTATAAAACTTAAAACCCCTTCGACGGGACGACGCGAGCGCTTGGAAGTTGGGACTCCACTAGTGGTGGGTCTCAAGAAGTTCGTTCCTGGGGATGCTCGAAAAATGATTGCTTTTTATTCAGTACTCATAAACCGAATTGAAACCATGGCAGCCCAACGTTCTTCCGTGGAGGTGTGCTGCGTCGGTATCAAGTGGAATTCGCAAACTGGTTCCATGTTCTATTCCGCTCCAAGATGCCATCGACCACACCGAGGTGGTTGTTTTACATCTCGCTCACAGGGAGTTGAATATGCACAGCACACACATGTCGAAAATGATGGTGTTAAAAATGATTCAAGCACTGTCTTGGTGATACTCCACTTAACCATCACTTTTGAGTCTAAGCCAGACGAAAAAAAAATCACGATGTAAGGAAAATCATATGACGTTCAGCAGAGCTTGGGATTTGCCAAGGATAAGCGCGCGCGCGACTGCGATGTGATTTATGCCTCTGATTTCTTGACCAGTCTGGTGGTCTGCGATGTTTAATGGTACCATGTATGAGCCGAGTCGTTGTTTGGACTTTCTCGATGGCAAAATATGAATTATGACGCGAGAATGGTCTCAAAGAGTCCTGTTGGTTAACCAACAGAGTAATTGGCTGATACGATAGAGATGTATTTATACTGCGTGGGATTTTTATGAATCGCTCAAAGTTTTCTCCATATAAAATCATATGGCAGTATCGTCGTGCGAGTCTTCTTTCGACTCCGAGACTACTTTGGATTTTTGATTTTCTAGAAAAATTAATGATACATTAAGTTTGATAACCTAAGCCTCCTGGGCCATCCTTAGCCGTGCGGTAAGACGCGCGGCTACAAAGCAAGACCATCCTAAGGGTGGCTGGGTTCGATTCCCGGTGACAGTCTAGGCAATTTTCGGTTTGGAAATTGTCTTGACTTCTCTGGGCATAAAAGTATCCGCACAGCAATAAGAATCTGATTTCTTATGCAGGTACAATGTATTTGCGAAATTTTATTCGCTGCTTTGAACATGATGCAATTGATGCATGGCTATGACTAGAAGGGGAGGATCGGTTTGTTTTCGGATCGGAAACAGCAAGAAAAGACAGGGTTGTCACACACAAACGAACAGCGAAATAGCTAGAAGCCTATCATTTAATAGATATAACAATCGTAATGATTAATTAATATTGAGCCTCTTAAGGGCAAATGTTACAAAGTTTTAAAACTTCTCTATTCCATTTACTTCCTCTATATGTATTCACTTTGTATCAACAGATACGTATTTCTACGTATACGTACGTATTTTTCTACTTGATTTTTTTTTCAGTATTTTGTTATGGACTAGTTATAGTCTAGTTATATTCGATAATAAAATAATGAAGAAGTTTAAAAGTAGAAAACGAAATACGTATATGTTGATACAAAATGAATACACCACTACACACTACGAAAAATCCAAGTAAACTTACATCTGAACAGATGCACATAAAAGGAGCGGCCGGTATGATGTACATTTACGTCTGTTCTAAAAATTACACGACTAAAAAAGCGGAATAAAAATTACACGTCATGACGTAAAAATAGGTTTTTCTGATTTTTAAGACATGACTTCATTAATCAAATTCGATCTATTATGCCTGAACACCGTGTTCGCCATCGGGTAGGTAGGTAGGCTCAAGAATTTTCTTCCATGCTGCTTCAAACAAATTTGTTGTAGAAGTTTTATGTTTTATTTTTATATGTTCAATAGATTATTAATGAAGAAAACATTAGTTGCGGATTCCGAAATTTGCTAGAACATAAATTTGAGTCTACAGTTCTTATTTGCAATTTAAAAATTCGGCCATCCACAAAGTACGGCACGCCGGGGGGGTTTGAGAAACGTGACGATCTATACAAGACGTACTTTATGGATCTTCCCATATTGGTTTTGTGTGACATTACAATATTTTACGGATAATCAGCCCTGGTAGATTTAGTTTTGTAGGAAAAAAATAGTTAAATCTGTCATGACACTGTGCTTTGTAGCCTCAACGAAATATTCTTCAATTGTAACAATCTGAAATATTGCTCTTCAATAACAAAAAAAATACTGTATTGCTATTCATTGCACACTACAAATTTCCTCTCTTCGATGCACTTCAGTCACTTTTATAGCAATAAACCACTTTTCCGTAGCTACAAATGACTGCCTCTAATATACTCAGAAGCATAATATTGCATCAGTCCAGGATTTTTTCACCAAGCTGCTGCCAAACAAAGTACGAGAATTTTTCTTGCGATGGCTGCAATAAACAAGAAAATTCGTTCAGGTCCAAATTTATGTAATTGGAAAGTTCATACTGGATCGCATTCGACTGAAAACCTACCTGCAGGATTTTATTACCGATCCCTTCTTCGTTTGCGTTGGAGCGTTCTTCTGGTTTGCCACGATATTCTTTTTACGCTCAAATTTCGAATCCGTTGCAGTAAACCTGCCGTTTTGCCAAACTTTTCACAACGCGCTGCTGTTCAGAGTGAGACTGATTGTTTTCGAGCGGCGTCAGTACCGAAATCTAGGAGTATGTAATTTTACATCTTTTAAAATACAAGATTAAGTTTTACTTCCATCGTTGATACCTTTTTCAACCAATATTTAATAGTTTGATGTATTATTACATGTTCTGAATTGGATTCTAGGGGTACATCAAAAGAAGCATACATTTACGTTATATTTGCGTTTGAATCACAAAATATTGTGCCACAATTTGAAGTAAGTCACGTGTAGAATTAATATTTTTTTAGAATTATAACAGTGGAAGTAAAATGGAATAGTGGAATATTTTAACTTTATAAAAATCATAGATTTTCTGAATTTGAAAATTATAGAAACAACTTATAATCTAAAAAAACGCAGCTAATAAGAACTGAAAATCTTGAAGTGTAAGCGTCCAACAGAATAATATCTAAAAAAATCAAAAGAAAATATAAAAATCAGGACACAATATGATATGCTGAACAAAACATTAACAATTAAATATAAAATGGCAACAATCCGACGAGCATGAATGAAAATTTCTGAGCGTCTTAAACAACGCTGATGGAAGTGAGTTTACGTGACAAAAAGCCGGATTGGATTTACACGTCATGATGTAAAAATAAGTAAAACTCAATGTGATATTTTTTACCTCCTTGCAGTCATGCAATTTGAAAAACAGACGTAAATCGCCTCGCTCCCTTTATGTGCATCTAATCAGATGTAAATTTACACGGATTTTTCGAAGTGTGTGAGCATTATGAACGAGTGGTATTTGACGGTTTATATCGTGGATCGGCCTAGCAGTATTCTTGCGAGCAAATGTGTAGGATTGCCAATCCGGAAATGGTGCGTTGGATTCTCGGTCCGGTCTAGGATGTTTTCGGGTTGGAAACATTCTCGACTGCCTGGGCATAGTGCATCCATTGTACTTGCCACACAAGATACATACTGATGCAATGGCGGGCATAAGAAAGCTTTCAATCAATAACTGCGGAAATGCTAATAGAGTACTAATTTGAAAAGCAGGCCAAGTTTCAGTCGGAATGTAGAGCCGTTGAGAAAGAAGAAGATGCCGAGAAAATATTCAGGAATGAACATTAGAAACGATGCTATGAGTTCCAGAGGATCAAACATCAACATGAGGACTCTTAAATCTTCTCGTTTTGTTGGATGATGGCAAACCTTCCCACATGGTGAGACTCTTCTTTGGTATGCCGCCTCATTCCGAGAACCTTTTCAGCCGTCATTTGTGGTGAAAGATCCAATTTTTTTTCGGCAAATGTCATTCGCAGGGCTTATAAGATACGCTAAGAGTTGCTGGTCTAGTCATGGATTTCGAAAGCGCCTAGCTTCCTCGAAACATTTCATGGCCTTATCTGCAGTGTATGTGCTTACTAATATGTCATCTACATAATGCCATTTTTCAATATCTATTTCCCCAATAGAGCCGTTGGTCTTCCTGGCGTATTGAAACTTTCGTCTGAAAATGGTCGACGCAAAACAGTAGACCGAAACATCACGTAGAATAAATTGTGTTTAAATTTTGTTCACCGAGAAATATCAACAAAACAACTCCAAGTGACAGGTTGCTGAGGTTGAGGGTGTCACTGGTGTGGGATGTGACTGTTGTTTCTGGTCGTTGTACAATACCGCATGGTTTTTTAAATGGCTTTAAATTGATGGCTTCCGGATGACCGAACATCATTTTCCATCTCTCACGTGAAATAGTGAAGCGTAGATTCGCTTCTGTTTTTAGAGCCCAAAACTTGTGCTGGTTTTCACGTTTCCACTTAGTAGTTATTAGTCGAAACTTCCCGATCCTGCACGGGTTGTTTTTTAAACTTTTGTTTGATCGGTAGAAGTTTCCGTTTTTCCATTTATATAAACACAGCAGAATTCAAGACGAATCGATCAGTGAGGAAATCTTGAAAATCGGTCAATCCGTTCGTAAGTTACATATATTGCCTCAAAGGAAATGCAAACTCATTGTTATACAGGGGTTAGACAGAATGATCGGGACAGCAAAAATTTTATTTAAATTCAAATGACCTTAACTCCGTGGAATATCAACCGATTTCTTTGGTTCTGACAGCGTTCGACGGGAAAATAAAGTTTTGGAAAACTAGTTCAAATCCATAGTTGGATCCCGAAGATAATCCATGGGCATGTCAAAAATGCTATATTTTGAGCGCTTACAATTTTCACTTGGGTGACATGTTGACCGTTTTTTTATTTTTTACAGACACTAGAGCTATTCCTGAGTCGATTGATAAGTTGACGTCACAGATCGGACACCAAACATCTGAGATACGGCCGATTCCGTCAAACCGCTTCCACCTATTGTAGCACGCACGTTATTATTCTCGTAGACAGCGTACTTGCATCAAGTGGTACCCCATGAAATAACGGCTGGCGCAGTGTTTCTAGGCACATGTTTGAATTACAGTTGTTCTAGCGGTGTGCGTCGGTCCGAAAATCTTCGTTGGCAACGGCGGTGTAATCTTCTACATTTGATAAGGATAATTGTATGAATTTCTCGGTAATTATCTTCTGAGTATTCTTATGTTGCGTGGACAATTCGTTCAATTTTCTACAATAAAATCTTCGGAATTTTCAAAAGAGTTTACTTGAGTTGAGAAAAAATGTTTTCAATTATTTTTAATTTAGGAGGAATCTGAAATTAAAAAAAATATTTTCCAGAATTTGCACGGGATTTTCTTTTATTTGATATTTTTAGGATTTTCCAAAATTGTTATAGACAATAAGTCCAAAATAAATTATTTTCACCTTCCATAGAAACTTTTTTTTGAACATCCATTTTGAATTTCCAAGGAAATTTCTAAGCTTAGGACACCTTCTTCGGAAATTCGTAAGAACTTCAGAAGAATTTCATTTGGATAGGTGAAAAGATAAGCTTGAGCGATTTTTGCTTATTTCTTACTAGTACTGAATAGTACTGAATAGTTGATGTTAAACAGTAATTGTAAAATGTTGTTCTTTTACAGAGATCTTCACAGTCAAGCGCTTGGTCAGTTATCTTCTGCTGATATATCAGCTGAAAGAAACGTTTATTCATCGTGGCAGTCAAAGGAGCCACCGTTATCCTACGTTAATTTAGTCGAATGAACTTTAACCGAGATTTGTACAACCAAGATCGGTGGCAAAATTAAAGTGAAAGAAACATTCGTTCAAAAATGTAGTGTAAACGATTTCGTTGGGCTATTTTTCCCGTGGGTACATTTTAGACCATTCTCCTCATACCAAAAAGATTTGCATTGTTTGCAAGTTTGATACCCATATTGATATAATTGGAAAAGTTATAACTTTGGCCGTGGGGTACCACTTGGTGCAAGAACGCTGTCTACGGGAACAATAGCGTGCGTGCGACAATTGGTAGGACGGGTTTTACGGATTTCACGGCAGTGGCCACATCTCAGGTGTTTGTTGTCCGATCTGTGACATTAACATATCAATCAACTCAGGAAAAGCTCTATTTTCTGTAAAAAATATAAAAAGGGTCAATATTTAACCTAAGTAAAAAAATACAAGCACTCATAAAAATTTTGATATGCCCTCAAATAATTCGGATTTTCTCTGGTATCCGGCAGTCTGACATTGGAACTAGTTCTTCAAAACTTGATTTATTTTCCCGTCAAACGCTGTCAGAACCAAAGAAATCGGTTGATATTTCACGGAGTTATGGTCATTCAATATTAATAATTTCGGAGCATGTTATTAAGAAAGGAACACATCCTAGAACGTCGGGATTTTTTGGACAAGATTCTCCTCCAAATCACTAGCAATATCTTAGTCTTCGTAGTTATGATATATCAGCTTCCACACTGAAATTCTTCCCTCCCCTTTCATACGGGAGTTTGGCAGAAGGAAGGTTGTGCTATATGTGCCATCACAAATATTGTCCTCCGCTCGCTATCAAATCGACTTCTATAAAAACATTCTTCATGCCTGCCGTATCCTAACGGAACTATCAATTCTATACTTGCGCCTCTAATTCTATCATGAACATGTACGTCTATGTTTGGAAGATGATATAAGCATTTCCATATCATAGATAATACCTTGTTTGAATACTTCTTGAACATTAGAGAGTTGTCAACATCTTGTATGCACTGCATGACTTCGTGCTCGTGGGGACTTTGCTTCCAAGGTGATGTGAGGAAACCAGGTGATTTACAATAGCTGCAGCTTTGTCTGATGGAGTTTTGAGCACTTATGTATCTAGCTTCAATGGAGGTGAGCATTCGATACCTTTTGCTCAGATCTCCACTCCGTTGAAACCGTCTACGACAGCTGTTTAATAGTTGGATGTAGTATTTTGTATGGTAGTCAATATTCAAGTACTCACCCTTAAATAATGTCGATCCTTTGACGCATCTCTCATCCGGTAGGTCGATCGCTGTTCGTATTACTTCTAGTGCAGTGTCGATGTCATCAGTGTTGTTGAACTGCGAGTTTTCCACAACATTGCTATTCACCAGACGTTGAAAAGCTAGCCAGTTCACGTTGTCATAGTCCTTGTAAGAACGAGCCGGAGTAGCACTGACTGCCACGTTGAGTTTGGGTTGTGGTCGGAGCTGAGATCATTTATAGCAGTCGGTTTCGAGTTGTTTCCAAAGCAATTAGTTTGCCAGTCGATTGTGCTTGTTATGCAGACAGGAGAGACGAATGACCCTTCATCCGGGTACTCGACAGTCAGTGTAGTGGCCTAGTAGAGCGTGGTCAAAGAGAAGACAACCGTTTTTGTTGCCGATACGGTTGTTCCAAGTTTCATGCTTGGCGTTCAGATCTCCCCCAATGATGAGTTTTGTGCTACACCGTGTCAGCTTTTCAAGTTCATTTTAAATCTGGATGCGGATCCACCATTGTACTTACATTGTCGAGGGCAGTTGGCAGCAACGATACGAATATTGCCAGCAGGGCACTACACTTCTTATCCCTTCACGCTACCACTGTTCGTTGTTGTAGGGTCCCACAGAATTGTGGTGTATCCTGTTAGGGTAAAGTTGTCCGAGAGCTTCAAGTGCGTTCCGGTAATGGTGCAGACGTCAATGGTGTAGTCGTCGAGGAATGACGATAGCTCCAGTTTTTAGCTTTCACAGCTCATCCTATTTAGAGTGTTAGTACCCATACTCTGGATCTGCTCGAGTTTTGTCTTGTAGCTGCGGAGGGCGCTTGACATTTCGTTGAATATCCTTGCTAGTTCCGTAGAAACAGCGAGTTTGATGCTTTTGCGTTCCACGCCAGAACCTAACTGGTTGAAATCCTGTTACCGGTAGTTGGCTGATGCGTCTGCCTGCGGTCTGGCTGGTGGTTGACAGTGGCTTGCTGACGCATTTTCAGGAACTCGGCACGTTTTACACACGACTTATCGAAGGTCAGTGTTTTCTCCAGATGTACATTTTTTGGTAGGGTGTGACGCCCCACAGAGATTGCAGCGGCTAGATCGATGGCAGTGACGCGTACCGTCTCCAAAATTGGCAACTCATGCACATGGTTACGTCGTGTTTGGAGCGAAACGGGACCCAGGATACCATGATGCTGGAGATTGAACGGATTTATCTAAAATGCTTCAGTGTGGTTGATTTATGGGGAAATTGGATGAGATACATGGTGTCTCTGTAGTTAGAGATTCCTTGACGGTTGATTTCGTGTACTTCGATGACAACCAGTTGATGTTCCGCAAGAAGCTGCTTCTTCGGTTACTCCGCTGTCACGCTGGGAAGGCTGCGAACGATAGCCTTGAAGGGCTTGTCTCCAGGTTTGTCGTGCGTGAAGTACTCCAACTGTAGTTGTTCCAGCAAGTTTTCCACCGTCTGGAATTGATCTTCCGAACGGCAGAGGATTTTTGTGCCGATAACACTTTTTTAGAATTGTGTGCCATGAATTTATAGTTATTTGAAATCTCGTTTGACGGTGTCTGTATAATATCCATTCCCGATATCTGCCTTATCGTTCTTGCGTCTCACGTGACTCGCCATAAGCAATCGCGCCCACAAAGCACAATTCGAATTGAGCGTCAGTAAGCCATGGCTTAGCAATTAGTTTTTCCCCTGGTGGGGGCATCCATCAATTCAGCTGTTATTGGTCGACGGTACAGCAGCAGTGCCTTTCTCTGCTTTTTTTTCTTCGAGGCAGCTAAGTTGGTTGCGACGAGACGGACGCATGGAGAAAACAGAACTGTGCAATAAAAATCCTATTCGACTATATGCGGATGTCACATTAGAAATTTGGAGACAGTACTCGTCGATAGAAAATCCTTCCGCACGCGATGGCATATGAGCAAAGCAAACCACCTTCCTCTGCCAGTGGAGATATATCAGCTTCCACACTGATATTCTTCCCTCCACCTTCATACGGGAGCTTGGCAGAAGGAAGGTCGTGCAATATTATGCCATCACAAATATTGCCCTCCACTCGCTTTCAAATCGACTTCTTTAAAAACATTCTTCATGCCTGCCGTATCCTAACGGAACTATCAATTCTATACTTTCGCCTCTAATTCTATCATGAACATGTACGTCTAAGTTTGGAAGATGATATTAGCATTTCCATATCATAGGATAAGAGCCCAGTCTTATGTTATACGATTTTGATGTCTGTCCCTGCGATGCACAGACCGCATTGGTTGGTTTACCGATTTTTAACAGTGCCTTTTCAATTTTTCAATTGTTTAGCTTCTTCAATTCATTGCTTTTAATAGTTTCGCAGAATCTCAAAGAGTTCGTCGAGCTATTGATACCAAAATCGGTTGGAAGACGGCTAAGTTATTGCTCCATACTTCCTGACCACTTTTCGTGACGGTCTCAAATTTAAATCTGTCAAAAATCATAACTCTGTTCGCTTGAAACCGATCAATATGAAATGTTTAAACAAGGTCTAGTTTTTATTTTAGTTTCGATTCCACCTTGAGTGCTGTCCTGATTCCGTATGGTTCCGGAATAACACCATATTCCGTTGTGGTTTCTATGTGGAAATTTTCAAAAACATTACATAAAAATGAAGCATTACATCAAGTGAAGGGACATTTCCGTTTGAAGACCAAAATGCGTCAGCTCAATCTTCATGGCTTCTCACCAATCATTTTATGATGATACTATAAAGACCAAATGGTCTCCTTGGCCATTTCTGAAACACCACGTAGGTTCCCGGGGGAATCTGTAGAAGAGGACATTTCCGATTTTAGACCAAACGTATCATGCGACAGCTCATTCTTGGATTATCACAAATAAATTTTGATAAGTGCGAAAAACCTTAATGGCCACTCCTGGACGGAATTCACCGAGGGATCCTGTAACATAGGATATTTCTTAGCTAAGCAAAATGCATTATTGGACAAGCTCATTCCTAGTGATTCATTCCTAGATCACGAATGATCTTCTAGTGAGTTTGTAATGCGCAAAGACTTTACTAATGAATTCTGGAACCTGAAGTAGTGCCCCGTGGAAACCCGAGGAGATATTTTAGTTTCTAGTCCAAAACGTGTCATGCGACAGCTCTTTCTCCATGATTTCTCACGCATAATCTTCTGATGATTCTAAAAAGGAAAGTTGATTACAATGGCCAATTTATAAACATCACGAATTGTGCCGGGGGCCGGGATATTTCCGTTTTCAGACAGCTTATTCTTCTTAATTTCTCAAGAATAAACATCGGGCGAGACTGTATAGTGTGAAAGATCTCAATTGGCAAATATTTCGACAAAACCTGATGCAGGCACTGAACCTTCAAGAGGTTCCGGTGAGTAACCAATGAGGTCTTTCGCACTTAACAAACTTACCAGAAATATATTTATGAGAAATCAAGTGAAATTAAACTAAAATGTCCTCACCCTACTCCCCGGTGACATTTGGGTACACCCTATCTAAAAATATAAAGTATAAATAATAAAAAAAATATAAAGTAAAAGTATAAAATAATCGTTTTGATCGAAATACTCTAGACGCTATATTGTAAGCTATATTTGTAGGTACCCCAATGGAATGTGGAATTATTTCGGAACTGTATGGAATCTGGACTCCAATCAAAGTAGAACAAACTAGAATAAGGACTGAATCTTGTCTAAACATTTCACATTGCCTTCCTGAAGGGCTTGGCGTTTTAGGTGTTAATGATCAAAGTGCACATTTTGAGGTAGGTAAATGGATGAAAAGGCTCCATCAACTAATCTGTAATTTCCTTTCTAATAATTGGACTATCTGAGGTTTGGGTCCAAAAAACGTAGAGTCACAAATAATGGATAAATAAGTAGAAAAAAAATACAATTTTAGGTTCATTGTGGTTTTATGAGCCATTACTCATTTCACAACAATTTTCAAAATTCAAAACAATTTATGATAACTGAGATTGTTATTATTATTATTGCTTCGTTATGTACCTCTAACCACGTAACAAAAATCAGCGTACGCCTCCTCTTTCCCATTCGATTGCAAACACTTCCTCCGACGAGCATAATTCCGCCCAAAGACTTCGCACGAAACTTCATCCAATCGGCAATCTTCAAAGTCGAACCAATCCTAATAACAGGTTTTTGGCCGCTGATTACCCTCATTATCAAGATGAATTTCGCTTTTATTAGCCGCGATCGCCGCAACAATCGCTTCTGCTTCCATCGGAGTCTTTCGGCATCCTCGCGCTCCGGACACGGTTCGCAACCAACCGGAGGAGCATTTCTCTCCACAAGAACAGATGCTCAACCGACGTAAATGCCCTCCAACGGAAAATCCTTTTTCACTGCTGGAGGATCAATTTGCCAACTGCCCCCAATTTAAGAACAACAGAATGCACACACGGCGGATTCAAATGGATCCGGTAGTGGTGCATTGCTGCTTTGGAAACAATGACAAGACTTTGTACGCAAATTGTAGTAATGAACGGAGGAAGGAATCCCTCAATGGGGTGTATTTAGGGCCCTAACTAACGAGAGATACTTACCGGGTTCATTGGAAAAATAGCCTTTGGCCGGAGAACATGTGCACGATTGACTGGAGCCCGGGTCCGGTCGGGGTCTGTTTGAACAGCAGCGCATCGATCCATCCATCACAGAAGCACACAGACACCAGTTGCTGTGCGGTGTGGTGCTGCGAAAGAACTCCGGCCCGACAAAATGCCGCAATTGGATTAAGTTAGCACTTTTCCGATTCACTAATTAGACTTCTGACATCGATTGGACATAAAAGTTTGGAAAAATTAGACCCATCTCGGATTGAGCCGTCAAGTCGTTATTGTGCAGACAAATTGGGATTTGATCGGTGGCAAATTGGACAGCTTGATTGTTATCAATTTTGTTTGGGTGTAGCTCATTGGGAGTGAGGGAAGCATTTGCTTGTTTGAACTATTGAGAACAAAAATCTGTTTGACTTATCAATGTGCATTTGCTACAGTCAATCACGCAAATTTCGCTTTTAGTTTGTGATCGAAATCAATGCCTAATTGCTATACACTTTTACAAGATTGATAAAATAAATTACTACGAACTCTAAGAACAAATATTAAAATTGAATCGGATGATTAAAAAACAAAGGATTAGGTGAGAATTTGTTAAAATCTTGAAAACCGTCTTCTATATATTAAACATATTTTAGATTTATAACAGGTGTTAGATCGCTCACAGTGCAACACATGTTTTGACTAACATTTTCTAACTATGCAACAAAGTAATGGTCTGTGAAGCTTAAAATTTCTCCTTTTTCATAACATCAACGCTGTGGTAATTCAATGGGATAACGTCTCTAACTCCAGCGTTCAAAACTTTTGCTTCTATTTAACATATTGATTCGAAGAATCTGCCGCATTCAGAACCTCATCGATTCACTGGAAATCCGGCAGATTACACTTCGACAACTTGGAAGCATTCATAATCCACTGAATATGACTGATCCGATACTGATTCCCCAGTGATCGATTGTCTCATTTCCGTGGAACCGACGTGTGTCCCATTCAATTTTTCGGCAATAAAAACCCACAACCCTCGATCTATTCCATCGGGAACGAACCACTGATTTCGGTTTCTTTTGCCACCTCTCGACTACTCGTTCTTACGAGTTTCAATAAAAGATTGAATGCTTTTTTCACGACTATCCTCTCGCTGAACCGCTCGCGGACCGATAGGATCGATTTCGAAAAGATCCACTCACATGATCAGGGTGCGAGGAGAGGATTGACCGTGGTGCGCTTTATTGTTTAATAAATTTGTCTATTTTCTGGGTAACGAGAAGCCATCTCGCGCGATAGGCTCGATTCGATCTCACGCAGACAGCCAGTGGAAATCAATCGTAAGATTAATGTCTTAATGGGTGGGCGCCTTGGAACTTGCCACTAAATTGTTAAGTTACAGGGCCGCTTTGCGCGAACAAAGAGGAATCTCCTCAAGACAGGATAACGCGTGAGATGGAGGCGGGCAGTGATAGCGCAGTGACTTCTGCTGGCAGGGGAGACCGGGTTTTACCATATTTGGACGGGACCAGACAGCGGATGATGGAACTCGCTTTTTACCGGTCGTCGTCGCGGCCGAGCAGGGCCAATCAGCAGGCCGTGTGAGGTACGTGAGCCAACTGTTGATTAATGAACCTCATTTGCATATATCCAAGCTGCGGATTTTTTTTTGTTTTCGGTGGTGGTCACACCAATTGACTGGCAGCGGGATTTGGTTGATTGTTTGCTGTGCATCAACATCATAAGCAAATAAGAGGAAGAAAAATCGATTCCGTCTAATCTCGTTAGTCCCCGGCGAGATATCTCGCGCATGGGATCGCGGATTCATCGGTGACGGGGTTAATCGAATCCTGCATCTGCAGAAGTGCATCCATATCGCATTGCTGGCTGCGTTCCCCTTCAGTGCACTGCGCAGCGGCATGGCAAATATTTCATCTCTGTGTCTGCGACCTCGACAGAATTTATTCACATTTAATGCAAATTAGTCAAACGTTTGCAAATACTCGCGCTGAATAGACTGCGGAGAAATGCACGGGAGAGATCACAACTCGACACCCCGGTATCATGAGCAGAAGCACGCGGAAGCGCAGTGTGCGGTTAGTAATTTACTGTTCATAAATTTATATTGCTTTATCTCAGTTAAGCATCGTTGGAAAACTTTGATATTCCTTAAAATAAATTTAATAGAATTTCATATTTCTGCTGTCGCTGTTTCAATAAAATACAATGTAGGAAATTTTTCAGCAAAAATTGATTCACCAAAACTCAACAAATATCTATTTAAAGTGGAAAATGGTTACACCCAACCGGTGATTGTTAGATTTTTCAACAATTCTGTATAAGAACTGGGCAGAGGCGGAAATGCTAGATTTATATACACATATTGTATAAGATATTTCAACTTTGCAAGCGTTTCTAAAAATATTTTTTATATATTGTTTGCATAAGAATCTAACAATTTCGCATTTGCCCAGTTCTTATACAGGTTTTGGTAGGTTCTTTTACACAATTGTTAGGAAGTCGAACAATCACCAGTTGGGTGTACATTTGATAGAACTGAACAGAAGCGAAAAGAATAAAGTGTAGGTGCATGCTTTCTCTTTGATAATCTGTGTTCAAATGTTGGAAAACGGAAAAGGGCCGTTTTTTGTTGATTGGTAGTAGTTTGGCCGAACAAACCATTGGGCTGAAACCCATCTGGCCGGAAGACATTTGGTCCAAACAATTTTGTCGATCGGTCGAACTAGTCATATGGCCGAATAGGTCTTTTGGTCGAACATGGCGTTCGGCCGAAATAGTCGTTTGGTAACAAGGGCCAGTTGGCCAAAAATGTCAATGGGCCGAAATGATATTTGACAGAAAGGGTTACTCGGCTGAATATGTCATATTGCCGGATCATACGACCGTAAATGTTATTTGCTGACCGGATCTCATACGACTAAAAATGGCGTTAGGCCGAACAGATAGGAATCAAAAGTGGTTGGCTAAATGATTTGTTCAGCAAATGATATTTTAGGCGGCATGACCCGTTCGGCCAAATGTCTCTTTTTGCCTGGTCGTTTGGCAAACAAGGTCAAACAGCATTTTCGCAAAAAATACCAGATTGGTCCAACGACATTTTCGTTTGTCATCCCGACTAGAAGGTCATATCAAAATTATATCAACCTATGTTATTATGTTATTCTAAATTTTTATAACAAAATTTGTTAGAAACGTGGTGCAGGATGTTGTTAAAATATCTAAATTTCTATCAAAAATTACACTACGGGAAACAAAAAACTATCAAATTTTGTTACAATTTTATCATAAAAATAACATATTTTGTTAGAAATTTGTAACAGAATCAGATACAAAATATATTGTTTTTGTGCAGTTGCAAATTTTTACAGTTCGTGATAAGTCTTCAGATTGTGATCAACAATCAGAAACTTTTATTAAATTAATGATTTCGTGTGTGTTACTTCTACGTGAAGTTAAACGATTTACAATGATATGGAAATGCTAATATCATCTTCCAAACTTGGACGTACATGTTCATGATAGAATTAGAGGCGAAAGTAGAGGCTGACCATACGTACCGTATTTAACGGAACAGTCCCGTTTTTTAGACTTTTCTGTGATGTCCCGTCGTAATCTGAAAAATCCTCAATTTTCATTGATTCTACATTGATCATACATAAAAAAGCCTCATACATGTCGGCCTTATAAGAGATATTAACAGCCCTCGGCTGGCTCATCTATCAACAAAGAAAGTGGACGAAACCCATAAAAAAAGTGTGAGATGTTATGTTACTAGTGTTGCTTTTGAAAGAATGCTATCTATGCCGTTTTGTATTTTCCATTGATCGACTTTTCTTATAGTTTTTAACAGTTGATGACAACAGGTGTTTCTCCGTGAGATGTTTAACACAATTAATGATTTTCTCTGCTTAATCCGGAGGCATTAAAACTTGGCCAATTTCATCAGTGGATTGAACGGAATAAGTAATTTGGTAGACTATTATTTCCTTAAAATCAGGTCACGCCTCAACGTCAATAAAATGAAGCGCAGAGTCAGGCATTCTTATTTTCAAATTAATTTTATTTTACATTATTCTGTTTTGAATTTTCCGAAGTAGGTACTATTATTCAATCATTTGATTCTTTTTGTATCATTCAAAGCCTTTCTGAATAATTCCGATTATTTCGGAATCGTCCACTGTAAAAAAAAGACGACATGAAAAAAAATAATTTATAATAAATTAACTGAACAAAATCGAGTTTATGGCAGTTTCAAACCGAGGGAAAATTTTGTCGGCTTAAAAGTTATATCTAAGGTTCCCACGTACTTTAAGGCTAGCTCACACATCAGGAACTTGTCTGCAAATTTTGCTCCCGTTATGAAAAATTGGAAATTCGGCTCGATTTGAAATACAATCCGACGGAAATCTCCGAGAGTCCGAGCTATAAATTGGCCAGAATTTTTTACCTTTCTGCGATGAAATTGCGTGAGTCCCGCTTTTTTTGGAGCAGATGGGAACAAAATCAACAAGATTCCCGAAGTGGGTGGTACTTTTAACGTCATTGAAAATCAATTTCGATCAAAAAGGACTGTGAATTGATTAGATTGGTACTTTGACTATTGTTTATTATTTTCATTTTCATTTTCAGAATTAAAGAATTGGAAATGTTGAAGATATTGGTCAATAAAAATAGCCTAATGCATGTCTAACAGTAGATTAACCCTCTACAACCCAAATTTTTGTTTTTGCTCAAAATCACTATGTTGCTCACTATTTGCACAGTTTGGGCAATAATTTTGTTTTAATTCGTGATTTTACCAATTTCACACTTTGATTTTTTAGAATTTTGTTTTTCAAGTTTTTTATCCAATCAAATAGTTTCTTGAATCTATTGATTTTTTTTTATTTTTGAACATATTTAGAGTTTGAAAATTCCTATCCAATGCTGACTTACCGATTTTTTTTCAATTTTCAGAGGTGTGTTTCATTTTTAGTGTAACGAGTTGTATAAATATTTTAGAGTGTAACATTCAAGACTATAACCTTCTATTGAATAAGGTTAGTTGTAGAAAAATACTAAACTACGAATATTTCACTCTTCAAAGGTATACGAGCAAAAACATGGAAGAACAAAATATTACTCAATTTTCAATATTTTTTCACAAATGTGTAAAACTTTGAAAATTTACTTTAAACCACATTTAAACATGCATTGAAGTTTATATTATCGATCAACATCAAAAACATTTAAAATTCTTATCAATTAAAATTACAAAAAAAATCAAAATACCCCTTCTAAAGGCGATCTTAGGCACTAGAGGGTTAAAATAAAATTTCAAATTTCACCATTTTTTTATGTTGAAAGATGCGTAATTTTTTATTCCTTCTGCTTCCCATTGAAGAGTGAAATATTTGTAGATTAGTATTTTTCCACAACTAACTTCACAACTTCCACAACTAAAATATTTCTAATTAATTAAAAGGAAAATAAAAATTAAGCCTATAAATTTTGAAATTTCCACAGCTCATGAATTTTATCACAAGGTTTTTTGACATGTCCCGTTTTGCAAGCGCGTTTGTCCCGTTTTTACACCGAAATGATCTGGTCAGCCTACGAAAGTATAGAATTGATAGTTCCGTTAGGATACGGCAGGCATGAAGCATGTTTTTATAGAAGTCGATTTGAAAGCGTGCGGAGGGCAATATTTGTGATGGCACGATCATTGTACAGGGAATGCCGTCATTTGGTCATTTGGCTTCGGAGTTATCGCAGAAACACTGTTACAGAAAAAAAATCAAACCTACTGGCAGATGTCGAATGAAATTTATCAGATTTGTTAAGAAATGATGTCAATGAGGATCGATGAGAATTTGAAACCTTGTTTCTTGCTCGAAAATTGCTAATATTTCCGCTGTTAATTAACTAAAAAGTAGTTCACCCTTCTTACCTAGAAAATAGAGATTGACAATTATGGAGCTCTACAATAAGTCAGTCATAGATTATTTAGAGTTTCTAGCGGAATGTCTTTTTGTCATAAGACGATTTCGTACTATCCCGTTTTATTCCACCACTTGAAGTGAACGAGCGATTTATTGAAAGTCGCAGCATTATTGGATGTATTTGAAAGATTGGCCACTCTTTGGATTTTCTAGAACCTCAGAAGGGCCACCTTGTGGCTATCCGTTTATATTGCATCAATTATATTCTCACATTTCTCAACAAGCGATTTCTAAAATCTCACAACTAGGACGACTTAAAAAATTGGCACATCTTTGAAAGTTCCGAAGCTTCCGGATGCTCACCTTACGGCCACACGGTGTCAACGAATGATCCTCGAATTGATTTTGATCGCACACTGCTACAAAAAAAGGTCGCAGCTTTCTAGGCCGAGTTTCTAGAATTGATTACTTTTTCGGCTATTCCGGAGCTTCTGGAGCACCACTTAGTGGCTTCAACGTCTGGTTTTTGTAATGATATTGCTCTCATTTTGATGCATAAATCGTTTTGTGAAAAAGTATGGTTTACGAGGATGAATTTAAAAATTGGCCCTTTTCTCTTGTTCCGGAGTCCCCGGAGGACCATTTAGCGGAGTTTTACTCTTACATTCATAACAAGCCACTGTATTCTAGGACGATTTTCAAGAATTTTGTCTTTACTCCGGGTGTTCCCGATCCGGACCTTAAGTGCCACTTGATGATCAATCGTGGACAATGCGTTGTTCATGCAATGATTTTACTCTCACAATGCTACAACAAGTAATAGTTTCTAGGGCGGATTTCCAGAGTTGGCATTAGGCCAACAATAGACTTATAGTTCAATCAATGTTAATTGCCTATTTCCGGAGATTAAACCACCCGACTTGGACATTAATTTACAATGTTGTGGAAACTCATATGTGAATATGTACTTTATGTGGTAGATATTGAATTGGAAAATGTATTAGAGGTAACCACTTTCCCTTCGATGGGACTCGAACCCATGACCCTACAGTACGCTAGACTGGTGCTTTAACCAACTAAGCTACGAAGGACCTCCGTCGGCCTTCGCAACCTAGCGGCTACTGAACGTGCTCGAGATTCCCAAATTGGACGCATAGTCAAATCACTCGCAATCCATTTCTCAAGCCAACACTTCCACATTAGAGGAGCGTGAGTATTTAGAATGTCTGGCGGCTATACATTTATAAAAAATCGCAGCATCAAAATAAATTCTTCTAAACCTGGTCATTTCTCCGGATGTTCCAGAACTTTCTAAAATACACTTAGTGGCCAAAATACACTTAGTGGCCATGACCATGAATGAATAGTCCTTGTATTGATTTTGCTCATTGCTACAACACTAAAATTCTAAAAAAAATCAGCTTTCTAGGATAAACTTTCAGAATCGGCAACTTCTCCGGATGTTTCGGTCAAAGGGTCAAATGATTTTGCTCTCAACACACGGGTTACAAAAAACTGCAGCTTACTAATTTTTTTAAAATTAATGTTTTATAAAGATTAATACCCATTATGCTAAAGATCTATTGAAAAGTATTTATGGCCACTTAACAACCTATGGGGAACCTATCCTGTAATGGAAACTATAAAGTCAGCACGTCTGGTGGCCCTGAACAATCAGCCGCTCAAATTTTCACACATCTGTTGGACCCAAGATAATAAACAACAGCCTGCTGTGAAAGTTTCAAGAATTTTGACACCCATATTGTTGGGGTTCTAATCTGAAATGTTTTTGGCCATACTTGCCCACCCATCCCATCAAATGGCCACTCCGGATTCAACTTGTCTGGTGAACCCAGAAGCATCAAGAACACACGCTAGAAATAATTTCAAGAAGTTTGATACCCAAATCGTTGATGTTCCCTTGAAAAGTGTTCATGGCCACCTATGACCCCACGAGGAACTTGTTCTGAAATGGCCAATTGAAGATCTGCACGTCTGATGGACCCAAATCATTAAAAATCAACCTGCTGATGAAATATCAAGAAGTTTGATACCCATATTCCTATCAGTATAATCTATGCAGGACATGTCCCTAGAAATCCGGATTTCCCGGTAATCCGAGGGACCGGACCAGTCCAATCTTAAAACAGCACGATAAAGGATAAAATCGATTTTGGCCGTCATTATTGTGGATGTGACAGAGTTTCAACTTCCTACTATGAAAATTCATTTAGATATCGTGAATCGAATTCCAAAAAGATACCCGGGTACCCAACCGACATGGGTTAAATACGGTAGACGATCAACGAAAATAAATAGTATCTTTTCTCATTGGTACTTACTTGATACTTGATGGGCTACAGCTCTTCGATGAACCTACGCCGAATGGAGTATCCTTCTCCACTGGACTCGATCCTGGGCCAATCGCTTCCAGTCGCCCTGAACATTGAGTGCCCTCAGGTCCTTTTCAACTGCGAAAAGCCATCGTGTACGCGGCCTTCCACGAAGTCTGCGGCCTCTTCCGGGTTCTCTACTAAATATTATCTTCGCTTGACGTTCTTCCGGTATACGAACAACGTGACCAGCCCACCATAGTATGCCGTGTTGTATAAGCTTAATAATATTCAGCCCTTTATACACCTGGTACAATTCGTGATTCATGCGGCGCCGCCAGATACCGTTCTCCTGTTTACCGCCGAGTATTGTCCGCAGCACCTTACACTCAAACACTCTGAAAGCTCTCCGATCAGCCTCCTTTAACGTCCATGACGGGGCCCTCCTTAGCCGTGCGGTAAGACGCGCGGCTACAAAGCAAGACCATGCTGAGGGTGGCTGGGTTCGATTCCCGGTGCCGGTCTAGGCAATTTTCGGATTGGAAATTGTCTCGACTTCCCTGGGCATAAAAGTATAATCGTGTTAGCCTCATGATATACGAATGCAAAAATGATAACTTGACTTAGAAACCTCGCAGTTAATAACTGTGGAAGTGCTTAATGAACACTAAGCTGCGAGGCGGCTCTGTCTCAGTGTGGGGATGTAATGTCAATAAGAAGAAGAAGAAGAAGGTCCATGTTTCATGGCCGTATAAAGCCACCGGAAGAATCAGAGTAGTATACAGCGCGCGTTTTGTTTTCGTTTGCAGACTACGGGACTTAAGCTGGTTACGAAGTCCGTAATAAGCTGCAATACGCCTTTTCACCACGCGGGTAACATCATTATCGCACGTCACTAATGTTCCAAGATACACAAATTCTTCAACCACTTCAAACTGCGATTCTGTGACAACCGCTTTTCTCAACACACAGATTCGTTTGCTAATGGGTTTCCACCGCATCACTCGCTTCATCTGCTTTGGCCTTTTCTCATTGGTAGACGATCGATAACTAAGTCATTTAACTATAATGCTTTTTAACGGACCGTTAAACTTCAGAACGATGTTAAACACATTGACAGCTGCACTGCCGCTAACTGCAAGTCGAGCACATCTGTATATGGAGCCCCATATACAGATGTGCTCGACTTGCGGTTAGCGGCAGTGCATTACGCTGCACAATCAGATGCATTTTTTTGAATCTGACGTCCACTGACAACCGTTTGACGTCAAAAATTCGTTGTAGTTTTTAAACGACTAGTGTTAATAAAAATTAAAAAATATTTCTGCAATAAGAACTCCTTCTAGAGAAATTCCCCGGAATATACATTCAGGAATTTTTAGAAATCGCCACTCCAAAAGATCAATTCCTCTCGCTCGAATTTTGGGGAATCCCTCCTTATAGAATTTACTAGAGTTTCTTAATAAATTAAAAAAAAATTAAACAGGACTTCCAAAAAGAACCTCCTACAAAATTCCTGCGGAATTGTAGGGGGAGGGTGTATATACTCCTAGACAGTGGCGCCGGGAGTAGGTGGGACAAGTAGGACATGTCCTTCGCATGGAAATACCTGGGTAGGACAAATCGAAGCAATGTCCTACCCATGATCATGGTTAGTAGATATCATATAGATAACTATTTTTCGCATATTTGGTGTTTTTACTGCGGTGTAGAACTACTGCGTCCACTGAGTTATACTTTTGTGGTATGCCCCGGTATACTATTTTTATCTTGACGGCTGATCATCATTTGTCAAGTAAACAGCCTATGATGCTCCTTTTCCTAGCCCGACAAAATTGAGGAATTATGTATGTTTATAAAATTTGTTTATTCGAGTGAGTTTTAAAAAATAGTTTTTAATTCATCACTTTTTGTTAACACCCACTACCTTCTTGTAATCAAAATTTCTATTAGTTGCATGAAATATCTGTCCAGAAATTTAGATATTCACTTGAACAATGCACTACCACTGCGAAACAGTTGCTTTAAAGGTTCACGTTTCGCTTTACAGCAACGACAGATATTATTTTGAATTTTGCCTTTTGGTCGCATTATGTGCAATGATTTTAATGTCTAGTTCCATTGAAATATCATTCAAATCTTGAGAATTTTTATCTTTCGAGACTCGTTAGGCGATGGACCACTCACAGCCTCTGCTGTAAACGACAAGCGTGCTTTCAAAAATGTTTTACAACAAGTAGCTGCAGCAATGCAGCATGGCAAGAATGTGTATCTGACGGTGGCAAATACTTGTGTATAGGGACCATAAATGTGTATATGCCGGAAGCAGTGGCGTAGCCAGAAAATGGGCCGGGGGGGGAGGGGGTTTCGGAACATTTTATTTTAAATCTCTTAAAAAAAAAATTTTTCGGGGGGGGGGGGGGTAATGTCCAAAACCACCCCCGTGGCTACGCCACTGGCCGGAAGTGTTTTATAATAAAATTCCAATCTTATTCTGGAGTCCGTGTTCTATCTGTTTGCACAGTACTTATCAGCAGCGTACTACCCTTAAAGCAAAAAAAAATCACCGGAACCATCGGATGCAAATAACTTCAACGCCGGTAAAGCGACGAACCCCCTCATACTTTGTGACCAAATAATCTCGGAATTTTCCAAATAAATCGACTAACGCCAGTCACCAGTCAATTTTATAGGTCGAGAATTACATATGCAGCACATGAACATTAAGAATACAAATTTACTGTCGACCAGTGTAATGGCTTAGTTTAAAGTCGCCATTTTCCCTATTTTATTCTTATTTTTTCCGCGCCTCTGCTCCTAGATTTTTTAAATTCACTCCAAGAATTCCTTATCTATTCCTTTATCTAGAAGTTCTGAGGAATTAATAATACGTGTCCCAGAATTTCTGGATGAAAAACTCCTGGAAAATTGTATCAGTTCCTGTAAATTTCTGTAGAATTCTAGTCTAGCTCACTTTTAATGCACTTACTTTCAACCGATTTACTCGCAACAAGTTGCATTCGACGCGGAATCCTGTCCTACTGATTCCTATTAAAAATTTGACAGATCGGACTCAGAAATTATGATTAAAATTGTTTGTGTTATAAAAGAAGCACGTAAAAAAGTCTAGCTCACTTCTAATGTACTTACCCTCAATTGATTTACTCGCAAAAAAAAAATGCATTCAACGCGAAATCCTGTCAAATTGTTTCCTATTGAAAATTGGCCAGATTGGACTATCACCTTAGAAATTATGGGTAATTTTTTTGCCTTTCTTTTGCAACAAAGTTGTACCGAAAGGCTATCATTTCTCTCCGAAAACGAACTATTGGATGCTTCCGCATTGATACACTTCCCTTCCTCTTCATACGAGAGTTTGGCAGATGAAAGGTCGTTAGGTTGATATCATCACAAATATTGCCCTTCGCTCGCTTACAAATTCACTTCTATACAGCATTATTCATGCCTGCCGTAGTGCCGTATCCTATCTAATCTATAATTTCGCCTCTAACTCTATCATGTACATGTACGTTTGGAAGATGATATTAGTAGAGATGGGCACTCAGATCCGGAACCGTTAAAATGATCCGGATCTCTGAAGTGAATGAATGACTCGTGGATCAATTTTTAAAAGATCCGGTTCACCAGATCAGCAAATTATTATAAAAGAAATGATAAAATAAAAAGTTTATTGTTTGTACTTCATAAGCTTGTGTACAAGAAAGGGTGCAGTTATTTTCAATATGGTTCAAAAGTGTGAGCCTGTGTGCCTTCTTCTTGCGGTTTTGTTTTAAGGATCTGATCCGATTAAAAGATCCGTATCATAATAATGGATGACCCAGATCTGATCCGTTCATCAAAGTGATCCATTTCTCCCATTTCTAGATATTAGCATTTCCATAACATTGTATAGTTTTAAGGAAATTCTAATAAGTTCAAAAAACCAAAAAAAATGAGTTCAACCTTTTAAGCCTAATGTTGGCTTCCCTGCATGATAACAACGGCTGGAATGAAAGATATGCCAGATCAAAACTAAATCAATTTTTGTATTGTTTGATCCAACCGTGGTTCAAAGAAAGGTACGAGATTCGGGAAGTATATACTGAAATTTTCATTTGCGTTATTTCAATCCGCCGAACGATGGGAATGACATTTTCTTTTTGTGTAGTCGAAGCTTCAGTTTAACAAACATCCAAGAACAGCACCGTAGCGTGTGGTTGGCCAGGTTGGCCTCCGCCAAGGGCGCCAGGCCTGAGGGGGGCGCCGAAATCAAGGATTTTGCTATGGGTAATGATCACAAATTACTCCCCAATTCACTGGTTCAAAGTAATTCAGTTTCAAGCGATTATATGATTTCCTCGTTTGACTAGTACAGCATACCTCGATTATATGGACTTTTTCGATGCAAAAAAGTCCATATAATCGAATTTTCCATATAATCGAAGCAAAAAAAATAATCTCAAAATGTTTTTTAGACTATGAAAATAGTTTTAATACAATAAGAGAAAATATCTATTTATTGCTTTACAGTGTAATCCGCATGTTTGGGCCCATTTTATGATGCTTCAGAAATTTTTGATTTTTTTTTATAAGATCGTAACCGTTTTTAGGTTGCTAGTTTGCAAACCGTTCTGAGATTAAGTTAGTAATAAGACTTTTTTTTAACCAGTTCATTGATTTGGTAGGCTCAGTCGTGTGTGACAATTTGCGGAGCCACGATTCTCAAGTGTGCTCAACGTTTGACGTTGAAAACGGTTTTGCGTGGCGTCACGCTCGATTTTAGTTTGTTAGGGAGCATCTTTCGGATGGCCAGAGTTTCGTGGTACACGGTACAGAGAAACAGAAGTAATAAAGACTTCATCAAGCTTAATGTGGACACAAAATTACACTTGTTTAAAAATTATAAATACAGTGTACGGAGAGCTATATGTTCGCTTCAAAAACAAACTTTATATGGAAGCACTGGCACTTATCCATATTCGTTTTGATCGCAGCAAATTGAATTCGACGGGAATTTTTTCTCTGATGTTATGGCCTAAATACTTTATATGCAAAAACGCCTATAAACAATCACACTTGTCTGACACTTTTAAACCGATCCGCTTGCAACAAGTTGCGGTTGATGGGGATTCTTACAATTATTTTAAATGCACCACCACCATCAAAGTGGATATCAAGGTTTATATTTTGGACTATGTACCTGGGTGCTTTTGTTATTGGCAGTCAATTTCTAACTGAACAACAGAATGAAGAGGTGGACACCGTAACCAGAAGTCACGGTTATAATTATAGGAAAATCTAGCTGAGCATATTCTTGATTATATTGTCGCAATTGAATCCTTCCTATCAATGTAAATTCACCATTAAATTCAAATAATTCTTGCTGCCTGCGCCATTGGTAATTTTCTTTAAACAGCAATTCATTTAAGAACTGTTAACTTCGTTCCCGATATTCAATTTCTCAGCCTGCCTTTAAGCATCAATATAATCCGCAAGCTTTGTGCTGAACGAACATAAATACCGGGATATTGGATAATTGATATTGGGATATTGGGATTACGATCGCTGGTAGCCGTCATTAAAAAAAAACTCTTTCAGTTTCCTGGACATACTGCTAAAAAAATCAGTCTCAGTGGTTCAGATTTACTGGATGGTAATGCTTCATCCGTTTTTCTACACTCAATTCCACGCACCAAAAGCAGAAAAAGGTTGGAAGTAAAGGTTTAACAGCTAAATACGGCAATCTCATCTCATCACTTGCTTCCCATACTGTCAGACTGACAAGCCGGTTTACGTTTTCTTTTATCAGAGATCACCTAAAATACGTGTTATCTTTCCCCACAGATTTGTAAGGACGTGGCCGTGGCTTTTGTTGATGAATGAAATACACAATTACAATGAAAGTTGCAATGTAAAAATGGTGAATCAATCTTAGCAGCGGACCATATGATTTAGTATGCGCTTTCATATATAGCTTCGAAAACATGCCATACTGGCCCTAATTTGCCCCAGTGCACCTTAATAAATAAAGAAGAAATTAAAATATGACACAAAAAATTCAACAGCTTTTAAAACCCCCAAAAAACGAATGAGCTGTAAAAAATGTCCATATAATTGAGGTAAAAAGTCCATACAATCGAAGTCCATATAATCGAGGGTCCATATAACCGAAGTATACCTAAATTAAGAGAGCCCCTTCCCGTATATAACTGCGATACAGTTATCAGAACGGCAGCTCAGGAGCACGATTCTTTTAATTTAGCAGATTTGTGCCATATCCTTAACTGTCTTTTTCATCATTTATTTGAGAGAAAAGAAATGTGAAAAAAAGAGTGAGAGAAAAGTGAGACAAGATGTTATTACAATGTAACACTCAAAATTGTATTGTTAAATTCGCTTTCCGACACGAATGCAATACTTTGGTGTAACGTGTCGTAAATACACAAACAAACAATCATTTATTTGACGGATAAGGAAGTAAAAACAAAATGATAAGCACATGAAATGCAAATGGAAAGGAGCATGGAACTGGCTTCTGGGGAGGAAGCCTTAGAAGGGGAGTTTTCAATACGCTAAAGTCGAAACACAGAGTAGACTGTAAAAAACGTATACACGGAAGAAGTGATAGAGAGTTTGTGTGAATTTTTAGACAAACAGACAAACTATTTAAGGTCCGAAAACGATCGCATTTGATCCAGTGATATTTCCGATTTCATTAAACCAGCAACTTGTATGATTTCAATGGTAAAAGACAAAGCGAAAACGTTGAATATTCGATGAGCATTGATAATATGTGTTTGATTTTTCCTCTTGGTTCTATATAAACTGGTTAAGCTTTAAACGAGGATGAATATTTGGAATGACATCACTTTTCCAACAGCATAATGAATACAAGAATCTGCCAATCGGTCCAATCGTTATTCCGACAATCTACCAAATCACTACAGATTTAAAATTCATTAGGACGTTCAATTCTTGAAACCACCGACCAAACAAGTCTAGAGTTGATTTTTTCACAATCATTATGGAGTTTCTGAAGATAATCCAATCCATTCTAAGAGGGTTTTTTTTATTTGTCTAGGTCCAATATAGCTTCAAGCTCCTACCAGCACATATTTTATTGGCTTAACTAGATCCACTAGTGCGTGAATTTACAAAAAGGAAGTTCGGAATTTTTTGTCGAGAATCCGCGAACTACTAGTTCAAATTATTTTTATTTGCGTAGATTTATTGAATTCAAAAATTCGTAAAAATTTCAACGGATTTCTAGGAATTTTAGTAAGGACAAGTAATGCTTACTTCCTACCTCTAGCTTGAGGAACTCATAAAGCAAATTCTGCACCACGTAATACATTGATTTAATACCTCACTAATTAAAACGCGCTCTTTGTTTTGAACATCTACAAGATAGTAAGGGCGCCAAAAAAGTTTCGCCAAGAGCGCCGGGAGGCCACGCTACGGCTCTGTCCAAGAATGATTTCCCTTAAATATATGACGGGGTAAAAATAAAACAGAGGTACCGTTTTGGCTCAAATCCCGAACATGACTCATATTCCGATTTCAAACGAATTAAGGATCATATGGAAACAATTACACGAATAAAGCTAAAATGGCTATTTAAAAGCAAGTGTTTGGAATATGAGTCATGTTCGAAATTTGAGTCGAAATCGTACGCAAAAAAGATTGGAGAAAGAAACATTTTGTCGAAATATATATTAGCATTTCTTTGCTTGAAATAATCCGATTTTCATAGAACGGAACGGACACAGATTTTTTTTTCTATTTTACTCCTAGCTCTTGGCTAATCTATTTTCAAGCACACACATTTCGGTTGAGAAAGGCACCATCACTGCTAGGTGTTTTTTTTTTGTGAATGGTATACTAGTAAACATAAATTGAACAGGCAGAGGGATTTTTGATAAATGGTGTATGTGTACAGCACTGTGGGATCACCCCCTATATAAGTAATAGCTATATTTTGTTGATTTATTATCATTTATTTATTACAAATGTGGGAAATATCTACAAAAATATAAATCCAAAAATTTGTGACTTAGCTTTCTTAGTCTTAATACTCAAGAAAAGTTATTAAATACGTAATATACAAATGCTCAAATAAGAACACTTATTCTAATTAACCGGCATTGTGTTATTTGGTTCACGGTATCCTGTTATTCCTTTTCTTTCACATCCACTTCCGGGATGTACCACTCCTGACTATGCTTCGTGGTTTCTGTAACATCTTCGTTTTCCTTCTCACTCCTAGAAAAGGATCCGTTTTGTAATTTGACTCGCCACTTTCGGATTGTCTTGTTGTGGTGAGTAATTTATGTCCTTGGCACAGGATGACAGCAGAAACCGTTCAAAGTAATTTGAGCCCAAGTGGGCGCGAAACAACATGCGTAAACACATAACATAGCGTTTGTGATTCATTCGTTTGAGAGTGGCAGCTGCACCGCTGGTGGTCCTCTTGAGAACTTTCTGGACCTCACGCAACAATAACTCCGGAGAAAATAATTCAAATTCCATCGAGAAGTCTTATTCAATTATCATGCTTAATTAAACCAAGATTTGCAAGGATGGACCAAGTAACAAGCCTGCAGAATATCTGCTAAATAAGCGCTTAATTGTAGGGATCATAAAATTGCAACAATAAGAACAAACCGTCATCCGTCATCTGGTCCCGTCACAACACACTTTGTCGGAGGGTTTTCTTCAATTGCCGCTCAAAGAATGTGGGTCACACTTGGTTCTGCCGATTCGGAATCCCATTGTTAGTTTTGATCGTTATGCTTTTGTATGTTGCAAACAAGGGGAAAAGATTTGATGTCGATCTTCAACTTCATACCAAATGTTCGGGACACATTGCTTCCCCATTTCACAAATCAACGAATGCTCAACCGGTTCTGCTGTATGTCCAATTAAAGTCAGATTGTTCTGCAGGAAAATAAAATTTTTAATCTGTCCATGGATATTTCAAATGAAGGAAAGGAAATTAATGAAATCCCTAATGTGTGGGTAATAAATGCAAAATAGGAACAATTTTTCTTTAATAAAAACGAGTACTCCATTGATGGTGCGAATTATCTACTTCTCAAAACATCACATACCCACAACGAGCTGATGGCAAGACCGTATCGATTCACGGACCTATGACTTGATCGAAGCCCCCGAGGCACAAAACTCCCCCTTTCGTGCCATTTTCAATTTAGCGTACGCTATCACGCGGTTGCTAATTTTTGCACTCACAAGAAACGGAATCCCTTCAGGGTCCCGCAAAGCACCGTGCACCGCCCTGTGATCCAATAAAAATATCCACATCGATCGAATGGATCAGATAAGAGCTCTCCACTCCACTGGTTCGGTTGTGAAGCCGTTTGTGGCCACAACTCACCGAAGAGGAATAGACAAGAAAGCGTTTGCTCTGTTTACCCATGATGGATTCCCAACATGAATTGGGCGAAGGGAGGTCTGTTGCGGCACTGCCTGGTTGGCTTGTTTCTCGCGCGCTTCCTGCCATTTCGTGCGAATCTAAATACATCAATGGTTGCGCTTATTTTGCGTTATCGATACATAAATAAATTTATTAATAATATCGCTTTAATTTGATTGGCTGAAAAATTGCGCGCACCGTTCGTCGAGTCTAGAGTAGGCAATAAAAAGTGGTGATGGTGGGAGGCGGATTTGCTCAACCACAGCGTGTTGAGTACCATGGCGGAAAGTGAGTATAATAATGAACAGGGTTGTTCGGTTTTGGTTCCATAAGATAGGATAAGAAATTGTTGTTATTTGAGAATGAATTCATGGAACCGTGCAGCATTAGAAAAGAAAAGAGAAATCAATAACGAATAAACTAAAACAGCAAGAATGTTACCGGGAGTTCGTTGAGAATTTCTTCAATTCTTGTAGAATTCAGGATAATATCAATCAAGAATACTGACCTAGTTGTGGGAAGATAAATTTCCTCTGGAATTTCGTAAAATAAATTCTACCAGAATTCGTAAGAGATTCCAACTGTAGCTCAAAAACGACTCCAACTGTAAATATCAAAAAGAATCCTACTAAAATTCTAAAGGAACTCCGACTAGATTCCGTAGAGTAATTCTAGAACCGTGTTGAAAATTCTCAGTGTGGTTAAAACTAAGCTCTAAACCATATAGTTCCGTACAGTCAGTTGACTGAAATCCATTAAGAATTCTGAGTGCAGTCCCTGACTTCGAATAAGATTGGATATATGGTTTTGCCTTTCTCGTACAACTAAGTTGTACCGAAAGGCTATCATTTCACTCCGAAAACGAACTTTTTATAAAAGCCTCTGAGACCCATAGTATTATATACCAATCGACTCAGCTCGACGAGCTGAGCACATGTCTGTCTGTCCGTGTGTATGTGTGTGTGTATGTGTGTGCGTATGTGTGTGCACAAAAGCTATAAAAAACATTAGACAACTTTTCGTATAGAAATCCTTAACCGATTTTTTCGCAACAGGTTTCATTCGACAGGGGACAAAGTCTTGTTGATCACTATTGAATTTTATAACGATCGGTCATTGCGTTTTAAAGTTATGAAGAAAATGGTACATTGAACCATATAAACCCCATATAAGGTTGGTGTCTTAACTAAATGCGAGAAAGGCACCACCAACGCTAGGTGGATTAATCTGGGTTTTTATTAACAATTAACTTCGTATTCTTGACTTATAATCTAAGCCATCGCGCGAAAGCTACATGAAATTAATAAAGAAGTGTGATCGAAAAATTCAACGTACCTACTGTATTTAAAAATAAGTGCTTAAAACCCTAGACCTTCAACCAGATAGAATCAAAAAGAATCCGTTGAAAATTGAGACTTGAACTCGCAAATCTTTGAAATATTGATAATAGTAAGAAAATTCCGCATTAAATGCGTTTAGGATGTTGTCAGCTGAAATTTGAAATTGAAGACGTGTAGGAATCCGTGGAGAACTCATTTCCTTTTCCGTAACTGATTCCATTCAAAATTCAATGAGGTTTTTTTCCTGTACCTGTGAAGAATTCCGTCCGAAATTCATAGCAAATTCCGTTTGAAAAACGTTATGGATTTTGATTGAAGTCCATGGACAATTTCATCCGGATTCCGTGAAGACCTCCGTGAGATATCCGTGAAGGATTCACACGGAGGTTAGTGAAAAAGAGCCGTCTGGATTCCGTAGAAAATTCCATCTGGAATGCGCGGATTCGGATTGCACGCATTCCGAACGAAATCCTTCTCCATAAACTTGAGTAGAAATCTGTTTGAAATTGGTAAAGGAATCGGTGAAGGATTCCGTCCCAGGTCGGTGAAGAATTCCATCCGGAATTGGAAAGAGATTCAGTCCGGTATCGGATTATTTTCGAGATCAGTGGAAGGTTTGTCTGAAATCGATAAAAGATTCTATCAGGAGTCAGTGAAGAATTTTATTCGGAGTCGATGAAGGATTCCCTCCGGAATCGCTGAAGGAGTATGTCCGGACTCGGTGAAGGATTTCGTCCGGAGTTGATGAACATTGCATCCAGAGTTGGTGAATCCGGAATTAATAGTAGATTTCGTTCAGAATCGGTGAAGGATTCCGTCCAAAATCTATAAAGGAGTTCGTCCGAAGTCGGTGAAAGATACCATTCAAAATCGATAAAGGAGTCCGCCCGAAGTCGGTGAAAGATACCACCCAAAATCGGTTCCGTTCGGAGTTGGTTAAGGATTCCATTCGGAGTCGGTGAACAATTTCAACTGGAACCGGCAATGGTTTCCGTTTGGAATCGGTGAAACATTCCATCCGTAATCGGTGAGTGATTATGTTAAAAGTCGGTGAAGGATCCAACCGGGGTTGGTGAAGAGCTCCGTTCGTAAACGGTAAAGGATTCTGTCCCGAATCGGTAGAAGATTTCATTCGGAACCTGTGAAGGATTCCATCCGGAATCGGTGCAGGGTTTCGTCTTGAAACGACGAATGATTCCTTCCGGAATCGGTAAAGAATTTCGTTCGGAATCGGTAAAAGTTTCCGTCTGGAATCGATGAGAATACCGTCAAAAATTTGCGATGGATTGCGTCCAGAGTCAGTGAAGGAATCAATTCGGAGGCGGTGATGAATTCCAGCCGGAATTGGTAAAGGATTCTGTATGAAATCAGTGAAGGTTCCGTCTGGAATCGGTGAATGTTTCGTCCGGAATCGGTCAAGGATTCCATCCGGAAGCGATGAAAGTTTCCATCTGGAATCGGCGATAGATCCCGTACGGATCGGTGAAGCATTCTTGGAATCGGTTAAGAATTCAGCCCGGATTGATTTCTCCAGGAATCGGTAAAGAATTTCGTCTGGAATAGGTAAAGAATTCCGTCTGAAAAAGATGAAGAATTCCGTCCAAAGTTGGTGAAAGATTCTGTCCGGAGTCGGTGAAGAAGTCCATCCAAAGTCAGTGATGAATTCCATCCAGAATTGGTAAAGGTTTCCGTCCACAATCAAAGAAGATACCGCCTGGCAAGGGAAGATCCATTAGTTCCGTAACGCAACGTAACGTAACGTGAAGTATCTAAAAATTTTGTATGGGTTGTCATACTTCATGGACTCCCCGGGCCCTAAGCGTAATTTTTGGACGATCCCCGACGGTGAAGGTTTCGTCAGGAAAGAGTAAAGGATCCCGTCCGGATTAATGAAGGATTCTGTTCAGAATAAAAAAAGATTCCGTCTGAAACCGGTGATATTTGACTTCCAGAAGCGACAAAGAATTTTGTGTGGTATCCATCGAGAATTCTGTCTGGCATTGTTGGGTTTCGTCCGGAATTGGTGAATGGATTCTGTTCAAAGTCGGTGAAAAACTCAGAAACGATGAATGCTTCTGTCATGAGGTTAAAAGTATTCCGTAAAAGTAACACGGTTAAAGTATTCCGTTCGGAATCGGTGAAGAATTTTGTTGAAAATTGGTAAATCATTCCGTCCGGAATTGATGAACAATTCGGGCCGAAATTGATGAAGGATTCCGCCATGAATTGGTGATGAATTTCGTCCGGAGCCGGTGAAACATCCCGTCTGGAATCGTTGAAGGATTCCATCCAAAATCAGTGAAAGATTCAGTAACGATGAAGGGTTTCGTTGGTGAAATACTCTGTCCGAATTTCGTGAAGGATTCCACCATAATCGGTAAATAAGGATTATGTCCGTAATCGGTGAGGGATTCCGTCCGGAGTGGGTGAATGCTTTGTATCCGGTCAGGTGAAAGATTCCGCTTGAAATTGGTGATGGATTGCATCCGGAATCAATGAAGAATACCGTCCGGAATTGGTGAAAGATTCCTTTCGCAGTTGGTGAAAGATTCCTCCGGAATTGATGATAGACTCCGTTCGGAATTGGTGAAGTATTCCGTCTGGAGTTGGTGAATGTTCACGTCCGGAATCGGTAAAAGATTCCGTCCGGAATCATAAAAGGATTACGCTTAGAATCGATAGACGATTCAGAATTGGTGAAGGATTCCATTGAAAGTTGGTAAAGGATTCCGTCCGGAGTCGGTGAAATATCTCGTCAGAAATCGGTGAAGAATTCCGTCCGGAATCGGTGAAGAATTTCGTCCGGAATTGGTGAAGGGTTCCGTCCAGAATCAGCGAAGGATTACATATAGAATCGATAAAAGATTTCGACTGAAATCGGTGAAGAATTCCGTCCGGAATCTTTGAAGAATTTCGTCCGGAATTGGTGGAGGGTTTCGTTTGGATTTGATGAAGGATTCCGTTCGGAGTCGGTAAAGGATTCCATCCGAAACCGGTGAAGAATTCTGTCTGGACCTGACGAAGGATTCCGCCCGGAATTGATGATGGATTGCATCCGAAACCACTGTATATTACCGTCCGCAATTGGTGAAAGATTCCTTTCGCAGTTGGTGGAAGATACCTCCGAAATTGATGAAAAACTCCGTCCAGAATTGGTGAAGGAAAGTCCTTCACCGACTTTTCCGTCCGGAGTCGGTGAAATATCTCGTCAGAAATCGGTGAAGAATTCCGTCCGGAATCGGTGAAGAATTTCGTCCGGAATTAGTGAAGGATTCCGTTCGGAATCGGCGAAGGAATACGTATAGAATCAATAAAAGATTTCGATCGAAATCGGTGAAGAATTCCGTCTGGAATCGGTGCAGAATTTCGTCCGGAATCGGTGAAAGGTTCCGTTCGGATTTGGTGAAGGATTCCGTTCGGAGTCGGTGAAATATCTCGTCCGGAATCGGTGAAGAATTCCGTTCGGAATTGGTGAAGGGTTCCGTTCGGAATTGGTTAAAGATTCCGTCCGGAGTCGGTGAAATCGGTGAAAAATTCCGTCCGGAATCGGTGAAGAATTTCGTCCGGAATCGGTGAAAGGTTCCGTTCGGAATTGGTTAAGGATTCTGTCCGGAGTCGGTGAAATATCTCGTCAGAAATCGGTGAAGAATTCCGTCCAGAATCGGTGAAGAATTTTGTCCGGAATTGGTGAAAGGTTCCGTCCGGAATCAGCGAAGGATTACGTATAGAATCGATAAAAGATTTCGACCGAAATCGGTGAAGAATTCCGTCTGGAATCGGTGCAGAATTTCGTCCGGAATCGGTGAAAGGTTCCGTTCGGATTTGGTGAAGGATTCCGTTCGGAGTCGGTGAAATATCTCGTCAGAAATCGGTGAAGAATTCCGTCCGGAATTGGTGAAGGGTTCCGTTCGGAATTGGTTAAAGATGATGTCCTCCAGAATCTCTGGAAGATTTTGATGAATTTATCCCGTTGAGGGTTTTGTCTGGAATCGGTGAAAGATTCAGTCCGGAATAAGTTGTGAATGTTGTTGTCTGTTGAGGATTCCCACCCAAATTTTGACAGATATTTTCCAGATTTTGTAGAAAAAATCTGGATGTACATTTCCTGTTTTTTTCTTGTATATGGAAATAAGGGAATGGACTCAAGAGGTATCCTTTGGTTACGACTACAATTAATGGTATTGGCTAATAGTTTGTGAATAATACCATTCGTAGCCTGAGAGCTATTTCGAAAAAATGATTTTACTTAAATCTGATATTGATATCGAATGAAGTCTTTTAAGGATTTTGTATGGAATCAGTTTTTTTATTAAAGGAATCAGTGAAAATTTTAAATGGTATCTGAAGTAATCTGAGAGTGAAGACTTTCCCTGTAGATAATTGAAATGAGGCTTTCGATTATTGAGAAATTAATTACCGAATTAAAAAAATATGCATTTTTTTCCTGTTAAGAATTACTTTTTCCTGTCCTATTCGGTAACTCACAGAGCCCCAAATCACTGAAAGAGCGTTTTCCACTAGATCTCGCGATTATGATAACGGCTGCCAGGACTGAAACAACCCTCTGGACCCGCTTACTCACGCAACATTCCAGTTTTTCAGATGGCGTAAATTGGCTTGTCAGTGGGCGAGCAGCAGCGTTCGTGCGTATAGTCTGTACGTACAGGCTGTGAGGCACGATCCACCGAACGAAACCCTGTTCGCCATCCCCCGAGTAGTTCGTTACTCACCACCGCAAGAAGTACCCATCCCAACATCCTGCGGCGCAATCCTTTTGAGCCCGCGCGGCATCCCTTTGAACTGGGGCCGCCACTTGGCGAGTCGCGATCTTCGAAAACTGATCAATCGGAACGGAACAGTAGATGAAAGGCGTTGATAAGGGCGTCATCGTTGCAGTGCTCCGACCGACGATGACCCATCGGGAGGGAAAAGATGATGATGGACTGTGAAAAACTGAAATGTGTTGAACGGCGAGGATGTTCAGTACTTTGCGAGGGATGGGGAGTAGCCGAGAGGGTGGTTATTGTGCAGCACTCGACAGTTCATTAAAAGATTGAAATTGGAGTCGGGTGTGCGGAATCAGCTGAAATCGATTAATGAGAACGAATCGATTGTGGGCTGCTCGAGAGTTGGTTTTCCTTCGGTTTTCGAGGTCATGGAAACGGGCAGCACTAATTATGTCGGAAACCTACCAAGCACGGTGTGGAAGAACGATGTGATCGGAAAGATGTTGATGATGACGACGATAATAACGAAGATGGCAGATGATGATTAAGATGATGGTAGAGCCGGCAGCAGTGGTAAGAATTGCCACATCAAGTGAAAATGGGACCCACTGACGTGATTGGAGTGGGGTGCTACTTGTTTGTAGTGTGGGCAAACTTCAGCATATTTTCAATTATTAAAGTCACATATATTAATAGGATGATGCCAGGAAAAATGCGCTGTTTTCTATTCATCATTTGACCACAAAAACATGAATCTTAAAAACAGGTCATTATTCACAACAGTCACTTGCAAACATAACATGTTTATTGTCTTTTCAATAACGCGAATTTATAGACCCTTCACACCATTTCCAGTTTCGTCGAGAAATGTCTTACTACGCTTACGACAGGTGGCCTGTGGTAGGATGCGAAACGCAAGCGAATCGAACATGGAGTTCAACGTTCAACCCTCAACTTGCGGTTGGGGATCGCACGACAACGACGACGGTTCGATTCAGTGCGTAACTTAATTGTAATTCATCATGTTTACGAGTTTATTCGTCATTACCCCTGAGTGATCGTATCTTGAGGAACGGAGTAGCATGATGTGACAGTGGTACTGTCGGCTGTGTCATGTCGAACCGAAAGGAACCATTTGATTGAATGTTAACCGCAAAAATTATCTTTGAGTTTACTGGAGCCATGTGTCGGTATGACGTTATAACACATTGCAATGCATTATAGTCTTTATTTTGAATGATTTTCTATCGTGAGCCTGTGAAAAAGAAGGCAAAATTAATAAAGATCTCTTCTTGACAGTTAAGTACTGCCTGCTTGTTACATGCATCAGATGCTACACTTCACCGATTCACTGCAATTAATTTGAATGAATGGGAACATCAGAACTATTTCTATATTTATTTGACATTAGATATTAAGCATATGCGGTATTTCGAAAAATTTCGTTTTAGGGCATTCGAAATGAAATTCCGCGGAATTCCGCGGAATTTTAGTATGGCGAAATCTGATTTTCTGATTTCGTTTCGTATCGTTAAATTTCAAAAATTTCGACAGTAAAATCATTCTTTTAACGAAATTTAACGGAATTTCGCGAAATTTCGAAATGTATTTTTAATAATTCCAATTTCCATATCATAAAAAAATTGGCTGCGCCGCACAATGAAGCCAATCAAATTCCACTCAATATTTTATACATATAAATTCTTTCATAAAATCTCACTACGTAATACAATTCTGTATCTTCAACAGAAACGCATTTAGCTTTCCGCTTGAAAATTTCTTCGATGTTTTGTCGCCGTCAGGTAGCTGTGTTGGTCAGACACGTTCCCCATTACGCCGTACTATTGCTGCACTTCTGGCGATTGACGAGAGGTTGATGGGGTGCCTGGGAATCGAACCCATGACCATCCGCTTATAAAGCAGACGTGTAGCCGACTAAGCCACGGGATCCCCATTTGGAAGATTTTGTGCCAAATTAATTAGTTTACACTGGCGATCACCTCTCAGAGCTACCGACTGAATAGTAACAAGGCAGTCTCGATTCAATTGTTATATCATGTCCTAGCTTTCATTTTATTGCTAAAATCAGCAAATAACCATATTTTTTTACGGAAATTTGTTCTTTATTTTGCTGAGCTGCAGAAATAACGGCTTTACAGATTCATCATGGAATACGGAACGTTCTCCGGGGCACCAGGAAATGCGAGGCAAGAAGACTGTGCCACTGTTCCACATAATCCGAGACGTTTGGCCACTGTAAGCTGATGCCTACAACTACATGCAGATAGTGTAAAAGTGTTGCTAGAGTCAGCGCATCCCACGGATATTATTGTTGAGGTTCAACTCCCACCGCAGCGCATCAAAGAATTTGTGAAAAAGTGATGAAACGAAAAAAGGTTTTCATCTAGCAGTCACGATTTTCGTTTTTCTTCCAAGGCTAACTCCATAAATGCCCCTAACCATAACATCGTAAAAAATAACTTTAAATAAAAAAGTAATATTTCCAACAGACCTTAGTAATTTTTTTTTAAAAAGTCCAGTTTTGTATTGCAATCAACAGCTTTCATAATGCTTAGATTTTTTGAAAAGACCATTTTGGAAATTTTTACAGATTCAATAAATCTTCATGAATTTGGACGAAAATTTACCTGGAGACTTTATTTATGTTAATTGAAATGAAGGGGTGGCACTTTGAATCTGTAATTCTTTTCTAAATGGTGAACAGATCTAATCAATATAAAATTTGTTGGTAATGTTGAGCGATATAAAGCAATGATTTTTTTCACGTTGTTTATGATGAGGGGCATACTTTTGAAAATGGTGAATAGATCCAAAATGATCTGTTACTTACCTACAGTGGCGCCGGGAGTGGGTGGGACAAGTAGGACATGTCCTACGCATGGAAATACCTGTGAGAAACCGTGATTATGGTAAGAAAATACCATATGGATAACTAAAAGATCTAATGTTATCAATACTGTTTCAATTTCTAGATCTACAAAAATATCATTAAAACGATTCAAAGTGAATCGGGGGTTTGAAGCTTATCAGAGGTTAAACTAACAATTGTGGAGGTTTCCGGGATTGTAAAGAAGAAATCTATTCCGAAGAGCTTCTCAGAGTCTATGAAGAATTTTTTCCATTCCAAAAAGTGCTCAATGATGTATTGAGAATTTCCAAGAAGTCTTGAATTTTCCAACAGTTTCTGCTCTTCCATAATTTTCTGGAAGTACGTAATTATTTTTGCTAGTTCAGAGAGGCTCAGATAATTTCTAAAATTTTATAAGAATTGACAGACTGACAAGTGAATTAATCATAAGTTGAATATCTAAATAAGGGTAAAGCTTAGCTTAACTTAGCTAAGACTGACTGAACTTGTAAATGATCGCTTCTTCGTGACTGGTCAAAACTGGTATAAATTGCGCTACGATCAATGAATAAAGGTTGGTATTTACCCATAGCTTCAATCAGTTGGGAAAGGAGAGGAATGTTAGTGTGTAGTTATTATTGCTTCTAGAGACCGAGGCAGAGACGGTAGTCACTAGACTGCCGAGCTCGTATCCGGAAGTTGAGAAACTAAACAAGGATATGAGACCACAATCGCAGAAATATGAAGCAGTTAATAATGATGTTAGCATATACGAACGTCTTATAGTAAGCCTATGAGAAGAGACACTCTGAAAGCTTCTTAGAGTTTACATTCATGACATCCTAGAGATTAGAAAGAAAAAAAGACTGATATTCGAGTAACATTATTCTTAAGATTTATGAAAACCACAAGAAATGTAATGATTGTCTTAATAGTCATTATAAGTTTAAAACTTATCTGAGGATGTTCGAAAAGATTTCCGGAAAGTCGCTGAAATTCCATGAAAGTATTCTATAGGTTTGAAAATCCAGCTTTTGTCCTACCCACGTCTCGAAACGTGGCCGCGCCTGCTTACCTATGTCCTTTTGTAAGATTAAGTCATATTTTCTTTATGGCATTTGGGTAACAATTATGTAGAATGAAATCAGTAGTGATTCAGTTTCATTTCAAATTTTCTATCACTATTCTACTTTGAATCTGGAACGAACTCGTTTGTTTCCCCAACACATGTTTTTTTTAAATTTTCAATTAAATGAAATCATTATGTTGCTGCCAAGAAAGGCGCCGTAATTGCAAAGTGGTTTGTCCGTAGATAAAATGACGCATTCATAAACCAAAATATTTGAAACTCGTGATTCATTGGTGGTTCAAATCTGCAGAAAATATAACGAGCGTTTTGCCAGTTTTAAGTTTTTGACAGTTGACTGGTGTCTGAATCTAAAATAGCTGCTGGGCAAATAAATATTTCAGATTCATATTCAAAATGAGCATTGCTGATTTTGCTCAAAGGCCGTCACATTTAATAAGAATTATGCCCTACTGATGCTGGAAAGGTCAAAGGGGAGGCGGTAATCTTATATATAAAAATGAAATGGTCTGTGTTCGTATCCGCATAACTCGAAAACGGCTGGATGGATTTTTTTCATTTCTTCAGCAGAAACATTCGTTATAGTTTCCGACGGGTTTATATGATATTTCCTCATGCGAAAATCACGGGAAAAGTTGAGTAAATAGTGAAAAACTAAAATTATGATTTGTATGGAAATTTCGCATGGGCAGTTCCAGACGCGCTTTATCGCCTACTATGCAGGACAACGTCTGCCGGGTCAACTAGTAAAAAATAAATATTAAAATGAAATAAAAAAATCAAAAACCTCCTCGGATTTGTTAGGGCCCCACACACGTTCCGACGTGTTGTACAACTTTGACTCCACCCCTAGGAAATTTGGTTCGGTCGGAGTAAAGTCAGACCGTCTGTGGGCAAGTTGTACTGTCAAATAGTCGTACAACTTGCCCACAGACGGTCCGACTTTTCTCCGACCGAACCAAATTTCCTAGGAGCGGAGTAAGTTGTACAACACGTCGGAGCGTGTGTGGAGCCCCTTAAAGAGTGTTTTGAAAATCCTTATAGGGCAAACGATCCGATAGTCGTGGGTGCTCCTATAGTTGCGGTAGTACAGTGTGCGTTAAATCTACGAATCAAACGCAGCAACCCATTACTCTAATGATAAAACGATATGTCAATATACGAAGCAAGTGAATACAGCATTGATTATCTTTAAAAACTGGTAAATATCTAGAAAATACCTTACTAAATTTTCACCTGTGCACCAATAGTTGCGGTAGTGTTCCTATAGTTGCGAGTCCCGTAAGAAAACAATGGGATTCACAACTATAGGAACACGAATTAAAGTATACCGCAACTATTGGAACAGTGTACCAATAATTGGAGATGATATTTTAGGACAGAATACATGGAATACATGCGACGGAAGCATTTTTCCAATAAAATATATGGGGAACGCTTTTGAATATATATCCAAGGTAAGCGAAATCAAATTTTGTTTAATTCTAGGAAAATTAATAGTGATGGAACGTGCTTAGTTCCTCCATTATTGGATCATTTACCCTAATTTCCCGATTTTTTTTGTTGTCGCATCAAAATTTTATTTTAGGTATATTTGTATCGACCTTCTTCTTCTTCTTCTTATTGGCATTTCATCCCCACACTGGGACAAAGCCGCCTCGCAGCTTAGTGTTCATTAAGCACTTCCACAGTTATTAACTGCGAGGTTTCTAAGCCAGGTAACCATTTTTGCATTCGTATATCATGAGGCTAGCACGATGATACTTTTATGCCCAGGGAAGTCGAGACAATTTCCAATCCGAAAATTGCCTAGACCGGCACCGGGAATCGAACCCAGCCCTCAGCATGGTCTTGCTTTGTAGCCGCGCGTCTTACCGCACGGCTAAGGAGGGCCTTGTATCGACCTTATTTGACTCTAAAAATATTAAGCAAAATTATTTTCACCGCGGATTTTTTTATTTGTTTTTTGCATTATCTATATTACTATTTAATAAAAATTCCGCGGAAAAAAAATTAAATTTCGTTTCGTTTCGAAAAATTTCGAATCAAATGAACCTTGATTTCGTTTCGTTTCGAAGTTTCGGAAGAAAATTTGAATTTCGTTTCGTTTCGTTCCGATCGAACAGTAGCATTTCTAATTTCGTTTCGTTCCGTTTCGTCAGGAAAAATTGTGTTATCGCATACCCTTATTAGCTATGTTATTACTCAGCATTGCTCGGGGTTGAGGAGTAGATTTTGTAAAATCAAATGCCCAATTTTGTTTTTAGGTTTGAATATAAGCTTTACTGTAAGCTTTGCTATAAGTATATATACATGTCATATAAGCTCTACCATTAAACTTCTTTCCATTAAACTTGACCAACTAATCGGTAACCGGCGACACCAGTGCAAGTTAGATCCATCTTGAGTATATTCCATAGACTCGTGGTTATGCAATAGATTTTTAAGTATATCGCCTATGTTTGCTGTAGTGACGACGACCACCTTCAGGACGCAGGGTGTTTATTCAGGTGACGACTACGGGCATCGCTCGAATCTTCTAAACTGGTTTGTAACTGCTGAGGTATGGAGTAGAAACAACTAACGGTAGACCACAGGCAAAAATTCGATCCGCTGACAGAGAGCTGGTTTTCTGCTAGACCGAAGCTGTGCCTAAGTATTCCAATGTGTCAAGAAAGCTGGCTTCACTGATAGGAGGCTGGTTACCGAGATGTTGAGTATAAAAGACTAGCAGAGAGCTTTTTAGACTATCAGCTTTAGCTACCCAAGTGAGAAATTATCTCTTTGAAGGGGGTACGTTATTGTGTCTGTGTTTGGAATCAACTAGCGAACATAGCTTTGCAGTTCACTCCTTAGAAGGTTCACTACGTCGAATTTGAATTTCATCGCATTTCTTTCTGATCTCATGGAAGTTGGGAGAGAATTGTATAACATTTTTCCATAGTACGAGAACGCTCGTTTACCAAGTTCAGTATTTGTTCTTGTGACTGTAAGATTTGATTGGTTCCTTGTGTAATGACTATGTGCACTGTGGTGAAATTCTATATTATGGAGAGTGGTATTGTGGCAAATGATGTTATGCATTTGGATTAGTACTTGCTTTTTACGTAAATGCAGCGATAGGTAGTATTGACTTTGGTACTTACATACAGTTGAAGTGTTGGGTGTAATCTAGGCTTGGGGTAGATGGCTTTCAGGCACCGATGCAGTGGTGCGATTTTATATTTGCTGGCAGCTCCCCAGATCGATACCATATATTGTAGCTTTGACTGCACAAATGCGTGATATATAGATAGCATTTGTCGGATAGGCAGAAATTTTGAAATTTTACGAATGATAGAACAAGTAGAACTGATTTCCGACTGGATTTTATTTATGTGGCTATACCAAGTAAGATTGGTATCAAACATTAATCCAAGATACTTAAACACGTCAACCTTCTCTAACGATTGAGAGTTAACAGTCAGATTAACGGAAGCGGATGACCCAGAGCGAGTTGTTTTGAAGATCATGTATTTAGTTTTTGTTATGTTCAGTGAAAGCAGGTTTTCACAAAAATATATCTGTAGTTTTGCCATGTCTTCTGTCATCTGCCTAATAATTACATTCACATCTGTTGATGCATAGGAAATCGATGTATCATCAGCAAAAAGACGTGGTTTGCCGTGTAGTCCAATTTTTGGAAGATCGTTCACGTATATCAGGAACAAGAGTGGCCCTAAGTTCCTTCCCTGTAATTATCTAATACATGCATTCTTCTCTTAGACTAGGTGTTCCGTGTTTTCTTAACACTATCATCCTTATTTGCTATGTTACAGTTTTAGTTATTACAGTCGACTCTCTACATCTCGATGTTCTATATCTCGATATCTCTCCCTATGTCGATGGTTTCCTCAGTCCATACAATCTACATACATTTGGAGTTTCTACATCTCGATAGCCTCCCTATATCGATATCTCTCTATCTCGATGTGTTCTGTTCATATTTTGTTCTGGATTCTCTCTCCTTATGTCGATATGTTTAAATTTTTGGGCTACTAGACCATCTTTGGACAACAACAAACACAACAACAACAGCAAACGACGTTTGTTTTGTTGTCGTTTTTCATAGCAACGAGCTTTTTTCTAGTCCCCTTTTCAATTTTCCTTCCATTCCTCGATCTCTCCGTATCTCGATGGTCCCTTCAATATCGAGATGTGGAGGGGCGACTGTATTAATACATTTCAATTGCCTCTGGCAGTTAGGATTTTTCCTCTGGTTGAATTGAACCATGTAGGAATTACAATGTTTTCAACTTAAACTAAACTTAACCTAATTTATATTGAGGGGACAAGGAGCTAATCGTTGCAATAGAAGATAGCAACGATTTTTGTCTAAAATTGGAATTTATTTTGTTGGACATTTGTTGCAACGTCTCAATATTAGAAATTCTATGAAGTTCATTGATACTATACGGCAGCGGCAGCTTTTCTCTATGAGGTACCCCTTCAAGCTTTCGTGCTATCCGAGGTACCCCAGACTTTTTTTTCGGGTTTCGAGTATTCCCCCATCAATATATTGAAACTCTAGCTAACTGTGTACCAATATATGGATGATGTTAGCTACGCATTTTTTTTAGTCTTCGGTTGATTTGTTTTTTGATTTCAAATTGAAAAATCGTATGAAACACAACAGTTCGACTTATATTGTCTTCTCAGCGAGATATTTTAAACATGAATGGATCAATCAAGTAATAGTAAATGCTTGTGAGAGTGTCATAATACCGTGAGATCTAAATATATTAGATAAGGACGAAACGCCAACTATTGCACAAATTACAAAAAATCATTTATAACTCAAAGTTTAAATGCAAGATTTGTGCAATATTTGGAGCATGTGCAACAATTGGCGTTTTGACTTAAAAAGTTATTTGTATAATTTTATTGAAAACAATAACATTAAAATGATAATGAGAGTTAACAGTTAACATACATACACAATTCATATGTGACAAGTAAACTAATGAGAACCCTGAGCTTGTACTGTCTGCGCCAGCTCAACGAAGTCTGGCTCGATTTTTGACAAATATAATCGGATATCTGGTGCTGCGTTCAACCTACTACGATACTTATTTTTCATAAAAGTATATGACGAGAATGCACATTCGACCAATTCTGTACTTGTGAATGGAAGTAAATATCGCACTGCTTTTTGCGAAAGAATTTCAAACTCCTCACTGAGCTCGGCCCAGAACTTCAAAAGCGATTTTTCTCTGAATTCCTGTTTAGCTGTAATGTTTGTAGACAAATCAATCAAAAGTTCTTTTTCAATTACATTGAGTGCTGCGCAACCGATGTTACTCTCGTCAAAAGGGTTTGAAATCCAATAGTTAATCTTGCTGGGAGTCGGAAAATATTTTCTCAAGGATGATTTCAGTTGCTCCAAGTGTTTAGTAATAACAACTACCAAATTGTCAGATAACTTTTGGGAAGAAGTATTCAAGAAATCATGCAATGATTCAAAAACTTCTATTTGACCGCTTGCTATGCATTTCTGCCAAAAACTAATTTTTTTAATCATTGCATCAATTTTTCTGTTAACATCAAAAATAGTTAATGATCTGTGCTGCAAGCTTGCGTTAGCTTGTTAATTTGCCTGAATATATCGGCCAAATAAGCAATACATTGAAGCCAAGAAGTTTCTTTAAACTTAGAAGCTAATGGAAATGGATGGTCTTTTAAAAAAAGCATTACCTCTTCTCTAAGCTCAAATAATCGAGTCAGAATCTTTCCGCGAGATAACCACCTAACTTCGGTGTGAAGTAATAGTGCGTCATGTGGACTATCAAGCGTTTCACAAAGCTTTTTAAAAAGATGACAATTCAAAGACTTTGCTTTTATAAAATTAATAACTTTAACAGCATCATCCAACACCGATTTCATTTCCGTAGGAAGTTTACTACTAGCTAAGTTCTGACGGTGAATGCAGCAATGCCTCCATGAAGCTAGCGGGGCTACTTTAGCGACATGTGCACGAAAACCCGTATAAATTCCTGACATGGATTTGGCGCCATCTGTACAGACACCTACGCAGTTAGTCCAAGCTATACCTTTTAATTTGAAGTATTGGTCAATTGCATTAAAATATCTATCCCTCTCGTGTGCTCCATCAAAGGGTGACAAAGCAAAAGATTTTCCTCTGGTTCGGTACCGTATAAATACCCGGCGATAACTAACAAGACCGCACAATGAGCGACGTCAGTACTCTCATCAACCTGAATAGCAAAAAAACCGCTCCTGTTCAGTCGATCAACAGTTTTCTGTTCCACATTGTTTGCCATATCTAAAATTCTACGTTGAACAGTTGAGTTAGATATTGGAATGTTCGCCATTTTTCTAGCGTCTTCTTCTCCAAAGACGGATAACACAGCATCCTTGATGCAAGGATATATCAAGTTTTCGCCGATGGTATGGTTTTTACCGTTTTTTGCGATGCGATAACTTATTTTATACGAAGCCTCTAGGCACCGGTAATTTTCACTTTTAGCTTTCTTGAAGTAAAACGAAACTTCGGGTTGTAGCATACGTTTGAAAATGCAACGGGTTTCCCCACCATATCCACATGCATTCGCTGCTGATGACGAAGGAGCATAGAAGGCTTCATACTATTATTGGACAGGACTTCATTACACACGACACATTTGGGCATGGGGACTTGTTCCTCGCCGGTCCATGTGAACCCGTATAGCAGGTAGCTTTCCGAATACATTCTCTTTTTGATTCTATTAGAATTACGATCACTTACCTAATAAAGAAATGAGTTAATTCCAGAAGAATTTTACAAAGTACATGCATCTCACTTGTACAACCGGATGTTCTGAAATGCAATCGTCATTCCACTTTCACTTTTCGATGAGCTTTCATTATTATAACGATGGCTGTCATCCCTTTGGCAGTCACTAGCGAAATCCTCTGAAGTGTCAATATCACCGAGCGACACGGTTTCTGCAACGTGCTGCTGAAAATAATTTTTCATTTTATATATTTATATTTATATGCTAATTGAAATTCGTAAATAATTACCTCTACGTTCATAACTTTGACATCCGACTCATTGCGGTGCAATTTGGTGGAACCAGTTTTCAACCAACGTTTTATTGCATTGTTTTGCACGTGGCTCAATTCTATGTCGTGCCTGTCTGCCTCTGTTCGATTTCGCTGAAGAACAGATATGATCTCGTCATCAATAGTCTCCTCCTCGAATGCCTCAACTCTTCCGTTTTTTCCACAGTCTTCAGACAGAAAATCAGAGCTGCTCAACTGTGTGCAGTTCTGTGACAAATCAAAAGCAACGACATCACTGCCTCATTTACATTTCGGCGAGAAGTGTTCCGGACGATCTGACGATGGCGAGGAATAAATAGAAGAAATTGTTGCTGATCCCGCGGATCTAAAGCTTTGTTCATGCACATGAGCAGAGCCTGGAACGAATAATTCCCTTTCTATGACATCAACACTTTGCTGATTAGAATTCGATGGAAGGAGTACTAAGCAGTGTGAATCAAAAACTGTTTGATCCACTTGTAGCTCACTTGACGGTTGTACAGCTCCTGCGCCCTGGAGATTTAATTGGTGCGAGTCCGTATCCAGAAATGTCGCACTTTGTATTATCGGTGGAATCAACAGTTCCCTTTCTCTGGTCTCTGCACTTTGCTGGTTTGGAATAAGAGCTACAAAGTTTGGCTGATCCACATGTAACTCACTTAGTGGTTTCACAGCACCTGTGTCGCAAAGATTTAATAGCGTCGTTTCAGTAGCTTCAAACGTCGTACTGGTTTCTTTTGGTGGAGAACACATAAGAGTTTTTACAGCGGTTCCTGTACTTTGCTGCAAGTTTCGATCTTCTGTGGATCCATTTGGGATCGATCCGCAATCGGATACATTCTCCAGGGCACTTTTATTACTAAATTTGTTCAGCCAGTTTTGTAGCACGGCCGCTGACTTCTTCTGTTGTTCTGGTGTATTCGAAAATCGACATTTAAGTTTTTTGTTTTCTTTTTTTGTTGCCATCGGAAATGTTTCTATGAACCCTGAATAACATGAGAAAAATATATTTTTCCAATTTCTATTCAACAGTCGTTTATATACTTACAATAGGACACTCTGATATCTACGGAGTTTTGAAAAAATAACCAAATTTTCTTATTTGTTATTAAACTGAAATAGTTACTCGGCGGATTTCCTTCTCGCTGTTGACAAACAAGGTGGACGAACTTCAGGGTTGTTACTATACTTGTTTAGGTTGGTTCATAAATGTTCCACCGAATTGTTTTGAATAGACAAGTTATTTGAAGATCATGTATAATACTTTCAATCGAAGCAATTGCAAAAAAAATGTTTACATTTTTCAACTCACGATTTTTTTTTTCATCGTAAAATAAATTTGTATCTTTCGCCAAACCTTGAGCATGGCATCTCTGGTAAAGTAAACATTATGGAAAATGAATTCACTGCACGAAAACTAGACGGCTGTTGTTAATTAGTTTTTATTTTTCGATTGCGGCACAGTACAGCGCTGCATGTAACCTTTTGCCCCTTGCACTCTTCCGCTGAACAAATCTAACGTAATTATTAGTGACCAAGCAATGTAATTGTCGCTGAAAAATGCAAAAAACAAGCGACAAAAGAGAATAGCGATAACTCTTTGTCCCCATCTGCAGAGGATAAAGACATTGTTGCGTTCCATTTTATTTGCAACAAACATGGAGAGGTAATTGTTGTGAACTTTTCAAACTGCGATAACTTGTATATTTCAGAAGTAAAACGCAAATCATGTCAACAGATGGTTAAGTTTATGTCTAATCTATGATAACTGATACTTATTTAACTAAAAACATCATCAAAAAACGACTACCTTGCGAAATGCGCGGCAGGCGATCGTTATCCTATTCTGTTGCAGTTTGCGACAATCGCTTATTGCAAGTTGAGTTTGTCCCACCATTTACGAGAGAGGATAATGTTGTTGTCATTGACAATGTTGTTATTTTACATTCCTTGTTAGTGACTCTATAGTCGAGTCGCATAGTCTTCGGGGAAATGAAAGAGACAACTAGTTAAACGGAATACTGCAGTACGAGACCTGTAAAAATCGAATACGTTGGTTCGAACGGTGATGAACTGAACTAGTGTTTGATTCATTCTAAATAAGCTCATTTCGTGCAGCACATATGATGATAGGTGAAATTTTAAGAGTCAATATTCGATTACGATTTTTTGTGTTGCCGCCATTACACGTTTAGGCCTCAGGTACCCCTGTCATGTCCAAAAGGTACCCCAGGGGTACATGTACCCCAGGTTGAGAACCGCTCCTATACGGGAAAGTGGGTAGACTTGATCCCCGGGAAGACTTGATCACCCCCTGTTTTATCGAGAACTAAAGTAGTTTTGTTCTACCGTATTTTTTAGTATAGATCCTCTAGACAAATGACCTTTATGTGGTGCAGTGGCGTAGCCAGAAAATTTGTTTGGGGGGGGGGGGCGGTTTCTGAACATTTTTTTTCCTCTAAAAAAAATTTCTTCTAGGGGGGGGGTATGTCCAACACCCCCCCACCCCCCGTGGCAACGCCACTGATGAGGTGAATTTTTTTTTGGATTGACAACCATATTTGTTCTGCAGGGTGGTTTGTATGTTTTGACCTTCCTAAAGATTTTTTTATTGGCCACGCAAAATTTGAATAACTTTTCATAACAATGATCAAATGCTTTCGTTTTTTCACATCACAAAGCCATAAATGTGCTTAATGATATGTACTGATGAAAATGTCAACATTCCATCAAAGTTTTAGGATATTTTGGTTTGAAGTTATTACCTCAATATAGGGACATTTGATCCCCCATTAGTCACCCATACAACAATTTGGCGAAAAATTAAAAAAAAATTTAATCCATTCTTACCCGACTAGAAGAGCATAACTAAAACTTAAAACAATTTTAACATATTGTGATCTTTATAACTTATTTTGATACAATTTTGCTCTTAGAAGCCATTATCTTTCAAATGTTGTAACAGGATTTTAACATAATAAGATTTAAAAAATGCTTAATACCGAATTGCCCAACAGTAGGCAATTAAAATAGATGTAGCAAAGTCTACTGCCATAGATATCACAAACGCTGATATAATTTGAAAAAGTTGTCTAATTTGTAATGTTCTTAGTTTCATGTTCTTGAAAAATATTCTTGTTCAGAAAAAAACTAATATTTCTAAATGTTGATCACAATCTGGAGACCTATCACAACCTGTAACTGCACAGTAAACAATGTATTTTGTATCTGATTCTGTTATAAGTTTCTAACAAAATATGTTATTTTTATGATAAAATTGTAACAAAATTTGATAGTTTTTTGTTTCGAGTAGTGTAATTTTTGATAGAAATTTAGATATTTTAACAACATTTTTTTTTTTTTTTATTGTCTTTATTAATGAGGTTTTCGGCCCTTGGCCGGTTCACCTCATATTTTAACAACATCCTGCACCATATTTCTAACAAATTTTGTTATAAAAATTTGTATAACATAATAACATATTGGGATATAATTATGATATGAGCTTCTAGTCAGGGTAGGTTTCTAATTTTTTGTAGATTTGACAGATTTGATGAAGGGTTGGCAGGAAAAAATATGTATTGCGTAGATATCATAGAAAAGGGATCAAGTCTCCCCAAATTTTAAAATTGTATGTACTGTCGAATTCAATAACAAAAATCGTTCATGTATACGCACAGAAATTCGAAAATTGCGCGTATTTTGAAGGAAAAATATTTTAAAAAATTCAGGGCACCTTTCTAATTTTATCAAAGCAAGTTCTTGAAGAGGGATCAATTTCCCCCGAATATTTTCAAAGTAGATTTTTGACTGCACTCCAAAAAATCGATTGTGTATCAATAACAACAATAATTTAGGGACTGTCATACATCAGTAAAGTTAAATACTATATTTCTTAGAGAGTCTGTGTGGAAATCGCGTATGTTTATTTATTTTTGGCTGTGATACATCGGAAATCAGAAAAGGGGATCAAGTCTACCCAGTCTCCCCTACCACGTAGGCAACTTCAGAATCATTTTCAAAATTTTATTTTGAATCCTCTGGAGTGGCTTCTTTCTGGTATTGCAGTAATTAGTCCATATAGGCACAGCATACAACATGGCAGGTTTAAAAATTTGTTTGTAAATCAAAAGTTTGTTCTTAAGACAAAGTTTTGATTTTCTGTTTATAAGTGGATATATACACTTAATATATTTGTTACATTTGGCTTGAATGCCTTCAATGTGAGATTTAAAAGTTAATTTTCGATCTAGCAGAAGTCCTAAATATTTGGCTTCGCTAGACCAATTAATTGGAACCCCATTCATAGTGACAATATGTCTGCTAGAAGGTTTCAAATAAGAAGCTCTCGGCTTATGTGGGAAAATAATAAGCTGAGTTTTGGAAGCATTCGGGGAAATTTTCCATTTTTGCAAGTAAGTGGAGAAAATATCCAAACTTTTTTGCAATCTACTACAAATGACACGAAGGGTTCGCCCTTTGGCTGAAAGGGCCATGTCATCTGCAAACAAAGATTTTTGACACCCTGGTGGTAAATCAGGTAAGTCAGAAGTAAAAATGTTATACAATATGGGCTCCAGTATGCTGCCTTGGGGACACCAGCTCTTACAGGTAATCTATCAGATTTAGAATTCTGAGAGTTTACCTGCAGTGAGCGATCTGATAAATAATTTTGGATCAGTTTAATAATGTACAGAGGATAATTAAAATACATCAATTTTACAATCAAACCTTCATGCCAAACACTGTCAAATGCTCTCTCTATATCAAGAAGATCAACTCCAGTCGAATATCCTTCAGATTCGTTGAATCGAATTAAATTCGTAACTCTTAATAACTGATGAGTGGCTGGATGCCCATGGCGAAAACCAAATTGCTCATCAGAAAAAATAGAATTGTCATTCGGAGACGAGCCAGCCTCGGGCTGAAAGTCTCCTTAATAAATACACAAAAAAAAAGAATTATCATTAATATGAACCAACATTCTATTTAAAATAATCTTTTCAAACAGTTTGCTTATTGAAGAAAGCAAACAAATTGGGCGATAACTAGAAGCCTCAGCTGGAGTTTTGTCCGGCTTCAAAATTGGAACAACTTTGGCGTTTTTCCATTTATATGGGAAGTATGCTAATTGAAAACATTTGTTAATTAAATTAACCAAAAAGAATAAAAAGCTCTCAGGAAGTTTTTTGATAAGTATGTAGAAAATACCATCATCACCCGGGGCTTTCATATTTTTAAATTTTCTAGCAATAGATCTCACTTCATCCAAATCAGTTCCCAACGAAGGGTCAAAAACATTATCTTGGTTGAGAATGTCTTCGAAGCTCCGTGTAACCTGATCCTCAATTGGACTAGTGAGACCTAGACTGAAATTATGGGCACTCTCGAACTGCTGAGCAAGTTTTTGAGCCTTTTCGCCATTTGTTAATAAAATTTTATTTCCCTCTTTAAGCGCTGGAATTGGCTCTTGAGGTTTTTAAAAATTTTCGTTAATTTCCAAAATGGTTTCGAACTGGGATCCAACTTCGAGACATTATTCTCAAAGTTGGTATTTCTCAGAATAGCGAAACGTTTTTTAATTTCATTTTGCAAATCTCACCAAGTAACTTTCAACGCGGGATCAAGAGTTTTTTGGTATTGCCTTCGCCTCACATTTTTAAGACGGATCAGTAGCTGATCGTCAATAATAATGGAGGTGAATTTAATTTCACATTTGGGAATTGCAATGCCTCTGCAATGCCAAATAAATTTGTCAGAGATACGAACGCATTGTCAATATCACTTTTGGTATCGAGAGGAATATCAGCATCAAAATTCCTATCGATATACGTTTTATATAAATCCCAATCAGCTCTATGATAATTAAAAGTAGAGCTGATTGGATTGTTAATGGCTTCTTGTGAGATTTCAAACGTCACAGGGAGGTGATCAGAGTCAAAGTCAGCATGAGTTACCAATTGGCCACACAGCTGACTTGAATCCGTTAAAACTAAATCAATTGTAGAAGGATTTCGACTGGAAGAAAAACAAGTTGGTCCATTGGGATATTGAATAGTATAATATCCCGCAGAACAATCTTCAAATAAAATGTTACCATTGGAATTGCTTTGAGCATTATTCCATGAACGGTGTTTGGCATTGAAGTCACCAATTATGAAAAATTTGGATTTGTTGCGAGTTAAGATCAACAAATTCCTCTGCTGCTCATTGCATTGGAAAGGCAAGTAGGGAACAATAAAAGAGAATTGTCCAGAATTTGTTTCAACAGTAACTCTCAAGGTTTCAAAAACTTTGGTTTCGAACGAAAATATAATTTATGTTTGGTACGTCTATTAATGAAAATGGCGACCCGCCCACAGGCGCTGTTAAGACGATCATTTCGGCAAATAAAATAATTTGGATCTCTTTTGATGAAAAGACCAGGTTTTAAATTTGTTTCAGCTATAATGGCAATGTGCGTATTATGAACTAATAGGAAGTTGGATAATTCATCTACCTTACTCTTTAAAGAGCGGGCATTCCAATTTAAAATTTTCAAAAAGTTATTTGGATACATTATCCACGAAGTCCAATAACATTTTTTTGAGTAAAGTTAATACCAACCTGAACAGCTTCAGTTTTGGTATTTACTTCGAATATTGCATCCATCATTGCATCAATTGTTCATTTAGAAAAAATGAAATGAAATTTTGCCTGCCTGTAGCGATGCTTGCATAAAGGGCGTTTTGGAAAATTAGAATTCGACGAACTGCTCGTTACCCGGTGATAGGTAGGAGCAAAATTTGTTCGTGGATTGTGGTGTGTATGAATTACTCGACCGGCAAATGATTGTGGATTTTGAGCGTTTGAGATATGTTTACCCGGTGAATCTGGGATCCTATTGGAATTTCCCGTCATCAATTTAGCACGAGAAGTCAACAATTTTTTGCGTGAAGGGCATTCCCAGAAATTGGATTTATGATTGCCCCGAAATTGGCAAATTTAAATTTATTTGAAATCTTCTCTCACAGGACAGGCGTCCGTCATTGGCGTGAGCTTCCACCACAAATCATGCATTTAGCAGCCATGTGGCAATGTTTAGTTCCGTGACCCCACTTTTGGCACTTACGGCACTGAGTGGGGTTTTGGATAGTGGCGGAATCTTTTACTTTTTCGCATGATTCAAATCACCTGGGCTAGAGGTAAATTCGATTTGCTCAATTTCGTCATTAATCAAATCGAGCTGATTTCTCAGTTCGATAGAAGAAGAATTATTTTCAATAATAGAGTTAGAAGGAATATCTGAAGTCTCCAGCTTCCTTCTATTTTTTCCGCGTTTTGGCAGGGCGGTCTTGAAACCTTGTTTCATAGAAGGAAGTGGAGAATTCAGAGACTCACCCTTCATTTTGTTTTTATTAATGCTCATTGCTGAGCGTGGAGACGTGTCCTTCTAAGAGTTTTTTTTAGAACGGTGTCCTTGCAGGATTACCACCGCTTGTCGGAATTTTACTTCCGCAAACAGGTCCAACGTTAGACGAAAGCACGGGTCCTTGCAAAGATCGTAACGGGATCAGTGAGTACAAATAGCGTTGAGAAGCACTGTTGAAATTAAAATAGCTTCGAATAGTATTAAAAACTTCCTTTAGCAAAGAGAAAATAGAACCGCACAGCACAAAAGCACAATGCGGTCTGAACTAGTCGGACTTAATTCTCTGAGACAGAGACACATAAATATAAATACGCTTTTACTGAGAGCGCACGATGACTTTCCTTTGTCAATCCTTATCGTATAAGCAAGAATATTCAGCTTACATTGGGATCCAAGTACTAGAATTTTATTTCATGCAGTGATCTGTAAAACTGCATTCCAGGCATAGAGCACCAGTGGACTAACCTCGTCAACTATTCAATATTTGGTTAGGTTACGGAGTTTGGTCTACACTGTGGGTGCTCCAGATCTTAAAAATAGAAGTTTTGTTAGCCATGTTAGATTAAGTATAGATACATATTGAAGATGCTCTCAGATTCTCTACAATGGACAATTGCGAGAAAGGCAACTGAAAGACAACAAACTAACAGTTCCAATTACTAATTTGGAACTACAACAAACGCTTAAGCAAGCAACAAAAAAGAAAAGTCCTGGTCCAGACGGCTTTACCTATGAATTCTATTCAATATTCTTCGATGAGCTACAGCATGATTTAATTAAATTATTCAACTGCTTCTTATTGGGAACTAAACCTGATTCAACATTTACTGAAGAAATTATAACCCTAATTCAAAAAAATCTCATTGTATAAGTGATAAACGACCAGTTAGCATGTTGAACACCGATTACAAACTTTTTACAAAAAAAATGTATAACCGTATGCAGCCTTTGCATGGATCAATCATCGGACCTGGTCAAACAGCCGGTATGCCAAATAAATCATGCACTATGAACCTGAAGAACATCAGAAACATCATCGTTAAATCGTCGAGCTCAACACGGTTTAGAGGATCTGTTGTTAGCTTGGATCTCGAAAAAACTTTTGACAACGTAAACCATGATTTTCTTTGGATGATAATGGAAAAATTTGGCTTTCCATCACAATTTATTGGGTGCATTAAAAACCTTTACGAAAAAGCCTTTTCAAAAGTTTTGTTCAATGGACATTTAACGAATAAAATATTGATTCGTTCCTCGGTGCGACAGGAATGTCCTCTGAGCATGGCATTATTTGTAGTATACATAGAACCATTGCTGAGGAGAATTAGTAGCTCCATAAGAGGCTGTTTCATAAGCAATAGCTTTTACAAAGTTATTTCTTATGCAGACGATCTTACTATCTTCATCCGAAATGATGAAGAATTTGATGCAATTTTAGAAATAATCAATAATTTTAGCCTGCACGCTAAAATTAAATTGAATGTCAAGAAACGTTTTTCATGAGATTAAATAACTGTCGTACTGGATCTCACTTTTTAACGGAAGTTAATTCGTTAAAGATTCTTGGCTTGGAAATTTTCCAAAACTTTAGCGAAACAGTTGATCAAAATTATTCAAAATTGATACAATCTGTCAAATTCTTGATACAACTTCATCAAAAACGCAACCTAAACATATTTCAAAAATCATGGATACTGAATGATCTAATTTTATCCAAGCTTTGGTACTTATCGCAAGTGTTTTCACCAAACAACAGCCATTTAGCTGACATTAAAACTGCCGCTACTCGCATATCAGTCCCATTTCGGTTTTCGTCACTTTCGAACTAACTCCGTGAATAGTATTCAACTTTATCATACTTTCTCATAACATGATAAAAAATTAGTCTTTGTTCGGGAGAAATGTGAAAAAATACCAAACCAACCTTGTCCCATATTGAATGTACCCGCATACCAGTCCCATTGGAAATTTACGTGAGCTGATTTGTCAAAATTCAATTATTTTTTCATTGATCTGAATCGTTTTACATTAACTCATTGAATGAGGAATGACTCTACAAAATTTGAACCAAATCGCGAAATGTTTGAATTTATTAGATTGTTTAAAAGTTTTACATGGAAAATGCGTTTTGAAACTTCATCGGCTATTATCTCAGTATGCGAAAAACCAATATGGGACTGATATGAAAGTACCGGCAGAAAACTGCTTGCCGAAATTTTTTGTTCAAGGGAATTGGCATATTTAGAGTTAGCTTAAATCAACTGTATCTAGATATTGATATAGGAGGTCTAGGAGTGATAGATGTAGAGAGTAAAGCAAAATCGTTATTTATTAATCAACTTCTAAATTTTGATCGAGATGTCGGAAAAGATTATTTCATGATCTCACAAGAATATAGTCAGTCGGTTACAAGAAATGCAAGGGAATGGATTCATGTGGCACAAGAAGTAGAAACTCAAATCTCTGTAACAAGTTGTAAAGCGCTTTACAGCTTTTTCATAAGTGAACAAAACATTATACAGCGGATAACTGTGAAGTTCCCAAATAAACCATGGGATATTTACTGGCAAAATTTGAACAAAAATTTTATTAGTTCTGATGTTGGGCATTTTTTATTCTTAGCACTAAATGATATTATTCCTACTAAAGAAAAGCTATTCAAAAAAAAATTGGTGGAACCATCAACAATAATTGTGTAAGTTGCGGAAAATTAGACACCATCGAGGTACACAATATGTGGAAATAGCAAAAATGTTTGCGATTGGATATTGCACAACATAAAAAACAAGCTAAAGATATCAGTGAATGATCCAATCGATATTCTTGGGAGAGAAATACGAAATAACCAGTATCAAAGCAAAGTATCACTCTGGCTTACAACTTAGGGTATTATGAATAATTTGAAAAATTCCAAAAGAAATGTAAATGAATTTAATGAAGTAATTCGCGAAAAAAGATGGAATTACAGAAGATTTTGTGAATGTAGTTTTAGGCTATGGACAAATGTATTATAAATAATTGTTATAATGTTATAACTCAACAAAAAAAAATGGTGCATGGCAAAGTAAAGATAAGACTATGCATTGGATCATTCGACCAACGAAACCTAAAAATTCGATTAAATTGGAAGTATCCAAAACGTGTACATTTGGAGCACTTTTCAGAAAGTTACAATTTTGGGATATTAATCAAATGATGCTATAATAATTTCAAATTACTATTCCATAAATAAGACTTCCATCCATGGTGTCGCATTCACAACGGAAATCTCATTAACGAAATATTTTTATAATCCGTACAAGATCCACAGATCTTGTTCCATTTAATGTTCTTTTATAAGGATCACCAGAGAACTCTTTTATGCATGACTGGTGTTTATTTATCTATTATCTATCTATTTCTATTTCTATTTCTATTTCTATTTCTTTTCTATCTTCTATCTTCTATCTATCTATCTATATCTATCTATATATATATATATAAAACTCAATGTTTGTATGTTTGTATGTATGTTCCAGCATAACTTCTGAACCCATTGATCGATTTCAACCAAATTTGGAACACACATTCTTTATCTTAAGGAGACGACGATAGGGGGGTTAAGGATGCTATTTGGGAAAAGGGGGAGGGTGGTGAGGGAGGGGTTATTGCCAAGTTATTGATCAACTCAGTGTATCTTTTGAACCCCTTGGCTGATTTCTACCAAATTTGGAACACACATTTTTTATCTTTAGGAGATGACGATAGGGGGCTTAGAAATGCTCTTTGAAAAGGGGAGGGTGTGGGGAGGGGTATTGCTAAGCTATTGATCAACTCAGTGTACCTTTTGAACCCCTTGGCCGATTTCTACCAAATTTGGAACACACATTTTTTATCTTTAGGAGATGACGATAGAGGGGTTAGGGGTGCTTTATGGAAAAGGGGGGGGGGTGGGGGGGGAGGGGTATCTCTAAGTTATTGATCAAATCAGTGTACTATTTGAACCCCTTGGCCGATTTCTACCAAATTTGTAACACACATTCTTTATCTTTAGGAGATGACGATAGGGGGGTTAGGGATGCTTTTTTGGAAAAAGGGGGAGGGTGTGGTCGCTAAGTTATTGATCAACTCAGTGTACCTTTTGAACCTCCTGGCCGATTTCTACCAAATTTGTATCAAATATTGTATGTCCTAAGGAAACAACTTTAGTGCATAAGGGTGGTCATTTTAAAAGGGGGATGGTGTGAGAAAGGGGTATTGTTTATTTAGCGATCAATTCAGCATAACTTTTGAACCCATTTACCGTTGTCCACCAAATCTGGAACCCATATTTTCTGTTTAATGAAGACTATATCAGACTGAATAGGAGTGTCATAGCTGAGTGAGAGAGAGGGTATATTTATTAAACGAGCAGTTTAGTATACCTTTTTACCGCATGGGTTAATTCAAACCAAATTTGTAAACACGTATTCTCTGCCCAAAACTATTATAGAGAGGCTGGGAGAAACTTTTGGAATGCGGGAGGTTATTGGGGTTGGATATTGTTTGGAAAACACCTTAATTTAAGAGCCAGTTCGCGAGAAGCGCGACCCCCTTCCCAAGGGAGGTTGCAACGATGTTCTCCGATTTGGATGAAATTTTCAGGGTTTGTTCATATATGTAAGAGAAAGCATTTTGCAAATTTTGAGATTTTTCCATTGAGGGAAGTGGGGTAAAACGGCCCTTCAAAAATTATTGTTCAAAAATCGCCAAAACCAAGAAAATGCAATAACTTTGGCAATGAGTGACCGATTTTGTTTAAATTTTGCACGTTATTTCCACTCAATTAGCACTTTATACCAAGTGGTTAATAGGGTTATAAAGTTGTTTACTTTAGAAGAAAATTGACTTTTTCGATAAAAAATGGTCGTTTTTCCAAAGGGAATATTTTTCACCAACAGATCTAGGATAAAAAACTAAACCCGTAAGGCAATTAAGGAACTAAAGAGCTTTTCAGAAGCGCCAACTCAAGAATTTCTTAGAAAATCGCAATTTTCTGCAACACTGTTTATTCTTAAGAAAGTTCGACCCTACTTATGTTGATGTTTTCCGGTCTGGTGAAAACTGTCCAAACTTTTTTGTCTCAGTTGAAATTAAAAATCAGAATTTTCTATTAGGGAGTGTAGGGTAAAATAGTCCTTTAAAAATAAATGTCAAAAAATACATCATTTTTATGTGAGTTGTAGCAGAAAATACATAAGTTTAAAAACTGTTTCTTCTTCCTTTCAATTCATCTATATTTTTCGTCTCAATAGATACGTATATCCTTCGCTGATCTATATTCGATAGCAAACTATTTGCAGAACAATTTTCAACAGAAGTAAAATAGGACCAAAATAAGTGCCTTAAACATTAGCACGTCTTTTGCAAACTGAAACAAAAATGAACGAATTCGGCGAACGTGCTTGTTGATATTTTTTTGAATAAGCTACAATTAATGTGGGTACCGGTAGTGATGTTGCTTTTACATCTATGCGAACAAAAAACAATTATTCTTAACGATAAATGAGCAATTTCGGTAAATTGGGTAAAATAGCCTTGTAAAAATAAAATGTCAAAAATTCATAAATTTTTATATGTGAGCTCAAGCAGAATATATATCAAACTTATTGAAACTTATTTCAGTGCGCCGACTTAAGAATAATCAATCAAATTATGAACTTCTGCATATTGCACTTTTTGTTTACAAGCCAGTTTGTTAGAATCGCAACTCCATTTTATCGATGTTTCAGCATCTGGCTGAAACTCACAAGGTTTATTTCTATATGTAGATGAAACTATTTGGCAAAATATCGAGATGGGGAAAGAGGGTAAAATAGATCTCCAAATATAAATAATGCTACGAAACAAGATAATCGTAACCACACTTCTTAGATTTGATTATTCCAACCCAACTGGCAACTAATCTAGTGATTTTGCTAGTTAGCTTCGAAATTCTTCCAAGCTTAGTGTATTTATGGTTTTCTATCTGTCAACAATTAAGTCCTTCACAATACTGTTCGGAGGATGGCTTTCTCAGTCTGAAGTATCAAAACGATGGTTTAGTTACTTGCCCGACGTTTCGGCCGATGGGTTGTGGCCTTTTTCAAGGGTCGTATAGTCTATCGTCTATCGTAAATTATTGTTAACCACGTTCGATCAGTGGTAGATAGGGTGCACCCAATTATTGTTCCACCAAAATATATTCCCACCAGTTCCTCCATGATGACGTCCTTATTGCAAGAACGATGCATGGTTCAACAACGACGTAAAGCAAAATCCAATGCTTTAGCTAGTTTCCATCCATTCGGAAGAACATTTGTTTTGGTACGTTGTTTGTGACATTGGTACTTCAACACGGTAGTCTATTCCTCGGTGAAAAAAGCAATAGATAGATTTCTCGAAAAGTATTGCAAGCTGTTACTACCCAAGTACTACTTCTTAGCAAACCACACCTTATGGTTGGTTGGAAATATTTTCATATAAGGTTAGCAAAGATTCCAAGAGAAAAAGGCTGATATTTAAGGCATCCTTTTTACAATCAACTACACAGTTTTGTTGAGGTACTCAAGCACTTTCAGGTGGTGTTAATTAAGCCGAGAATAAAATAGTTTTGTTTGGTAATCCTTTAAATAATTGATTAAGCGATCTACAATTTACATACTTTATCTATGAGTGTAGAAACGTGTATCCTAAAAATTAAAGTATTTTCAAGAGGGGTGTGTTGGCAAATCGTCAGACAATTGATACTCTAACCTATTCAATAGTATACACATTATCTTGTTTCGCTCTCCTTGTAAAAAAACCGGTCGTTGTAGAGAAAAAGGTTTCTCCCGTATTGTGCAAAATGAATGAAACTTTGTTAAACTTTGGAGTGTTTTTTACACAGTTGTGTAAACATAGAATCGAGGGTATTCCATTACCTATGAGATAAAATTGTCCAACTCATGAAAATATATACACCCGATTAGAATTGGTATAGTCCATTCAGTCAAACATTTTGTTTAGATTGTATCTCTGTAATATTAGCTAGCAGTTTGAAAGATAGTAATTCAAAATATATGAATGGTACACGGTTTGACGTTTTGCACAATAAACTTGCAGAATTTGGTTTAAATTGATAATGATGGAGGATGAAAGAGAGTTATGAATATCACACAATCGTTACAAGCTACAAAACAAGCCTATGGTAACCTGATGCAAGTAGGTACAAAAGAAAAATATAATCTGAGAAGCAGCTCCACCAAAAAGCTATGTTTAAACGTTACGAAATTGTTCATTTGCCGTTAAGAATAATTGTTTTTTTTCGCATGGCTGTAAAAGCAACATCAGTACCGGTACCCACCCATTCAAAGAAAATATCAACAAGCACTTTCGTCGAATCCGTTCATTTTTGTTTCAGTTTGCGAACGACGTGCAAATGTTTAAGGCACTTATTTTGGTCCTATTTTACTTCTGTTCAAAATTGTTCTGCTAATAGTTTGCTATCTAATATAGACCAGCGAAGGATATACGTATCTATTGAGACGAAAAATATAGATGAATTGAAAGGAAGAAGAAACAGTTTTTAAACTTATGTATTTTCTGCTAGGACTCACATAAAAATGATGTATTTTTGACATTTATTTTAAAGGACTGTTTTACCCTACACTCCCTAATGGAAAATTCTGATTTTTAATTTCAACTTAAACAAAAAGTTTGGACAGTTTTCCCCAGATCGGAAAAACATCAACTTAAGTAGGGTCAAAATTTGTACGAACTTTCTTTTGAATAAACAGTGTTGCAGAAATTCTTGAGTTGGCGCTTCTACATTATATATGAGATGAAAGCTCTTTAGTTCCTTAATTGCCTTACGGGTTTAGTTTATTATCCTAGATCTGTTGGTGAAAAATATTCCCTTTGGAAAAACGACAATTTTTTATCGAAAAAGTCATTTTTCTCCTAAAGTAAACAACTTTATAACCCCATTAACCACTTGGTATAAAGTACTAATTGAGTAGAAAATGTGTACAAAATTGAAACAACATCGGTCAGTCACCGCCAAAGTTATTGCATTTCGATTTTGGCGATTTTTTAACAATAATTTTTGAAGGACCGTTTTACCCCACTTCCCTTCAATGAAAAAATCTGAAAATTTGCTAATTGTCTTCTCTTACCTATATGAACAAACCCTGAAAATGTCATCCAAATCGGAGAATATCAATACAAGAGAGGGTCGCGCTTCTCGCGAACTGGCTCTTAAAATCCCTCCTATTTAGTTCATTCGAGGTTCTTTCACATTGTACAATGATCCAAAAACAAATTTCCCGAATTTCTCAAAATAGCAAATCCTCGAACATAACATTTTCCCGGTAATAACATTTCCCCAAAATGACTTCAACGAAAATGATATTTCCCAAAAATGATTCTTACTGATACATTATATTCCAGAATATGGCATTTCCCTGAAAATGACATATCCCTGAATGAAGCAGGCCATTAACATAACACTATTTGGCTTAAGGTCATTTGACATGAAGGGCATTTGGAATAATTATGAACAGCATCAGAAAAATCTTTCATAGAAAGCATTTGCATTTGCTGGGTATATAGCAATGATAATTGTTACCCTTCATCAGAATCATGGCTTGCCCAGAGAAAAGCAATGATTAATGTGTTTCCTTCTAAATGGTGGATGTGATTGCTTCTTTAAAAGTAGGCATTTGCCCGGAATAAGGCAATGGTGATTGTGATCCCTTCTTTAAAAATGGGTGTTTGCCCGGGATAAAGCATCGGTGAATATTTTTCCTTCTTTAGCAATTGACGTTTGCCCGGAATAAGCCTATTCGTTGGCCCCTTTTTCAAGATCAGTCAATGTTTCCAAAAGCCTTCTTTTAATCAAATGATGAAGTATCAATAAGTTAACACAATTACTCTGTTGACCAATTGGTTTTATCTTTTTCTGATTGTGAAAAAAAACTGAAAACCAAACTGGCAATTCCGAGCAAGGCCGGGTACATAAAGCTAGTAATGTTATATTATTTGGATAAAAAACTATCATAGATTTAGAAATCACTTTGTATCAGAAAACATTTCTCTTGCAGCCCAATTCAGATCGATTCGGTTACTTCTCGATTCTCTTTGGTTTTTACAGAGAAATCTCTCACCTATTCATAAAGCCGCTTCCTAACATAAGCACTGAGCAACAATGAAAACCCATGTCTTTCTGGAATTTGATTTTGTTTGATGACTCATAAAAAACACTTTAGGATTCCAAATTTTTGTTCATTGGTACTTAAGTATTTCAAAACATTTTCGAATGTTATTCTCAGGATTCCCATACATTTTGAAAATGCTTGAATTCTTATATTGATTATGTATGACGAAATTTTCTGGAATTTTTATCACATCTAAAGAGTTTCAAAAAATTTCAAGCTGAATTCGAAAACTTTATGCATTAAGTAATCATGGAAATGCTTGAAAATTTTCAGAAATACACTCATTTTGAATTTCATTTGTAGATAATGCAAAAAGGATTCTTGAACCTTAGATTACACACTTATGTACATTTAGTACTACATATTATAAAGAAGTCAAGTTGACATAGTCACAGCGTTTTGAAGCAATCACAGCATCCTTGGAAATCAGTTGTATTTTTCGCGAATTTTGTAATGTTAGTTCAAGGACGAATGAGGAATAAACTTACTCAAGAAATTCATATTGCAACCCATACGCGCAGTGTTTTAAATCGCCTTAGAAAAATACATCCCACCAGCTGGGGCCATGGCTCCACTAGACCGAGACTCTAGTTACGCCTATGCGTATGTATAAGAAGGGCTCCATTCACTGCAGGATTAAATCGGGTTTTTATTATTAGTTTAAATTTCGTAATCTAAAAATAATTATTATTTTACTTATTCTACTAACCTATTCGTCTCCTCTAATCCTCTCGGATTTTGCGGCATTCCACATAATAATACCCAATGGAAACCACAATTGTAATGCTCTTAAAAACTTCAAATAGTAGAAATTATAGGCCAAATATGCCGATAAACCATCATCATCATCCCAAAAACCCGTGAAAGTGTGCATCAAAAAACCACCTCAGCTGCCACATGCGGTCACGGATCAATCGGAACAGCCGACGTCACCGCAGCAGTAGCGCTTACGAATGCTACCAAAGATCTTCTCCGGGTGTGTGGAAGTCATTATGGGACCGTCGCGTCGTCCCACATTGTGCGTCCAGCCAGAAGTCTAAAATAATGTTATTATCCCAAACAACGCCCCCTTGATGATCGGTCGTCGGTCGATGCGATGGTGGTGTCCTCATAACACACATCCCCCGATTGCCACAGAACGGAAATGGAAAACAATGACGGCCATCTGGGTGGTCTCGCCGGTTTTCGGGGTGATACTTCCGACTGCACTGAGCGATGGCCGTCGAACGGGACCTCAAAAAGTCAGTGAAAGTGCGAACTCGAGATGACAATCAGCCGACAACCGAACGACACACACGACACGCCGAAATAATTGCACTTGGATGAAGGAGAGGAAGTAATTTGATAGGTTTTCCTTTGGGTTTTTTTCAACTTTTGGTGTGGCCCGAATCATTGTGCGGGACCGTTATTTTGTCGGATCTTTCGGTTTCGGCGCGAACTTCCTAATTGAAGGGTGCGAAATGCAGCCACCTTGGTTCGACGCAACGGACGGATGTCAGGAAGCGAACAGAAAGTGTCAAGGTTGTCAAGGTTAATTTTACGGAATAATGGAAACAATTGTCTTGTTGTTCTATTCGTAATTGGCCATTTGAAAGACACTCCAGTTCAATTGAATTTGATGACATTTCACGACATTTGACACAAAGTTGAAAAGTGATGTTTGTTTCTAGTATGGGAGTTATGACTTAGAGTTGCGAGAAATACGATATTCATGTGAAAAAGTTATTAAGCTTTATCTGAACTGTGAAGACGATAATTCAAACTGAAATAATAAAGCAAAACTATATATTCCCATGTACTGTGACAAACAATCAATTTTAAATGTTCACAGCCGTGAACCTAACCATCTTCACAGCAAAGCAGACATTATCGACCAGGCAGTTTGTTTGTTTTCTCCAGATTCTCGCTAATTATCCGATGATCTCCATAACAACTGATGCAATCAGTCGCCTTCGTTCAGTACCTCCTCATATTAGTATAGAGATACTAATTTGCAGTACCTGGCTCCAATGGCCCGATGCCGATTGTACTGTGTCATTGGACCACGAGGGCAGAGGTTGCTCATTTTACAGTCGAGGTAATTCCGAACAAAGCCACGATGGGGCGGATCCCATCTGTCGGAAAATCGTTCGAGCGGCCATTATCGAGTTCTATTGTTTTCCCTCCTCTGCCAACCGTCGTCTACTTGAACCGTCATTTGTCGAGTGTAGTTTCATTTAACGTCGTCGTCGTCGTAGTCGCGAGTAGTTGGCAAGTAATCACGTTCGCGAGCGCTTATTAGCGTCGTCGTCGTCGTCGACTGGGTGGAAGGAAAAGCAATTAGCAGTGAATTCGATTGCGCACATGTTGGGTGAACTGGACTCGCCTTTTCCTACAGGTAATCAACTTTGTAGGTGGGTACGTACTTGACGGATTAGAGTACGGAAAGCTGCCAGTAATGCCGTCGTCGTCAGTCGACTGGGTGGGTAATTTGCTGTGTCACACTGTTGATTTGCTGTGGTGGAAAATTGTCGAGGTCGTGAGCTCGGATGCCTGTGACTGGCCGATTTCCGGAGAATGTTTGTTTTTAGTTTTCTTCACCGTGGTTTCCAGATGTGAATAAGAGGGACGGGGTATAATTTTGGGTTACATACATACGGCTGAGTTGTACCGGGAAGGTATGATTAAAATGCGCAGACATGATAAATCGTTAACTCGCGAGTTGGTACTGGTGTAGCTAACCGTAATTATTTTTTGCCTTATGCAGGTGCAGATGCCGGATATTTTTAATGATATTTTTTCTTGCAATAATGTATAAATCTGGCACACAAATTAACGCCAAAGTTGACAACTTACTACACTGTCTGTATCGAGTGCGAAAACTGTTTGAACATATTTTTCAGGTAAAGTAAAGGACCAATGATTTCAGAATTTATTCTCAATTGATAATAAACGACAATGACCGAGCGGCGTAAACCTCTCTCAATCATAACAAACCAAGAAACCAAGTGTATGGCAAACACATTCAATCCAATCCAAATGCAATCCAAATACAATACAAATCCAATCCAAATCCAATCCAAATCCAATCCAATCCAAATTCAATCCAAATCCAATCCAAATCCAATCCAAATTCAATCCAAATCCAACCCAAATCCAATCCAAATCCAATCAAAATTCAATCCAAATCCAATCTAAATCCAATCCAAATCAAATCCAAATCCAATCCAAATCCAATCCAAATCCAATCCAAATCCAATCCAATCCAAATCCAATCCATTCCAAATCCAATCCAAATCCAATCCAAAACCAAACCAAACTCAATCCAAACCAATCCAAACCAATCCAAACCATTCCAAACCATTCCAAACCAACCAACCAATCCAAACCAACCAAACCAATCCAAATCCAATCCAAACCAATCCAAACCAATCCAAAACCAATCCAAACCAATCCAAACCAATCCAAACCAATCCAAACCAACCAAACCAATCCAAACCAATCCAAACCAATCCAAACCAATCCAAACCAATCCAAACCAATCCAAACCAATCCAAACCAATCCAAACCAATCCAAACCAATCCAAACCAATCCAACCAATCCAAACCAATCCAAACCAATCCAAACCAATCCAAACCAACCAAACCAACCAAACCAACCAAACCAATCCAAACCAATCCAAACCAATCCAAACCAATCCAAACCAATCCAAATCCAATCCAAACCAATCCAAACCAATCCAAACCAATCCAAACCAACCAAACCAACCAAACCAATCCAAACCAATCCAAACCAACCAAACCAACCAAACCAATCCAAACCAATCCAAACCAATCCAAACCAATCCAAACCAATCCAAACCAATCCAATCCAAACCAATCCAAACCAATCCAAACCAATCCAAACCAACCAAACCAATCCAAACCAATCCAAACCAATCCAAACCAATCCAAACCAATCCAAACCAATCCAAACCAACCAAACCAACCAATCCAAACCAACCAAACCAACCAAACCAACCAAACCAATCCAAACCCATCCAAACCAATCCAAACCATTCCAAACCAATCCAAATCTAATCCAAACCAATCCAAACCAATCCAAATCTAATCCAAACCAATCCAAACCAATCCAAACCAATCCAAACCAATCCAAACCAATCCAAACCAATCCAAACCAATCCAAACCAATCCAAACCAATCCAAACCAATCCAAAACCAACCAAACCAATCCAAACCAATCCAAACCAATCCAAACCAATCCAAACCAATCCAAACCAATCCAAACCAATCCAAACCAATCCAAACCAATCCAAACCAATCCAAACCAATCCAAACCAACCAAACCAATCCAAACCAATCCAAATCCAATCCAAACCAACCCAAACCAATCCAAACCAACCAAACCAATCCAAACCAATCCACAACCAATCCAAACCAATCCAAACCAACCAAACCAACCAAACCAATCCAAACCAATCCAAACCAATCCAAACCAACCAAACCAACCCAAACCAACCAAATCCAATCCAAACCAACCAAACCAATCCAAACCAATCCAAACCAATCCAAACCAATCCAAACCAATCCAAACCAACCAAACCAATCCAAACCAATCCAAACCAATCCAAACCAATCCAAACCAATCCAAACCAACCAAACCAATCCAAACCAACCAAACCAATCCAAACCAACCAAACCAATCCAAACCAATCCAAACCAATCCAAACCAATCCAAACCAATCCAAACCACCCAAACCAATCCAAACCAACCAAACCAATCCAAACCAATCCAAACCAATCCAAACCAATCCAAACCAATCCAAACCAATCCAAACCAATCCAAACCAATCCAAACCAACCAAACCAATCCAAACCAATCCAAACCAACCAAACCAACCAAACCAATCCAAACCAATCCAAACCAACCAAACCAACCAAACCAATCCAAACCAATCCAAACCAACCAAACCAATCCAAACCAATCCAAACCAACCAAACCAATCCAAACCAACCAAACCAATCCAAACCAATCCAAACCAATCCAAACCAATCCAAACCAATCCAAACCAATCCAAACCAATCCAAACCAACCAAACCAATCCAAACCAATCCAACCAAACCAACCAAACCAATCCAAACCAATCCAAACCAACCAAACCAATCCAAACCAATCCAAACCAATCCAAACCAATCCAAACCAATCCAAACCAATCCAAACCAATCCAAACCAATCCAAACCAACCAAACCAATCCAAACCAACCAAACCAACCAAACCAACCAAACCAATCCAAACCAACCCAAACCAATCCAAACCAATCCAAACCAACCAAACCAATCCAAACCAATCCAAACCAACCAAACCAATCCAAACCAATCCAAACCAACCAAACCAATCCAAACCAACCAAACCAATCCAAACCAATCCAAACCAATCCAAACCAACCCAAACCAATCCAAACCAATCCAAACCAATCGATCCCGAACCAATCCAAACCAACCAAACCAATCCAAACCAATCCAAACCAACCCAAACCAACCAAACCAATCAAAACCAATCCAACCAACTAACCCAATCCAAACCAAACCAAACCAACCAAACCAATCCAAACCAATCCAATCCAAACCAATCCAATCCAAACCAATCCATCCAAATACAATCCAAACCAAACCAATCCAAACCAACCAAATCCAATCCAAACCAATCCAACCAATCCAAACCAATCCAAACCAATCCAAACCAATCCAAACCAATCCAAACCAATCCAAACCAACCAAACCAATCCAAACCAATCCAAACCAATCCAAACCAATCCAAACCAACCAAATCCAATCCAAACCAACCCAAACCAATCCAAACCAATCCAAACCAATCCAAACCAATCCAAACCAACCAAACCAATCCAAACCAATCCAAACCAATCCAAACCAATCCAAACCAATCCAAACCAACCAAACCAATCCAAACCAATCCAAACCAATCCAAACCAATCCAAACCAATCCAAACCAATCCAAACCAATCCAAACCAATCCAAACCAATCCAAACCAATCCAAACCAACCAAACCAATCCAAACCAATCCAAACCAATCCAAACCAATCCAAACCAATCCAAACCAACCAAACCAATCCAAACCAACCAAACCAATCCAAACCAATCCAAACCAACCAAACCAATCCAAACCAATCCAAACCAATCCAAACCAACCAAACCAACCAAACCAATCCAAACCAATCCAAACCAACCAAACCAATCCAAACCAATCCAAACCAATCCAAACCAATCCAAACCAATCCAAACCAATCCAAACCAATCCAAACCAATCCAAACCAATCCAAACCAATCCAACCAACCAAACCAATCCAAACCAATCCAAACCAACCAAACCAATCCAAACCAATCCAAACCAATCCAAACCAATCCAAACCAATCCAAACCAATCCAAACCAACCAAACCAATCCAAACCAACCAAACCAACCAAACCAATCCAAACCAATCCAAACCAACCAAACCAACCAAACCAATCCAAACCAATCCAAACCAACCAAACCAATCCAAACCAATCCAAACCAACCAAACCAATCCAAACCAATCCAAACCAATCCAAACCAATCCAAACCAATCCAAACCAATCCAAACCAATCCAAACCAACTGATCCCGAACCAATCCAACCAACCAAACCAATCCAAACCAATCCAAACCAACCCAAACCAATCCAAACCAATCCAAACCAATCCAAACCAACTAATTCCAATCCAAACCAACCAAACCAATCCAAACCAATCCAAACCAACCAAACCAATCCAAACCAATCCAATCCAATCCAAACCAATCCAAACCAATCCAAACCAACCAAACCAATCCAAACCAATGCAAACCAATCCAAACCAATCCAAACCAATCCAAACCAATCGATTCCGAACCAATCCAAACCAATCCAAACCAATCCAAACCAATCCAAACCAACCCAAACCAATCCAAACCAACCAAACCAATCCAAACCAACCAAACCCAATCCAAACCAATCCAAACCAACCAATCCAATCCAACCAAACCAACCATCCAACCAATCCAAACCAAACCAAACCAATCCAAACCAATCCAAACCAACCAAACCAATCCAAACCAATCCAAACCAACCAAACCAATCCAAACCAACCAAACCAATCCAAACCAATCCAAACCAATCCAAACCAACCAAACCAATCCAAACCAACCAAACCAATCCAAACCAATCCAAACCAACCAAACCAACCAAACCAACCAAACCAATCCAAACCAATCCAAACCAATCCAAACCAACCAAACCAATCCAAACCAATCCAAACCAATCCAAACCAACCAAACCAATCCAAACCAATCCAAACCAACCAAACCAATCCAAACCAATCCAAACCAACCAAACCAATCCAAACCAATCCCAAACCAATCCAAACCAATCCAAACCAATCCAAACCAATCCAAACCAATCCAAACCAATCCAAACCAACCAAACCAATCCAAACCAACCAAACCAATCCAAACCAACCAAACCAATCCAAACCAACCAAACCAACCAAACCAATCCAAACCAATCCAAACCAACCAAACCAATCCAAACCAACCAAACCAACCAAACCAATCCAAACCAATCCAAACCAATCCAAACCAATCCAAACCAACCAAACCAATCCAAACCAACCAAACCAATCCAAACCAATCCAAACCAATCCAAACCAACCAAACCAATCCAAACCAATCCAAACCAACCAAACCAATCCAAACCAACCAAACCAATCCAAACCAATCCAAACCAATCCAAACCAATCCAAACCAACCAAACCAATCCAAACCAATCCAAACCAATCCAAACCAACCAAACCAATCCAAACCAACCAAACCAATCCAAACCAATCCAAACCAACCAAACCAATCCAAACCAACCAAACCAATCCAAACCAATCCAAACCAATCCAAACCAATCCAAACCAATCCAAACCAACCAAACCAATCCAAACCAATCCAAACCAATCCAAACCAATCCAAACCAATCCAAACCAATCCAAACCAATCCAAACCAACCAAACCAATCCAAACCAATCCAAACCAACCAAACCAACCAAACCAACCAACCAATCCAAACCAATCCAAACCAACCAAACCAATCCAAACCAATCCAAACCAATCCAAACCAATCCAAACCAACCAAACCAACCAAACCAATCCAAACCAATCCAACCAACCAAACCAATCCAAACCAATCCAAACCAATCCAAACCAATCCAAACCAATCCAAACCAACCAACCAATCCAAACCAATCCAAATCCAACCAACCAAACCAAACCAACCAAACCAATCCAAACCAATCCAAACCAATCCAAACCAATCCAAACCAATCCAAACCAACCAAACCAATCCAACCAAACCAAACCAATCCAAACCAATCCAAACCAATCCAAACCAATCCAAACCAATCCAAACCAACCAAACCAATCCAAACCAATCCAAACCAATCCAAACCAATCCAAACCAACCAAACCAATCCAAACCAATCCAAACCAATCCAAACCAATCCAAACCAATCCAAACCAATCCAAACCAACCAAACCAATCCGAACCAACCAAACCAAACCAATCCAAACCAAACCAATCCAAACCAATCCAAACCAATCCAAACCAATCCAAACCAATCCAAACCAATCCAACCAATCCAAACCAATCCAACCAAACCAATCCAAACCAATCCAAACCAATCCAAACCAACCAAACCAATCCAAACCAATCCAAACCAACCAAACCAATCCAAACCAACCAAACCAATCCAAACCAATCCAAACCAATCCAAACCAATCCAAACCAATCCAAACCAATCCAAACCAATCCAAACCAACCAAACCAATCCAAACCAATCCAAACCAACCAAACCAATCCAAACCAATCCAAACCAATCCAAACCAATCCAAACCAATCCAAACCAATCCAAACCAATCCAAACCAACCAAACCAACCAAACCAACCAAATCCAATCCAAACCAACCGAATCCAATCCAAACCAAACCAACCAAACCAAACCAATCCAAACCAACCAAACCAATCCAAACCAATCCAAACCAACCAAACCAATCCAAACCAACCAAACCAATCCAAACCAATCCAAACCAATCCAAACCAATCCAAACCAATCCAAACCAATCCAAACCAATCCAAACCAACCAAACCAATCCAAACCAATCCAAACCAATCCAAACCAATCCAAACCAACCAACCAATCCAAACCAATCCAAACCAATCCAAACCAATCCAAACCAACCAAACCAATCCAAACCAATCCAAACCAACGCAAACCAATCCGAACCAATCCAAACCAAACCAACCAAACCAAACCAACACCAACCAAACCAATCCAAACCAATCCAAACCAATCCAAACCAATCCAAACCAACCAAACCAATCCAAACCAATCCAAACCAATCCAAACCAATCCAAACCAATCCAAACCAACCAAACCAACCCAAACCAATCCAAACCAATCCAAACCAATCCAAACCAATCCAAACCAATCCAAACCAATCCAAACCAATCCAAACCAATCCAAACCAATCCAAACCAATCCAAACCAATCCAAACCAATCCAAACCAATCCAAACCAACCAAACCAATCCAAACCAATCCAAACCAATCCAAACCAACCAAACCAATCCAAACCAATCCAAACCAATCCAAACCAATCCAAACCAATCCAAACCAATCCAAACCAATCCAAACCAATCCAAACCAATCCAAACCAATCCAAACCAATCCAAACCAATCCAAACCAATCCAAACCAATCCAAACCAATCCAAACCAACGCAAACCAATCCAACCAATCCAAACCAAACCAATCCAAACCAATCCAAACCAAACCAACCAAACCAACCAATCCAAACCAAACCAATCCAAACCAACCAAACCAACCAAACCAATCCAAACCAATCCAAACCAATCCAAACCAATCCAAACCAATCCAACCAATCCAAACCAATCCAAACCAATCCAAACCAATCCAAACCAATCCAAACCAATCCAAACCAATCCAAACCAATCCAAACCAACGCAAACCAATCCGAATCCAATCCGAACCAATCCAAACCAAACCAATCCAAACCAAACCAACCAAACCAATCCAAACCAATCCAAACCAACCAAACCAATCCAAACCAATCCAAACCAATCCAAACCAATCCAAACCAACCAAACCAATCCAAACCAACCAAACCAACCAAACCAATCCAAACCAACCAAACCAATCCAAACCAATCCAAACCAATCCAAACCAATCCAAACCAATCCAAACCAACCAAACCAATCCAAACCAATCCAAACCAACCAAACCAATCCAAACCAATCCAAACCAATCCAAACCAATCCAAACCAATCCAAACCAATCCAAACCAACCAAACCAATCCAAACCAATCCAAACCAATCCAAACCAACCAAACCAATCCAACCAATCCAAATCCAATCCAAATCCAATCCAAATCCAATCCAAATCCAATCCAAATCCAATCCAAATCCAATCCAAATCCAATCCAAATCCAATCCAAATCCAATCCAAATCCAATCCAAATCCAATCCAAAGCCAATCCAAATTCAATCAAGTTCCAAACAATTCAAACCCATATCAAATTTTATTCAAGCATCAAACTTTCAGGCGACTGTGCCGATTGTCTGTCAAGTTGAAGTTCGATTTCTTGATAGTTATGTGACGATGGACAGGTTGATTTATATTCCAGAATGAAGATGTTGACTTCAATCACCTACAGACATTGTCGTGCTGGTGAATTGGGACCGTCAACAAGCTTTATCTACTTGTGGGTGGGCTTTGGCAAGTAACGCAATGCTTGTCAGATGTCATTCAAACTTTCTGTCACGCCATCAAGTGGTTTTAGTTTTACTTGCAATCAAGCAACGAAAGGGTAGTACGTCGTTCGTACGTTATTTATTTAACATTAATTCATGTCCTCAGAGCATCATGGACAGAACAAAGAACAAGAAGTGAGTGTCAGTTTCTGCTTGTGGAAGCCCATTTTGATGATGCTACAAAAAAACCCGCGACTAATAAGGTCCTAATTTTCGACCTACCAGCAGTCCCGAACTCACAAGCAAACGATCTTCCAAAGACTGACAACATTGTTTTTGTTTGACTGTTCGGGATCCATTATATGTGAAGATAAAAATGCATAATTATTGCAAAGGCAACCAACTCGGGAACTCGACTTGAAGCGCGGACGTGTAGATTTTCCACGTGGTCTTTAATCTTCCCGCTGAATTTCAGGGAACTCTGTTTTTTGTTGTCCCATCCATCCAGTGACGATGTTGACGGTCACCACGAAGCACCCAAGTGCTCGCCATCGAAGTGCCCAAGTGCCAGCACGAAATAAGTATAAATAATGCGCGCTAAGCTATTAATTACGAATAATTACATGAAATTAACTCCGTCTCTTTCTGCAGTTTGACCAGACTGTCGTGGCCGTCCGATGCAGTTCATTGCAACAGCAGCAGCAGTTCGGTGCAAGTTGGGGTGCATTTGCGCTTGTTTGTAGGTCTTAGTAATTTTTTGCTACGATGCGATTCGCTCGTTTGTTAGCAACCATCATTTGCTATGGTCGTCCATTTTGAGCCGGGAGAGCTTTTCACGTGGGTTATGCATCCGTGCGCTAATTGAAGAGGGTTGCCGTGTGCGCAATTTCGGAAACGTTATCGCCATTACCGGAATCGCTCACTTACGCCCGGCACGAAAGGGGTTTGCGGCGCTTGCTCAAGCTCGCATTAGTCAGTGGAAGTCGGTTGATCCATTGAAAGCGTTTTCTTGTCACGTTCTGAGTCCTCACGAGATGAGATGTCATGCAGTTGGGTAATGACTTCATTCGTGCATCGATGAGTGTAGTACTCTGACGTGTAATTGATTTATAAATGAGACAGAGTACTCACGCAACCGTATAGTGTACTTACCGTGGTATGTTTGTCAAAAAGTACAATAAAGTGCATGATGAAAAATCTGAAAAGTTTTCAGTCCATGCAAACTGTCCATGCAGTACTGTAGTTTAAAAGCTTATTCCGAAAGACTTATACAGAAGAGATATTACTGCGTTATATTACATGAGAAAATGTTAAAAAATAAGATTTGTAAATAAGTAATTAACTATCACGTTATTGCATACATGTATGTATGTATATGAAAACATTATTGTTTGCTGCTCCAACTTTTCACATATGAATTTTAAACAGAGGTGTTGTCTGCTATACGGAAAACATGTATTTGTAAATGGGATCCATTGGACATATGCACTGGAAACTGGAATGTCAAAATGGTTCTTAAATTTCATACAACTACCCTTGAAGACAAATCCATTTAACCTAAATGAATCCCTTATTCCACATTTCGAACTCCCTACCAAACGGTCATCGTCCTAAGGCTTATCCCAACGTCAATCGTTTTGCTTTCCTTGCTGGCACAAACAATGGGCACAACACCATGAAAAAAACTCAAATCAAAACAAACATTGCCTGTGAACAGCAACAAGACCTCTGCTGCATCCCCCGTAGACAGTCCGGCCTCGAAGATTCGTCACACCTTTGGATTATCGCAGCTCGATGAATCTCAATGTGTCTCGTTCAACCTCATAAATCTAATCCCCGGAGAGCGAGGAAACAAAATCGGGATAACCAGCTAGGGAAAACGGAGGAAGAAAAATTGTCGCCGCCGACGATATCCCTTGGCGAGGGGTGCACTCTCTTTTCCAGGATACCGATTTCACACCTGTATGTGGTCTCCGTTGCATTTTTGCGTTGAGCCGAAAAGCCTTTTAGGGAAACAATGAAAAAGTCATTTTTCGTTGTCGAGAAGAGTGTGGCAGGAAAAAGAAATGGAAAAATATTTACATCTATTTACATTCTTTAGACGGGATTAGGTTTTAGCCTGCGGATACGAATCGAATGAGTTTAGGGAGAAAGTGCCAGGCCAGGACTCGGACCGAGCAAACCAATGGACCATTAGTGTCGAGGCAAACCGAAAATTAGCCTCCACATGGTGCCCGCCGGGACTCGTAGTGTTTCGAGTTCGGCATGTTTTTTTTTCTCTCACAAGACATCAATTCCCTGGACAATTTCCTTGCTTTGATCTGCAACCCACTCACTTCAGTCTCATGCCTCGACGAAAAGTGGCCTCCACTGAGTCTGGTTAAGGCTGGTTTCTACCGATCAGGTAAATCCAAGATAGAGAAAACTATTCAACCCATCCTGCTGTCGCATCCGCACCTTGTAGAGGATTCAACCGACTGATTGTTATCGGGTTGACAGAGGCCCTCATGGGAGACGGCAATCTCCGAACGTGTGTATTGCAATGACATGTGTTTAGTTTCCACGGTGGCAGCGACAAGTTGATTAATTGTGAACTTTTATTGGAGGTCCCCGATTCCCATCGGTTGGCCAGCCTATCGAGGCGGGATGATGGCATTGTGTCTATCAATGCCTTTTTATGGATTTCTTCGATATTCAAACGTGTAGTTACTGATGGTGGTCTTCTGAGTCGTTTATAAATCGATTGAGATTTGTTTCGATTTCCAATAATTTGAGGTTGGTTTCAGGTTTTTGGAGAATTGTACATCCAATACTATTGACACAACATTGATCAGTGGAGCGTCATAAAAATAATCGATGGATGTTTCCCATATTGCATTAGCAAAGTGGTTGGTGCCCCACTGAGTAAGAAGGAGCAGTCAGGCACCAGTTCAAAAAGGTGCCAACTTCTTCTAGTTCTTCAAGAAAAATGCCATCAGGGTTTCTTAGCTCGCAAAACGATAATTAGTTATCGGTAAAATGTTGTACAGGGTCATCTACGAGAATTGTATAAGAAAGTTAGGGTGAACGATACATTTTCATATATTTTTCTCGTACATAAATCAAAAACGGATGTTCCGAGATCCACAGAATTATAAATTGCTCGAACAAACTAAAAGTGACCTTGATAAAATATGCTTCTTTCTCTACGCACAAGTTAAAAAAAAACAAACTTGTAAATGGGACATTTGATTATTCATTTAATTTGTTTTGCTTACATCTAAACAGATCACACCAATAACACGGTTCAAGGCCGCATATCTCCATCCTCAAATGCGCTTTACGCTCGCCAAGTTATTCTGTACCTGACGGATCGAAAGCGAATACCATCTTTGCAGGGTTACTGTCCAGCATTCTTAAAACATGCCCTGCCCATCGTACCCTTCCAGCTTTAGCTACCTTTTGGATGCTGGGTTCGCCATAGAGCTGGGCGAGTTTGTGGTTCATCCTTTGCCGCCACACACCGACTTCCTGCACACCGCTAAAATTGCCAAAGATAAGCACCCGTCTCTCGAATACTCCAAGTGCTTGTAAATCCTTCTCGAGCTTTGTCCATGTTTCATGTCCGTAGAGGACTACCGGTCTTATCAGCGTCTTGTACATGAGACATTTGGTGCGGTGGCGGTTTTTTTTGACCGCAGTTTCTTCTGGAGCCCGTAGTAGACCCGAATTCCGCAAATGACGCGTCTTCGTATTTCTCGACTAACATTATTATCAGCCGTTAGCAAGGATCCAAGGTAGACGAATTCATCGACCTCCTCGAAGGTATCCCCGTCTATTGTAACACTGTTTCCCATGCGAGCCCTGTCGCGCTTGGTTATACCCTCAAGAATGTAATTTGTCTTCGATGCATTCACTACTAGTTCAACTTTTGTTGCTTCACGTTTCAGGCGGCTGTACAGCTCAGCCACCTTTGTGAATGTTCGGTCGACAATGTCCATGTCATACGCGAAACAAATAAATTGACAGGTTGACTACTCACCTCGCCTTCCTCCATTTTTTACAGTGAGAAGTGAAAAATATGGAATGAGAATTGAAACGTCTCTCTTCTTACTCCTTATTTCTCACTTTTAAAATGACTAATTCGGCCTAATGACCCTTTCGGCCAAATGACCTATTCGGCCAAGTCCTATTCGGCCAAATGACCCTTTCGGTCTAATGACCCTTTCGACCAAATGACCATTTTGGCCAAATGGCCCTTTCGGCCAAACGAGCCTTCCGGCCAAATGACTCTTTCAGCCAAACGACCCTTTCGGCCAAATGTCCCTTTCGGCCAAACGACCCTTTCGGCCAAATGATTTTCGAGCAGATGGGTTTTGGCCAAAAGACCCTTTCGGCCTAATGACCCTTTCGGCTAAATGACCCTTTCGGCTAAATGACCCTTTCGGCCAAATGACCCTTTCGCCCAGATGGGTTTCGGCCTAATGACCCTTTCGGCCAAATGGCCCTTTCGGCCGGATGTGTTTCTGCCTAATGGGGTGTTCGGCCTAGTGGAATTCGGCCAAATGGCTTTCGACAGAAAGGGTTTCGGCCAATCGACCCTTCCCCTTGTGGAATGCGTTGAGCTTTTGATAAAATTTGCGTATTTCTTGAGAACGGCATAGCTGTTCCCTTTTCTCGCACTCCGCTTCTTTCAGGCAACGTTTCTTCTCCTGAAAAAGGCCAGTCTGCTGTCTCCACTTCCGTCAATAACGTTCCGCGTTCTGCTGGGTACCTTGCGGCAGCGCGACGGCCCGCACTGCGTCCTTCTCCTCCTGTTCAGTAAAAAATTGTGGTGAGTTCTCAAAATAATAAATGAAGAGTTTTGGGAGGAATCTGATGGAATGATGGAATATCTGATGGATATGCGTTAAAAATCTGAATAATCCGCAGATAAGTTTCTGAAGGAATTCACGGTGAAATTCCGTAAAAGTTCCTATGGAATATCTGAAATTAAGAGACATTTTTAAAGGAACTTTTGAGGAATTTCTTCAGAAACTTCCAGTAGAATTCATGCAAGTGGAACTTCTTGACAGAATCATGGATGAACTTCCGGGCGAAATCCTGAATGAGTTTTCGGACGACATCCTGAAGGATCTTCCGGATGACATCCTGGAGCAACTCTTGGACGAAATCTTGGAGAAACTTTCGGACAAAATCCTGGAGGAACTTTCGGACGACATCCTGAAGGAACTTCCGCACAAAATCCTGTAGGAACTTTCAGAGGAATTCCTAGATAAACTTTCGGACGAAATCCTGGAGGAACTTCCGGACGATATCCTGGAAGAACTTCCGGGCAGAATACTTGGGGAACTTTTGGAAGATATCTTGGAAGAATTTGTGGACGAAATCCTGGACGAACTTCTGAAGGAATTCGTGGATGAACTTCCGGACAAAATCCTGGAGGAACTTTCGGAGCAATTCTGGTGGAACTTTCGGACGAAATCCTGGAGGATCTTTCGGACGATATCGTTGAAGAACTTCCGGACGAAATTTGGAGGAATTCTTGGATGAACTTCCGGACGAAATCTTGAGGAACTTTCGGACGAAATCCGGGAGGTACTTCCGAATGAAATCCTGGAGGAACTTCCGGTGGAAATCCTGGATGAACGTTCGAACAATTTTGGTGGAGCTTTCGGACGAAATCATGGAGGATCTTTAGGACGATATCCTGGAAGAACTTCCGGACGAAATTCTGGAGGAATTCTTGGATAAAGTTCCGGACGAAATCCTGGGGAACTTTCGGACGAAATCCTGGAGGAACTTCCGAACGAAATCCTAGAAGAACTTCCGGACGAAATCCTGGAGGAACATCCGAAAAAAATTCTGGAGGTACTTCCGGACGTAATCCTGGAGGAACTTCCGGATGAAATCTTGAAGGAACTCCCAGACGACATCCAGGGAGAACTCTTGGACGAAATCCTGGAGGAACTTTTGGATGACATCTCAGAGGAATTTTCGGAGGAACTTCCTGACGAAATTCTGGAGGAACTTCCGGGCGAAATCCTGGAGGAACTTTTGAACGACATCATGAAGGAACTTCCGGACGAAATTTTGGAAGAACTTCCGGAGGGGTTCGTAGGTAAACTTTCGGATGAAATCCTGAAGAATATTCGAACGAAATCCTGGAACTACTCCCGGATGAAATCCTGGAGGAACTTACGCAAGAAATCATGGAAGAACTTCCAGACGAAATCCTTAGGATCTTCTGGAGAAAATCCTGGAAGAATTGCCGGACGAAATTTAGGAGGAATTTCCGAACGAAATCTTGGAGAATTTCAGGATGAAATCCTGGAGAAACTTCTCGAAAAATTCTTGGATGGATTACCGGACGAAATCCTGAGGAACTTCCGGACGAAATCCTGGAGGAACTTTCGAAGCAATTCTGGTGGAACTTTAGTATGAAATCCTGGAGGATCTTTCGGACGATATCTTTGGAGAACTTCCGGACGAAATTTTGAGGAATTCTTGGATGAACTTCCGGACGAAATCTTGAGGAACTTTCGGACGAAATCCTGGAGGTAATTCCGAACGAAATCCTAGAGGAACTTCGAACGTAATCCTGGAGGAAATTTCGGAGCAATTCTGGTGGAGCTTTCGGACGAAATCATAGAGGATCTTTCGGACGATATCCTTGAAGAACTTCCGGACGAAATTTTGGAGGAATTCTTGGATGAACTTCCGGATGAAATCCTGGGTAGCTTTTGGACGTAATCCTGGAGGAACTTCCGAACGAAATCCTGGAAGAACTTCCGGACGAAATCCTGGAGGAACATCCGAAAAAAATTCTGGAGGTACTTCCGGACGAAATCCTGGAGGAACTTCCGGATGCAATCTTCAAGGAACTCCCGGATGATATCCAGAGGGAACTCTTGGACGAAATCCTGGTGGAACTTCTGGATGACATCTTGGAGGAACTTCCTGACGAAATTCTGGAGGAACTTCCGGAGGAACATCCAGGGAGAACTCTTGGGCGAAATCCTGAAGGAACTTCTGGACGACAACCTAGAGGAATTTTCGAAGGAACTTCCTGACGAAATTCTGGAGGAACTTCCGGTCGAAATCCTGAAGGAACTTTCTGACGAAATCCTGAAGGAACTTTCGGTCGACATCCTGGAAGAACTTCTGGACAAAACTCTTGAGGAACTTCTGGACGAAATTTTGGAATAACTTCCGGAGGAATTTGTGGATAAACTTTCGGATGAAATCCTGAAGAATTTTCGGACGAAATCTTGGAACTACTTCCACACGGAATCCTGGAGGAACTTTCGGAAGAAATCCTGAGGATCTTCTGGACGAAATCCTGGAAGAATTGTTGGACGAAATTTAGGAGGAACTTCCGAACGAAATCTTGGAGGAACTTCAGGGTGAAATCCTGGAGAAACTTCTGGAGAAATTCTTGGATGGATTACCGGACGAAATCCTGAGTAAATTTCGGAAGCAATCCTGGAGGAAGCTTTTTGATGAAATCCTGGAGGATCTTTCGGATGATATCCTTGAAGAACTTCCGGACGAAATTCTGGAGGAATTCTTGGATGAACTTTCGGACGAAGCCCTGGGGAAATTTCGGACGAAATCCTGGAGGAACTTCTGAACGAAATCCTGGAAGAACTTCCGGACGAAATCCTGAAGGAACATCCGAAAAAAAATCTGGAGGAACTTCTGGACGTAATCCTGGAGGAACTTTTGGAAGATATATTGGATGAAGTTCCAGACGAAATCCTGGAGGAACTTCCGGATGAAATCTTGAAGAAACTCCCAGATGACATCCAGGGGGAACTCTCGGACGAAATCCTAGAGGAACTTCTGGACGACAACCTAGAGGAATTTTCGAAGGAACTTCCTGACGAAACTCTGGAGGAACTTTCTGACGAAATCCTGGAGGAACTTTCGGACGATATCCTGAAGGAACTTCCGCACGAAATCCCGGAGGAACTTCCGAAGGAAATCATGGATGAACTTCCGGACGATATCCTGAAGGAGCTTCCGGAAGACATCTTGGAGGAACTTCCGGACAAAATCGTTGAGGAACTTCCGGACGATATCCTGGAAAAATTTACGGACAAAACCCTTGAGGAACTTCCGGACGAAATTTTGGAAGAACTTCTGGAGGAATTCGTGAATAAACTTTCTGATGAAATCCTGAAGATTTTTCGGACGAAATCCTGGAAGTTCTTCCAGGTGGAAATCCTGGAAGAAGTTCCGGACGAAATCCTGAGGATCTTCCGGACAAAATCCTGGAAAAATTGCCGGACGAAATTTAGGAGGAACTTTCGAACGAAATCTTGGAGGAACTGCCGGACGAAATCCTGGAGGAAATTCCGGAGGAAATCCTGGATGAACTTTCGGAGGAAATCCTGGATGAATCTTCGGAGCAATTCTGGAGGAACTTTCAGACGAAATCCCGGAGGATCTTTCGGACGATATCCTTGAGGAACTTCCGGATGAAATCCTGGAGAAACTTCTGGAAAAATTCTTGGATGAATTACCGGATGAAATCCTGAGGAACTTTCGTAAAAAAACCTGGAGTAGCTTCCGGACGAAATTCGGAGGAACATCCGAAAGATAGTCTGGTAGACGTAATCATGGAAGGAACTTTCGGACGTAATCCTGGAAAAACTTCCACATGAAATCCTGGAGCTTTTTCCAGGCGACATCCTGGAGAAGCTTTTGTAAGAAATCTTGGAAGAATTTGTTGAAGAAATCCTTGAGAATTTTCTGGAGGAATTCGTAGATGAACTTCCGGATGAAATCCTTTTGGAAATTTTGGACGATTTCAAGGAGGTATTTTCGAACGAAATCATAGAGAAACTTTTGGACAAAGTCCTGGAAGAAATTCGGGACGAAATCCTTTAGGAACTTCCGAACGACGTCTTGGAGAAACATCTGAAAGAAATTCTAGAGGAACTTGTAACCTGCTCCCCTTGTTTGATTGCTGTGGTAGGTAATCTTTGGTATCGTGCAGGGAGCATTTGATTATAGCTCCAGCCTAGTAATCAATAGAGGAGTTGACAAACTTTCGGACGAAATCCTGAAGGAACTTCTGGACGAAATCATAGACGAACTTTTGGCCAACTTCTTGGAGGAACTTCCGGACGACATCCTGAAGAAACTTCCGAATAAATCATGGAGGAGCCTCTGGTCGAGATCCTGGAGGAACTTCCGGACGAAATCCTGGGGGAACTTCCACATGAAATCCTGGAGCGACTTCCAGACGACATCCTGGAGGAACTTCTGGAGGAATTCGTGGATGAACTTTCGGACAAAATCCTGAAGGAACTTTCGGACGAAATCCTGGAGGAACTTGTAACCTGCTCCCTTTGCTTGATTGCTGTGGTAGGTAATCTTTAGTATTGCGCAGCGAGCATTTGATTATAGCTCCAGCCTGGCAATCATTTCACACTTGCCGCTCGCTTGCGGTGTCAATCGAATCTGTATTTTCATTACTTTCATCTACTCCCTTTCGCTTTGAGTTATATAACCATCACCTATAAAAACCAATAATTAATTTCGAGAGAATCAACAAAGGAGTTGATAAACTTTCGGACGAAATCCTGAAGGAACTTCTGGACGAAATCCGACATGAACTTTCGGGCGACATCCTGGAGGAACCTCCCGACGACATTCTGGAGAAATCTTGGAAGAATTTCTGGACGAAATCCTTGAGGAACTTTCGGAAGAAATTCTGGATATGCTCCCGAATAAATATCTGGAACTGTAATATCTAAACTTCCCATCTAGATCGTGGAAAAAACTTCATGAGGAATTCATTGAGGTACTTCTGACTAAATTCCGGAGAATTTTTAACGCTTGCAATTAATCCACGTCGACCCACGCTACCGCGCCGCTGTCACCGGTTATCAATGGCGTGTCCCCGCCACGCCGCCGTCGCTGGCTAAAAATGATCTATCATGCCGCCGCCAATAAAATTTGATTGGCGCACAGGTTTAGATGACGGATTTAGTCACCGAAGGAAACGTCTGTTGAAAGATTGTATCAGTATTACTTAGAACCAGTGAATTTAAGAATACCGTCGTCGGGGTGACAATGGGTCACTGTTTCAAGTACACCCGATTCTGTTTTTACACGGATTTTTTTTACACGGCCGTGTAAAAAAAATCCCATACAAAATTTTTGCAAAGTTGCTCCATTTTGCATCATTTGTCGAGAAATCATAAAACTTTTTTTACACGGATTTTCAAATTTTGAACTGAAAACTTTTTTTACACGGAACGCATCCCCCGTGTAAAAAAAGAATCGGGTGTACTTAGAATGCTTGTAGAATATATTGAATGTATCTGAGAGCAAGAAGACTAAAATATAAGAGACCTTTTTGAACGATTTTGCTATCCAACCTCCAGGTTGCCGGTGAGAGCGGTGACCCATTGTCACCTCCAATGGCGGCACACCAAGGTTTTGACGAATCAAATTTAGGTGATAGGTATTTAAATAGTTTTGAAAACTCAGGACCTGTCATACGACGGCTAGTTGACAGATTTGTATTTCGACCTCAACTGTAGAGCCATCTCCAATGTTTCGTACTTAACTCGACTTAAAGTCGTATCTGTTAAAGTTACAATCAAAAGGACTAAAATTGAACGGAATATGTAGTACTAAGCTCTTCTTATGACAGGTGCAGACATTCCACTAAAAGGCTTAATAATTTTCTCAGGAAATCAAGAATTACCAACCGCGTAGAAATTAAACCTTGGTGTAATTTGTCATCATTTCTCATAGCGAAATTCTGGAAGTTTATGCACCCTAAAGCCTAGCGCCCTAGGCGGAGGTCAACCACACGCTACGGCGCTGCCCACATAATCCCAGTCTTGATCTTTAAAATTAATTTACATTCTAAGAATTGATAAACCATTGTGCCCCAAAAGATATGTTTTGCGTTACAATCCGTGCAAATGCATTATTTTTTTCTATTTTTAATCATTTTGCTATACTTGTTCACTGCTCTATACAACATTGTAGCAATATTTGCCAGCAAGAATAAACAAGTTAATATCATTCCTGCAAAATGACAGGAGGTAATAAGTTCTCAAGAAATTGCAGAATTTCGCATTCAATAATCGCAACACAAACATCTAATAAACTGCAAACACACGACCATCCGTACACGCTTCGAAAAACCTACAAATCGAATTGGTTGACACTTTCCAAGAAATTGCTGGTACCATTTTACATGGAGTCTCTCAGCTTAAGTCCACTAAAAGTCACGAGGAAGGTAGCAAGGACTATGAGATGCACCCAAATCACGCACATGCAGGACAGACAACAACTTTAGCTCTCACTCACTGGTTAAACAAACCATGGGGGAAGAGCTCGCCATCCCATCGCTATTGGTTCTACTTGCCCACTTCAGGCAGCGAGCTGGCTCTTTTCACCGGTGCTGTGCTGCAGCTCTGGGTGCTTAACGAACCAATAAATTATGAAATGACAGCAAACAGCGCATCGAATAAATTATTGATACCTCAACCAGTAAGCGCGCACACAAACATTTCCACAAACCCAAACGACACTGGCCGAGCCGTTTGCTTGTTTTAACTCTATTTGTACACAATTAAATTTACCTACAAACAGGCAGTCATAATGGCGAAATTCACGACAAGTTCTAATAATTGTGAAATATTATAATCGTCAACAACGAAGTGCAGGAGCATACCGTAGCGAATGCAGTGCAGGCACTTATCGCTAATGTGTTCCCACTGAAGTATATTCGCGAATAAATAACAATAAACACATCTTTAAAAAGTTCAGATATTGAAAACAAAAACAATGATTCCCTATTTTAAAGCAATCTGTCATATGATCTTCTTAATATTATGAACATTTAACTCACAATTCTGTTTAATTGATTGTTTTAATTATTTTCTATTTTTTTACATTCTTATCATGTTGCTGCTTTTAACCTAATGGATGCCAACTGACTTGATAGTTTTACATGGAGCTGATTCACCAGCCCAAAGGCACCCCCGAAAGCAAAACACTAAAGTGCGCCAAGTTTTCGATCCTGACGCGAAGCAACTCAATTAAATTTGTTTAATGGCCATATAAATAATATTTTCAATAAAAATGCAACGTACAGCTCAATTAGTGAACTAGACCGTTGGAGAGTTAATTGAATTTACGATTTTAACTTCGACCACCGCCGACGAGACGCCCGACAGTGCGCTGTATAGCCGAGGGCCACAGATGCGCTCAGCCACTGAAGCGTTGTTGTTGAGTCTGAGTGATCTGCAAATTGTTGGTGCGCCATCATTTAGATACAGGGGCGATAATTTCAGTTCGACTCAGCTCGTAGCGGAACCTAAAACCTACTGTAGTAGTACTGCTGTATCTAAACGGTGCAATGGTTTTCAATTATGTTTACCAAATAGACCTCTTCGGAATCGGATGGTCCAAATTGGGAAATTACACGGTTGGTGGTTTCATAGCCTACAGGATTTGACTGATGGGATCGACGTATTGGGTGGGTTGGCAGACATTCTTGGAAAAGGGAATTACACAGCATAAAAGGGTCTCCAGATGGTCTTGCTAGTTAAGGCGCAGAATTGTCAATCTGGAGACGGCGAGATTGATTGTCGTTCCGGTCTAGGATATATCCGGGTTTGAAAGAAAAAGCCGAAATACAGGTCAAGATCGAGTAGCAACGTAGAGTCCATTATACTTGTATTGGGGACCTTTATGACCAAAGAAAGTGTATCGCCAAAACTTGTTCCTCGCGAAATATAGGTTTTAGGTATGAAAACATAAAACCTATATTTCGCGAGGAACAAGTTTGTGGCTGTTTAAAAAAATATAGCAAGGCATCCAATTTTTTTTTAAAACAATTTTATTCACTTTGAATGTTTTTACTCTACTTTAAAAAAATAAATTTTCCGAACATGTTGTTAATGTCAATCGTACAAAAGCTAAAAGGAGATACCAGTTAGCTTTGATTTTGGTAAGCTAATAGATAAATTCCTTGGTAAAGTTAGCTCAAGAATCAAAGAGTATAACGTTGCCGATTTAGATAAATTCGTATATTTCCTCGTAAATCTGATCGAGCATCTGTCTCCCAAGGAAACGTCTGTTACTCATGTTAAGGGCGGCTGATCATCGTCCGAGTGCCAGGGAGAGACTCTTAGCAAAGTTGGTCTCCACAGGACCTGCAAATCAGCAATGAACAATAAAATACGGACGGTATCAATCGACAAGCGCTGCAAGAGGTGTACGGGAAGGGATCAATGGAGCGAACCATCTGGTAATCAGAACATCTACCAGAACTTTGCTGCGCCTCATCTACAAGAAAGGAGTCAAGCTGCAGTGCGAGAACTTTCGAGCGATCACCGTCAGCTTCCATCATCTGTCAACAATAGGGAATGAGATCATGGGAACTTGTCAAGCAGACTTCGTTGATGGTCGCTCGATCAGATCTTTACTGTCGGCAAATTCTCCAAACCAAAAATTTCGTGAATATCAGGTCCCAACCCAGCATCTGTTTATTTATTTTAAGGAGGCATACCACAGTACAGATCGGGTAGAGCTATAAATAAATATGAACACCTTTTCCGGATCAACTTGATTATTTTCACGGACTTTCTAGATCCATACTCAGGGCTCGACAACAAATGGTTATGAAAATAAAGCCAATGCTCTCAAATGAAAATCATGAATTATCCATTTTCACGGTTTCAGTGTGGTGCCCTTTAAATACTCAAATTCTTTTAAAACGGCTCACGAACTCAAAATCCAGAGGTTCACAAAAGACACGTGCTTTTTTTTTCTAATTAAGAAAGCCATATTTTGAATATTTAAAACACCATAATACTTAGCAGTATGTCGAAGGCTCTCAATATTCCAGTTGCTTCTAATAATCGTCAGGAACTTACAACACATAATAAGCAGTTGGAAAACGATTTTGACTTATATCATGTTTGCCACTCGGAACGATAAAGGATCGTTCAAAAATTACGTCCATCATTTTTCGGCATTTTCAACCCCCCTCCCCCCTGTTGTCACAAGCTGTCACAAATCATTGACCCCCTTCCCTCCCCCTGTACGTACACTATTTTTTCAAGAAACCCTTAAAAGCAAATTAAAATTTGTTTGAGCTTATCAAATTGTTTCTAAAATTTAATTTGATACTTTTTCTTGTTGGACGTAACAAAAGACGAGACACCCCCTCTCCACCTGTCACAAACTGTCACAAATTCTAGACGCCCTCCCCCTCAAACCATGGACGTAATTTTTGAACAACCCCTAAAACAAAAAACAACAATGGTTTGCTTTCGAGCCTGATGTTTATTGCAATAATGTTCCAAAACTAGACATTTTTTCTGTTGAACGGGACTTTCCGGGACTGATCCCTTAGAATAGTTTAATTGTCCATCCATTGCAAGGACAAACAATCAGTCGCTCAAAGTAAGCGATTGTTCATTAAAATTTAGACTAAAAAGCCAACACCATCATTATTTCTTGAACAAAAGGGCTTGATGAAAGATGATGATGGACTTTGGGTAGGTTTTTTTTGTAGGGATGGTTTCAGTGAACGATTTGTAAAACTACATGTGCCGGAGTACTTTGTATGATTTTTTAATTGTTTATCCGTCGCGAAAAAAAACAATCAATCGCTCAAAGTGAGTGATTGTACATTTGAGCTATATCAGATTTACCACTATTTCTTTTAAAAAAAAACTCTTAATTGTTCATGATTTGCCTGTATAAATAACCGACCGTTCAAAATGAAAAATTGTTCATTTCAATTTATCTAAGGTGCCGTTGAAGTATTTTCTTTATCGCGAGGTTATGCATAAATTAAACATAAACTCAACAATTTAAATAAATCAAATATAATAGGTAGATTTTCAAATCTTAAAAAACGACAAAGAAATATCGAGATATGAATAGCATTGCGTAGGAAAAAGAGTTGGATTTTCATGTAGATCATGTAAATAAAAATTATCAGGACAATAAAAATAATATTTACTAATACAGTTCCATTTATCGATTGTTTGGTGTTATTGCGCGATTTGGTTTGGCATGCAGTCATTAAGCTAGAGGGAAACAGAGATTTTTTATTTTCCGACGTTTCGGCGCAATATATTTTGTCTTCCTCTAGGGATCATAGAAAACTGTTTTTTGTCATTTGAAGAAGAAGGCAAAATACATTGCGCCATTGTTTCCCTTTAATTTAATGACTGCATGCCAAACCAAAATCCCGCAATTTACTAATACATTTTGACGTCTACGTCTACTACTCATTGTAAGTGAACAATTACTTACTTACTCTAAATGATTACACACAATTTAAATTTGGTCATGGTAAAGTCTGGTACTAAGGCGATTCCCACCAGTGCGTAAATAAAGCCAAAAAAGAAAGCTCTATCATACGCGAGCTCACACCGGACGTTGGTTAACGGGCTGGTGAAATGAAAACAAAACCTTTGGTGAACAGTGAGTTAGCAAATTTGGCGACCCGCTCCAACCGTTGCCAAACCAATATACGAAAAAAAAAGCAACTCAAATTTGGAAAATCTCCCGTCTTCTACAAAAATATTTATTTTATTTATTATCAGACTAAGGCCGGAGTGGCCTGTGCTGCACATAGAAGTCTTCTCCATTCAGCTCGGTCCATGGTTGCACGTCGCCAACCACGCAGTCTGCGGAGGGTCCGCAAATCGTCTTCCACCTGATCGATCCACCTTACCCGCAGTGCACCTCGCTTTCTTGTTCCCGTCGGATCGTTGTCGAGAACCATTTTCACCGGATGACTGTCCGACATTCTGGCTACGTGCCCGGCCCACCGCAGTCTTCCGATTTTCGCGGTGTGAACGATGGATGGTTCTCCCAACAGCTGATGCAACTCGTGGTTCATTCGCCTCCTCCACGTACCGTCCGCCATCTGCACCCCACCATAGATGGTACGCAACACTTTCCTTTCGAAAACTCCCAGTGCGCGTTGGTCCTCCACGAGCATCGTCCAGGTCTCGTGTCCGTAGAGAACTACCGGTCTTATAAGCGTTTTGTAGATAGTCAGTTTGGTACGGCGGCGAACTCTATTCGATCGGAGCGTCTTGCGGAGTCAAAGTACGTACGATTTCCAGCCACTATGCGTCTCCGAATTTCTCTGCTGGTATCGTTATCGGCGGTCACCAGTGAGCCCAAGTACACGAATTCTTCAACCACCTCGATTTCGTCACCACCGATAGAAACTCGTGGTGGGTGGCTCACATTGACCTCTCTTGAGCCTCTTCCTATCATGTACTTCGTCTTCGACGTGTTGATGACTAGTCCAATCCGTTTAGCTTCGCTTTTCAATCTGATGTAGGCTTCCTCCATCCTCTCAAAGTTACGTGCCATGATATCAATGTCGTCGGCGAAACCAAATAACTGGACGGACTTCGTGAAAATCGTACCACTCGTGTCAATCCCTGCCCTTCGTATTACTCCCTCCAAAGCGATGTTGAATAGCAGACACGAAAGACCATCACCTTGCCGTAACCCTCTACGGGTTTCGAAGGGACTCGAGAATGCCCTGAAACTCGAACTACGCACATCACCCGATCCATCGTCGCCTTGATCAACCGTATCAGTTTATCCGGAAATCCGTTTTCGTGCATTAGCTGCCATAGCTGGTCCCGATCGATTGTATCATATGCGGCTTTGAAGTCGATAAATAGATGATGTGTGGGCACGTTGTATTCGCGGCATTTCTGCAATACCTGACGTATGGCGAACACCTGGTCTGTGGTAGAGCGTTCACCCATAAATCCCGCCTGGTACTGCCCCACGAACTCTCTTGCAATTGGTGTTAGTCGACGGCATAAAATTTGGGAGAGTACCTTGTAAGCGGCGTTCAGCAATGTGATTGCGCGGTAGTTGCTACAATCCAGCTTATCGCCCTTTTTGTAGATGGGACACACGACACCTTCCATCCACTCCTGCGGCAGAACCTCATCCTCCCAAACCTCGGTAATCACCCAGTGCAGCGCTCTAGCCAGTGCTTCACCACCGTGTTTAAACAGCTCTCCTGGTAGTTGGTCAACTCCAGGGGCTTTGTTGTTTTTCAGCCGGCCGATCTCCTCCTGGATTTCCTGGAGATTCGGAGCCGGAAGTCGCATGTCCTGCGCGCGTGCTCCTAGGTTCATTACCATACCGCCACCGTTGTCTGCCATATCGCCATTCAGGTGCTCTTCGTAGTGCTGCCGCCACCTTTGGATCACCTCACGCTCGTTCGTAAGAAGGTTCCGTTTATGTCCTTACACATATCGGGCTGTGGCACGTGGCCCTTACGTGAACGGTTCAACTTCTCAAAGAACTTTCGTGTGTTATGAGCGCGGTACAGTTGCTCCGTCTCTTCACGATCTCGGTCTTCCTGCTGGCGTTTTTTCCTCCGAAAAATCGAGTTTTGTCTGTTTCGCGCCCGTTTGTATCGTGCCTCGTGCGCCTTCGTGCGGTGTTACAGCAATCTCGCCCAAGCTGCATTCTTCTCTTCTACTAACTGCTCACATTCGCCGTCATACCAGTCGTTTCTCTGATCCGGAGCCACCGTGCCTAGTGCAGCGGTTGCGGTGCTTCCAATAGCGGATCGAATATCTCTCCAGCCATCTTCAAGAGATGCTGCGCCTAGCTGCTCTTCCGTTGGGAGTGCCACTTCCAGCTGCTGCGCGTAGTCTTGGGCTAGTCTACCGTCTTGTAGCCGCCCAATGTTAAGCCGCGGCGGACGACTCCGACGCGTGTTGATCACCGTCGAGAGTTTTGAGCGCAGACATACTGCGACGAGGTAGTGGTCGGATTCAATATTCGCACTGCGGTAAGTGCGTACGTTCGTGATGTCGGAGAAGAATTTACCGTCGATTAGAACGTGGTCGATTTGGTTTTCCGTTACTTGAATAGGTGATTTCCATGTGGCCTTGTGGATATTCTTACGGGGGAAGAAAGTGCTTCGGACTAAAATTCCGTGGGAGGCTGCAAAGTTTATGCATCGTTGGCCGTTGTCGTTCGATACGGTATGCAGACTATCCGGTCCGATGACCGGTCTATACATTTCCTCCCTTCCTACCTGAGCGTTCATGTCACCGATGACGATTTTGACGTCCCGCAGTGGGCATCCATCGTATGTCTGCTCCAGCTGCGCATAGAACGCTTCTTTCTCGTCGTCGGATCTCCCTTCGTGTGGGCAGTGCACGTTGATGATGCTATAGTTGAAGAAACGGCCTTTTATCCTCTGCTTGCACATCCTTGCGTTGATTGGCTGCCACCCAATCACGCGTTGGCGCATCTTTCCCAGCACTATGAAGCCGGTTCCCAGCTCGTTGGTGGTGCCACAGCTTTGGTAGAAGGTAGCCGCTCGATGCCCGCTTTTCCACACTTTCTGTCCTGTCCAGCAGATTTACAGCCGATCCCAACAAACGAACAAACATACGATATTCAATTGAATTTAATTGAATTTTACAAGCAAGCACAGTTTAATTTTAATTTGGAAGAATGTTAATATCGATTGAATTTTGCGTTTTTTTGCATGCTCCCAATATGTGCAGTAAAATACATTTAAAATCACAACATGTTTTTATCTGTGTAGTTTGTAGAAAAAAAAATAATCAGGACATTCAGTCATTTCCTATTTGAATTACAGCTTTCGTTTCAACTTACCCCGCATTTCAACTTGCAAAAATGCAAAAAATTTCATATAAAATTCAAACGCGTTGTGGAAAACTGAGACGATCCCAGCGATCCCGTTTTCTGCACAGTTCATTGAGGTCCTAAAACGATTTTACCTTGATTTCACTTGATTGAATGAGGTTGGCGTTTTTCCACACAACTGCGCCGCATTCTAATGTTCATGCTCATGTTTATATTTGCTCAGCCAAAAACATAGTAATTAGTTAAATATCTTGGCCGTGCATATGCACAGCATATGTTTCGAAATGGACAAATTTATATAAAATTTGCGAAAAAGAATCCACGCGTCTTGGAGGGACTCGAACCCTCAACCTCCTACTCTCTAGATAGGCGTGATAACCCCTACACAACAAGACCACTAAAAGGTCACGTTTGCGGAAAAGCCATCAGAATCCGAGTACCAACCTCCACCGCGGTTAGCTCTCTTTTTTGCAAATTGAATATCTTTCGGATGCTTGATTTGTCGAATCTCCATTTGTGCTTTACTGTTGTATATCCACAGTCAAGCGAGTGCACATTGTTTATTAAACGAGAGGATCGCACTCCATGCCGAGTCCATTCGAGTCCCTCCAAGACACGTGGATTCTTTTTCGCAGAGCTAACCGCGGTGGAGGTTGGTACACGGATTCTGATAGCTTTTCCGCAAAGGTGACCTTTAAGTGGTCTTGTTGTGTAGGGGTTATCACGCCTATCTAGAGAGTAGGAGATTGAGGGTTCAAGTCCCTCCAAGACATGTGGATTCTTTTTCGCAAATTTCGAGTGTTTTTAATAACTTCGGAACGCAATGGGTGATTCCGCGTCGAATGCAACTTGTTGCGAGCAAATCGGGTGAGGCTAAGCTCAAAAACGTGTGTCCCATTTTTTTTTGTACACACTCATACATGCATACACACATACAGACATCACCTCAATTCTATCAAAAGTTCTGTTTTGGAATGATCCTATAGCCTTTAGGTATACATACTTTGGCAAAAGGTTATTCGGGCGCCCTCGGGAGATTTTTCTGAAACAGTCAGGAAATGAAATGTAGGAAGTGAAAATGGTTCACTGTTGTGTTGGGAATGTATGGTGGAAAACTCGTTGCGAATAATATACAAATTGTTCGGCTGTCTCCTTAATTTACTTCATTGCACAAGTCTCTTCACAGTAAAAATATTCAGGATTGTATAAAAATTAAATTTCCTCATACCTGTTGTCTTGAAAATTAAATAAATTAACTGAAAAATACTCATCAATTTTCATATTGCTTCCCCGAATAGGGATCACATTTGAATCACACTGACCGCCTTCATCGTTCATCATCTTCTCGGTTGCACACCCATTGATATTGATTGCCGGTCGGTCGGTATGGCCACTTAGCGAAATGGCAATAACCCTCCCTAATCCTCTTGTTTTATGAAATTCTCAAGCGAAAACAAGACGACACTAACTGGATTTCAACAAGCTCGTTTCCTCGGTTTCCTCCCGATTCATTCAACGTGTAAATGAACAAGAGAGAAAAAAATATTGAATGATACTACTTTGGCGGGTAATCTCACACTTTAGAAGAGCGACCCCGTCGTCATCTTCATCATCATCGTCATCAGCGCCGTCGGGCGAGAAACCGACTCTGATGACGGGGAGGGTGAGTGAATGTAAACTAGGTATGTTGGTTCCTTCGGTCCGTATATGTTTAACATGCGATGAAAGCTTCAAATGAGGAGCAAAACAGAAGAAGAATTAGTGAGTTATTTATTTTTACTTATGTCGGTTTTACGGCAGGATGGTGAGAGCCCTCGCATACAACTACAAGTGAGCCCACTGGAAGTGAGTGGATTTATGGAGGAGAACGCCCATCGCACTCAGTGAGTGCCACAGTTTGAGTGGTTGCATCGTTTGCTTCACACTTCTTTTGCTTCGCAGCAGGAGACGGTACACCATATTCTCTTCGAGTGCAATGTGTTAGTGGGGGGCGGAGCTTAGGACAAACCACCCTCTCTCAAAGTGCAGCACGCGTTTTCGGCTCATACTCAGTGCATTCGAGACGATGCTACGAATTTCCACGGTGCGTGTTTTCCGCGATGCTTTGGCGGCTTCGATTGAAGAGAATGTCTCTCCGCGCACTGGTTGAATGCACCTATGCTTACGAATGCCATGCTACCTTTTTCCTTGATGTTGGAAAGTCGGGTTTTGACCGTACTGGACTGGAGTTTAGTTTGCACAAGTACGCCCTAAGGCCTGCATACACGCGGCTATCGCCGAGACACGCGGGTGTGTAGTTGTTAAAGCGATCCTGACAAAGGGCTTCGCCGCGTGGAATCGCGGCCAGTCAACATTTCGCGAGTTTGCTTTGCGTCCACTTCTCGGCTGGCGGTTTCTTCTCTTTTGTTTCTTTTCGCCGTCGTCATCATCGCTGCCGCTGATCGACTTGTCACAGACCCTGGTGCCGTTTTCTTGTTCTCTTTTCTCCGCGCGCGTCGTCGTCGTGAAATGGGTTCCAGCGAGATTCTCGACGTGTTGTTTTTTGTATCAATCGCACGGCGCGGCCATATGCATTCCGGTGCAGCAGTTCGATCCCGGTGCTACTGGCGCGCGTTGATTGTTTAGCGGAATCGCTCGTCGTCGTTGTTTTCGCCTTCTGACGTTGGTTTTTTTGTTGTCATTGTCCCAAAGTCCTGACGTGTGAGTCGAGTGTGGAAATCGTGAGAAAATTGATTTTTTTTTTCGTCAAACTGCGTCCCTCCATATCTTCTGGATCTACTGCTGCCGTTTCTCGCGTGAAGAATCTTTTACTTGTTTTCGTGACATGTTTGCCATGCTGAGTGGTGAAGTCATGCTGTCAAGAAATTTTAACGCGGTGTGACTATTCTGGAAGATCAAAATAAAAAATAAAAACACATCTATCTAAAAAAAAACAAGTTGAGAGAAGAAGATTCTCAGAACGGTCTCAAAATTGATACCTCAAATCCCCTACGCCTGAGTGGTGGCTTTCGAGCAACAGAAGCAATAGCCAGGCAGGAAGAAGCAAGTGGTACCAGTGCTAATCTCGGAAGCATAATCAGTGAACAGATAAGTGAATTTCGGAACAGGCTGGCAACGGCCGCAATGCTGCTAGGAACGCAGAATCCGGCGGCAATGGCGGCGGCAGCGGCAGCAGCAGCTGCTGCCATAGCTGCCTCCAAGGGGGGTGCCAATGGGGGCACTGGTACAGGGTTGGGTTCCGGTTCCGGTGTCGGTGGTGGTGCGACGGACTTTTCGATAGCAGCCATAATGGCGCGAGGGGCAGCCGCGGCAGCAGCAGCGGCCGTATCGGTAAATGCACGAGCTAACGGAAGTGCCGGCGGTGGGAGCTCCAGTCGAGAGCCATCGGAGCGTAGCATAAGTAAGTGAATGTTGGAAAAGGAAATATATTGTGGGAGTTGTAAGGATGGGGGACACGCTGACTTTAAATCACTATTTCGGACAGAATATTATTTTTCCTCTGTTTTAGGGGCCGTCCAGAAACCACGTGATCATATAGGGGGAGGGGGTTTGGAAAATGACCACGATAAGCCACATGGGGAGGGGGTGTTGCTCTCGAACCACGTGGTTTTTTTAACCCGAAAATTTTTGGTAAATGTAAAATCCAAATGTAAAAAATACAAATCATCAAAATTTAATGATTTAATCATTAAACGCAAAGCGCATCTTAGGGCCGATGCTCACGTAGCGTCTTTTCAACTCAGTGTTAAAAAGAATTTAGCATTAAGCATCGAGAAAACCCGGTAACGCAGCGTCGGTCGCAACGTCGATGCATTTCTGAGTTATTTGGCCAACTTAGCTTTAGATCCTATTTCCATAAAAAAATAAACGAAAAGCAGGTTGCGTTTCAGTCTCAATTTTCACCAAAAAATTGGGAAAGAAAATGAAAAATATATTTTTTAAATTCCGCCGCAGATGGTTTTGGCATCACGCCGCCGACATTTTTGCATCAGCGGACTACAGCTACAATTTTGAAAACTGTTCATGTTTTTACAATAATTCAAGAAAAATCTTCAAAAGAATGTCTTGTGGATATTCAGGAAAAATCCAGTAAAAAAATTTCCTGTAAAAACTTTGACCTTACTTCATACAATCCTGATAAAGTGCTAGCATTCAGAATGTTTTTTGAACAATTCTCTCTGGAAAATTTTGCTTGTAAATTTTGCTACAAATTGGTCATGAAAAAAAAAACAAAACATCTCCAGTGTAAATGCCGAAAAAAATTCCATGTGAATTCTGTCTGAATATTCAAAACAGTCTCGTGGGAAATACATATAATTTTCGGTGGAAAAAATGTTCATATTTTTTTTTTACATTCTAATGAATTTCTTCGACAAGTTCTTCCGAATCTTCACCAGAAATTCTATTTCATTTCCAAAATAAGTTTTTCGAACATTTTAGGGAGTGCACTTCAAAATGTTCAGTCTCCAGTTAGCCTTACGAGCAAAGGCGTAGGATTGCCAATCCGGATATGACGAGTTCGATTCTCGTTCCTGTCTAGGATGTTTTCGGGTGTCAAACATTGTCGACACCCTAGGTATAATGTATCCTTCGTACTTGCTACACAAGATATATAATCGTACAATTGCTGGCATTTAAAACTTTCAATTTATAACTGAGGAAATGCTAATAGAATAAACTAAGTTGAAAAGCAGACCAACTTCCAGTTGGAATATGGAGCCATAGAAGAAGAAGAAGACTGCTAAATTTTTCAAGAAAAAAATCTTCTGAATTTTCATTAGAAATTAAATAGCCAATTCCACATGAAACACTTTCATATTACCGTTGATTTTTGTTTTGGATTTTCATTTTCAAACTTGGAATTTTGAAAAGAAATTTCTTACGCTCTTTGTGAATTCTATCACATTTTTAAATTTTCCATATATTTTTTTTATTCGAGGCATTATTTAGAATTTCCACGGAAGAGTCTATGGATTATCTTCAAAGAATAAATCTTTAGAATTCTCAAGGTTCGTGTTTTTTTATATCAAAGAATAAATCTTTAGAATTCTCAAGGTTCGCGTTTTTTTAATTTGCGCCATAAATTCTTCCAAAATTTCATGGGAAATTCTTCTTCGGAAAGTCATTTTGATTTCTTTGTAGGTTCAGCTAAACATTGCTTTAAATCTTTACCATGCAAAGAAGCACAAGAAATGATTTAAAATTTGTAAGGAATTTTCACATCAGAAAGTCTTGAAAATTTTGATTTAATTTTCTAAGGAATTCCTATTGAATTGCTTCTAAAGTACAACCTTCACAAGTACTACAAAGTGCAATTTTTTTCGTTATTTCCACTTGTAAAACATCGAAATATCCTCAGGAAATTCATTATTGGTGTTTTAGATGAACTTTTTTCGATTTTCTACTGGAAAATCTTAGGAATTTCCATCGGAAATATTTTGGTATACTCCAAATAATTTCTTTTGGAAATTTAAAAACTGCTGAAAATTTCTAAAATTTTTTTGAAAACGAAAAAAAATTTCCATTGGAAATTTAGAAGAATTTCCTTTTAAGATTCATTAAATTTGCCCAGGATTTTGAAAAAAATCTTTAGAGATTCTGTAAAAAAGTAAGCTGGATTTTTTCTAATTTATACCGGAAGTTCTTCGGAATTTGATGGTTATTGGAATTTTCATCGTAAATATGCATTTAGGATCCTTCTGCGGATGCTTCTAGTTCTTCAAAATTTCTACCGAATCTTTTTAGGAACTCTTCCACAGAATTTCGAAAAAAAGTCGTTGAAATACTGAAGATTTTTCCGTGGAGACTCGAAGAATTTCTTCTAAGTATTCTGAAGGGTTTCCTTGCAACTCCAGAATAATTATTCTTGAAAATTAGGAAGAATTTGGAATTTAAAATTCATCCAAGCAATAAATGTAGGCAATTATTCAGGATTGAGAAGCCTAGTTCTTATGATATTGAATAATTAGGCTAATTGATCGAAAATTTTAATAATGCACCTAATTAGAACATTTAGGTGCATTTTTAAATTTTTCGATCAATAATGCACAAAATTCTAGTAGTGCGTATGAAAAGGATATGTCATAGAGAAGCTTGCATTAAAAAATCAACATGAAATTCTAAATAAAATGCTTTTTAAATTCATAAAAGGGTCTTAGAACTAAGAAGAGTCCAGCGATATGAAAAAAGTGGCAGTGTTCCAGAAAAAACACTCCAATTCCTAAAACAATCTAGGGTAATAAATAGTGTTATAATATCGATTGAAATTGAATTCTAAAACAAATCTCAACCCTTTCAGGACTGATGGGTCATATATGCCCAGCGTTTTAGATTGTCTATTAAATCACAAAAGAGAGCTAGACCACCATTTTCTTCAGTAAAATTGTTCATCTAGATATTGGTTTTACAGAAAAAAATATGGGAGCTCAAATTTCACTGACCCTGAAAACTCAGTTATCCGAAACTTTGGGAAGATTTCGATTCTAAGAGCATGCAAATGAAGTTGAAATTTTTGAATCATTCTGAACACTCAGATAAGATGGGTCATCCTGAACGTTAAGCCAGTGATTGCTCTCAAGTTCAGCCCACGACTTCTCGGGTGATCAATCATGACATTTGTAATGTCCTCATCATCGGTATGTACCCAATCCGATGAAATAAGAATATGATCCTAATTTCCATTAACATGAGATCTAAGAGACAAGGTACCCAAAATTATCTTGAGTCAACATCAAGCTGCACAATGACTATGCCTTTTTTGTAGGGCCTTAGAAGCACTGGGTTCACAGACTTGAATGATTTAGTAGTTCAAACATTACGACTTCCAGGACGTTTTTTAAAACCTAAAAGTTTTGTATAACCTAAGTCGAGTCAAGTACGAAACACTGAAGACGACCTTACTGTTGAGGTCGAAATACGTATCTGTCAAGGTACAATCAAGTGGTGGAATTAAATGGGAAGGTACAAACTCGTCTTATGACAAGTAAAGACATTCCATTAAAAAGCTCAACATAACTTTTTTAACTAAAAAGTCTGTAGTAGCTTGTACAAATAACAATTGTCATATCAACCCAATGGACCTAATGGGATATTATATCATACATCATTCATAATTTGGTTAATTGGATAAATCGAATGATCCGAACTCCAAAATGATAATTGATCTATAATACATTCATTCTTCTATGAGTCGCTTATGAAAGGACCATTGACTGAAGCATATTCGAGATATGGAATAGAAGTTCCTTGGGAAATCATTCGAAAGACATCAGAGTGACTGAGAAAATATGTTTAGTATGGCATCATTGGATTCCACGAGTCAATATCAAAATAAAATTTCAATGAAGAATTAGAAATTTTGAGAGATGAGCCAGCTCTAGATTATTTATTAGAGAAAAAATAGAAATTTTCCATAATAGAATTGGAAATTGCCAATAAAGAAATCAGGGTATGAGTATTAAATAAATATAGAATTACTGCAAATAATGCAAAATTTCCATAAACAGTTGAAAATTTTCCACAAAACAATAACTAAACCATTACAAATTTTTCTCGAAATTTTTATAACATATTCGCGAGTCCGCATTTTTTGTATCCTCCTGATGCATCGAAGGTATGCGATTTCTAGATAACCTAATACCTGATACACATTACAACATGATAACATCATAAAAATCTTCGAAATAATGAAAATTTATAATTTCCATGCTGGGTTTTAGTTTGATTTTGAATCAGTTGAAATTGTCCATCTTCAATCGGATTAACCATATGTTTTAGTTACATAGGGTTTTTTTTTAATTTTTGTACTTGAAAAAAAACCACGTGGTCAAAGGGGGGGGGGTCTGCCAAATGACCACGATAGACCACATGGGGGGGGGGGTTGAAAATCTTCAAAAATATGACCACGTGGTTTCTGGATGGCCCCTTACTACCTTAAATTGCGCACTTTATTAAAATCTTTCACTCTATAAAGGGCACCAGGACCGACTGTCTCAAGAGATAATTGCTCTTTTCAAAATTGTTTAGCTTTCTGTGATAATCCTACTCACCCCAATTTCGAACTTTGCACTGTCAAACGCTTTGAGACGATGATGAAATCAATAAGAAATTGACTATCAAATTTGCTGACCGTCAGATGCTAGGCCAATCAAAATTATATATTTCAAAATAAATATTGTATGGAAAAATTAGATAACCTATGTGCAGTAACCTTGACACACTGCAAAATCGTGTGCGAGATGCAACTGTTATAATCATTTATTCAGGGTGAATCTAAATAGGAGTAAATGTCGCAATATAGTATGAGTACAATGTTCAGCATTTCTCACGCACTACTTGAAGCCTATATTTCTACCGCAAACATAACTCTTTCAAATTGATATAGATTTTATATTAATATGAAATTGATATGATTTTAGCGGCAGTATGGGTGCACTTCAAAAATCTGAATAAAGGGTACAGCCAAACATCTACACAGGAATAATGTGATTTGTCACTAAAATGACTATTAATGTAATTTCCTATGTAATTTTTATTTTATTTTTCACGGCACCCAACTTTTTACTCGAATTCATTCTAATTTCAAAACATTATAAAATATAAATGGGAGCGTAAAGGTCCGGATTTAGCCGGAAGGGGGGCCCGGGGTCGACAGCTTGTGGGGGCCCCAAAATGTACAAAAAAGGTTGGTTTTGGTACATAAGATTTGTGGCGTCCGGGGCCACGCTGATCGACCACACATCGTATCGGATGTCCCTTAACCCCATAACTGAGGATTGCATCCATATGCAGATGTGCTCGATTTGCGGTTAGCGACATAATAGCCTTTACATATACTTAAAGCCTGTGGACGTTAAATTTCGGACGCTTAGATAATGGAAAAAAAATATTTTAAACTCTTTTTAGTGGAATGTATTCAACCGTCTAAGACGAGTTTAGTACTCTCCATTTAATTCCACCAATTATTTCGATATCTTTGCAGATACGTATTTCGACCACAACTGTGTGGTACGAGAGACTGAGACTGTAGTACGAGACACTGAAGACGACCACACAGTTGTGGTCGAAATACGTATCTGCAAAGATATCGAAATAATTGGTGGAATTAAATGGAGAGTACTAAACTCGTCTTAGACGGTTGACTTAGATAATGTTCAATTGATTTGTCGCCGCTTCATCAATTTCAACGAGAGCTAAAACATGTTGAAAGCAGCATATACTGCAAAGAGATTTATTTGTTATGTAAATTGATTGTATCTGTGGCTTGTGATTTTATTTTAAACTAGGCTACCTTGCCCGATCTCACTCGGCTTTTACTTTCGATCTGTCAATTATTTTGTTGATAGCAGAATCGCACTCTAGATCGATTTAAGTTCGAGCTTGATGGCTTTGTTCAGTACTCAAGAAATCGTTCCATTTATCAACACTTAGTATTTATAAACACAGCTGATCCGAAGACGAACCAATAGGAATTAATCAGTAAGAAAATCTTGCAATACGGTCCATGCGTTCGTGAGCTATATTGCCTCAAAAGAACTGAAAACTCATTTTTATATATAGAAGAAAAAAAGAATCGCATTGAAAGACGGGTGTCCGCAATTAAACGTAGACAAGTTTTAGTATACAAGAAACGCAAAAATGTTTTCTGATTGAAAATGATAACGGCCGTATTGAAAACGAAGAAGCACTTCCAAGTCAGTGAAAGTTATCACTGAAATCTATGAAAAGATTATATTTATCGCATACAAAACCCTTTTTAGGCATTTGATTCAAATTGCAAATATGTTGGAGCTTAGCTTCCACACATGCAGTAGAGAATAACGGCATTGTTGTTATAACTGAGTGAAATAAAAATAGCACCACCATAATAATATTTTATTACATTAGGGTATGCGATAACACATTTTTTCCTGACGAAACGAAACGAAACGAAACGAAATTAGAAATGCTACTGTTGGATCGGAACGAAACAAAACGAAATTCAAACTTTCTTCCGATATTCCGAAACGAAACGAAATCCGGGTCCATTTGATTCGAAATTTTACGAAACGAAACGAAATTTAATTTTTTTCCGCGGAATTTTTATTAAAAGTTTTTTAGCATTACATAGATAATGCAAAAAAGGAATAAAAAAATCCGCAGAGGAAATAATTTTGTTTAACATTTTTAGAGTCAAATAAGGTCGATACAAGTATATAAAAAAATTGCACCGCCTAGAATTTTTTTCTCTAAAATAAAGTTTTGATGCGACAACAAAAAAAAAATCGGAAAATTATAAGGATTATCAAAACATTCTTTAACAAATCCGAGGAGGTTTTTGATTTTTTTTTTTCATTTTAATATTTATCTTGTATAACCCTCTCCCTCTTGACCTTTCCGGCATCATTAGGACATAACTTTTATTAAATGCCTAAGAGCAAAATCAGCAATCCTCATTTTGAATATGAATCTGCAACATTTATTTGCCCAGCAGCTGTTCTAGATTCATTTTTATATCAGTCAGTTGTCAAAAACTTAAAACTGCCATAACGCTCAGTTCTATTTACTGCAGATTTGAACCATGAATGAATCACGAGTTTCAAATATTTTGGTGTATGAATGCGTCATTTTATCTACGGATAAATCCACTTTGCAATTACGGCGCCTTTCTTGGCAGCAACATAATGATTTCATTTAATTGAAAATTTTAAAAGGATGTTTTGGGGAAACCAGTGAGTTCGTTCTATTTTGCTTCAGATTCAAACAAGAATTGTGATCCATAATTTGAAATGAAACTGAATCACTACTGATTTCATTCTACATAATTGTGTGTAATATCGCTTAATATTTCCAACAGATTTCATATTGATTAGATCTGTTCACCATTTTGAAAAGTATTACAGATTCAAAGTGCCACCCATCCATTTCAATTAACATCTTGAATAAAGTATGCAGGTAAATTTTAAACCAAATTCATGAAAATTTATTGAATGTGTAAAACTTCCAAAATGGTCTTTTCAACAGATCTAAGCAGTATGAAAACTGTTGATTGCAATACAAAAGTCGACTTTTTTTCACGTTTTGAGTTTTTTTATGGTAATGGGCATTTTTCATCCATCACTTTTTTTATGGAGTTCGCCTTGAAAGATAAACGATAATCGTGACTGCTAGATGAAAACCTTTTTTCGTTTCATCACTTTTTTCACAAATTCTTTAGTGCGCTGCGGTGGGAGTTGAACCTAAACAATAATATCCTTGAGATGCGCTGACAACATTTTCACGCTATCTGCATGTAGGCATCAGGGTCTGGGTCATTTGGCATAAAGTCATTTGGCATAACGCCATTTGACATAAAGTCATTTGGCATAAAGAAATTTAGCATAAAGGCCATTTGGCATAATTTTGAACTGCAACAAAAAAGTGGGTCATTTGCCATAATTTGGAACTGTTAAGGACAAGCATCTCGAAATCCAAAACAAAATTCACTCGCGTTTTCAAGGGCACACCACTCAACTGTCATTTTTATTATTCCACGGATGCTGCGACACTGCAAAGCTGAAACAATAAAAACAAAAGTTGTCCACTGCCTCCGTATTGAGTGGTGTGCCCTTGAAAACGCGAGTGAATTTAGTTTTGGATTCTGTGACGCTTGTATTCTGTATTCTGAACAAACTTCTATTTTCATAAAAACAATCACTTTTAATTCGAAGAAAAGATCAAATCCCCCATTGCATTATTGCGGGCAAACGCCCACTTTTAAAGTAGGGATCACTTCCACCATTGCCTTAATCCGGACAAACGCCTACTTTTAAAGATAAGGAATCACATCCACCATTGGCCTAATCCAAGCAAATGCCTACTTTTCAAGAAGTGATCATATCCACCACTGCCGTAATCCGGACAAACGCCCACTTTTAAAGAAGGGATCATATCCACAATTGGCTTATCCCGGCAAGCGCCTACTTTTAAAGAAAGGATCACACCCACCATTGCCTTAATATGGGCGAGCAACTACCTTTTTAGGAAGGGGTAATATCCACCCTTGCCTTAATTCGAGCAAACGCCTTATTTTAAAAAAGAGATTGCATCCACCATTGCCATAATCCGGCCAAACGTTCACTTTTAAAGGCGGGATCACATCCACCATTGCCTTATTGATGAGCATGAGCATGAGCATTATGACCGCACAATTCGTAGTTGCTACTCCGTGATTGACTGAACTTGCGAAATTGTACAGAGAACACAATGAATGGGGCTTGGGATTAGCTGTCCATTCTCAATATACACGTTTCGGGAGCTCAAATATTTAAAGTCAATAACGGCACCGGCCACGTCCTTACGGTCATATAGGAATGGAAGGACTGTTAGTCCGACTCTCGTTGCTACTAGAGACCGAGTATACCTCTGCATCTCCACGATTGTCTTGGGATATGATAGCGTTTTAGTTACAAAAGATAATTTATTTGGAATCACTTTGGTAAGCGATACGATCTATGGGATAGAAAATAACACTAATTCGAGTTAAAAGTTAAAACATGCACGCCCGGTTGCATATAAAAACTAAGGAGATTCGCGTTTTGGACGACCGAACGGAAGCGCAGCACTCTGTTCTCACTTGCTCGATGGCTACAGCAAACTATTGAAGAATGCGCTTTTTTCGACCGCATAAGCCACCGAACACAAGATATATTTTATTTCTTTCCCGACGACTAAAACACGCACTGCACTTACTTGATTATTACCGGCCGCGCAATGCAGAACACAATATTTTGGCCCATCGCGCGATAGTTCTGTTATTCGCACAAAGCAGTACAAAATTTCGGTGACCAGCCGATCATTTTGCTTTCCGCACAAAGCAAAACTTAATTTCGACGACCGGCTGATCGCTCTGATTACTGAAGAATCTGAAACACGAGAAATCACGCACTGAAATGATTTTTATTACCGTCCGCGCAATGCAGAACACAATATTTCGGCAGATCACGCAGATCACGAAATCTCGCACTGAACTGCTCACATCCACCATTGCCTTATTCCGGACAAACGCCTACTTTCAAAGATAAGGAATCACATACAACATTGTCTAAATCTGGGCGAGCAACTACTTTTTAAGAAGGCCGGGCAAATGCCTACTTTTCAAGAAGTGAACACATCCACCCTTGTCTTAATCCGAGCAAGCGCCTAGTTTTAATGAAGAGCTCACATCCACCATCGCCTTATGCCGAGCGAACGCCCTAATTTTAAGAAGAGATCACATCCACAATTGTCGTAATTCGAGCAAGCGTCTACTTTTAAAGAAAGGATCACATCCACCATTGCCTAAATCTGGGCGAGCAACTACTTTTCAAGAAAGGGTAATATCCACCATTGCCTTAATCTGAGCAAACGCCTACTTTTAAAAAGAGATTGCATCCACCATCTGAGCGAGCGCTCCATACCCCAAGCAGCACAAATTATTTCACTACTGAACATTTTACTGTGTTGCAACTATTCGGAAAGAAACTATCTTTGCGTATGTGCCATCAAATATAACTCTCTTGCAATCTAAAAAGCGCAAGAGGTGGAGCCTACGGAAACATCCTTCGATTGCAGTAAAATTGCAATAATGTTGCAAAATACTACAGTGGAAAAAAATAAAATAAAAATATAAAACTGGATTCGATTTATGGATCTTGTGATTGAAAGTCCTTCACTCTACCACAGCACCATTCAACACTTCGAAGGAACTGCATGTTGACTCGCCATAAAAACCATACGATTATGAAGTTTTGTACTCGGGTTTCCTTTTACTTGATTGCACCATCACAGGAAAAAAATGTGAGTTGTCAAAACGTTGAACGATGCTGAATTAAACATGAAGGTACATTCAACTTAACTGCAACTTAATTTAAACAAACAATTAAATTTTGAAAGACGCATTGAAGTTACATGGTAAAAATATGCAACTTAATGATTTTGTTTCGTGTTTGCAACATGAAGTGCAGTATTCTTTGTTTGTTTGTTTCCAAATGTCAAACACGTACTGCATTGCAATTTTAATGAAACATTGATCACAGTTCGAACGTTTTCGCCCAAAGCCTTCAATGAAACTGAATAGAATTATTATTATTTATTCAGACTAAGGCCGAAGTGGCCTGTGCGGTATATAAGAGTCTTCTCCATTCGGCTCGGTCCATGGCTACACGTCGCCAACCACGCAGTCTACGGAGGGTCCGCAAGTCGTCTTCCACCTGATCGATCCACCTTGCCCGCTGCGCACCTCGCCTTCTTGTACCCGTCGGATCGTTGTCGAGAACCATTTTCACCGCGTTATTGTCCGACGTTCTGGATACGTGCCCGGCCCACTGCAGTTTTTCGATTTTCACGATCTGAACGATGGATGGTTCTCCCAACAGCCGCTGTTGCAACTCATGGTTCATTCGCCTCCTCCACGTACCGTCCGCCATCTGCACCCCACCATAGATGGTACGCAACACTTTCCTTTCAAAAACTCCCAGTCCTCCCTGGTCCTGCACGAGCATCGTCCAGGTCTCGTGACCGTAGAGAACTACCGGTCTTATAAGCGTTTTGTAGATAGTCAGTTTGGTACGGCGGCGAACTCTATTCGATTGGAACGTCTTGCGGAGTCCAAAGTACGTACGATTTCCAGCCACTATGCGTCTCCGAATTTCTCTGCTGGTATCGTTATCGGCGCACATAGGGGTATTTTCGCAATCTAGCCGGAATAAATTATTTCATCTCTCAAACTACTATATTTCACCTTATTTTATGATACTGTGATGATAATTTAGCTGAAATATCAATTTTCTTAATTTTCACTTTTTGACCCATGTGCTTCACCCTTTGAAACCTTGAAAAACATTGATAATTTCAATTAATTTGTTCTCGTCATCGCTTCTACCGAAATCAGCTCAACTCTATGTGTTTGCAAGGGGAAACATAGAGCTAAAAGATGGTGTCATGGAAATTGCTCTATGGCGCTTCTATTTTTCATAGGGAGGTTGAATGTATGATATAGGCCATAAATGCCTTAAATACAGTACCAAACTAAAAACATCCGCTTTCAAAATGGCGCAAATTTGCGCAAGATTTTTCTTCGGGATCCTAAAATATAGATATAAATGCGTCTTCTCTATAATGAAATATTACCGAATATCATCGAATAAGTGTTTTATGCTTATTGAAAATATGAGTAACATTAACTAGTTTCAGCTCGAAAATGGACTTCGAATTACTCTTTTGTATTTCTGTTCAGAACCATTCATTCTTGTCAAAAATATGTTTACATGATACTATTTTGTCTACTTTTTCATGGTATGTACTGATCTGTGGATTGCTGTGACATATATTTGACCACAATAGAACATACCGAACGTAATCAAATTCAACAGAGAAAACCGTTAATTTCCTCAACGAAAAACCTCTAACTTTCTAGAAGTGTAGTGGTAAAACTTTAAATCTAAATAGAAAACCTAGTACTAGGAGTCGCTCGTCTACTATTCAGAGAAGTTTGAGGCATATTTTGACTGCTCTAGGACAATTTTGAAAATTTAACTTTATTCCGGCTAGAATGAACAAATACCCCTATGTGCGGCGGTCACAAGTGAGCCCAAGTACACGAATTTTTCAACCACCTCGATTTCGTCACCACCGATAGAAACTCGTGGTGGGTGGCTTACATTGACATTACCATAAATATGGTGGTGCTATTTTTATTTCGCTCAGTGTATATATTTTCAATTTATTGCCTAGAACTACATTATTTTCCGGATATGATTTTCTCACAACATTGCACCATACAATCAAAGGATCACCGCATTTCGATAGATTATAACCTAAAAAATATTATTTCTTCATTCTCATTGTGGTCTTTTGTCAACAATCCATTTTGTATTTTTTTCTCTTTTTCAAAGGCAACATTTTTGACAGCTGCCGCAGCCAAATTTCTTTTTTGCAGTTGGTATAGAAAGGGTTTCCTTATACTCTTATAATAGCTTCATATTGGTTATTGAGAGAGAGCAGCTTGGCTTTGCTCTGATTATGGCTATCAGAAAGTTGTTTTGTAATAGTCGTTTTATTTATAATTCTTATCATTTGATCTCAAAAACCCTTACCACAGTGACGTAAAACTTGAAAATTTTACTTGGGACGTGTTCAAATTTCGTTGAAATCGTGAAAACGTATTGAAAACTTTCTAAAACTGTTATTTTCATATACATGCCCTCTCCCTGTTCTCTATGACCCTCCCACCCAGTCTAATATTGTCTTATACTTGGATAGAGAATATGTGATTCAAATTTGGTGGACATTGGTCATGGGATACAGAAGTTAACTAAAATTATCCTCTCATCCACCCCCCCCCCCTCCCCGTTTTTTTTAAATGGACCCTCCAACCTTATAATCGTCTCCTTAGGACAGAGAATATGTCTCAAATTTAGTTGAAATCAGTCGAGGAGTTTAGAAGTTAAACTGAAATATTCGTTTTCTATAGAATACCCCTCCTCACACCCGCCTTCTTTCCAAAGTCCATGCCCAATCGTCGTCTACTTAAGATAAAGAATGTTAGTTTCTACTTTGGCTGAATTAAGTCAATGGGGTTCCAGAAGTTATGCCGGAACATACATATACTACTTGATACTTGATAGGCTACAGCTCTTCAATGAACCTACGCCGAATGTAGTATCCTTTGTAGGGGTATGTGACGGGACCATCATCATCATCATCATCTCCAATGGACTCGATCCTGGGCCAATCGCTTCCAGTCGCCCTGAACATTTAGCGCCCTCAGGTCCTCTTCAACTGCACAAAGCCATCGTGTACGCGGCCTTCCACGAAGCCTGCGGCCTCTTTCGGGTTCTCTACTAAATATTATCTTCGCTTGATGTTCTTCCGGCATACGAACAACGTGACCAGCCCACCGTAGTCTGCCGTGTTGTATAAGCTTAATTATATCCAGACCTTTATACACCTGGTACAACTCGTGATTCATGCGGCGCCGCCAGATACCGTTCTCCTGTTTTCCGCCGAGTATTGTCCGCAGCACCTTACGCTCAAACACTCCGAAAGCTCTCCGATCAGCCTCCTTTAACGTCCATGTTTCATGGCCGTATAAAGCCACCGGAAGAATCAGAGTAGTATACAGCGCGAGTTTTGTTTTCGTTTGCAGACTACGGGACTTAAGCTGGTTGCCCGTAAGCTGGTTAAGTCCGTAATAAGCCCTATTTGCAGCTGCAATACGCCTTTTCACCTCGCGGGTAACATCATTATCGCACGTCACTAATGTTCCAAGATACACAAATTCTTCTACCACTTCAAATTTTTCACCATCCAGCACCATTTCGCTACCACCACCACTACCCTCGTTGATTGCCAGCGACCATGTACTTCGTTTTGCTGGTACTGATCGTGAGTTCAATCATCGCTGTCTCCCTCTTAAAAGGCACAAAAGCCTCTTCCACGGCACGGCGATCAATCCCGATAATATCGATATCGTCCGCAAATCCCAGGAGCAGATGCGATTTTGTGCTAATGGTACCGCTTCTTTGCACACCAGCTCTCCTAATCGCTCCCTCGAGCGCTGTATTGAACAGTAGATTCGAGAGTGCATCACCCTGCTGCAACACATCTAAGGTAACAAATGATGTCGATATTTCATCCGCAACCATTACGCTTGATTTCGATCCGTCCAACGTTACACGAATCAGCCGTATCAGTTTCGCCGGAAAACCATGTTCAAGCATAATTTGCCATAATTCATTCCGTTTCACTGAATCGTACGCCGCCTTGAAACCAATAAACAGAATTCTATTCGATGGCAGCGTCTTGCGGAGTCCAAAGTACGTACGATTTCCAGTCACTATGCGTCTCCGAATTTCTCTGCTGGTATCATTTTCGGCAGTCACCAGTGAGCCCAAGTACACAAATTCTTCAACCACCTCGATTTCGTCACTACCGATGCAAACCCGCGGTGGGTAGCAAATATTGCACATTGAACCACGCCGGGAGATTGGAAGGAAACAAATATTTTCACCATGATGATAATATTTTAGGAACAAAGTGTCAGCAATGTCAAAGCTTATTGTTTAAGCTTTATTTTGAAGTTTGTTGCAATAGGGTGGCCCCACTACATTTTGAGATAAAAATTTTAACTTCTATATTTCTAATTTTAGCATTGTACGATATTCTAGAAAGTGGTTCCTTATTTAATTTCGAGGCACTTTGCTGAAGAAACCATTGTGGTACGTGGTTTGTATAATTTGTTTGTACAATTATGTTAGGATGACCCTAAAAAATCGGGTATACCCCGTTAGGCATAAGTACGTTAGGCATAAGTACGTTAGGCATAATGGACGTTAGGCATTCCACTAAAAAGCTCAAAATAATTTTCTTTACTTCTACATATTTTGGCCGTGCGGTAAGATGCGCGGCTACAATTCAAGACCATGCTGAGGGTGGCTGGGTTCGATTCTCGGTGTTGGTCTAGACCATTTTCGCATAGGAAATTATCTTGACTTCCCTGAGCATAAAAGTATCATCGTGTTAGCCTCATGATGTACGAATGCAGAAATGGTAACTTGGCTTAGAAACCTCGCAGTTAATAACTGTGGAAGTGCTTAATGAAAACTAAGCTGTGATGTGAGGGATGTAATGCCAACGAAGAAGAAGAAGAAGAAGAAGGCAAGAATATTCTTTGTATATCAAGGGATATTGTACTGGGCATGACACTGAACATTTTATCCTAATAAATGCCTTGGTGATAAATAATGAAACAAAATCAGTCAAAACCGTTTTTACTGTTGATAGTGAAATTCATAGATGAATGATTTTGAGGTTTCCTCGTTTTAAGCATGAATCTTACCTCTTAATATTTAACCATCGTATGGAGATACTTTTAACAGTTTGTTCATTTTTGTTCGTATATAATTCCAAGTCTACAAAATCTCAACATCTTAAAAAATCTTCTCCGAAGAAGGATACTTCACAGCAAGTTGCATAATCCTCCCGGCTCATGATCAACCCAAAAAATGGGAGCAAAATATCGATTTTCCACCCATCGCATCGCAGGCAAAGTCCTTGTTGGGTTGTTGCTTTGAACCGTGTTTCACTTTGCAAGTCGTTTTTCTTTGTCTTTATCGTCTCGAAGACAGCACACTCTGCCGAGTGCAAAAGCAAGTCAAGTGGCTGGAACAGTTTTCTTCGGTCCATTCTCACCGAGCTCCAACCTTTCGTTCCTGGGGAAGGTTGTCGGTGTTGGACGTTCATGTGTGGTTTTATTTTCCCTTAGTATGTGTATGGGGATCAGGGATTCCATTTGATTTTTCCCGAGGGAGATGCTCCACTATTTTAGAGTCGTCCGTTTCATTCGAATCCGTCTTGGATAGTTTGAAGGGGAAATCGCAGATGAATGTAAAACTTGCCACCGTACCAGCACCGCTAAATTGAATAATAAATTGCTTGAACACTTGAACACTAGTCAAATTGATATCTAATTGATTTGCTAATAACCGACAACTGGACTTGCTTCCGACATCGAGTCTCATCTGACGATAAACAAACAACCACCTCTGGCGTTAATGCTCATTATCATATCGGATGAGCATCACCGACCGACAGCTTTGATGCTTATTGCTCAATCAGCGCGGTCGAAAAAACATGTTCGCAGCTCATGAATGTTACTATCCGGACCAATGAATCTGAGAAAGTTTCTCAACTCAACTTTCAATTAAGCCGCGTTTGGAATCTTCCTGCCGTACAAGTGTGAATAGAGAAAAAAAAGCATAAAACGATTCAGCTTGTGTGCGATTGTACCTTTCTACAAATAGCTATCTGCTCTGAACGATGTGTGATGCTGCACAACGATGCTAAGAGACGTTCCATGCTTTAAAAGCTTTATATATTCTGCTTTGCTTTTAAACTCTAATAATTTGAGATACGAATCTTATAAACCACTTTTTCGAGTTGGGATGCCACATCACACTCCTCTTCTACAACATAAGAAGCATAACAAATGCATCCGATTGCAATTCGCATCAGGCAGAGCCATTGTTTCGCATCGTAGAGACCCGTGTGGAGTTTCGCGGATATTTTTCTTTAATTGCGCTCTCGTCACGATTGCAAAGCCACTAATTACCAGCAGCACTTCCCCGCCATTGCATTGCCCTTAGCGCCAAGGCATGTCATTCGTTCAGCACGCCGGAGGACTCGCCCGCCAAAGCTGTTCGCATGATTCCGGTCGGATCGATATCTTTTCATATTTTAGCACCTTTTTCGAAACTACAAATCAGCAAATCATCACGCACATCTTCGCCAACCAGCCGCTGCGCCGCCGACAAAGTCCCGAGCCAAAGGCGGCATTGTTTTATGCTTCGAAGTGGATGTAGATTTTTTTTTCTGTTGATGGTGTGATCCATCTATGCGCCGTTTGGGGCGAGCTCCACCAACGCTTCTTATGGGTGCATCTAGTTTGAATGCGAATATGGCCGGGCCTGGGGTACCAAGCGCCAATAAAAGGCGCCTTTATTGGTTGTAAAACAACTTTTCGGCTACGGGGTGAGACCGTGTTTTTGTTGATTTTGAATTATGAATGTGAACCGACCGGCACGGCACTAATAAACGGAACAGTTGTTTCTGCAATGAAAGTGATGTTGGCAATTAAGGATGAATGGAAGTTGTTTGATAGTTGTGAGATGTAAATATGGAAAACAGCTCACTATCCATCTTCCACGAGTATGAATGTTTATGGATGAAATTTCAAAATATCATATGTTTTGATTATTAATTTTATTTTTATTAGCACTATGACGAAAGCCTAAGCTAGAAGATTTATAAATAGCCATCCTTTTGATTCCGAAATAATAATGTTTTAACAAATATGAAGTCTCCAGTCAGATAGTCTAATTTCAGAATATCTTCGCTCTTCATGTACGAGGAGCCACGATACCTTTCTTCCAAACATTTCTTTTTAATCAAGCTGGAACTCGCTCTTTCAAGACTATCTCTATGACAAAATTTCATCATTTGAAGTCTACTTCAAAAGCTTTAAAATATTTGTGCTGGTTACATCAGACCTTATTAACTATCGGATGACGTGAGACATTTTTGTTGTTAGCACTCATAATTGACGATGACTTCGTTTTTTTGGGGTAGAGCATGGATGGATATCCAGTAACAATAATTGTTTATGTATTTATTCTTGCAATTAATTTCTGTATTTAATGGTTTTTGAATTTAAAATGCAGAATAATTAATACAAATATTATTTCAATCATTTTACCGTGATTATGTAGGAACAAAGTTGTAATTATTTAAAAATTTAGAGGACTACTAGGATGGTGCAATAAAATTGTACACAGCATCTGTCATAGTTGAATCACCCCTTACCAGGTTTATAACTAGCGTAAAAAGCTGGATAGTTGAAAAGTTGAAAACAGGCCAAATTCCAGTTAGAATGTAGAGCCACAGAAGAAGAAGATGCCATATCCCTGGTTCATCACATGTCGAAATAAGAATAGAGTATTAAAATAAAGAAAACCAAATGGGATCACCCGATTATACATCCAATTAACAATTTCTGCAAATCTGTCTGAAGTCTTTAAATCTTGATATGTATAATACAAGTGCTAGCAAAATTATAAGAAATCTAGCAATTGCGTACATGTTTAGATTAAAATCTGGTTTTGCAACTTTCTTATACAGAGCTTCAAGAAATTATAAATTCTTTTGATTTTTTACCACAAATTATTGTGAAATTGCGATTCCATGTTGGCCCTCGTTCGGACAATGAGCGTTGTTTCAGTTTCATCTGCGAATTCTTCAAAACCAGGGTTGAAAAGTGTGAAAAAATTGTTGTCAAAAATTGGTTTTCAAACGATTTTTCAGATATTCAAGAAGAATTACTTACAATAGAAATAGATTCTAAGCGCTAGAAGTAGCAGGGACTATGAGGGGTTTGATATGTAGTGGGCTCTGTAAAACTTCTACAAAAGGCTGCATGTATCTGCAAGCAGGTACCGTCTAAACGACCGGTTGCCGATCAAACCGCACACGACCAAGTCCTGGTGTTAAGTGGTACACAGAACAGACCTAACATGAAGGCCCTCCGACGAGACAAAAGGTTTGCGCAGGCCCAATAAGCCGCCTGTAAAACCACAGTTTATCAACGAAGACTCGATACAATCGCCAAAGACATAGGTGACGAATAAATGATCACGATTGAAAGCTTGGTGCATAGAATTGCAAGTCGCAAGGTTTCGCAGGTTGTAACATGATTCTGCCGTTGTGATTGTGTTTTGTACTTGAAGAAATTTCTTCTCGGATCAATTTTCTTTCGAAAAGAACCGAGTTGTATTCAATGATGCGTCTTCCCAATATCAAACAGCAACAAAGCCAAATCAGATTCAAGAAAGAAAATTTCACAATTGTGATTCTGCTACTGATGGAAACTTTCTGCTGTCGCCAAGCGATTATGATTTGCACTTGCATCTCTTCTATAAAATTGTGGTCCTGAAAAGAATCAATTTATCTTCATTATTGCGTCTTTCTAATCACTAATAGCAATAAACCGATGCCGATGCAGGGATGGAACTGTGAGGATGAGATATATTAGGAGTTGGGCAATCCACTTTTAGAGTGCATTGATGACAGATATGCAAATATCGTATAACGGTTTGGTTGCCAACACTAACTAGTAAATAGCAGACCCTGTGATAGCTCGTTCGGCAGAACTAAGCCGCACAGGAACCACACTCCGCTATATCTCGAATCGGCTCGGGCGCGCAGAGAAGCAGCTTTCTTGTTTCCCATAGAGTAAGCTAATTAGCTCCGCCCCTTCGGTATTCGTTGTGGATGCCCATATTGTTTATACGCTCAAAAAACTAAATGGGTGGGAATAAAACATCCATGCAAATTATTTTTCAGCATCTTACTCTGACGCGCGCTCGTTATTCTGACACCGATGCAAAATGTTTACCTCCGCCAAGCGATTATGATTTGCACTTTGAAGAACATTTTTCCTTGCTCAACCTGTCTCTTAGGGGCCCTCCTCAGCCGTGTGGTAAGACGCGCGGCTACAAAGCAAGACCATGCTGAGGGTGACTGGGTTCGACTCCCGGCACCGGTCACGACTTCCCTGGGCATAAAAGTATCATTGTGTTAGCCTCATGATATACGAATTCAGAAATGGCTTAGGAAGCTCGCCGTTAATAACTGTTGAAATGCTAAATGAACACTAAGCTCCGAGGCGACGCTGTCTCAATGGGGGATGTTATCAAGGACGGAAATCTTCGTTTTATTATCAGTTGCATCGATGCTCAGTAGGCAGCTTCGTCATTGATTCGTGTTTGTTTTGATCAGACACTCGGAAATGCAGGCACGAACATCTCGCAGCATGCTGTCAAACTTCCATACCAAATTTACTACCTGATCCTCAATAGCCGATTGATAATCGAGCGTAAAAAATGAATATCTACCGGGGCTGAAATGAATATTTTGAATTACGGTTGATTTGCACCAATAAATGATGATTATTTTACTGTATATACTAAACAGATGCATATATTTTAGGAATCTAACTTCAAAATGTTGAATCCATGCACCGCAGTATGAAATGATATTCATATTTTGAGATTTTAAAATTGAATATCAATGTGCCTAGCTGAAGATTCATTTTGACACCGCACTCAACAACGCTGACACCGAAAGTCGACGCTTGCTGCTGTTCGTGCACATGCCGTCCTATTCATTCGCACATTCAAATTCGGGAAGGACTAGCAACTTGATTATGTGTTGGATGTCAGCTGTTTGAGTGTATTTGAAATGACTTTTTCTGTCCCTGGATGTTATGCCATTAAAAAGAAGAGAAGAACCTGTCTCTTATATATAATGGTTATTCTGAAAACATACGAGAAAGGCAAAAAGGTTTATTATTAATATTTGAGGTTATGGCTTTTAGTCTTCTTATGCTCAAAAACGGGTTTTAAGTTTTTATTCGACGTTTCGGTTACATATATTGTGCCTTTACCAAGGGGTTGACTAAGTACTATAGTTTATTTATAAAGATGCGCCTTCCCAAACACTAACAGCAACAAAACCATAAATAGAATCAAAAGAGGATTCAATAAAGAAATTTCATTTGAGCCACTAAAACCCACTAAAACTCCTTCTTCGAACTTGATGTCACAAGTCAATTTCAGCTCAGCTTAGCTTAGCTTGATTGACTGAGCCCATCGTAGTTGCAACAAATAATGCACAGCTCACCAATTGAATAGTTTTCTCGGGACTAGAAAGCTATTGTCACTGTACATGCTTCGGAGTTTCTTTAATTCAAGACCAATAACGATGCAGGCCAAGTCCTCACAGTCAATTAGGATAAGAGGAGGAACATTAGTCGACACTCATTGCTGCAAGAGGAATCCTCTGCATCTCCATGAGAGTTCACACAATTTTAGAGAAGTTATACAGTTAAAACATCTCATTTTGAAGAACAACTTATTCATCTGTTTCGTTGAACTTTTAATAAACATTTTACTAAGCCTTAATTTAGCTACATGTAGTTTCTTCGAAAATAATAACGCATTGAGGGCTAGGTGGCATCCTCAAGATCTCCGTTGAAAGTATATTGGATCAAGTCTATTAACATTTTAAAATTTTCCTAAATCGTGTCTCGAACTGCTGACATTTGATCATTCGCCGGTTACGTTGTCATCCACGCCATCCGCTCACTCAATGTATTACATAAATAATCTTATTGCTGAATAAGATTCAATAAGATTCCGGCGAAATGCCGGTCGAGTGATGACGCGTTGCGTTGGATGGGCTGGATACCGGAAAGCCAAAAAATGGAAAGCAGACGGACGATGGGTCGCCTGAAGGATGACGAATCGTGCGATGCTATCAGGCGCCGACAGGGCGCACTACGGAATTGAAGGCGGAATGTTTTGCAGGTTAGTTGACGGTTCTAGTTTACGGGAGATTATTTACTTGGCACAGGCGTTCGGCCGGACTACGGCAGGACGGGTTGTATGCACGCAGCTGTATAACGTTGCTGACCGACAAAACGTCGAGCTGATACTTTGGCTTGCTTCCCTACACGAGAGGGCGGCGAACATTCGCCGGACGATAAACTGTAACACTCGTGAAGGCACTTGACCGGAAGACGATCTGCTTGATACGTAGATTACCTGCCAGCTTCCTACATCCGAGATGACTGACGATGAGATTCCAAAATGCGGACTTCTTTGGCGGTTAGCGGATGGTGTACTCGCGCAGTTAACACTGCGGAGGAGGATCCGTGACGACTACCGGTGCAGCTCTTTGACAGTGAGCCGTGATGATAAAAATCACACTCTCTCGATCCTTGTCGATTAACCAGCACCAACTAGTGCTACTGGTGATCCGGGCTCTCCAGTTAACAACCATCTAAGACGAGTTTAGTATTTTCAATTTCGTTTTTCCACTACGTTCTGTTATCTTTGCAGATACCTATTTCGACCTCAACTGTGAGGCCGTCTTCAGTGTCTCGTACTTGACTCGACTTGAGCTAAAGATCACAAAAAAAATCTACTTAGATGCTTATTTCTAGCTTGTCGTTGTTTGTTGGGCTTTGGGACAATTTGTCGAATGACATTTGGTCGAATGGACATTTGGTCGAAAATGAATTTTAAGTCCACTAGAAACGTAGGACATTTGTTCGAGAAAACACTACGTCGAATGACCATTTAGTCATAAGCAGATTTTAGAATGAAGCATATTCGTACATTTGGTCGAATGACGTTTGATCGAAGGGACATTAGGTCAAATGGACATTTGGCCGAATGGACATTTAGTCGAAAATAAATGTTTAGTTCCACTAGAGACGTAGGACATTTGGTCGAAAGGACATTTGGTCTAATGGACATTTAGGACATTTAGTTTAATGGAAATTTAGTCGAATGTTGACAGTGAACTTCAGCATAATAGGTCAATGGATTGAATTTGGTTGAATAATCCACATGGATGAACTGATTAGAGATAATCAGGGGACGTGAGGAAGTACAATAAGCAGCGAAAGAAACGAAAACGGAAGCTAATAAGGATTTTTCGTCTGAGCAAACGGAAATTTCTGGATACTCTGGTGGACTATAGAAAAATTGAAAACCTGTATTAAAAGCTGAATATTAAGTAGCGATGGGAAAAAAATTATTATTTCTTTTTTATTATTTCTATTATTTCTTTTTTTATGGCGCAAGGACGCTAAAAAACAATGATATCAATGTTATTTTGCCAGTCATTCATCGCAGTCGGGACATTTCGTTGATTGACATTTAGTCGAATGAAGTTTGGTCAAATAACATTTCGTCGAAATTACGTTTAGTCGACAAGCCATTTGATCGAAGCTTTCCTTATTCTTGTCATGGATGCTCTTTCTGTGTGGTATAAATTGTTTCTCTTTTGGAAGTGTGTAGCAAATGTGATAGCTAATCATGTATCATCCGTTTTATCGACTATACGCACCATATGAGTCGATATACGCAAGCGCCGCAACTTATTTCGTTCGACCAAAAGTAAGATGATTTTTTATTCTGAAATCTGCTTTAGACTAAATGGCCGTTCGACGTGTTATCCTTTCGACCAAATATCCTACGTTTCTGGTAGACTGAAAATTCATTTTCGACTAAATGTCCATTCAACCTTATGTCTCTTCTATCGAACATCATTCGGCAAAGTGTACGAAGATTCTTCAATATAAAATCTGCTTTTGACTACATGGGCATTCGACGTAGTGTCTTTTCGACTAAATGTCATACATCTTTAGTGATGATGATGATGATGATGATGATGATGATACTACCATCTATTGTAGCAAGGCACCTGCCGATAGCACTGGTCATATCTGACAAACGATTTGATCATGTTTATATTATTGAATGCATTTCATCAAGCTCCTGTATGAAGGGCCAAAAATGGGTGGGGTGGTTCCATAAGTAGAGACACTTATGCAAAATCCACGGGATGAGTAGAGAATCTCCTTCCAGAAGAAAGTTCGTACAATCAATAATACAATATTAAGCCCTCGTTTCCCAGATTGACCCAATAGATGGGGAGAAGAGCCCGCCCTTTATCCACGAGATGTTAACAATAGGAAGTTGGCGATTCCACTCTTCCTATCCAAATCGCTTCAATCGGGTGCCCTGATGGTTTTTTTTATGGTTTATAATCATATAGTTTCAATACAAATTGATAAAGATATACAATAGAATTCTCTCACCAAGTTTTAATTCGTCTTAATGTCCTGGAAGAGTGACTTCTTCAACTCCGTTTTTTTTATTTATGCTGTCTTCTGAGATAGAAAACCAATAGTTGTCAGGTGATAGATTTAATAGATTTCTTGATTTCTGAAAAGCTGAAATAAAAAGACGGAAGGCAGTATCATACATAATAACATGAGTGTTTATAACACAACAATCGTGTTTAGCCCCAAAATGTTGAATGCACTATATTTGGATCAATCTAGTGTGGTGCTCCATTGGTAATATCCCAATTTTATCAGCCCCTGTTGAATTTTGGGATGATGAAACAGGTAATGAAACAAAATCTCATAATTTTAAAATATATTTCACAAATATATGTAAAACCTTGGCGATACATAATGCATTAACAGAACACGTTATTTCTTATGGAAAAGACTCCAAATCCTTTCCAGTCACTGATAAACGATGTTGAATAAGCAGCTGACGTTAGTTGTTTACAATAATATTAACAAAAATAGAAAAGCCGACTTAAATTTAAAAAAAAATAGATGTGACTTACTCAGGCAGAAAATCGTTATATCGGTTCAAAACTGAATAATTTTATTTATTCAAAATTTAAAAACAGCTATTTACGCGTATTTGATCACAAAAAATCAACATTATTAGACAATCTTGAAAAAAATCACCGCTCTACAAGTCCTTTGCATAACATATTTTGGAAATCAGGCTATTGTCAAATGAAGCAAACTCTATTGAAATAATGAAAGCTGTATTTTTTTCTTTGTCTTCACCTATTAATGATACGTTCAGCTCTAGGCTGGCTCGTCTCGTTGCTGTAAATTAAAACTTATTTAATATGCGTGTATTGCCATAATAATGTTCCCGTGATAAGATTAGTAAAATAATTATCTCTTATAAGAATAATATATAAAAATGTGCGAAATAGTATGATGAATTTTACAACTATAATGTTTATTATAAGCAATATAAGCCATACTACCAGTAGAATCGAAACATCAAAACTATCAACTGGATCGCAAACAGTAGTTGTATGAGAGAAACCTGTATTGACTGGAGGTAGCATGAATCGTCAAAGTGGTTGAGCAAGGTGAATTATTCTAAGAATCAAAGGGATTTTATAATTGGTAATCGCGAAATTTACTTAGACGAAGTATAATTTAGTAGGAGAGAGAATCGACTTTTCATGTCCGGATGCTCAGTTCATTTTTATTTGACTCAGCCAAAAAATAGCCAGAAAATAGATCATAATATCACCTACATAATTGCTAAAATTGTGTACGAGCAGCTTGCTTTGAAGCGTAATTTGGTTTACCAGTTTATGTCAACTATAAATATTTGTAGATGATTTAGAATGGATTGGGATTGAGAGCGTGGATTTTTGTACCTTATACGTTGAAATTATACAGATTTTTTGGAAAATTTGCCAAACTCTTTCTTTCCCATATCGCATCACAACATGAACATTGACGCTCACATTAAGCAATTCTACAATGCGATGCTTCTAAGCTCTAGAATGCTTAGTTATATGATAAATGCCTAAAACAAATTCAGATGTCATTTTTTACGAACCTGTATAGGGTTAAAGCAGGTATTTTCGTCTTTTCGTCATAGTCTCAAAAACCAAACACGAGAAACCTTTTTGACAAACTCATCGGTATCAGATCGTAAGCTCAGGAAATACGTTCAGCTATAGTGGAGTTCTAGCAAAAGGACGTTCCTTTCGATGATTATTTCATCAAACTCCTGTATGAAGGTCCAAAAATGGGTGGGGTGGTTCCATAAGCAAAGACACTTATGCGAATCCACGGGATGAATGGAGAATCTCCTTCCAGAAGAAAGTTCGTACACAAAATTATAATCTAGCCCTCGTTTCCCAGATTGACCCAATAGATGGGGAGAAGAGCCCGCCCTTTATCCACGACATGTTAACAAAAGGAAGTTGGCGATTCCACTCTTCCTATCCAAATCGCTTCAATCGGGTGCCCTGATGGTTTTTTTTTTGTCAGTGGTCATATAATTTGGGAAATATTTATATATATATATATATATATATATATATATATCATGTATAATGGAATTCTCTCACCAAGTTTTAATTCGTATATCCTGGATGAGGGAGGACCTTTCTTCAACATCAGCTAGTTTTAGATTTGTGCTGTCTTCAGAGATGGAAAACCAATAGTTCGGAATATTCTTGGATAAATTGCAAAACAGACTTCTTGATTTCTGAAAAGATGAAATAACAGGACAGATGGCAGTATCATAGGTAATTACGTGAGCGTCTTGATTAAAATGAATATGTATTCTTATTTTTTTCACAATCATTTTTTTTCTGTTTACTTTTTTTATCTGTTTACGTTTTTTTTATGATATTTTTTTTTTTATCATGGTGATTGAAGTATTTAGAAACGTGATGACAACTATATTTAAGGATTGTTATTTAATAAAAAAAGGACAATAGCTTTGTAATGCTATAACATATGTAAGAGGACGTGACGTGTATTGCTTTTGATATACATTCGTCTCTACACTTAATATGAAATGACAAATTAGGCAAAGTGTTTGCTTATATGTTTTAATTAAACTTCTTTTGTAAAAAGACACTGAGTTTCTAAACGTCAAATAACATAGGATCATACAAAAGCAAAGAGGACCAAAATTCTATAAGAATGCAAAAAAATGTATTAAAAGCGAGTCTACATCCTAAACCGCCATGAGAAATCATTTTGAATTCACTGAACATATGTGTAAATTAAAAAGAAATATTAAAAATTTCAAATTTCAAAATTTTCATTTTTTTTTTCGTGTAATGATTATTAAAGATTATAGTTTATATATTTATATTTACTGTAGGTTTCCTACATATACTATTGTGTATATATTTATATTATATATAAAACTTTCGTAGCTTTACAATATCAACGACTAAGAAAACTCAATGCTGAAAGTCATACTCAGCAACATCATAAAAACATGGTGTAACCGTTCGCAAAATAGTTTGATGTGTTAAATGACTTTGGTGGCTTAATCGCCACTCTCGCATATGAGAGACTTTTAATCTATATATTTTACAATCCTCGAATGGTTGCTGACAGGATATTCTGAATATTTCAAACCATTTTTCAAATCAACAGAAAACAATAACTGCTCTCCTTTTCCCTGGTTGCCTATCGTATTCCCATCAACCCGATTCTCGCTTACCGTAGAGGAATAGAAGCCTTAAAAAAAAAGAAAAACGATCTACCAATGAAATGACTGAGAACGTACTAGAACATTGTGGTATGAACGGAATTGCTGAAAATGAAATCAATTGAGATCCAGACAATTTAATTCAACTTTTATTAATATAAACGAGTTCATTCGGATTGGACAATAAACTAAATGGGCATATCTGGTTTACGATGAACTTTCTATGATCATAATTACAAGGTTTCCATAAACCTCAAGTTACCGGTGGCTCACCAGTGTCGATCGCTGCTTCACAAGATGGCATCTTGAGCTCTTGTGCAAAATGGCCGAATTAAAGGTGCGGAGTAAGTGGCTTCCGACTTGTATTTCCCAAGAGCGTCTGGAAAACCCATTTCCACGATTTAGTAGCCCACTTTCCCTTCGACCCGGCTTCACGTACCTTTCCGATTCACCTGGCGAGGACTAAAGGAAAGCTACTAATTCTCGGTTCAGATTCTGTCCAAAGTATGGGTTTTGGGCGACTGTCGGGTAAGTTTCGTTAAACTTATTAGATAACTTCACTCCCCTCCGTTTGTTTGCCTCTAAAGGCGGGCCTTAGCTGACACTTGAGCTGGATTGATCACTCTATTCATTTCATTTCATTTATTTAGTTAACATCTAAACAGATAACACTGAATCAACAATTTGACGCCACAATGCACGGTTCGAGGCCGCATCTCTCCATCCTCGGATACGCCCCACGCTCGCCAAGTCGTTCTGCACCTGGTCTGCCCATCTCGCTCGCTGCGCTCCACGCCGTCTCGTACCTGCCGGATCGGAAGCGAACACCATCTTTGCAGGGTTGCTGTCCGGCATTCTTGCAACATGTCCTGCCCATCGTACCCTTCCGGCTTTAGCCACCTTCTGGATACTGGGTTCGCCGTAGAGTTGGGCGAGCTCATGGTTCATTCTTCGCCGCCACACACCGTCTTCTTGCACACCGCCAAAGATGGTCCTAAGCACCCGTCTCTCGAATACTCCGAGTGCTTGCAAGTCCTCCTCGAGCATTGTCCATGTTTCATGTCCGTAGAGGACTACCGGTCTTATTAACGTCTTGTACATGATACATTTGGTGCGGTGGCGAATCTTTTTCGACCGCAGTTTCTTCTGGAGCCCGTAGTAGGCCCGACTTCCACAGATGATGCGCCTTCGTATTTCACGACTAACGTTGTTGTCAGCCGTTAGCAAGGATCCGAGGTAGACGAATTCCTCGACCACCTCGAAGGTATCCCCGTCTATCGTAACACTGCTTCCCAGGCGGGCCCTGTCGCGCTCGGTTCCGCCCACAAGCATGTACTTTGTCTTTGACGCATTCACCACCAGTCCAACTTTTGTTGCTTCACGTTTCAGGCGGGTGTACAGTTCTGCCACCTTTGCAAATGTTCGGCCGACAATGTCCATGTCATCCGCGAAGCAAATAAATTGACTGGATCTGTTGAAAATCGTACCCCGGCTGTTACACCCGGCTTGATCACTCTACAATCCGCAACGAATGAACGGAATCCCGCTTACTAATTTCCAGCCCGTACAAGAAAAGCGACTATGCGCTGTTAGTCCAACGCGAATGGCGATTAGTCAAATGCAAAACATAATAAAATCCATCTATTACAATTATCTTCTTTCTTTTTTTTTGTCGGGATTCTCAAAAGATTGAATCTCCAACACTTCACCTCCAAAACCACAGTTCGAAATCTACTTTTAACATATGAATACATGAAGGTTCACACTTTTTACTTTTGGAAATACATTTTCTCGGGACTGATAAAACGCGATATTTCTACTCCTCTGTTGCAAGCGGAATCATTTATTTCCGTTTTATTTTTTCTTCTTCTGGAAACCTAGCAGGATAATTGCTTATTGTTTATAGATTCAATTGGCGATTGCAGTTGTTCTCCTCCCTAGATTTAAGAAAATGGTTGAAATAGGATCTATACTTTCAGGAGTCATTGCTGCACTGACTGAAGCAAAGTTCCACTTTGTTTATCCAAGACACCAACCGCACGAAACATGTTATCACCCAAGATAGTCAAGTAGTCAGACGAGTTATATGTTGTTCTCGCAAGATAATTAATTTACAATAATTAAATATCAATTCAATTTAAATAATAAATTGCCCAAATGAATAAAAACATCCAAATACTATTTACTTTTATAACAATAATAAAACATAATTACAGTATTTGTTTACAATTGTTTTTTTTTTTTAAGTTAAAAACGATTAAACCTTCCTAATTTATTTAGATTTATTTTAAAATATTCATCCAACATTACAATAGTCATGTTCTAAGAAGAGGAAATAATCATCCAATCTTTACCAAGTTCAATTACAAAATATGATGAGTAGTGTCAAGAATAGAAGAATACAAACTTATCAAAATTATGTTATATAAGGTTATTCCCGCAAAATATAAAATATCAATAATAATTATTAGGATTAAACAGTAAGTTTATAATGTGCAACCTACAACCAGGATCTCTATTGTTTGAGAAGAATGATATGGCTTAAACGCCTAATATTTGATAAAGTGGGTCCAAGCCTTATTTGAATATCGATACCAGTAGATATCCATAATCATGTTTTTTTCTTCCAGTGTTTGTATTTATGTCTTTGTTGGTTATCTTCTGAAGAAGTTTCCCCATCAGAAATTTCGCTTATTGTTTCTTTATATATTTCTTCTGCTTTATTCTTTATTTTATCCCTATCTTTAGCCACATGTTCCCATTCTACAATACTAATGTTATTATACCTATTTAAATCATCTTCTAAAGAATCTACCCATGTTATGCTTGGTCTTCCTTTTTTCTTTTTTTTTTAGTTTTAGTTTATAGGCTAACTTGATTGGATGATTATCCTCTCTTCTCAATATATGGCCGTAGTAGCTAATTCTACCAACTCTAACTTTCCTATTTATTGTTTTCCCCTCTAATATCTTTCTTGAATTAAACCTCAAACCATCCGGCCTTGAACAATTATTGAATATGGCCCTCAGAATTGATTTCTCATAATTAGCCATTGATATTCTGCTTTTTTTAGTAAGCACCGCTACTTTTGTTCCATAGATTATTGACGGCGCTAAAACCGTTTTGTATATAAGTTTACCTAATTCCCACGAGGGCTTAAATTGTTTGCAGAATTCTATCACTGTTCGGCTTGTTTTATATGTATTTCTACATCTTGAACTATTAGTAGATTTTCTGTCTAATGTGGCTGATAAACAAATTCCTAAATATTTAATTTTTTCATACACATCGAATTGTATGCCATTTAGTATTATGGTTTTAGGGTAACTTGCTTTATTATTTGGTAACCTCAATAATACTTGGCATTTTGTATGATTTAGTGTCAGACCTACTTCTGCTAATTGATCTACAAGTACTTTTAATATTTTTTCTAATTCTTCTTTGCTATTTGCAATTATAAGTAAATCATCCGCAAACGCTAGAATTAATGGTAATTTAAGGCAATTTATATCCAGTAATCTTAGTTCTGGAATTTTTTGAGCAATTTTACGAATAACATTTTGTATAATATAGTTAAATAAAGTAGGAGATAGTGGACATCCTTGTTTTATTCCTTTTCCTCTTCTAGTTCCTCCCGCAAACTGACTGTTCCATCCCACTCGGGTCCACTCATTCATCATGCATGCCTCGACCCTACTGACTTATCTTGTCGGTACACCTAGATTTAATACTATGTCTCTTAGTTTCTGAATTTTGACTGTATCGAACGCTTTTTTAACATCTAGAGCAATTATATACAAATCTTCCATAATTCTCCTAGTTACAAATATATGATCATCAGTTGATCTGTTATTTGTAAATGCTGCTTGATATAAATCTGGCTCACCTGCATATATAGTTAACTGTTTTACTAACCATTTCGCATAAATTTTATATACTATGTTACATAAAGAAATTCTTCTAAAATCGTCTGCTTTAATTGCGTTTGTCTTTTTTGGTATGGGAATTTGAGTCGATTTGAGCCATTCACTTGGCAATTCGTTATCCATATATACTTTTGTATAATTTTAATAAGTGATTCTAAAGTGTCCCTATCTGCATTTTTATGTATTCCATATATATGTGATCAGGACCAGCTGCTTTTCCTTGACCTGAGTTTTTTATTATATTTATAATTTCTTCTGATGAAGGCGGCTCCTGTAACGGAGTATAATCCTGTTGCTGACAAAATTGTATTTCGGGACCTTCACTTTCTTTCAAAATCTGTTCCCAAGTTGTTGTACTAATATTAGCCCTAATTTTCCGTTTATTTTAAAAACCCTCTAAAAATGTGTGTTTTCCTAATGCGTTGCCCTACGTCAAAATCATTTAGGTTTGTGAAAAATCTCTTATTTCCTTTTCTTTATGTTCTTTTTTGGCGATATTAAATTCTTGTCTTCTATTACCCAATTTATATTTGTATATTTGATTGTCTGGAAACTGACTAGATATTTTTATTGCTTTTTTTAAGCGATCAAATGCTTTCCTTCTTTTCGGGGTACTAGGAGTCTTTGATGTTCTAACTGATTTATTCGCAGCCCTTCGTATTTTTACAGCTAAATCTGAGTAGCATTCTTCAATTGAACTGTCTTTCGTTATTTCGGGATTAGGAATAGATTTTAATACTTCTTGATATTTCTCCTGTATCTTCTTGTCTTTTAGTAAATCAATGTTAATTTTGTCGGTTCTTTTCGTGCTGAATTTTTGTGAACCGTTTTCTGCATTACTATTCCTACCAAGATTAGTTTATGATCAGAACTAATAGGAGTCCAATAACCTTTGACGAACCTAATTCTAAAATTAGTTTTTGTTGGAATTAAAACATGATCAATTTGACTATATTTATTTCCACTTCTCCATGTTGTGGTCGTTCCAACCCCTATTTTTGATGACACATTTTTCAATCTAGTTGTATGAAGAAAGAGTTTGAAAAGCTCCCCATTGTCGTTGCATATGTCATGTCCCAACTTTCTCCCTATTATTTTCTTATCCTCACCTTCTAAATCATTTGTACCCAATTGAGCGTTAAAGTCTCCAATAATTATTAAATGTCTACTATCCTTTATGTTTGATGCAATCTCATTAAGTTTACACAAAAAAGAACTCTGTTGTTTATTAGGTGCATGAACATTGATTATAATGAGAATATTATCCATTACTTTGAGTTTGATCCACAGTAATCCTGTTCTTATTAATTTTAAATTTAATATTTTACATCAATGTGTTTTCTTGTAACTAATGCTAATCCTCTTGTTTTATTTACATGATTATCAGCCACCTTCCATACATAATTATCTGTAACAATCTCGTCTCCTAGAGTATTAACTTCCTGTAGTACAGCTATATCAATATTGTATGTCATTAAAGTCTCGCCTGTCTCATCTCTTTTCCTACTGTTTCTACACCCTCTAATATTCCCACTCGCTAGTTTCAGTATTTTACTACTTGAGGCTGAAGTATTGTCCTTTTTGTAAGTGAATAATTGAGTTTTCTGTTTTATTGTTCAACATTCCTTCTGCTATAATGCTGCATGATGTTGTTTTATTATTATCAGCACTTTCTTTGTTTTTATCTGTGTAATGACTTGGTTTCTTTCCCGTGTTGTTGATTTTATTGTTTTCTATAATTCCTTCAATCTGCATTTCTGTATTATTGATTGCGTTAGAATTGTTTATATTATCTCGATAAGTTACTATACTATCATAGTGATTTTGATCAACTTCTCCTGTATGAAAGATATTAAGCATTCCGTTATTAGCGTAAGCTTCTCCTATTATGTTGATTGCTCCATCTTTTCCAGTTATTTTTATAGTTAATTCCAATATCTCAGTTGCTGCTAATAATGCCTCATGTCCTAACCATCTGCCATTTTCTCTCATCCTTTCCAATCCGATTTCGAAGTCCTCATCTGGATCTTTATAATCAAACATAAAATCCTCAAATTGTACTCTTTTCTGATAAATATAATCAGCGATAAATTTTCTCAATTTTTTAACGTTATGGTCTGACATAAGATATGTGTGATATTGTCTACTCAGTTGATCTAGTACTGATCTTATCATACAATTACCATCTCCTTCTATTGTTTTTATTTTAAGAATGCCTTCTAGTTGTGGATGAACAAATGTGTACAAATTCTCCTTGTTTTGATGTACATATGTGTCTGTAGCAAAACGGTCTATTATGTTTATCCAGTTGTATCTAACTATTTCTTTGCTTTCAATGACCACGTCGAAATGTATCTTTCCCTGCTCCTCAGACAAAAATAGTTTACATTCTTTTCTTTTGATTATTTTTTCGGTTACACCTAGCACTATCTCCTCGCCATGTTTTCGATAGATTATAAATTCTTTATTTAGTTTCAATGCCAATTCACCGAGTTTTTGAGTAATCAAATTCAACTGATTGATATCTTGTCCCTGAATTCTTAAACCATTAAAAAATCCTCAACAATTTTTTGTTTCTTGGATTAGAGTCTTGATTGTCCTGATTAACTCGTTCTAGAATAGCATTTTCCAATTCTTTATCGTCCTCATTTATTAAAAGCACTTTAAGAGTTTCATCTCCTGACTCAGAATCAATAAAAAGATATTTTGAATTAAATGCCTGTGTGTCGATGATTTCATATGGGGTTTGATCTTGTATATGATCTGATGAGTGTATTTTATTTTGTATCTGTAATTCATCGAATGTGTTGATCTTTTGATATCCTTTTATTTCTAATATGTTTTCAATATATCCGTCGGATGTGATAAAGAAATCCAAATGACTAATTTCTTCATTTTTAAAACGTTCACCATAAGAATATTTCCCTATTTTATCTTGAAAAACGTACACTGGACATTCAAGAATCTCCGCAATTATCCAAAGTATTTCAGTACCAAAAACTCGTTCACCATCAGAAATCAAAGAAACGTATTGTTCAAAAAGTTGCATTCCTTGTTGAAAATTTTCTACCATTTTTAACTTCATATAATTTTGTATAACATTGTCTCGATTAATTAAAATGTAATCAAATATAATTGAATTCAATTCCATGATATCTTCACTTAAAATATTGTCACATCCCACTCTAAATTTTACCTGCTCCATGATCGTGTCAACTAAATTAAGTCTGTCGTTGAATTTTTGAACTCTGAGTATCCGTTTTTCTGGCCAAAAAAAGGACTCTTCTGTGGTCCACTTTTTGTTAACAATAATACCAATCATTTTATATATTTTTTTTACTCAATAGTTATGCGTGAGACTAAATGAAAATAATCTATCTTTAAAATTGATATTTAATCGATTAATTTGAATTGTAATGAATAAGATATTAAATTAAAGAAAATATGTATTGGAGGAGGAACAAATTCAAATAAAATTAAGCTATTTATATCTATGTTAAATATGTTGAAATAAGAAAAATAAGGAGAGAAGAGAAAAATGAATAAAATTAAAACGAAAAACTTCTATATGCTTCCACAGCAACCGTGAATATGAATTCTCCAGCTCTTCGTCAGTATCGATTTGCAAATTACTATTCGTTAGCTTTCGTATCCTTTTCTTGATTAGGCCAAAAATGTTTGAGATGACAAAAAAAAAAATTGACAAGCAAAATCACGCACGTCTTTACTTGGGCACAGTGTACTACGATTTCATTAAATGTCATACATCTTTAGTGGTCTAAAAATTCATTTTCGACTACATGTCATTCGACAAAATGTTATAGATTCAACAATTAAACAATACGGGTAGCTAATGCCATCTAAAAGTGGTCGAGAATCTAAGTCATATTGATAATTTTCACATTTAAAAAAAGTCGTGATATTTTGTTGCCGCAAAACTCATGAGGCAAAACGCTTTTTAACTGGCAGTTATTAGGGCATAATGCACCACGCGTCGGCGTACCAGAACTCTGGTATACAGGTTCATGAATTCGTGAACTATCAAGTTCTCGGTGTAGTTTTAGTCACGGTTTCGGGAACAACAGTCATGTTTTCTGGAATGTTCTGGAAAACGTGACTGGTGTTCTCGAATCCATGAATTTGATTACGATGGATTTTTGCTAGTTCACAAATTTGTGAGCGCTTTTTTTTGCGTGTGGACAGTCCGTGGAGTAGGTTGTAGGTTAGTCCCCGCGTTTTGCCTCACCGAAATGCTAGATGTTTCATCAACATGTGGGAAATATTGGTTTTTTGCGACCTTCCTATCTGTCTTTTTGACACTTTTTTTTGACTAACCTACATAATTTTAGGGGGAAGGGTCGTTTGGCTGAATGACACTAGGCCGAACAAAACATTAGGCCGAAACCCATCTGGGACAGTCATTTGGCCGAAAGGGTCATTTGGCCGAAAGGGTCATTAGGCCGAAAGGGTCGTTTGGCCAAAAGGGTCGTTTGGCCGAAAGGATCATTTGGTCGAAAGGGGCATTTAGCCGAAAGGGTCATTTGGCCAAAAGGATAATTTAACCAAAAGGGTCTTTAGGCCGAAAGGGTCGATTGACCGAAAGGCTAATTTGGCCAGAAGGGTCGTTTGGCCGAAAGGGTCAATTGGGCAGAAGGGTCATTTGGCCAGAAGGTTCATTTGGCCGAATAGGCCATTTGGCCGAAAGGGTCATTTGACAAAATAGGGCATTTGGACGAATAGGTCTTTTGAATAGTGAGAAATCAGGAGGGAGAAGAGAGACGTCTCAGATCTCATTCCTCATTTCTTACTTCTCACTGTGAAAAGTGAGAAGCGTGAAGTGAGTAGTAAGACGTCTCACTACCCAATTCGGACTACTCACTTTTCACAGTGAGAAGTGAGAAATGAGGAGTGAGAAGTGAGACATATCTGCGGTTCTATATCTTTTTTTCAGTAATCAATTCAACTTTGAAAATATACGCCGTAAAAAATATTTTTAAATGTAATCAATTTTACCTTTATATGCATCCTATTTAATAGTTTCATCTCAACTAATGATAATGAATGATTCAAACCACAATTACCGAGAAATGTGATTTTTGTTCGTTTATTTATTATTGTTTAACCGCTGTGTCTTGATCTACTGTGGTATTTTGCTGTATATAATGTAAGGAATGTGTAATATCATCAAGGAGTGTAATTGTCGCTGAAAATGCAAAAAACAAGCAACAAAGTGATTTGATAAATATCCGGTGGTTTGATGACGATATTTACCTCAACAAAAAAGGTAGAAGAAAATCAACAAAATACAAACAGCGATCGTGCTCGAGTGTATAAGGATACTCGATTTAAAAAAATTGAGACGAACATTTATGAATCGAACATGTTGCTCAAAAACTGGCATCAACCCTTCGATGTATGTAGACCATATTTTTCTTAGAAAAACAAAAGTATTTTTGGTGGAATTCGAAATAATTTCTCACCGAAAAATGTTCATTATTCCCGGGAAAGTTTGGAAGAACTTCCCTTGTAAATCTTAATGAATTTCTCTTGAGAAAATTGATAAGTTCCAATGGAAATTTGGAGGAATTTAGCTGGGAGCTTAAAAGGAATTTTCTCTATGAAGCAAATAAAGTTTTACAGACAAATGCACATGGTTTTACAGTGGAACTTTTTTTAATCATCCCGGGAGATTATTAGGAAGCCAAAGTAAGAAACCAACCCAAAAGTAAGAAGATATTCAAAGCTGCATCGAAATTGAATTAATAATCAATAGTAACTGAATCTTACAAGCCGGGACAGCTTGCGTGTCTCTTCAACCCTTCTATTTTTCAATTCTTTAAAGACACCAAGACCGATGTAACCAAATTGCCCGGTTCTGGTTTTTAATATACTCCAGTTTAACCTGATTATTACCTTCCACTGCGTCGATAAGTGACCTCAAAAACGCCATTACCACCTCAAACTCCTTTCGCAGCTCAATCGGCCGAGATGACCGTCTTTCACACCATATGTCGACTAACCTCTTTCCTTCTCGTTGGGTGGTTAATAAGCTAAAGCACAAAACCACTAACTGCTGCCGCTTCCTTCCATCAGCGTTACAATCAAAACCGATATTATTCCGGCTCGGCATGATTTTAATACGTGGAAGGAGAAATGACGCTTCCCTGTCATTATTTTGTATTGTTCCGTGTATCGAGAAGCTGGTCCTTGGAATAATTATACAATTTATCGGAGAATTGAGTGGAACGAATAAAATTGATGATGAAGGGTTCCGCACTCGTCCAAAGGATCGGAAGAACAATGTCTAACTGCCGGTTGATGGATCGTTTAAAAGGATTGATCCGGAGTAGGGGTAGAGTTTCGATAAGCAGGTGACTGACCTCTCAGAGCTGAACCAACTCAACGGATCATTTTTACTGGAACAACCCGCGTCGAGTGGTTTTCCAAGCATTTTTCAGCAAAAATAAGAACACGACTAAATTTTAAGATGATTTACGAGTCTGCAATAGGCATTTGTTCTCGGACGGAGTGACGAGGGAGAAAAAAATACACAAACAAATCGTACGCGTCGGAATCCCAAACAGTGCCGCCCCAACTACTCCCCCATAGGCTTCACCTAATTAGAATAAATTAAGAAATTTGAATAATTTTTCACCACGCGTTACCGGGACTGATTTGTGATTGCGTTGCGGTTGGTTTGGATCGCTGGAGCGTTCACGTGCTCGAATCTTCTATCCGGACGAATGAAGCTTCGTTGCGCAGCACTTGGGTACGGCCAGCTCTGTGGAGGCATGGAGCTGGTCGAACGCCTCCAACGCTCGACGCCGTTCTCGTCGTCGTCGGTCTTATCACCGAGCATTCGCTTGTTTTGTTTCCTACCCGCTTACACTTTTAATTGTTTCACGGCTAATTTACATGCTAATTTAATTAGTTCATATTTATAAGCAAAAGTTTTTCTCTGTTTTCGTTTGTCGAGTGAGATTACCCGTAATTTAGGCGTAACGAGACTTGTTATTTCCTCCCGTGTCGGTTAGACACGGATTTGGTCGAACAAGCCTTCTCAAATCGATTGACGGCAGCTTGACGTGGGCGCTGTTGCTGATTCTCCGTCCCTTGTTCCACCCGATAAACGGAATCGTTTTTCAATGCATCTGATATGTCGGCAGCTTCTGGAATATTTGCGTGTGCTAATTGAGTGCTGTTTTGTTGCAATTACAGGTCCTATCTCGGTCGATCGATTCCCGGAAGGGGACGATGACGTCGATGTTGATGTCGAACAGTGCAGTGATTCGGAAGCGCCTTCGCGGGGCTCCAACCGAGCGTCGCAGTCGCGGGCCACGGGGACACCGTCGGACGAGGAACGTCTGACGCCGGAACCTGCCACGGTAAGTTGCTGAACTCCTCATTTCGCTTTTGAAAAATGTGAAGATAAATGTTTGTAACGGGTTCGAATGAAATTTCAAACGAATTGTTGGCATTTAATTTGCGCACCAATTCTTTGTTTTCGAGTGGTATTGATTTGGGTACATGGTATGAATTCAAGGAGCAGTTCTCCTATATCCATTAAAATAAGCAGCATACCAAATCTGAGGTGGCATAAAAATATAAATTAGGTCCGCAACCAATGAGATCAAATTAAAAACTCACTTTAATGTCTATTATTCACATCGATTACACAACAAGTTAGTATTCAATTCGATCATAAATCACAATTGCTGCTAAGCCAAACATTGAGGCCATTTTTTTCGCTTGGTTTTAAAACCTTCATCAATGAAAGTTTATAAATGTCCAATGGGGAAGCGAATGTCAGAAAATCTATTCTAGTAAGAGACATAGCTAACTAAGTACTGAATCTTTATTTTTAATTTTCTCCTCACCAGACCAAAAACAACATCGTTGGCACTTGCAATTCGGATGACCTTCGTCCAGTGCAGTGTCATCTGGAAACGAAAGAATTATGGGATAAGTTTCACGATCTTGGAACGGAGATGATAATCACCAAAACGGGACGGTAAGTGCAATTTACTTAATAGTTATAATACATTTGTTGTAAGTGACGTGTACGGTCACTCACATTTTCGTAGCCCTGATGAGTTGTGTATAAGATGGTTCCTTACAAAATTTGTTCGTGTTCAATATCGAGGCGCAGATATTGTGAAATCTGGGAATAGAATATGTATCAAACATATTTCAGTACAAATTGAGTACCATAATCAAATATTTTAGTCTGCAGACTAATATCCTGAATAGTAAAATGGGTTTGACTAAATGAATGAGGAAATGAGCCTCAAACATCTTGCCTCACAACTGAGGAAAAAAGCGGTCCATGAGGTTTTTTGTCATTTATTATATACTTCAAGGGCAGACGAAGGATAGAATTTGTTTCTAATGGGCTTGAACACAGAATACGCCAAAGCTTTTCTTAGCTTAGCTTATCTTATCTTAGCTTTGACTGACTACACATATCTATGGTTGCTACTCCGTGATTGACCAGAATCAATGAAATTGCACAAAGAATCAACTGAATGATTGACTGGGATTGTTCAAGCATTCTCAGTGTGCAAGTTTTAGTGACCCAAATATTCAAATGATCAATAACGGCGTCGGCCACGTCCTTGTAGTCAGTTAGGAAGAGGGAAGGAATATTAGTAGGTGGTTTTTGCTATTTAAAGACCGTGTTTACCTCTGCGTCTCCACAAAAATCACAGGAAGGATTATCAGTTAGTTGGTAGGCATCGTTGGATCTGGATTCACTCTGATAAGCGATAAGCGTGCCATTTTTTACACACAATGATTTTAACACAAAGTAGAACAAACTAACTACCTGTACACCGAGCAGGAACACGAACAAACGTACACCAATAGCCAGAAAATTGGTCTGTTTGGGGGGGGGGGGTTCCAAACATTTTTTTTAGAAAAAATAATTCTTCTAGAAATTTTGTCTTTGGGGGGGGGTTCATGCCCAAAACCACCCCCGTGGCTACGCCACTGGACTGTTGTTCTATTCTGATACACATAGTTGGGTAGAGAGAAAAGGTGTGAAATGCCAAAGCAGATTCGATAGATACGGGGAATTGACTGATATCCCATCGTTATTAGCTTCTAGCAAGGGCAGCTGTTGTATAATTGGTAATACGTCCATGTACTTAATGGAATAGTATGGGTTCAAGTCCCACCGGCAGCCGAATCCTTTTTTTGAAATATCTCATTAAAAAACACCAAATGGCAAACATAACTATGTGTATAAAAATTGAACATCTTTTCCAAGAAAATATAAAAAAACGAACTTCAATACATCACAGATTCTGACTATCAGTTTATGCAGGCAAGTGGCTAGCTTTTCCGGGTCCATCTTGATGAGCTCAGCTCCGATAGCATTCTTACTAGCTCCTTTATTGGTCTTAAGCTGTTGGATGGCACCCTTAACTTCCCTTAAGGCGGGGACTGGTTGGCTTCCATCGTCCGCTGGACTGAAGTAGTCATCTCCTATGCTGTCTTGACTTTCACTGCCTGTACTCTCAGCACCATTTAAATGTTCCTCGTAGTGCTGCCTCCACCTTTCGATCACCACACGTTCGTACGTCAAGATGCTCCCATCCTTATCCCTGCACATTTCGGCTCGTGACACGAAGCCTTTGCGGGATGCATTGAGCTTCTGATAGAACTTGCGTGGTTCTTTAGAACGACACAGTTGTTCCATCTCCTCGCACTCCGCTTCTTCCAGGGCCCTGTAGCAAAATCAGACTAATAATATTAGCTACAAGTTACAAGTTACAAGTCAACAAATTACAAGTACTTGTAATTTGCGACGCATAATAATGTTTTGACAATTAATAATAATATATTGTATTATTAGTGTGTGTGTGTGTGTGTGTGTGTCTCCAATCTAACCCCCACTGTCTGGCAGTGATGTTATGGAAGAAAGCTGTCTGTTTTACAAAATTTACAGTCAGATTTAGTCCGGGAGTTAGATGGTGCTAGCTCTACTGCAGCTCCAGTGACCCATTTCAGACTGCCTGGTATTTCATGACCAGTCCGAGGTCACTTTTGCTCACAATAAGCCCCGCCTGTTCATGCTACCATTATCAAATGGATAATGGATCCATAAACAGACTTCCGGATTTGAAATCCAGCGCGTATATAGTTTTTTTTGTTTTCAATTAAAATCATAGTATAAATATAATGAAACAATCTCACCAAGTTAATCCTTTTTCGATGAGTGACCTTTGTTGGTTTTAACATATAAGGCCATGGGGACCTCCATCCCGTAGGTGGCCAGGGTGTGGTTTTCGCCAAGTTAACAGCGTCTCTGAATGTAGTAGTTTTTCACACTTCAATCACTCCGAATCTCAACGATCCGATTTTCACGCAGAAATGAACCAAAGCAGCTGAAACTTTCTTGATTCGCACAAGTCACTTTAAACATATTTCACAATCCTAAATTTAATTACTGGAAATTTTACACTACAGACAAAACAAATAATCAGGATGCTTATTATTCTTCTGAGAACTGCCATCAGCCGAAATTGAAAAAATCTGGCAGTGAAAATTTTGGCATCCGCCCGTCGCGCGTGGCACACTACGATCATATTAGTACTTGTATTATTAGTAAGGTTAAAATTACAAGTCCGTCAGGTTCATTTACCTGTCAAAATTCTTCCGACAGTTCACTATCAATGCGGAGGTAAACGATTTGTTAACGTTTGTATGCAAATTTGTGGATAGAATATATGTTTTGACTGCGATATTGTGGTTCTCGAGATTCTTTAGCGCTTTGCTCAGTCACCTCTGCCTCGCTTAGTTGTGGGCCGCTTAGGTATTTCATAATACTGTGGTACTTAAACAATTTTTATCAATTTTAAATGTAAAATATTACATCGCATATTACACAGTTTACACTACAAAGATCGACCACAAAAATATACCAAACATAACGCAGACTTAATAAAAGTAAAAACCATCGAAAACTCAAACAATTCCACCAAAAAATACCTTTTGTAGAGTGACAACAAAATGCTGCTTACCTTATAAGCGAATGTGGAAAAGCTCAACCAAAGCTCTCATCTGTTTGACATTGGTTTATTTACTTTTTGCATGGCGCACAACTCGGCGCGTGAAACCCGGCGCGCAACTGGAAGGCCAGTATTCTAATTTTAGAAAAAAAAATCGCAATAGGTACCCGGATAAAAAATATCATAAACATATTATTAATTTTATGATTTTTATTCTTATGAGGTAGTGTTCTATGCGTTATATGTTTTTCTGTGATTCTAGACTTCCATCACAAGCGTCAACTAAATCAGGAATATTTTACAAGTCCTACAGGGAGCAATTCTCCACAGCAAATTCTACGAATGCAATATCGGCCGTTTTAGATATCAGGCTCATTTTCTTGAAAGCCCATAAGCTAATTATATATACACAGCATTATCTCGTCGGTTTCCCCCAGTAGGTTGGTGAGGAGCAGAAGCTGTTAGGGTGTATGTTTATCGTTCTTGGATTTCTCGTGTCTCTGGTGAACTTGCTAGGGAACTGGAATTCTTCGGTCTCAGCGATCTGTTACTGTCTGTTTTAAAAAATTAAAGCGCATCGTTGTGGGTTGCAGCTTCTGATGGATTCTTATCATCGGTACTGTTGATTATTTGAATTGAATATCATTACTATGAAAATTAAACATCAGAGTAAACAAAAATTTACTTACCGAACCTCACATTATACAAATAACAAACAATATAGTCATCCGATCCGCCTCATCAAGAAATAACTGGTATGGCTCAGATTAGTAGTTCTACTTTCGAGGAATCTATTAGTCAATCGATATCTACCTCACGTCTAATATCATCTGCTTGGGGACGTTTGGAAAACCTTCGAAAATAAGATTGTTTATACGACGATCAAAACCACTGGATCTACTCTGCTGGGCCAATTCACGACTAGGGGTCTGTTTCCAGGAGTTTCTGTTGATTGCTGATATATGGATCAGCACAATAAAATGTAGATCACAGTTTTCCAACCATATCACCTCTGTTCAGCGGAACCGGCTAATCTGGAAGCTTGATGGTTTCTTGATATCATGAAGGTTCATCAGGTACAAAACACATTCGGAAAAACACCTTTGTCTAACTGCATAATCTGGTTGGAAACAGTCGCGGAACAAGTTGTTTTTCAAGAGATTTTGTAGTTGTATAACTTCGCCAAAATTGTGTGAACAAAGCTTGAAGTTGTGATAAGAAATAGTTTATTTATTATCAGACTAAGGCCGGAGTGGCCTGTGCTGCACATAAAAGTCTTCTCCATTCAGCTCGGTCCATGGCTGCACTTCGCCAACCACGCAGTCTGTGGAGGGTCCGCAAATCGTCCTCCACCTGATCGATCTACTTTGCCAGCTGCGCACTTCGCCTTCTTGTGCCCGTCGGATCGTTGTCGAGAACCATTTTAACCTTGTTACTGTCCGACATTCTGGCTAAGTGCCCGGCCCACCGCAGTCTTCCGAATTTCGCGGTGTGAACGATGGATGGTTCTCCCAACAGCTGATGCAACTCGTGGTTCATTCGCCTCCTCCACGTACCGTCCGCCATCTGCACCCCACCATAGATGGTACGCAACACTTTCCTTTCAAAAACTTCCAGTGCGCGTTGGTCCTCCACGAGCATCGTCCAGGTCTCGTGTCCGTAGAGAACTACCGGTCTTATAAGCGTTTTGTAGATAGTCAGTTTGGTACGGCGGCGAACTCTATTCGATCGGAGCGTCTTGCGGAGTCCAAAGTACGTACGATTTCCAGCCACTATGCGCCTCCAAATTTCTCTGCTGGTATCGTTATCGGCGGTCACCAGTGAGCCCAAGTTCACGAATTCTTCAACCACCTCGATTTCTTCACCACCGATAGAAACTCGTGGTGGGTGGCTTACATTGACCTCTCTTGAGCCTCTTCCTATCATGTACTTCGTCTTCGACGTGTTGATGACTAGCCAATCCGTTTAGCTTCGCTTTTCAGTCTGATGTAGGCTTCCTCCATCCTCTCAAAGTTACGTGCCATGATATCAATGTCGTCGGCGAAACCAAATAACTGGACGGACTTCGTGAAAATCGTACCACTCGTGTCAATCCCTGCTCTTCGTATTACCCCTTCCAAAGCGATGTTGAATAGCAGACACGAAAGACCATCACCTTGCCGTAACCCTCTGCGGGTTTCGAAGGGACTCGAGAATGCCCCTGAAACTCGAACTACGCACATCACCCGATCCATCGTCGCTTTGATCAACCGTGTCAGTTTATCCGGAAATCCGTTTTCGTGCATTAGCTGCCATAGCTGGTCCCGATCGATTGTATCATATGCGGCTTTGAAGTCAATAAATGGAGGATGTGTGGGCACGTTGTATTCGCGGCATTTCTGCAATACCTGTCGTACGGCGAACACCTGGTCCGTGGTGGAGCGTTTGCCCATAAAACCCGCCTGACACTGCCCCACGAACTCCCTTGCAATTGGTGCTAGTCGACGGCATAAAATTTGGCAGAGTACCTTGTAGGCGGCGTTCAGCAATGTGATTGTGCGGTAGTTGCTACAATCCAGCTTATCGCCCTTTTTGTAGATGGGACACACGACACCTTCCATCCACTCCTGCGGCAAAACTTCCTCCTCCCAAATCTTGGTAATGACTCAGTGCAGTGCTCTAGCCAGTGCCTCACCACCGTGTTTAAATAGCTCTCCTGATAGTTGGTCAACCCCAGGAGCTTTGTTGTTCTTCAGCCGACCAATCTCCTCCTGGATATCCTAGAGATCCGGAGCCGGTAAAATTATGTCCTGCGCGCGTTCTCCCAGGTCCATCACCATACCGCCATCTTCGTCTGCCATATCGCCATTCAGGTGTTCTTCGTAGTGCTGCCGCCACCTTTGGATCACCTCACGCTTATTCGTAAGAAGGTTCCCTTTCTTGTCCTTGCACATATCAGGCTGTGGCACGTGGCCCTTACGAGAACGATTTAACTTCTCATAGAACTTTCGTGTGTTATTAGCGCGGTACAGTTGCTCCGTCTCTTTCCGGTCTCGATCTTCCTGCTGGCGCTTTTTCCTCCGCAAAATCGAGTTTTGTCTGTTCCGCGCCTGTTCGTTCCTCGTACGTCCTCGTGTGGTGTTGCAGCAATCTCGCCTGCAGCGTTTCTTCTCTTCCACTAACTGCTCGCATTCGCCGTCATACCAGTCGTTTCTCTGATCCGGGGACACCGTGCCAAGTGCAGCGGTTGCGGTGCTACCAATGGCGGATCGAATATCTTTCCAGTCATCTTCAAGAGACGCTTCTCTTCCGTTGGGAGTGCCACTTCCAGCTGCTGCGCGTATTCTTGGGCTAGTCTACCGTCTTGTAGCCGCCCAATGTTAAGCCGCGGCGTCCGACTTCGATGCGTGTTGTACACCGTCGAGAGTTTTGAGCGCAGGCATACTGCAACGAGGTAGTGGTCGGATTCAATATTCGCACTGCGGTAAGTGCCTACGTTCGTGTTGTCGGAGAATTTACCGTCGATTAGAACGTGGTCGATTTGGTTTTCTGTTTCATGGTTAGGTGATCTCCATGTGACCTTGTGAATAGTTTTGCGGGGAAAGAGGGTGCTTCGGACTACCATTCGGGAGGGAGGCTGCGAAGTTTATGCATCGTTGGCCGTTGTCATTCGATACGATGTGCAGACTATCCGGTCCGATGACCGGTCTATACATTTTCTCCCTTCCTACCTGTGCGTTCATGTCACCGATAGCGATTTTGACGTCCCGCAGTGGGCATCCATCGTATGTCTGCTCCAGCTGTGCGTAGAACGCTTCATTCTCGTCGTCGGGTCTCCCTTCGTGTGGGCAGTGCACGTTGATGATGCTATAGTTGAAGAAACGGCCTTTAATCCTCAGCTTGCACATCCTTGCGTAGATTGGCTGCCACCCAATCACGCGTTGGCGCATCTTTCCCAGCACTATGAAGCCGGTTCCCAGCTCGTAGGTAGTGCCACAGCTTTGGTAGAAAGTAGCCGCTCGATGCCCGCTTTTCCACACTTTCTGTCCTGTCCAGAAAATCTCCTGCAGTCGCCAGGTCTTTGCCGATTATATCGAGTCGCATTATCTCTTATATTGTTCGTAATTATTGGTTTTCCAGGCGGCTCATTGGGTCTGCGCAAACTTCCTGTCTCGTCGAAGGGCCGTCGTGTCAGGGCTGTTTAGCGTCCCACCTAACACCAGGACTTGGGCTTGTGCGCTTTGAGCGGTACACGGTCGCTTTGGTGGGGCCTACTTGCGGATACATGCAGCTTTTTATTGGAATTTAACAGGGTCCACTGTCAAACCCCACCACATCCTAGGCAAGCCCCACAACTCGCAGATGGCCTGGGGAGGGATCGTCAAGCCCTTGGACATAGTCCCTGCTACCCGCTCAATACATTTAACTCGAAACTAAAAAAAATAAAAAACACTAAACAGACGGTTATTGTTATTATAATTATTATTTAAACTATTGTTTATTTGACAGGCTCAGGCGTTATGATCATTATTACAATGTATCGAAATAAAAATGCAATTCGTTGTTTCTCAGGGAAAGTAATTCCAATAAATTACCAGTTTTTACCAGCTCAAGAAAAAAGCCCTGATTTTTTTAAAATAATCTCAAGTTCATAACTTCAAGATAAAATAATCTGAAAAATAGCTAATCTATATTTTTCTTGCAAAATTAGAAATGAAAAGCCAGTCTTTATCTTTTTTCCCATGAACGTGCCCTTCATAAGCATGACTGATGGCAGAATCGCATGTCCTTTGCATCGTGCCAGTTAAGGCAAACTTTTGCATCTCATGGTTAACTGAAAAACGATTATCCATGCGATAAACACTGCCATTTAGAAACAGTTGGATGTCCAAATTTTCATGAAGCGTGTCAACATTAAACTCAATTTTTGTTTCGCATGGAACGTCAAGGCCCTTACAAAGTCGTGTGCCAACTTACCCCCTAACGTTTCACAGATCGTGTATCGACCCTGTCATCGTTAACGGGTCGCTCTAAAGTACCCGAAACATCCTTGACTCTATAAGGACAAACAACTCATAACTTTTGCGACAATTAGCTCATCGAAAATTCCGAAAACAACCTTCGCCGCATATCTTAGCCTCGCTCTCCGAGAAACGAAAGAACAACAACCTTTCAGCAGGTGGAGAAAACTCGAACGAAACATCAAAACGGAAATAGCAAAGAGCCATAAATTCCCGAAACGCACATGCCATCACTCTCAGCAAGTGGTAGGAAAAGTGCTTAATTAGCAGCAGCACACCTTCGAATTCGTTAGCATGTTGGACGCACTGAAGAATTCGCAGGTCCACTCACAGCGGGCGCCACATCGCCTCGAGACTCTCCGGACTCCGGATTCAAATTTCGCGCGCGCCAGCCGATCACGTCATACTTTTTTTCTTTTTTTTAGGGGAGAGCGAGCCTTTGACTGCGCTGAAGAACTACTGCTGGGACAAGTTTATGCGGGCCAACGACAACAACGGCAGCACCACTCATAATCACGTTATTTATGACCGATCACAACATAAATCGCCTTGCTCCTCGCCCGCCGGCGGGGATTTGGATTTTGGGCGATCGGATCGTGCTCTGCTGGCAGCTCGAACATGACCGAGATGCATCCACGCACACGCAACAGTCAACCAGCGGTGGTTGGTTTGTGGGTGAATAAAAGACTGACGGAATGAACGGGAATGAAACAAGAAGATGACTCCAATAATGTGACGGGCTGACATAAATATCGACACTTTAAAGTGGCGTAAGACAAAGTTTTTGATACGAAGCTTTGTTCGACGGGTGGTATCAAGTGGCATGCATAATAGATTAACAGTTCTGAAATGTTATTATTTGGAAAAGTAAATTTGGTTTTGAAGATTCTATAGACGAGTGACGTTTGTTATGTTTTTTTTTATTAAAAACACATTTTCCTACGATGACTCAAAATTTTCCGTTAATCGAAAAGAAGTTAGCAATTTGAATGGTTGATACGACAACTATGAAATCATGGGCAACTAAGCTTTGAGACATTCAATGCTTCATACTAAATTCAACTGCGATACGATCAAAGCCGAGAAAAAAAAATTAATGAGTAACTCCTTTTAGAGCTTTGATAAACATTTTTTGTTTTCAGATAACAAACTGCTAAAAATATTTCCAATATTGATTATTCATATTTTGAAAAGAATTTCGGGATAATTCTGATTCGAATGCCATTCCAAAAAGACATTCAACTTACCGAAACAACTTTTCAAAAGGACCACCAGCTTGCAACACCTCCTTCGGTAACGACTTTGACACGATTTTCTGATTTTTTACGTTTTTATTGCACAAGATGATCGGAATCCGGTTCGGTTTTGATGTTTACACAAGCCACCATAAAAGTTTCATCCTGCTGCATACAAGATCCCTATTATTCGCCTGAAAATGTGTTAAAAATCAACGCCTGTGACGAGTTGCACCCCGCCGAGTTCTCGTTCAATAAAGCAATAAACTTTTACAATCAGCCGGGATCGATGAAAGTGATAAATCTCCACTTGCGAGCATTCGGAAGTTTCACAAGTCGAACTCGATTAGCGTACGGGGCCGATTGGAACGGACAACTGGCGGCGTGGAGAAACGGCACATAACTTAGGATTGTGATAAGCAAACGTGATTTCTTCGCCACGAAGCCCCATAAAATACTCCGAAACGTTCCCTCAAACGATCGCGATCGTATTCAAATTCGATCCAGAAAAAGCTCCAATTCCAGCGCCATTTACGAGCTGTGATCGTGTGTCGTCGGGAACGCATTCCAAACCCCTGGGCACTGCCCTCGGACGCTCCGAAGAGGCTTCACTAATCTTGACAAACGGTCAACCGAAAACGAGAAACCAATTGGTTCGATCTGGGTTCGAGATCTTCCCGATCGAAGTGGAGGTAGAGATCGCGCAGAAAACGTTTCGAAGCAATTAAAATTAAATTTATGTATCAAATTACTATAAAACACGGGAGATTATCTCCGGGATGGAGATTTTTTTTTAATGCTCAGAACCTAACGAAGGTGCGCTCTTAAATGTGACAAAACAAGATAATAAAAGCTGAGCTTCTTCAGGGTTCGGATTCAAGTGGGCTGCTCGTCGTCCGTCGTCGGTGGTAATCAGTGCGATGACAGCTTTAGTCGTTGTTTCTTGTTAATTTTACGATGGGTTTAATTTTTCTTCGGGCTTGATGGCACCTGATCAGGTGCCAAGAGGCGTAGAGGATGGACACTGGACGACGGGCAGTGATTCTCGAGTGTTGTTTTATCAGACTAATTTGATCGCTGTCTGCGACAAATTGTTAAACACCTCTAACATGCGCCACCGAGTTGGAGGTTAGGTCCAGTGTGGAAAAACAACGTCGAAAATAGCCATTTTATCTTCACGCATACGAGACTTGATTGAGTATTATTCGGATTGATACTATAATGTGTAAATGGGGACCAAACATTTGTGGTTCATCTTATAACGTTTCATGAGTTTCTTGATTGTAGAATTTCTTGTGAATTTCAACATCAGGAATACAGTATTGTGCAAGTTGGAGGTAAACCAGAAGAAACTTAAACAATAAAGAAAGAATACATGCAAAACGGAATAAGAATTATTTAGCTTAAATCCTGAGGCAGATATTTCTAGAGATCGGTATAGCAGTTTCTATTTAGAAGTCGAATTCGTCGAATGACATTTGGTCGAAAGAACATTACGTCGAATGGACATTTAGTTGAAATAAAATTATAGAATGAAGAATCTTTGTAGATTTGGTCGTAAGACGTTTGGCCGAAAGGACATTTGGTAGAAAGCGGATTTTCGAATAAATAATCTTGATACGTTTAGACGTTAATGACGTTCTTAAAGAAAGATACTTTAGTAAATAATAATTAAAAACATAAATTATTCATTGCTGTATTTCAAAAAGTAAAATAATTATTTCTCCAATATTGTCCAAAGAATGGTGGGTTTTTAAAAAGAATAAATATTAGGAAACCGGTGAAAAAACGATGAATCACCTGGTCAAAAGATATATAGTCAAAAGATGCTTGATCAAATGGCACTTGGCCGGAAATACATTACGTCCAATAGACATTAGCTCATATGATCATTAGATCGAAATTAAAATTTCGACCAATAATAAACGAATTATGGTTGGAAGTGAATTTCATACTGAGATAATTCAGTCAAACCTTCATGAGTCGATGTTCTATAACTCGATATCGACTCATGGAAGCAAATTATGTCATATTAAAACATATTTTTTATAGTTTCTGTGATTATCCCTTTGAACAGCTTTCCAAGGAAAGTATTCCACATCTCGATATTTCCATGAGTAGATGCTCTCTTCAAAATCGACACATGGAGGTTTGACTGTTTTGTATAAATATTGAGTGAAAAAAAGAGTATTAATGAAAAGAATAAGAAAGCTATTTCCATTCGACCAAATGTCTTTCCGACTAAACGCCCTTTCGACGAAATGTCATTTGATCAAATGTCATTCGACCAAATTCGTTCCAAAGCCAACTACGATGAATTATTTGCAAATTATTTGAGCTCGTGCCGCAAAATAGAATAGAGGAAACTTAAGAAAAACTTAAGTGGCATTAGAAGGCATTTTTGACGGGAAAAAACTATGTCGTTGTGATACTTCTAAGAGCAATCACAGGATTATGGTGATATTTCCCTGCACATTGCAATATTCACCAAGAAAATTTATGTGTGAAAACAACATTGACGCTGCTCCTCAACTTTATTAAGGTCACTCCTCACGGAATCCAAGTTTCAACGTGCTCGCATTTTGTGGGGTACACCACTCGATACGGAGGCGGCGCATAACTGTCATTTTTGTTGATTTAGTTTTGTTCCGTCGTAGCATGCGTAAAAAAAATAAAAATGACAGTGTGTGTTGCTTCCGTATCGAGTGGTGTGCCCCCAAAAACGCTTTCAAACTTGGATTCCGTGAGGAGTGACCTTAACGCGAGGGAACTCAACCACCAATTTTTCAAGTAATTCCAAGTAATCTGGACAGAAATGGAGAAAAAATCATCAATCATGACAAACCCAAATTATTTGTTCGGGGTTCAGCGAAACCGCACCAACCTCCTTTTTGGCTGACTTGAGATAGGTTGTTGGATATCCTCAGTTAAAGGGTGAAAAGATATCCGATACGAATTGTGACAAATGGAATCTGCTATACGAAAACTTGTGCAAGAAAGTGGGTATATTTCAAGGTAAAGATCAACACATCGATCTTTTACTATCCAACATTGAAGCTTTTGAAACAGAATTTACATTTGACATAGTTGATTGCTGAAAACTGGCACACCTCCCTCCCCTTGTTGAACTTGCAACTCAATATGCTGGTAAAATCAAATTCCTTTAACAAGAAGCGACAACCCTTTTTGCTGATTTTCTTGAACAAAGTAAACGTTTTCAACATTTTCTCAACATCGTTTACTGATGTTATTTATGAACTTGAAATGTATCTAATGGAGATTATTGACTTCGATTGCAAGAACCGACTCAAATCTATATTTCAGAAAGAAACATCTGTCATAAGATATTGTCTCACTTCGGACTTACATGTTGAGGGGTTGGAGAGTAGCTTTAATTCCAAGTTTCTCATTACATCGTAGAAAAAACAAAAAACTTGATTAGATTAGATTAGATTAGACATCGTAGAAAAAACAAAAAAACATGAACTTTTGGGCGAAATATAATCATAATAATTTTCCTTCAAAGAATTTTTGGCCACTCAGGAAAATAAAAATCATTGATTTTTTTGAAAATCTAGACCAACATTTGAAAAGGGCGTAACAGCCAAAATTTATTCCTTCTAGCCATATATGTATACAAGAAATCAGCTAAGGGATAATTTTTGGCTGTTACGCCAAATACCAAATTATGAACCGAATATTTTCTGGCCCGACACCAGGTCTTAATTCTGAAAATAGAAGATTACTGTATCATCAGCGAACAATCCAGGAATGCCTCGAATAGGCAGTTTTCCAAGATAATTTATTCATACGAGGAGCAAAAGGGGTCCTATGTTGCTTCTCTGAGGGACATCAATATTGCACGTTTGTTGTTGACTTCGTGATTCTTCAATATCAACATATTGCTGTCTGTCGATTAAATAACTACGTATAATGTTGTTGGCTAAACTTCTCACCCCATAGTATTCCAATTTCTTCAAAAGTAGTAGTAACTATGCCGGTTAAAGGTATCAAATGCTTTTCCAAATCAAGAAAAAGACCCCCCACGACATATTTTTTTTATCAATTTCGTCTATTACGAAATCCACGAGTTCTACAGTAGCAGTAGTTGTACTACATCCTCGTCTGAAACCTTCCAATATATAAAATATTCCCAGCATTTTTTTTTCGAAAATTTTGCTGAAGGCAGACAGACTGGAAATCGGTCGAAAGTTACAAGGATCGGAAGTACTCCCAGATTTATGCACCTTTGATTTATGAAAAATAATATTATTATCATGGTCATGAAACCATGAATTGTAGTCATGGTATTATGAGGCAACAAACTTTATGATTTCAGGACTTCTTATTCATGAATCCGGCAAATAATTTGTACCCGTCGTGAGCAAAAAAGTGTGTTTGCTTTCATTCTTTTCGTGCCGTCGTACACTAATTACGTAAGCACTTAAGGGGATAGTCGCCAAAGGTCGTATAAAGGTCGCCACGAAGAAAACGAATTTCATTATGGAGGCATAATTTTTCTTGCTGTTTCGTTCTGTAGAAAAGAGTGGTAACTGGAAGATATTTTCGCTACAAACTACAGAAAAAGATTCTCCCTCGACTCGTAAATCGCTTGATTTCGTCTCTTTGAATATTTTTTTTAATGAAAAGTCACACTAAATTGCATAACTTCAGCGGAGTTGGACTTTACGGTAATTTGGTTGAAATACGATTAATCTAAGTAATCGGCAAAGGTGAATGCTGGGTAAAGCGTACCATTGGTACTTCGCGTGCCTGAAGGAATAAAATAGACCCCATCTCGCGGTCTTTAGCCTATTACCCAACAACTTCCTTTCCCTACCTCCTCGTGGCGCTGGCCGGGATACGGGCAACCTTAGGGAAGATCGGGTAACCAACCCTGGAGAGAAATATGGTCGTATGCTGACAGGGCGTCTGTACTCCATGTTAGGAGCGGCCCACAACAGCGTCTGCTCTCCATGTTAGATGCGGCTGATCATCGTCCGAGTGCCAGCGAGGGACTCTTAGTGAAACTGTGCACCATGGTCCACCGGGTATAAGGAGGAATGGTCCTCCGAAAATTCAGGGGGTTTGATGTCAGGTCCTGCAAGCCAGTTTTTAAAAAAACTTACGCAACGAATAATCAACAAGAGAGTACGAACTGGAAGTAATGGCGAAGACCACTGCGACGAACTAGCGGACTAGCGATTGGAAACTCGGTTCGCGGAACTGCAAAGCTCTCAACTTCATCGGGAGCACACGCATACTCGCCGATGTGCTCAAGGATCGTGGATTCGGCATCGTAGCGCTTCAGGAGGTTGGTTGGAAGGGATCAATGGTGCGAACGTTTAGAGGTAATCATACCATCTACCAGAGCTGCGGCAACACACACAAGCTGGGTGCAGCTTTCATAGTGACGGGCGATATGCAAAGGCGCGTGATTGGGTGGTGGCCGATCAATGAAAGAATGTGCAGGTTGATGATCTAAGACTGGTTCTTCAACATCAACATAATCAACGTCCATAGCCCACACTCCGGAAGCTCTGATGGTGATAAGGACGCATTCTACGCGCAGCTGGAACGTGAGTACGACTGCTGCCCAAGCCACGACGTCAAAATCATAGGAGATTTGAACGCTCAAGTTGGTCAAGAGGAGGAGCTTAGACCGACTATATTGGAAAGTTCCGCGCTCACCGGCTGACGAACGAAAACAACCAACGACTAATTGATTTCGCTGCCTCCAAGAATATGGCCATTCGTAGCACCTACTTCCAACACAACCTTCCGTATCGGTACACCTGGAGATCACCACTGCAGACAGAATCACAAATCGACCACGTTCTTATTGATGGACGGCACTTCTCCGACATTATCGGACATATCGTAGCGAACATTTTTTAAATTATTTATTCAAAAATATTAACGACTTTCTTATAAACTACTCGAGGGTCGATTTTTTAATAATACTGGAAAATGGTCAATTTGCTGGGCCGAAAATGAATCTATGTTAAAAGGTCGATGGGACAAAATGTCGAATGGACAAATGGTCGAAAGGACAAAAGGTTGAAGAAAGAAAAGGTCGAAATTACAATATTCATTTAAATTGCATAGCCATAGTCTTGAACACAATACAAAGCAAAACTGTTATGTAGGTATTGTCATCGACGGTGGCAATAGGCCAAATATGGGAAGGTGTTGTCAACAACTTAGATTGACTTGACAATGAAATTAATGTATCTAAGAACAAGCAAATTGTAATACAACATACTTTTTTGAGCGATTTAGCGAATCATGATTATAAATCGTTGATTTAAAACCAATATCATCCACAGGACTAACCAACATCATCCACATCTAATACAGGATGAGCAGTGGGAAATTTATTTGACACTCATTTCAACAAGAGTATAATCATCTTCTGTATCTCCTTGCTCGTCCTTGGAAAGGAAATTGGGATTAGTTGGGAAGGTAATGTATAGGAAGTTACGTTGGGTAGCGCCGAAATAGCTCGTTGTACAACACTGATTCCAAAACTATCACCGTATTTCCCTCAAACGTGCACTCGCACACTCGCACACTCCACACAATGCTCGCCGTGTGTCTGCACATTATAGAGCAGACCTGCCCAACCTTTTGAAGCCAGGGGCCAATTTCCAGATTTAACACCTGCTGGTGGGCCAGAAAATATTCATAACATTATTTTTTGTTTGTTTTTTTAATAATCAATATTTTTCCCATTTGTTAGAATGGCCAAACATTCTTTTGAGGAAAACTAAACACGATTAAATTGCGTACTAAAATATATGTTTTTGTTCTTTTTTGTTTTTTTACATATCAGGTCTTTTAGTTGAAAATTAAAGGGGAAACATGAAATTGTTGGAGTACTTGATGCATATCACATAATGTGCTTCAGAAGAAAGAAAATATCTTATGAGAGATGTTTCTTTCTGAAATTTAGATTTGAGCTCATCCTTACATTGGAGGTCAATAATTTCCATTTAAAACTTTTCAATTACATTACACAGCATTCTGTTTTAAAATGATATTTTCGCTCGTATTTTTAATCGAGTGGCCTCAATTTTCAACCAAAATCCTTGCAACAAGTTGTAAAAAAATCCTAAATAATTTTAAGGAAAATCACATGGTAAATAAAATGCGGTAAACATTTAGGATGAGTCCAAAATTGAGAAAATGTAAATTGTGTCAGAGTATTCTTATCAGTAAAAGGTGTTGAGAAACTGGAAAATTTATTATTGTGTTCTCGAAAATCAGCGAAAAAAAGATTGAAAATTTCAGATGAAAAGCTTCGATTTTACCAGCATACTCAACAGATATGCTTGTACTGATTTCAACAAGATAAGAGAAATGTACCACTGTTCAGCGACCAACTGTGCCAAAGTGATTGTTTTGTTTCAAAAGCTTCAATCTCGCATAATAGAAGGTCGATGTGTTGATCCTTGCATTGCAGCTTCATGTTCATGTCATTGAGATTTTTGGTGCCGTCTTACTGCGAATCACTGTTTTCGAATGTTTTTGCATAGGGGAAACTGGGGTAAAACGACCCTTTGGAGTTTTTAAAGATGTTTTCGGCAGTTTTCACATAATTTTTAATACAGCGCATTTAGTTCGAATCTCGAACTTCCAATTCAGCAGTAAACATTGATTGAAATTAGTCTAAAACAGCGTTAAAAATTACAAAAGATCGTTTTGCCCCAGGGGTGCATAATACCCCACCCTACATTTTTGCATATAAACTTCCAACAAGTTTAGCACCGCCTAAACGTTGACCGATTTTGCTGAAATTTTGTCCAGAGCATCAGGGCATCAAACAGAACCGAATAAAAGGGCGGCCCATCAAAAAAAATTTGAAAAAAGTTTTTTTCATTCTAATTTGAGCCACCCTACTGGTGATATCTAATAACAAAGATAAGTCACTCTCACCCATTCAGGATCATTCATCTCGGACATTGGTTTCCCTTTATTTTGTAAAAAAATGGTGCGATTTGCTTGCGAAAAGAATAAATCTCTCAAGCATGGTACCATAGCTTTCATAGGTAACTGCAACTTATATGTGACCAAATTAAGTAAAAGTCAGATTGCTTCAACCATTTTTGTCTGACTTGTGCTGCTCAACGAACTTCCCAATAATACAGCAAATCTACATTTTATGTTTCCAATTCTGTCAACATCATTTGGAATTCGTGGAGGCTGAGTTCCGTCGCGATGATAAAATTGATTGTCTTAATGACGAGCGTCAAAACTTCAGCAAAGCAATATTGATTGTTTTTGCTCGAATGATGAGAGTTTGTTGCTTCGATAATCCAATCTTTCCCCAATAATTTAAATCAATATAAACCTGCGGGCCGGATCTGAACTGTTTTTCTTACACGCCGTGCGGGCCACAAAAATGTAGCCGAGAACTGCATACGGCCCGTGGGCCGTACGCTGGGCAGCCCTGTTATAGAGGATCGCGCTTCTTTTGACAGAAGCGACAGAAGTGTTGCAAGTGCCCTACCTAACGAGTACCTACTAATTATTCAGCTTCACCGTCTCGAGAACTGTTAGAAATCATCGCTCGGTGGCTGCTGCATGCCCACCGTCAATTGATTAAGGAACTCCCCATGAAATTAAGAAGGAGAAATCTAGGAAATGTTTTAAGCTAGGTTTTGCTTTGGAAGCATGTTTCCAAACTTGTTGTCGTATATTTTGTCTCCTTCATGTGTTCAACATTACATTTTTTTAATTTTTATTGTATTCGACCTTCTGTCCTTTCGACCTTTTTTGTTCGTCGATTTTTCGTCCTTTCGACCTTTTGTCTCGTTGGACGTTTTGTCTTTCGACCTTTTGTTCCTTTCGACCTTTTGGTCCCTTCGACCTTTTGTCTTTCGACGTTTTGTCTTTCGACCTTTTGCCCTTTCGACCTTTCATCCGTAACCCATAGACAACACAGTCAACTCTGCGGATCACAAACTCTCGAAAATACAAGCTGTATTATGCGCAAACATGCACAAAGTGGAAATTGATACCCCGGCCCTTACCGCCGATAACCAATCCACGTGGTATATATGGGGAGGGCCGTAATACCGTGCAACAGATATTAAAGTTACTCTAAGTATTTTAGTTTACCAATAATGACCGTCTACAAACAGCACACGATTGTCGATATTAATGCTCAAAGGCCATTCTAATTTCCATTCAATTTCCAATGGAAATAATGTGCTTCGATTAGGGCTCGATTAAAAACCAGTTCCGTGCCCACGATGCAGGTGCTTCAGCGCAAATACCTTCGCCTCAGTCAATCCAGCAGTAATTATCAACCTAACAACTTGGCTCCAACATCCGATAATTTGTGACCTAAGTTATTCAGCGCTAAAAGTGATCTCTCATCGACCACAGCACAACAATTGCCACCATTTTATATATATGTCGGTGCAGGTTCCTAACTGGAAACCCAACGATGACAACAATTCAGCTAAAAGCGTACTTGAGTACAGAATTGCCTACTGGAACGCGGGAAATATATTCAGCCATTAGTTGTAAAGTTGCGTGACTGGCTCTTTCTGATTGAAACCAGCTAGAGGAAAGGTGTCAAACGCTTCTCCGTCGACAAATAAATCCATACGTACATCAAGTAATATGATGCAAATTATTAGACTATGAACTCTCTATGGATAATTTTCAAATTTCTCGAATATAAATGACAAAATTACAAACTATGTACATCTTGGCCTATCCTCCCTCCGAACGAAGCAGCAACTGAATTGAGAATAGCACAAATGAAAAACTATAAATCTGTTCCGTGATTTGAAAACAGTTTTCATTATTGTTTGCGCACACGGTTGTAAACTGCTTGTTGGTTGGTGGCAATTGAATTCATGACGAGCTGATTTCATTCATCTGTACTACGGAAAGACACGCCTTTCCCACCGCGACTCACCAGTCAGTTGTAGAGCTGCATTCTGGGTCTTGAACGCATTTTCAGTGATTCGGTTTCAGCTGCCAACCCCATTAAATTATTCATTTCGATCGGCGTCCGCATAGATATGGGTTAACCGGCAAAAGGTGCTTCTATGGCGAGACTTTTGATGGGTGTGTCAGCTGGATTATCGACTCTTGAAAGGGCATTAATCAAGATTTAGCATGCTTACTTGTTGGGCTAGGTAGATGTACATTAGCTGGTTTGATGAAATATGCGATGTCGTCAAACCATCCCAATCATTTTTTCCCCATATTGAATCTTGACGGTAATCTTCTGGCGACATCTTATTTTGTTCGTGTGAGATTAGTTCAAAGTATCTACCAGTGCACATTATTTTTAACAAACTATCTTGATCAAATTCAACAGCAATATGTATAACTTTTGTATGAAAGCACAGCTTTGAATATTGTAGCTTAAGGCTATTTAGAAAAAAAATCAGCGCAATATATTCAAGAAATTATTATTGGTTATTTAGTACTGTCGATAAATAACTAGAAAGCGTATATTATAGACAATAGATATTTTTTTTAATATTCATGAGAATTTAACTTGTTAAAAATTATATAGCCTCTAGCATACTACGAGTCTACCCTCGTTCAAGTTATGATTTCCAAATCTAATGTTTCCTCAAACCATTATTAAATAATTTCACTTCAAGTTGTCTTCTCTCCATTTACCGACTGGTTGACAGACCAAAGTAACATTAGAGAGGTGGGAAAATTCGCACCCCTCGTTGCCAATTTCGCATATCTAATTCACTTCTACCGACCGACTAAACAACAGGGCCCATTAAAATGGTGTAGATTCTATCTACCCGCAGGTTGGTGGAAATTGTATGAAACCGTCGCAAATGACAGCAAAAAAAAGCACAGGCAGATCCATAACACATAAAGTGACATGACAGCATCCCAAACAATCACATCAACGGCTGGTGCGCTGCTGCTGCTCACGGCGTGTCACCGGGAAGCCAACTCCAACCGCTAATCTGTCAATCAAAATCTACTCTCTATCTCGAGGGACACCGGGCCACGACCGAAATAAACATGCAACAACGGCAAGCAGAGTACCGGGCGACGAGAAATGAATATCTGCTCTCATCTGCGTCAATTAAATTCCAATCAAAACCATGAAATTTGTCTCTATTTTCCCCGGGAAAACAGGTTCCCCGGTCCGACTAGCTCGATGATGCCTTTGTCCAATCGGACCCGGCGAGTGTGCTGTGTGATAAACTTCGCTGTGGTTCGTCTCAAGTTCGTCCATAAATTAGGTCTCTATTCAACAAATCGAATCCGGTGGAAAAAAAAGCTACCCCAGCCAGCACAGCATCCTCGCTGGTGGGTCAAAGCGAAATGCACGTACAATACATATGTGTAGCTAATCCCCGGCCGGAGGGTTAGAAGATCCCTATCGGAACGTTTTACTACCCGGTATGATACGCTGCTAAAAAGACACCAAAACTATCACCATCGTCACCATGTCCGATCATCAGCGTCATCTGTTTTGCGTCGCACAGTGGAAGAAATGCGGAACAAAGTAATATAAAATGAATTAAAACTTTTGTTTTTTACAAATAAGGTAATACTTAAGTGGTTTCTCATAAAAACTTGAGACTGTATTAAGGACAAGCCTCCCGGAATCCAAATCTACTCGCGTTCTCAAGGTCACACCACTCAGAAGCAACGCACAATTGCACAACTGCCATCCTTTTCAGTTCAATCAAAGGTAATTCTTTTATTTCAGCTTTGCTGCGTCGCAGCATGTGTGACATAATTAAAAAGACAGTGTTGTGCGTTGCTTCCGTATTGAGTGGTGTGTCCTAAAATTGGATCTCTTTGAAGAACTTCTTTAATCTTTCTTGATTGTCTAAGTTCCGCGGCATGGAAGAGAAGTGGTTTTCTATTAACGAAGGGGTGATAAGAAGGAGGAGTAGGAGTAGGGAACATCAAGATTGCAATTGCTTAAAGAATATTCGAATCTGATTCCGACCGACTTTAAGGAATGAGTGGAAAGCTGACAAACAATCAACCGATATCGAATCATTAAGTGCTCTGGAACTTAGCATTTGGTTTTCAACCACCTATCGCTGAATTTTACTTCCAGTAGCTCAGCTGCTACCCAGCCTGAAATGCAGTGAAAGTGATCCCAAATCCGGCAGTTCGAGTAGGATCCTTCCTTCTGCCCGAATTTATAGGAGCTATGAAGTATGTGCCTTATCAGCGATCTTCTATGTAAAAGATATTAAGCCATTCTTATTCAACAGGAATAATCTGAAGCTTGTTTTCCAGAACTTTGATCAATTTACTGGAAATGAAAAGCTGATGCTTCCGTAGTTGACGGTGGTATGTCAACTGTGGAATCGATCTCAGTTCTTCAACAGACATCCTACAGACCAAATGATGTTAAATAAGGCTCTTCCAACTAATGCTATAGGGTACGGGCCCATTGGCGTAAATAAGGGCGGGTTAGGGGGGTCTTAGCCCTCCTAGGATTTGAAAAGTTAGTTAGCAGTGATATCAATTTTCAACATATAGCATAATGAATTACTGAAAAAGTTTGAAGACAAAAGAGTTATCTCCCATATTCACCCTATCATAATGAAATGAGTGGAAGACAAATGAGCTTGTTTCTCATTTCTGAGAAAGATTCCTGAGGGGTGGTAAAATTGCACTTGATGTTAATAGTCGAGTCAAGTACGAGACACTGAAGACGACAACACAGTTGTGGTCGAAATACGTATCTGCAAAGATATCGAAATAATTGGTGGAATTAAATGGAGAGTACTTAACTCGTCTTAGACGGTTGAATACATTCCACTAAAAAAAGCTTAAAATATTTTTTTTCTGAATATGAAAAGGCAATAGCTAATTGATTTGAAAATATCAAAGTAAGCTTGATATGAATAGGGTGACCATATGGTATCTTAAAGGAGGACATGTCCTCTTTTTGCCTTTCTCGTACAACTAAGTTGTACCGAAAGGCTATCATTTCACTCCGAAAACAAACTTTTGATAGAAGCCTTTGAGACCCATAGTATTATATACCAATCGATTCAGCTCCACGAGCTGAGCAAATGTCTGTCTGTCTGTGTGTTTGTATGTGCGTGAGTATGTGTGTGCAAAAAGCTGTGAAAAACATTAGACAACTTTTCATCCTCAACCAATTCTCTCGCAATAAGTTTCATTCGACAGGGGGCAAAGCCTAATTGATCACTATTGAATTTGATAATGATCGACCATTGCGTTTGAAAGTTATGAAGAAAATGGTACATCGGACCATATATACTCCATATAAGGTTGGTGTCTCAACTGAATGCAAGAAAGGTACCACCAACGCTAGGTGGATTAATCTGGGTTTTTATTAAAATTCAGATGTCCTACTTTTGCGCTAAAATGTCCTCTATTTTAGATGTGTCAAAAATAGTTGTATTTATAACTTTTTTTCTGTAGTAATTCTAGTTTAATAAACAACACTGCAACGCAAATTATTCGTTGCACATATTTTGTTTTTTTTTTGCTTTGTGTGACGTGAGGGGATGTAGAGCAATACACAGCGTCGTAGAGAACGGTGTGGAGCGTAAAAATGTACTTGTCTCAATAAGTTTTCGCAGTCAATCACATTCCACACCAGGTCAAAACAGAAGACCCTCTGTAGAAATACTCGTCTCGATATCAAGGTACTGAGTCCAATCAACTTGCACCGGTGTTCATATGGAGGAAGCCTAACCCGATCACTCCACGGCAGGTTCCTTAAAGCATATCGGACGAAGGATCTATAGAAAAAAAATCAGAATTGTATGCGATGAGCTGTTCTTGCTAAAATTTTGTTCACTGTTGATTTTAAAATTAGTTGAAGCTAAAGTCTTACCATTATAAAGAAGGTACTTGCAGTGTATAACTGGAAAGTGGTTAATAAATATAGACTATAATTAGAGTTGGAAATATTTCATCTGGAGATGGAGTGCTAATAAAGTAGAAGAAGATGTCGTATCTCTCAGGGACAAAGTTGCATGTGCTAGCGAATAAGTGTAAGGTGGCCTCCACTATGTGCACTTATTTGCATTGATATGCGATCTCTTGTCTGATGGGATTACTTGCTGGTTCTTACAAAAACTTCTTCCAATAAACATTGGTGTGGAAAACTCTAGCAAGTAGGGGAACGGTTCGCCACTTCATCTCATAGCTCCTATTTCCATCTCATTAATAACAAAGCAATGAAAAGGAATTTGATTTGTTTATTATTTTTGTGATTTTTTTCAGCAGTGAGCACGCATGTTGACAAAAAGAAGCGACGAATTTGGTGCCGTATTTCTTTGTTTAGCGATGAGATTGATATATGTACAGTGAGATGGAGATCGAAACAGTTCCCCTATATAATATTTTTAATAATATTTCCAACCAAAAATCTATCGGTGTTTTTTATGTTCTCTTTTAAACAAATGTCCTCATTTTTCGCCACGATTTGGGTGAATTGTTCTCCTTTGGAAAAATTTCATATGATCACCCTATGTGATATGAACAACATCGGAGAGCCGCCAAAATATCAATCAAAGCAATCGAGATACTTCGCCAGCAGTCAAAGTCATGTACTCAACCATCACGGACTTTATCAGCAGACTTCCGCTTGCCTACCAGTATGATAATCTTCACAATTCCCATCAGCGTTCGAGAACGATTCTTATCAGAGTCCAACAGGAAACCCCCTCCCCCCCCCATCAGAATCCGAGAATAATTCTTATTGGAATCTCTGAAGAATTGCTTTCAGAATCATCGAAGTACTTAAACCGAAATCCAGAAGAATGCACACTGGATTCCTTTTGGTGTCGTTGCGGGATAATACCTTCCAAGTCCGTACGATAGCGACTATAGAAGAAATTATTCCTTAACTCTATTTAGCCTTGAGAAAGGCTGGTTATTTTGGCTAGACCAGAAAAGTAGCTGTTAGTTTCGTTCAAATGTATATTTCACGTCAATCTTTATCTAAGTGATTTTTCAATTTTAAAATCAAGTTCATTTACGTCAATTGCAATGGTTTACAAACAACTGAATGCTCTTGAGCGAATGCAAATTTTTTATAACCATGATGTTAAATCCTATCTGTCTCCTGATTTGTCGGCCAATCAGCATGCGTCCAAGGCATCATTGCTGTCGCTGTTCTCGTCTTGGGCTTCTTTTTTCTTCTTTCTGGCTGCTGGCGTTCAATTCATAAAGGTTCTTTTCGCTGGGCATACACCAGAAAGCCAAGAAAGCAATTCCAATTATCATTCGAGTGAGTAGTAGTACGTGTTTATTGTTAAATGGTGAAATACATAAACATACAATCCGAAATGCTCACTCGTGTTTTCCTTCCCAAGTAACATTTTAAGTTTTATAACGCTCTTGAAGACCATAATTTACTCTACAAGAGTGCGATAAAACCAGTATAAAACCAAATTGTTACTAGGGTTGTGTGCGGACATCCTTCGAAGATGTGTTTTGGAATCATTCAGAGATTTGCTTCGGAATACTTCGACAATTTGCTTCGTAATTCCTCGAAAATTTGTTTCGGAATGCCTCAACGATTTGCTTCAATATCTCTGGAGGATTCCCTTTGAAATCACTGGAGGATTCTTTACGGAATCTACGGATTAGTTCGGAGTCACTCAACGATTTGCTTCGGGATCCATCGACAGATTGCTTCGGAATACTTCGACTATTTGCCTACGAAATTCCTGGAACATTCCTGTTGGAATCCCTAGTGCCTTCAGCCTTCAGCCTCCCTACCCTAGCAGCACACATGTTCCACATAGGTTACTGCAACTCATATGTGACCAGATTTGGTCACAATCAAGTTGCTGCAACCATTTCTGTCTGACTCGTGCTGCTCAGGTAGTGCCTTGCCTCCAGAATCCCTAGAGGCTCCCTTCGGTATGCTTGGAGGATTCCCGTCGGAATGTTTGTACCATTCCCGTCGAAATTACTAATTCTAATCGGAATCCTTGGATGAATGTTGCGATCCTTCACATATTGTCCTTTGAGTGTTTGGGACAAAGCCGAGCTATTACACTTATGTCGATTTCGTTTTTAAACCTGGGTCAGTACCAACCCGAACCCTGAATAAAAAAACATTTTCAGTTCCATCTGTCATTGGATGTGTTGGTGTGCGTTTTCTATTCTACAAAAATTCATCTATTTCTGCAAAAGTTTTGTTTTCGGAGAACACTCAGAAGCATGTAATAAAAATTCTTCAGGATTCGCTAATTTTTTACCTCTCCTGATAAAGGTAGCCTCACACCTCGGGAAAATTTTCCGCCGGATTTTAGGCCCCGTGCATTTTTAATTTTCAAGAATCTCCCAGAGGAATTGCTCAAGGTACTTCCGGAGGAATTTATGTACAAAACTTGCGGAGCAATTCCTGAAGGATACTTCGAGTAAGTTCCTGTATTCTAGAAGGATTTCCTGAAAGAATTATATTGTAGGAATTTCCATATTAATTCCTGGAGCAACTTCCAGAGAAAATCCTGGAACAGTATTCAAAGATATACCTAAAAAAAATCCAAAGTAATTCATCTCGAAAGGATCCTTGAAAAAATATGGAGGAATGCCTGGAAGATATCGTCAAAAATTCAAGAAAGAATTTCTGAAGTAATTTCTGGCGGAAATCCTGAAGAAAATTCTGAAACGCACGAAAGCGTTTTTGAAAGAATTTCAAAAGAAATTCTGCATAACAAATAATTCTATTCGGTATTCCACAAATATATTTTCTGACAATCCTTAGCGGATTTTGTGAACGGGTTCCCAAACTACATAATTCCATCCACCGACCTAATTTAGGACAGCATCTGTGAGGAAAACTGAATGAACTTATGAATATATAACTTCCCTAACAATTATTTTTAAAACTGAATCTAGACAACAGTACCGGATTTATTTCATTTTAAACTACAATAACAAATATCACAAAATTCCAGGAAAGATTTTCAACGCGTATTTTATTTTAATAAACAGATAGTTTCGTTACTCCTTTTTGCTTGTTTATTCCGCCTAGTCCCACCCACCCACGTGGTTTTGACATTTGTAGTACAGTTGTATTGGTGAACCCGGTGCGAAACCGTGAAACAACACTAGGGTAAAACGACCTATTATGGAGGGGTTAAGCACCGTGTCAAAACAGAATTGATTACAAAAATTCTTCAAAAATTACCTGTTGGTCGATTTCCACATTGTAGTAGTTGAATAGGATGCTCGTTAACTATAGTTTCGTAAATATTACGTTAATTGTGCTGTACTTACGTTGTTTTGTTTTTATCACAATAAAAACAAACTACCGCAATAATAGGACGCAGTTGCCTATCGTTGCGATATTTTTTGAAGGTCAGTCCTATTGTTGCGGTATTGCGTGTAATTCTTATGGGGAGCGATACCGCAACAATAGGACCTTAGCACTACCGCAATAATAGGCTCAAAGGATTCAAATTTTTAACGAAAAATGTTGATTTTTCATCATTTTGAACGGAATTTTGTCAAACAAAAGCTGTTCTAGTCGTTAATCCGAAGAGTTTTAGCGTACCCACAATTGTTTTCAATGGTATTATATCCAGAATGGACTACTTTAACACTACCGCAACATTAGATCATACCACAACGATAGGACGTTTTACCCTAGTTCCAACCTGAACGAATAAAAAAAACGTTTTGACAGCACTTAGGTTGGAACATTTTTAAAACGAATTCGACATTACTTATGATTACCGAACGCAGCATTTTTTTTTGACGAGATTATAACAGCTGAGCGTACGGTGATCTGATCGGTAATTTAAATGATTACTGACTGTTCGGTAACCAATCAGGTCTTGCGTCCTGTCAAAAATTGCCGGAGCGTTTGCTTTTATTTTTACAAAATTTGCTTCAATTTTTACAATTTTAATTGCGAAAAAGCATTTATTATTATTAAGATAAAGATTTCCACACTTAATCTCATAATTCCAGCTCGGTATTCTTTTTTGCTGATTTTATCCTGTAAAAATGAATTTATACCGTAGACTCGGTTAACTGTCGGAAAATTACTGACATCCGTAATATTATTCACCGATCCAAATGTAAAACGGAACGTCAAAAATAATAATTACCGAGCTCCTTACGGTTTCCACAGAAATGTGTATTTTTTACCATGTTCCGTAATTCATCTTACCGATTTCGTCAAATTTTGAACCGAGTTCTCAGTTATCTAGGACTTTTCTTGCGTGATGTCAAATTTTCCTAAGCAATTGATACTATTGCTTTGTATGTGGTAAGTAATTGAATTGTTAACTCAGTTATATAAACATAGCTTTAAAATCTATATTTTCAGTACATTCCTGAAAATCTTTTGACGACGAGGTATACATATTAGTGAAAAAGGTGCTACGCCTTTAGTTCTTACTTTCACGATGTAAAGGTAGCCTCATCGGGAATCTTGGTCACGCATCTTGATGTCACGTTTATGTTTTGAAAACAGCAAGATGTCAAGCACAATATTGTTCGGAGGGGCAGCCATCTCAGACATGACTGAGCTGAGGATAGTGACACAATTTCTCCAAATAAGAAAACCTCGGATAAGATGACAAAAAAGACGACGAAATCCGGGAAAACCTGTTTTTTTGCGGGATATTCTTCGGATATGTCGTCTTTTTTGGGATTTTTAGATTGGACAACTTGAGTCATTCTCCACACAGCAAATAGTTTTGAAAATTCAACTACGTGTAAAATTGCCGCCAATCCCAATAAACGAATTAATATTTGGAATTTAACTAAATTAGGCTAAATTTTACAAGCGTGCACAGTTTCAATTTATTTCGATTTAAAAGAACAGTAAGATCGATTGAATGTGTTTATTTGCATGCTCCAAATATGTGCATGAAAATACATTTGAAATCATTACATATTTTTATCTGTGCACGCTATAAGCAAATGCGCAAATGCGTTATCAAAAAAAATGAAGAAAATTGACTCGCATTAATATTTTTATTATTATAACTGAAATAAAAAAACGTATTTACAAACGGCTCGGTATTTTTTTAAAGGTGACCCGAAGAAAAAAAGTACAGAATAATTGTTAAAAGGTACTGAGTAATCGGTAAAATTATATTCTTTGACATTTAAATTACCGGGATGTTCGGTACAATAATATAACGAGAGCTCATCAGTAAAATTTGACATTTCAATAGATAGAATGCAGTACCGAGTAATCGGTTGTCAATAATAATAATTAAGTGTGCATTGTCCAGGAATACGAGTTTATAAATGAAATACTATTCCATTTAAAACAAACTGAGAGCATTATTTGACATTTTATTAGCGATTTGATTTAGGATGATTTAAAATGGAATAGTACATACTCGCTTTGCTGAGGCAATGAAATCCATCGATGCTCAACGTGGACTATATAAAGCAATCTCGTTTCAGCGTTAAAACTAATATTGAGAGTCGAACTACGCTGCCAAATTTGAGGTTTTTCTGCGAAATAGATTTTCACCACTTGTTTGCTACATATTGGGGTCAACTATGAAATCACAAAATGAAATGGAAGAGTTGAGATGATTGACAGATTATAGAGAAGTTTTCTGAATGTTTAGCAATAAAATAAAGACCGTACAGTAAAATTAGTTTGATTATCGATCAGTAATAGATACTACCGAAAAAAACTGACAGCAGGGGAATATTTATGTTTACCGATCTAATCAGTATTAAAATTAGCAGAAAGCAGTATTTGATTTTAGGGAATGCTGATTTCCAGTAGTTTCCATTGCTGATTTTGTTATAATCAGCATAGAGTAGCCAAACGTACTGTAATTAATTTTGACGACCATTTCAGCTTAAAAAAGTACCGAACATTGACTAAGCAATTAAGTGTGCAAGGATGTTATCGATCATTTAGTAATCTGACTTCTAATCTAATCTAATCTCATACTTGCGTAGCCAATACGTGAAAGCATCCTGGAAAACGACGGTTTCTATATTCCGTCATTTTTCTTTTCATATGACCAGGCCAACTACGCAGCATGTATCGCAGAGATGACTCGTAGATACCAAGCGACTCCAGACATGCCTAAAGTCGCTCAATAGCTTGGAATCGAAAGGAAGGAAGAAAGTGTGGACCTCCAGTACCAAACGCTTCCAAATAATATACACTAACGAACAAAAGTATTCGTCATGTTTTCATAGAGAATACCATGAAAACATGACGAATACGTACGTCCATCAGTGCAGATACCTAATATAAATTATATAATATAAAATATGTTTGTAAGGTTGTGTATGTGTGTAATCGTGTGTTATGTGCATATACGTGTATATTTGTATGTGTGTGTATACGCTGTTGGACAAAAGTATTCGTCATGTTTTTACAGAAATTACTGTAAAAACATGACGAACACCCAAGTCCATCAGTATATATGCATATGTGTATGTGTTTTTTTTTTTTAAGGTGTTTTGTATGTGTATATTTGTATATGTGTATATGTGCATGTGTGCCTTTCGTTTGTGCGGGTGCGAGTGTCTTTAAGTTTATTTACATTTTATCAAAATCTTACCTCTTTCCCCAATAATCCTTACGCTGAACATGTTTGCGCATTCGCAATGGATTGATCGAATTATGAGCAAAGGCCATTGCTTTGACAACAATCGATCAACCTTTTGCTCGCACGAACATGTTCGCAGCTCCAGCACTTCTTTATAAACTTTAACTACACTTTTGTTTCGACCGCGGTCAATGCTCTGGTTCTATTGTTCTACTTTTAGTGCGAATCACCGCACAAAAGTAGAGCGCAAGAACCAACCGCACTGGACGACGGTCAAAACGAGACTCGATCATTTAGTAATCTACCTTCGATCATTTAGTAGTTTGTCAATAACTCATTCCAGAGGCTAAATTTCAAAATGTGTTGTATGGTGGACTTCTAGTTCAAATGTTTATCTACAACTCTGCCTAACAGTTCGTTGTTTGAATTTCACTAATAACGGAGCTACAGCGCTAGTAGCAGTAACTTAGACTAAATGATTGCATATTTTGTTATCATTTAGTATAAGTATAGCAACTAGCACCGTAACTCCTTTAATAGTGGAATTCGAACATCGACCTGTTAAGGAGAGTTGTAGAAAAACCTTCGCACTAAAACTCCACTATACAGTACATTTTGAAATTAGGCCTCTGGAATGAGTTATTGACAAACTACTAAATGATCGAAGGCAGATTACTAAATGATCGATAACATCCTTGTAAGTGTGCACACTTTTCGAATAGCTGGTCTGACGGCCAGTGAGAACCGTACGCACTTGACCCTCAACAGTTTTCCCAGAACCATCACTCAAAGTACTCCAAAACGTTCTCGAGTGCAGCCACGGTATCTACCAGATCAACCAAGGCTAACGCAATGTCATCAACATCGATATGTACCCAATCTGGTTCAATAGGCATATGCGTACCATGCAAAGCCAATTTTCTTTAATGCGAGATGTTCAAGGTATTCTAAAGCGTTCTCGAGTTCAACCCAAGTTATCTACCAGATCAATCATGAGTTTTGCAATGTCCTCATCGTTAGTATGTATGCAATCCAATTCAAACAGCATATGATTCTAATTTTCATGAACATATGATGTCCGAGGTCCTCCAAAATGATATTGAGTTAAGATCAAGATATCTACCAGATGCATTATAACTAAGGAGATCTTTGTGTCGAGCAATGTCCATTCGAATGTGGCAGCGGACTTCTTTTTGTTGGGGCGTTGAACCGCTGCATTCACGGACTTGGATGTTTACATCGAACAATACGACTCCCAGGATAATATATCGGACCATAAAGGTCTGCAATGCAATGGCTAGTACGAGAGAGGATTGTAGTCATATAAGCTCAGTGGACCTTCTGGGATATCATAACTACAGTCGACTCTCTACATCTCGATGTTCTACATCTCGATATCTCTCCCTATGTCGATGGTTTTCTCGGTCCCTTCGATCTACATACATTTGATCTTTCTACATCTTGATAACCTCCCTATCTCGATATCTCTCTATCTCGATGTATGCTGGTCATATTTTGCTCAGCATGCTCTCTCCCTATGTCGATATATTCAAATTTGTAGCTTACTAGACCATCTTTGGACAATAACAAACACATCGGAAACAAGATATGACATTTGCTTTGTTGTCGTTTTTCATGGCAACGAGCTTTTTCCGATCTAGTACCCATTTCAATTTTCCTCCCAGTCCTCGATCTCTCCTTATCTCGATGGTCCCTTCAATATCGAGATGTGGAGAGGCGACTGTAAAATCATTCATAAATTGGATCTTTGCATAGGTCAAATGATCTGAGCTCCAGAACGTTTCGAAGAACCAAAAAGGGTCTGTAACAAGGTCCACCCTCGAGATGTAATACAGTCGATATCGTGATATTGTTCGAAAGAACTATCAGAGTATCCGAGAAAATATGTTTATATGGCATGATTTGTTTCCACAAGTCGATATCGAGTTTTAGAACATCGACTCATGGAGAACGTCGACTGTAGCTCGTAAAACAAATGAGTAAAATCCTACCAGCTAGATGGAATTGCTGGGATGTTCAATGATGCATTTATATATCATTCAGAACTTGGTTGATCGTTCTGAATTCCAGGACGTTCTAGAGAACCATAAAGGTCTGTAATAACTTGTAAAAGTAATAAGTGAAATCTTATTGGCTCAATAGACATGCTATGATGTTAAGCGCCAAACGAATACATCGTTCATGACTTAGTCGATCGAATAGATCACATGTTTGGAATTCCAGGATATTTCGGAGAATTTAAAGGCCTGTTGTAGCTTGTAAAGGTAATGAATGACATTATATTGGCTCGACCGACCTGCTGGGATGTACAGTGATGCACGCATACATCTGTAATGGCTTGGTTGATCGGGTAGATCACATGTTCTGAACTCCAGGACATTCTAGAGAACCAAAAAGGCCTGTAATAGCTTGTAGAAGTAATGAGTGAAATCCTAACGGCTCAACGAACCTGCAGGGATATTCAACGATGCACAAATACATCGTTCAGGATTTGGTTCGACGTGTAGATGGAACTTTTGAAAACAATGATTTTTATTATTAAAATTGACCACCCAATAGTGGCATCATTTTTGTTAGCAAATGTGTTAGTTTATCTATTGGCTAAGATATTAAAGCTGAAAATTTTCTAAAACAATCAAACTTAAAAATGTGAATCTATGCATACATCCACTATTGGTACCGTTACCCCATTCAGAGTTGTAATATTCTCATTCAATGCTGTTTTATTGCAATTTTTAAATTTCGTGTTTTTTATTTTAGAGTGTATCATTCACCACTATAGCCTTCAATTGAATAAGGTTAGTTGTGGAGAAATATTAAACTACAAGTATTTCACTCTTCGGAGGTATACGAACAAAAACACAGAGGAACAAAAAATACTCATTTTGAATATTTTTTACAAATGTGTAGAATTTTGAAAATTAGCTTTAAACCACATTTAAACTTGTATTGAAGCATGCATTTATATTATTGATCGATATAAAAAAATCGAGGGAAGGGTCATTTGGCCGAAAGGGTCATTTGGCTGAAAATGTCATAAGGCCGAAATGGTCATTAGGCTGAACAGGATATTTAGTCGAATAGATCATTTGGCCGAAAAGGGCATTTGAAAAGTGAGAAATTAGAAGTAAGAAAAAAGACGTCTCCATTCGCATTCCTCATTTCTCTCTTCTCGCTGTAGAAAAATGAATAATAAGACGTCTCAGTACTCTTACTTCTTACAATGAGAAGAGAAAATGCAGAATGAGAAGTGAGACTTATTTCTTTCTTCTCATTACTAATTTCTCACTTTTCAAATGACCTATTCGGCCAAACATCCTATTCGGCCAAATTACCATTTCAGCCAAAAACCCATTCGCGTCGCAGTAATTCCGTCAAGTGTTACAGTCCAAATTACAATGAAATGCAAGTCAATGTTCCTATGCCAAGTCAAGTAACTGTGTTTAGTAAGAATTAGAAATAGTCGCAATCTGTTCTGTGTAAAACCGTGTAATGCTGACCCGCAGACCGACGCACAGTGGGACCAATTCCAAAAAAGACGGTCAAACATGTTAGAAGTGAATAAAATGGTCTAGCAGGCCACATATTATGAGATTTCATTGAATGGATCGTTCATCTTCTCGACATCACCGACCCGTAAGCTAGAGATCCACTACCGGAACGAGAGGTGGGGTACCAGTCGTCGCAAGCACGCTAACGTTCTCAAAGACAACGTGCTTGCACCAAGTGGTGCCTCATCAAATATCATTGGCTAGCGCCGTCAGTGTAGAGTTCTATTTCTATGAGCACCTTCACAGGTATTCCTTTAATTAGGGTAAGACGGTATAATATGCCCCCCCTAAGGCAACTCCTTGATAACTTTTTACTTTTCAACGCAATTTATGCAAACTTTGTGTTATTTGGTAGCCCAGGAAGTCGCAAATGCATTGCCCGTGAGTAGTCATATGAAAGTATTACAGATAACACGTAATAAATCGTTTTTGAAAAGTCGTGAAAAAATGAATTTCAAAAAGTGCTTGGGCAATACGCCCCACCTTACCCAAAGACGTTTCATAACCCTTCATTAGTATTTTATCAATCCCATAATAAAAAAGTTACAAATCCTTATGCGCTTGACATTAAAGAACCAACATATGTCCATTTAAGCAGGTGTGAATTACATTTCAAATTTTTCCATACAACTTGGAAGCAACTGCTGCAGGCTCGCTGCGCTTGTGTCCAGTAGGTAAGGGCATATCGTCCTGCCTACACTGGGGCGTTTTGGCCAGTGAAACATGTTTTCGAAAATCGTTACATTTTTGAAGATGGAAGCAATTTTATATCATATCAACCACTGAGAAAAGTTATTTTGTTGCCCAACTGAGTGTTCCAGTGCAAGTTTTGCGGACAGTATGCTAGAGTCGCTCCAGAATGTTGAGCAAACAAACATGAAAAGTTACATCAAAACTGTAACTTTTTGTATTTTGATATTATTTTCATTGTGTAATACAAAAATACTTCCACATTCAAATAGTATGATGGGTTTACAAATACTTATAGGTACCAATTGATTTTGACCCAAAATTGGATATAGTTTTGTAGAAATCAAAGGGGTTCGTTTTGGCCAGGTGGGGCGCATTATACCGTCTTACCCTACCAATTTCTATCGTCACCTCACTGCAGTGCTTACGGAAAAATGTATTCCATTATTGTAAACATATAGAATGGATTTTATTTCGTCCCTACACAAAGTAAAGCTGTAGAGGCGCACATCGTTTCTTGATATTACGGTTCATGTGAAAAACTTGTGATCTTTTTACAGAGTAAGTATGGAAAATTAGACGAAGGGGTCAAATAAAATACTCTCCCTGCATTGCGACTAAACATGACATGAATTGATAGTTTGTCCTACTTCCTTTAACAATATTTTCAAAATATCAGAGCGCAAGTGCCTGTAAAAACTCATGATCACGTGGAATTTCCTTAATTAAAGTATGCGTGAGACAAGAACAAATGGTACTAGGGGGCTGTACACATATTACGTATGCCCTGATGGGGGAGGGGGATCTGTCGTTTTACCTATAAATAAAAAAAATCATTTGTATGTAAGAAATCTTACATGAAGGGAGGGATGTTGAAAAAACAGAAATAACGCTTACGTAATAAGTGTACGACCCCTAGACAATTTTCAGCTGATGTTGCACCATTGTATCGGGGCAAATATGAAGTAGAAGGAGAAGTGAAAACATATTGTGCGTTGCTTTTTATAAAAATTGATTGGTAAGACCAAAACGACCACTGTCAGTAAAACCGAAATAACTGAGCGGGCGGAGGGTGGCGGAACCTAATTTCTGCAGGATTGAATTCCTGACAAAAAAATGAAACTACAGTGTGAATTTCATTGATGGGTACCGATGGGTACCTTTTTGAATTTCACAATGAATACAGCAAGAAGATAATACAATAATAATTTTATACATAATAAAGACCGAGTACTTTCTGCGCGATCAAAAATAATTTACGAACGTATATGCGTGGCTTTATTAGTTTTTGGACTACACTTTGTGATGGTGCCAAATATAATAGGTTTGGGTGATGTATACGTCGTGGCCAACATAATGAAGCAGTAAGATAAATGTTACAAGATTTAACAGAATTAAAAATCGACAACATGCTCAACTTGTATTGACTGTAAAGGTAAGATCCACCCGAATAAAATGACTCAAAACTATGTAAAAATCATCGTCAAGTATTCGTTTAACACCCCATGACTCAAGTTATCAATTTGGATCATTTTGAAAAAATGGTTTTTGACCGTCTTTTTGAAGATTGGTCCTTCTGTGCGACGCAAACAGACTAGTACCGCTATCGTTATTCAATTATCATTTGTGGAACTCCAGTGGTAATCAAACACCGACAATCCACCAGAGACGCTCTTATGTGCGTTAACAGCAGCCATAGCAATATTTGCATAATTCAGCAAAAAAAAAAACACTTATGCACATATCTTAGATTCAAACACTCATATTAAAGTTTGGGCTATCTTTTGGAACGAAACGGTTCCGTAGAATCAGATTTCGCCATGCTCAATTTCAGCGGAATTTGATTTCGAATAGCCTGGAACGAATTTATGCGGAATACCTCGTATAAGTGTAATATCTTGTATTGAAAATCCATAAAATACGATACAATTAGATAGACAATTGACAACAACCTTGTCTGCCACCGAGCGGCTCATAACCCAGATACGGGTGCGGAGAACGTCAACATATGCTATTGATATCTATTTACTTTTCTGTATCTCCATTTATCTATTTACGAATCGGCAACTCTTACGTGACATTATTGACAGACCAAGAATTAGAAAGGGAATAGGATTCAATGCATAACTAAGACCATTGCGTTGGGGAGAGACTACCAAGGCCGAAAATTATTAACTAGCCAAAAGTCCAAGCCAAATCAAAATCTAAATTCGATACACATCAATTGTCTTACCGTTTTTGACATTCCCCACCTTTTCTCCCACTGTGCGCAGTCGAAACCCCACACCCAATAAACCAGCGCTGCACAATCCATAAAACATTCGATAGTCAAGCGACGCGATATCGACGCTGCTAATTCAACCGTCGTCGTCTAACCAGTTGACCATCATCGTCGTCATCGTCGCCCTCCTCCCTATCGATGACCCGTTCGAATCGAATCGAACCGAATCGGATCGTATCACGGTTTCAGTGTCCCGTTCGCTTCTCGCGGGCGCGCGGTGGTGATTTATCGACCCCATTTGGGCAGTTTTATCTTGTTTTAATTAATTGAGATTATTTCCCTCGTCACCTCACCGCACACACAGTCTTGCCGCCTGTGCAGTTTTGTATTTCGCTGAGGACCCTCGCAGCCAGACGGAGCCTCTCGGTTCGGTTGGTGTCAACCGCTCATCGGCTGGGATCCGCGAGCGCACCAACACGCATGTCGCCACATGCAGCTTGGGATGGTTGGAGGGTTTAACGGAATTCCTCGACCGCTGGACATGCAGGGTCAGAAGCGCTGGGGCGACGAATTGGTTCCCAATAGTAGTAGTAGAAGCAGTAGTAGTGCTGCTATTGGTAGTAGTTGAACCGGTCAACACATTTGCCGTAGACCAAATCTTTGTTCAGATGGGTGGTGATGGATTTGATAAATTCGTTGAGTTTTGGAAGGCTGCTGGATGTGTGTTTGGGCTTGGGGTGATGATGCCCAGGTCATCGGAGAAAGGAGGTATTGGTTTTCAATTTCATCGGGAAATAAAAATTATGGTAATTGAATTGTTTTCGGGTTGATTTATGTTCGATGCCGAGGAGCCATCGCGATATGGGGGATTTGATTTCAGTTACGATGTTTCAAGACGCGTTGAAATAACTTATCCAGTTGTAAAAGGAACGATCTATGATTATATTAGCTGGATTATTGTTACTTAAGCAACAATTTTCAAGCTTTTGCTTTATGCATCGATTTTATTTCAAATTCGATTGTCTTTTTCATTAAAAAAAACACTTTACAAAAACATATATCAGATCAAAATTAGGCGTGGCTTCTTAATGAGAAGTTGAATGTATCATATCATATTCAGTAAAATTGTATTTACTCAATCTCAATCATCCATCGATAATATCGTTGAACTATGACTCGTTGTAACTAAAACTCGTTTTATCTCCATACATTTTGGAAGTGGTGAACAATTCTACGAGTTCTTTTTCGCTTGATGTCGAAGTTATAATCAAGAAAGACAGGAAAGACATCGCGTAGTAGCACAATGTTGAACCAAGACCCTGCAAACGCTAGAATTGGCTATCTGCTTCCACCTAGACATCGGAACAGCCATATTCCACTCAAAATCACTTCCATTTCCGTCTATCCACCGACGACGGGAGTTATTTCCCGCCTTCTGGTTAATTAGCAAATTAGCTAAAACTACAGCACCCAACCGGCCAGGGGCACCGACAACCTGTCCCGGTGTTCACGACAGTCAGTGGGAGTGAAGCCACCCGAGAATGAGATGAGGTACGTCAGTCAGTTGTCTGATTATGGGCCCCACTCACAAGTCACTCGCCGGATTTCAAGTCACACAAGTGTCTCACCATCTCCACCCCACTTGGAAGCGTGGTGTGGTGGGTGAGCGAGCGAATGGAGATTGCTGATGTCCACTGGCACTGAATTAGTAGTGGGTGGTGGGAGGGCGGTAGGTTTGACTGTTTTCAGAAATTGAATTTGATTAATTAGGCGAGCTTGGTTATTTGAGGTGAAATTTAATGGTGCTATTCATGGCATAAGCTTTGTGAAAGAATCGCTTTTATTTTTATAAATTTTACCTGTTTGTGAATCTGTTAATGCTTTGTGGTAAGCTCATTTTTGGGTCGAAGGGCTTGGAAGAGAAAAGTTTCATGGGTATCCTCTAAGAAGCCACAAGCAGACACATAAATAACAGCGATAACCTATAGGAACTGGCTTATTAAAGCTCAAACACATCCGTTCCTTGTCATCTCAAGAAAAATCAACAAAGAAAACTCTTTCTTATGACTTCTGATTTGTGTTTGGAGTTTCCATGTATCTTTACTATGAAAAATGACGGAGACCTTCGTGATTCTAACCAACGAACGCATAAGTCGAAAGACATTTCATCAAAGAAGTGTTTTATGGCGTGACCAAATAAACATGTTAACGGCAAAGCTGGGCTATCTTGATTGTTGTTTGTTGATTTGGAAAAACTATTCCATGCAAATGATTAATCGTTGAACACGAAATTTGCTTTAGTGTCAACAAATCCGCAAGTACACAAACCCGTTGTAGTAAATTATTAAATTATTCTGCTCATACCAAGAGAAATGTGGTAAATATAGGTCACGTTTTTCTCGTGATTGGAATCGCGAGATGAATCTACAAGGATCTTAGGAAAGATACATTACTTACGTAACGCAATAAAATACCATTTTACACACCCTCCCACCTATTTCACACTTTTTGTTTTGAGCATCATACTTCAGGTAATCTGAGCATTACTTAATGTATGGTGTACTTATTTATATCCTTATGACCCTAACCGTTCTCGGATTGTCCCTGCATAGTTTAACTCAGAAAATTTCGGTGCTGCAAACAATATGAAGGAATATTGAGGATTTTACTTCTGTATAAGACTTTTCAATTTTAAATTCAGATGAAACGGTATACCAATATCGTGGGTGACAATGGGTGACATAGAAAGCTTGCAGAAAAGATTAAATGTATCCTGGATAAGAAAACGAAATTATAATAAATCTTTTTGAACGATTTTGTTATCCTACCTCCAGACTGTCGGTGAGAGCGATGACCTATTCTCACCCCGATGACGGTATATAAAAATGAGTTTGTATTTCCTTGGAAGCCATAGAACTCACGAACAGGTTGACCGATTTACATACAACATTTTCTCACTTATTGATTCGTCTTGGGAATTGAGATTCTAAGTTTTTGCCTTTCTCGTACAACAAAGTTGTACGAGACAGTCCTGCGGATGCCTCTCGTGCCGAGCATTTCGAAGCACTCTATGTCTTCACCGGCAACGATGTCAATAGGCATCATACCGGTGATGACGCAAATTGCATCGTGCGACACGGTACGGTACGCGCTCGCAACTCTTAGGCACTATGCGTTCTTTCTAACTTAGTTCTGTAGCAGTCAAAGGCGCATCCACGTTCCATGTCGTGGGTAGGACAAATGGAGGGTAATCTGATTTGGGCAACAGTTCTGGTGTTGAGAAATCGAGGCTCGCTTTACACATAATTAAATCTGAATATTTAAAAATGTGGACTTCTGGACCTTCCGGACAGAATCCTCACACAAATTGTGAAATTTTCAACCACTTTTCCGAACATATTGATTTTTCAATTAGCATGATTGAACATTTCGTAGTTTCTAGTTGCTCCTTTAATCAAAACGATAGTCAATGTAGGATACGGAGAGGAAAATTAATTCAACAATCTTCGATACAAGAATAATGGTTAATGTACAGGAAGACGTATTTTACGTACTATCGCGCACATTGGGGTCGTTTTTCACATCGTTTTATACGCGACTATTTATACGCATTTTGTTATGTTGATTTTCAACAAAGTTTTTTCGCGGCTTTTCAAAAAGGCCCGGAAAAAAGCTGAGAAATCTACCATTTTTTGCGTAACGTACTTTGTGCATCTTCCCATTTCGAGGAGCTCTAGGCCCCTTGTTCACCAGATTTCATGCGGGCTTTAGGATGTTTGTGATTTCTTAGGTTTTCCTTCAGGTTTCAACGAAACCTTTTTCTCTCTAAACTTCTAATAATCCGTTTGCACTAATTTTACGTTAAGCTGCATAATATTCGATGATATGTTTATAGATCTACATATCAGACCTATTTGACAGTATTGAAACTAAAATAACAACATTGATGATATCGAGGATGATACACCTATTAGCAAAATCATGGGTAGGACAATGCATTGACTGTCCCACCCAGGAAATCTAGTGCGTAGGGCATGTCTTACTTGTCCTTCCCACTCCCGACGCCACTGGTAGCAGGTAATACGCAGCGCCGTGTCCCAAGCTGGGCCCCCATACCTCAGTATGGATAGAGCGACACTAGCCAGAAGCTTGCTGGCATAAACCGCAGAGCTATTGGACATCATGCGGGACAATGCCACTATAGCTGTGGAGGCACGCTTGCGCAATTGATGTGGCTACTAAAGATGAGCTTATCGTCGATCATTACCCCCAAGAGTTTGATGGAGCGTTCAGAGGTGACCGCGCAGTTGCCTGCCCTTATCACCGCTTGTTGCTCCGACTTTCAGTTTTTAACAACAAGCACCTCAGTATTGTGGTGAGCCAGTTCTAACTTTCTGGAACTCATCCACTCTTCCACAATTGCGATCGAGTGGGCTGCAGTCAACTCCACCTTTTCGATCGATTCGCCGTAGATTTCCAGCGTAATATCGTCAGCGAAGCCAACGATTACGATGCCCCTCGGGAACTTCAACCTCAAGACACCGTCGTGCATGACGTTCCATAACACCGGACGCAGAATAGAACCCTGCGGAACCCCTGAGGTTATGTCAACGCACTTCCGACCCGCCTCCTACGACACGGAGCTTCCGTAGTAGCTTCCGAGAATCTTGTACAGGTACTCGGGAATTTCAAGACTCAGGAGCGCATCGGCAATAGCTGCCTAACTGGCACTATTGAATGCATTCCTCACGTCGAGAGTCACTACTGCACAATAGCGAACTCCCCTCCTCTTACGCTGGATAGCTATCTCCGCGGATTTGGTAACCGACAAGATAACGTCTACGGTCGACTTACCCTTTCGGAAGCCAAACTGGTTACTCGATAGACCATCCGCACTCTCCGTGCGTATCAACAACCTCTTGAGGATGATCTTCTCGAGCACCTTCCCCGCCGTATCAAACAGGCATATTGGTCTATATGCCGAAGGATCCCCCGGTGGTTTTCCCGCCTTTGGCAATAAGACCAAGCTCTGCTTTTTCCATGTTTCAGGGAAGACTTCCTCGTCCAGGCATCTCTGCATGACAGATCTGAATATCTCGGGAGACTCAGCAATGGCCGCTTTGATGGCCAGGTTCGGAATACCATCCGGTCCTGGCGCTTTACCTTCACTAAGGAACTGTGCAATCCCCGCAAGCTTCGCTACAGTTACTCTTCCCTCGTCGGCCACCCTGGTCCCTGGCAGCTACACAAAGTGAGGCCAGGGACTTGGGTCATAACGTGGGAAGATCCCCGCGTTGATCCTCTCCAGCATCTCTGGAGACCGCTCTGTAGGGGCCATCGCCCCACGTGTCTTGGCCATTACGACCCTATAGGCGTCACCTCATTGATTCGCGATGGCAATTGACACAGGCCCTCGATGCAGGCTTTTTTGTTTGATTTATTCTCAGTCTTCAGAGCGGATACCCATCGGTGACTCAATTACAGTTCCGGGCAGGTACCCGGTAAGGATCCGCTATGATGGCGATATCCGTCCCTCATTCAGCAACTGTCTGACACAGCAGTTGCTGGGCTGCATCACAGTGATTCAGGTTTAGCTGCGTTACCTGCAGTGTGATTTTGCATCACGCTCAAACGCCGAGCACTTCGAACTTGCTTGCTGTTCACAGCTTTGCTGGAACAAATCAAACAATTGGGAGGGTTCGTGCAGCATTGTGCCTTATGTCGCTCCAATCCGCAGCATCGACAGAGCCAGCTTCTGTCAGGGCCTTTGCAGTCCCATTGCTTGTGCCCCGGTTACAGGCACTTGAAGCAAACTTCGGGTTGCTCGTATATGCCCACAGGGCACACCGACCATCCCACCTTGACGCTCCCTAACTTGACTACCTTGGAGGCGTCCGCTGCAGATAGCCGAACCAATGCTACCTGCGTCCCTGCCGGACCTTTCCGTAGCTGAACGGCTGCGGTGGGCGTCTCCACTTCACACTGTCGCCGCAGTGCCGTGACGAGCTCTTCGACTTCGGTTATCTTGTCCAGATTTTTAACCCTTAGATTCACCTCCGTCGTGAGTGCCCTCACCTTGACCGTCTCGCCTAGGACATCCTCCGTTAACTTCTTGTAGCCGGCGCCCTTTTGCGAGACACCCCGCTTCAGCTCGAGGATCATCTCGCCCATCAGGGTACGTATTATTCGACGTACGTCGGCGCCGAGTTCACCGAGATTAACGTCACTCCTCATCGCCTTCAAGACGTCCGAGTACTTAGCCTGGTCCGTTTTGATGAATAGGGCATCGCCCTGGAGCGATTGGCGCCTACCCTAGGCTTCTTGCTACCCTCATTCGCCTGGACCATCTTTCGGGGTCTTCGCTTTCCTCTTGTTCTTGAGAGCTCTCAGCCTGCCGTAACTCTTTACCACCATCTTTCCTGGGTGGACGGACCTTCCCAGGTCCTTCCTCCCCCGGTTTTGGAGGTACTTGGCCGGGGTTCAGCTTCCCAGTCCCACTACCCTTGTTCGGGTAGTAATCCTTCGCGTTTTAGAGCGGCTCCCAGGGAGCTCATCCCCTGGAGACTGTCTCCCCAGTTTATGTGTCTGCTCCGTTGGAGCAGTCACTTCCGACGTGCTCGCGAATACTTGAGCCTCAGTCTGGGTAGACTTTGGCACCACCGTCTTCACTGGCACGCCCTCGGTCGATTCGACCTTGCCCGAGTCCGCGAATCCTTGGGCCTCAGTCTGGGTAGACCTCGACTCCACGGAATTCACTGGTTTACACTTGGCCGTCCCGACCGCCCCCTCCAGCTTGGCGTCCAACATCGACTTCCGAAGTTTCAGCATGGTCCTCTTGAGATCCTTACTGATATTATGCTTCGACGTGTGTGTATGTGGCGCAAACTAATCTCACTCATTTTTCAGGCACTTATTCTTAACTGATTTGCTCGCAACAAGTTGCATTCGACGCGGAATCCTGTCTGAGTTCTGTTCTGAGTTATGGCCAAAATATATATTTTTTACAAGAAAAATTCTCACTTATTTTTAGGCACTTACCCTTAGCCGATTTGCTCGCAACATGTTGCATTCGACGCAGAATCGTGTCGCATTGTTTCCCATTGATAATTAAAAATGCTGAGGGCGAGCATGGTTCAAAAAATAGAAAAGATATTGAACTTTTACGGCCCCAAATGGCCGGAGCAAATTGTTATGACAGCAGCTCTCCGTGGGTGCGTGTGCACGCCACCGAGGTCTGACCAGAAGAGGCCGAGTCATGGCTTGCTGCGCACTGATCGTGACGCTGAGGTGTTAATGTATAATCACGCGCTGATGGTAACTTACTCAAACCCCACATTTCCCTTCTTCTCTCATTAAAAAAGGCAAAAAAATCCTCTAGCATAGAACGCAATGGTTTTTTTTTTTAAAGTTATTTACGCGAGACAAAGATGAACATATAGCATTTGAGAAAGATAGTTTCCTTTGAAAAACTTAATAAACTTGTCTGATCATCGTGGATTTCAATCGCAGAACAACGAAATACAAGTAAATAGGTTGTATCGTTTGAATATTAAACTAAATTGGTACCTAGTGTTATGGTATTGATCTCACAAAAACATTTTATATTGTAGCAATTCCAGTCCAAATCCAATCCAAATCTAACCAAAATCCAATCCAAATCCGATCCATATCCAATTCAAATCCGTTCCAATCAAATCCAACCAAAATCTAATCCAAATCCGTTCGAATTCCAAATCATTTCCATTCAAAGTAATATAATGATGGGATATGAAGCAATTCATAATGGTTTGTTCAATCCAAAGCGAACTTATTTTTATCCAAATTCTAAAAGCTGCAAGCAAAATGCGATTCTGCTAGGTGGGTCGCATGTACAAGTACTTTGGGAACATCTGGCCTAGGATATGATATTTATCTAAAACTAGCGAAAGAAACCCAGCTTTGCCCGGGTGTTACAAATGACAAAATGAACTATTTGCAGCACCGCACTCTAAATCAATTTCCGTGCGTTTATTTTGTTTTCCTCAACAGATGATCCAAAATTGTAATTTAATGGTTTTTTACATTTCTCCTTTAAATTGACCAACTTTTTGTATATACAAACCTTGCGGATCCCAAAACGAACCGTTTAGGGAAAAAATATTGCAGATCGGTCAACCCGTTCGCGAGTTAAATCGTCAGGTAGGAAGTTTCAACTCATTTTTATTAATAGATTTCGCAGAGATATCATACTTAAATGAGAGAGTATAAATATATACCTTAATTTTAGACTTATGTTAACCAGTACTATTAGCCAATAACTCCAAACTTATGACCTTGTGAATGCTGGCACCGTTTTTGAGCTTCGTGAATATTGGATATCTCAACCAACGAGTAATTCCGCTACGACTACTAAGTCAGTAAACTCCAAAATAAGCTTCGAGATAATATATTAAGCCTTCCGAACAACTTTGTAGCTTACGATAGTTCTCAAAATCTATCAGATTTCGTTAGAACTAGCTTAACTGGTAGTCTCATGTACACTAAAGTCGCTAAGTTATACATTTCAAACTAAATTTATTTTAACCAAAATAAACGCTTCACCTTGGGATTTTCTAGATTATCAACTTTTTTCTCGGCAGTCTCCCAAACACGCCTTGTGGTATTGCAAACCACAAACCAGCGGTCTCCCATGCTTTGTAATTTTTCAAACCACAATCCATTTTCCAGCGGTCTTCCAGACGCGCTTTGTGGTTTCCCAAACCACAAACCATTTTCCAGCTCTTCCGGGCGCGCTTTGTGATTTTCCAAATCAAAATCCATTTTCCAGCGGTCTTCCAGACGCGCTTTGTGATTTTCCAAACCACAATCCATTTCCCAGCGGTCTTCCAGACGCGCTTTGTGATTTTTAAAACCCCAATCCATTTTCCAGCGGTCTTCCAGACGCGCTTTGTGATTTTCCAAACCACAATCCATTTTCTAGCGGTCTTCCAGACGCGCTTTGTGATTTTTAAACCACAATCTATTTTCCAGCGGTCTTCCAGACGCGCTTTGTGATTTTCCTAACCACAATCTATTTTCCAGCGGTCTTCCAGACGCGCTTTGTGATTTTTAAACCACAATCCATTTTCCAGCGGTCTTCCAGACGCGCTTTGTGATTTTCCAAACCACAATCTATTTTCCAGCGGTATTCCAGACGCGCTTTGTGATTTTCCAAACCACAATCCATTTTCCAGCGGTCTTCCAGACGCGGTTTTTGATTTTCCACAACACAATCTATTTGGCAGCGTTCTTCCAGACACGCTTTGTAGCAATGCAAACCCATTGCCTTGTGTTTTTTTAATCAACACATTAGCACATTAACAATTGAATTTAACTCACCTTTTGAAATCAGCGTCAGGATCCAACAAATAACCTGGCAGGATCGCCAAAATGTACGGCCCCAAATAGCCGGAGCGAATTGTTATGACAGCAGCTCTCCGAGGGTGCACGCCACGGAGGTCTGACCAGCAGAGGCCGAGTCATGGCTTGCTGCGCACTGATCGAGACGCTGAGGTGTTAATGTATAATCACGCGCTGATGGTAACTTACTCAAACCCCACAGAACTGATCAATTGTTGAGTATCCGCTTGGATTACACGAAAACGCAGTTCCCGCGGGGCTCCCCTCTTCAATGCTTCTTGCATGGATAAATCGGGAAGGGGGGATGTAGAGCCCTGTTGCTAACATACACATAGTCGCTGTAATTGTTTCTCCTCTTTCAGCAGAGGTTATGGTACCGACCTGCTTCTTCCCCTTAAGGGCGGTGAATTTGTTTTTCGTCGGTGGAACCTAATCGTTTCTGCTGCATGATGGAACTCAGAAGGCCGAAGTACTTACTGACGGCTTTTAATAAAAAGCTCGCGCTCTGGCCGTGGAAGTTGCTTCTGGCTTCCGAAAAGTAATTTTAGGATTGCGCTTATCCTTATTGAATGTAAGGGGCAAATTATTTTTCTTGTGCATGGTGAGTTCATAGAACCGGTTCTCCTGATCAAGCAAAAGTTCTTCTTCTTGGGCTGGAACTTTGGATCCGAGCTTAACTGTTTGTGTAGGATGGCGTGTCTTCATATGTTTGTGGAGGGTTGTCCTAGGAATCATGTATGCGGTGGAAGCAGCTCTAATTGCTGCTTTTGCGTTGTTCAGCTGCTCCACTGCCCACTGCATCCGTAATGTCTTTCTCGTGTATTTTCGTGGCATCTCTGCAAAAACTTAATATTCACCCAAACTATCACTAATAAAGCACTACATGCTGGGCCGTTTTACCTCACCAAAAATGGACCGTTTTACCCCTAGCGCACAATTTATGTTTTTTACGTTTAACTCTAATTTTACAGCCGTTTACATACCTTATTCGATACACAAAGCAGTAGAATGGACAAAAGAAGATCACTGATTGAAAGAATCACTCAAGTATCGTGTTTTGTCGCAGAAAAAAAAACCTTTAATTTGTTGCCACTAAAATTAGATCGCGCAGCGTCGTCGTTACCATCAACAAGTTTGTTTTGTTTATTGTTTTGACATTTCATGCATTCATGTATTGCAAAGTGGTTTAAAATTGTTAAATTTAGCTTTCTATTCCTCCTGTAAAAAATATTTCAAGTAGCTTGAGCATTTCGCATAAAAACGGGGGTGGGCCGTCTTACCCCGGCGGGCGCTTTTACCCATTATTCCCCTATATATTCCCCAAGACGACTTTTAAGAAAAGATAAGGATCATTACTTAGAGTCAAGGATGTTATAGATCAATAATAACTAATTCCAGAGGCTGCATTTAAAAATGTGTTGCCACCATACAACAATTAAAAATTTCTATTGTGAAGGTTTTACTACAACTCTGCCTAATGGTTCGTTACTTGAATTCCACTAATATCGAATTTAACCATTTATATGGCAGTGGCAACTAGGGGAACTGTTTCCATTTCACTGTACATATATTCATCTCATCGCGAAACAAAGAAATTCCGCACCAATTTCGTCGCTTCTTTTTGCTAACATGCATGCTCACTGCTGAAAAAAATCACAAAAATAATGAGCAAACAAAATACCTTTTCATTGCTTTGTTTTTCGTGAGACCAATATCGGAGCTATGAGATGAAGTCCAGGATCAGTAACCCTATATTGCCATCAACAAATTAAATGTTTTTTCTGTTTATTAACAAGGGCTCTCCTTATCATTTTCCATGTAGTGGCTATATTTGCTACCTAGTAGCACTCCAGATGCATTTGAGCCATAAAAAAATTGAAATGTCAATGTGAGAACAATTTTTTAAACGAACAGATCGTAAGGTTCGAGTGGAAGAAGGATTTTCAGTTGTAATTCGTTAAAAAAGCGACAAAGATTTTTTTTTCATTGGTGTTTATTATTTTGATTGTCCTGTGTTAGATTTTTACGTGATTAGCGTGAAAAAAAGCTTTGCATTTTTATATAATTGGTGTTTGGATTTTGCCAACAAAAGCGCAAAACATTTTTTTTCACTAATGCGTTTTCCGACTAGGACGCTTCACCAAAAAATGTCACGTGCCTTGATTTGACTGGTTTTTACGAAAAATCTAATTTTTAAAAATCTTTTATTTATTTTTGTTGTTTCCTGTTTTCCCGCTTGCCGGGCAGTGTATATGTATAACAAACATAAATTTGAGTTTAATACCATGTCAACATTGTGTCCTATTGTTGTTTTTGTTAATTTATTGTATAGATTCGTCTGCCTTATAAAGGTTTAGCGCTGGTTGCAGTTACTTCTCGCGCTTAGTTTCATAGGGGCGATTTCTTTTCGTCGATGTTTTCTTTTTATTATTGTACCGAATTGCGCTAGTTTGTCGATGATTTAAGGCTCAAGACTCCATCACAATGTTTTGAAAATAATGACTGTATCGCTTGTTTGTAATAGTGAGGCAATTGGTACGGAAAAAATGCAGCAGCGATAGATAAATTTTGTTTACAACTGGGGTGGGTGGAAATGAGGTGTTAAAATATGCCAGCTGATGCATAATGTTGCCAGACTTGACGAAATGTTTATTCTATATCATAACACATGTTCACGGTGTATCAAATATATGGGTATTTATCGGTTTAAAATTTTTTATTCACCACTTGGAATTTAATAGAAGTTTACAGAACATGTTTAAATATTTATTTCTGGTACATTTGTTCATTCCGACAAACAGCAACGGAGAGCAGATGATTATTTTCTTGTGTATGCACACCTTTGTTTGCGTGTTGGCTGGCGTATACGTTGTATTGTTCGGATTGAATGAAGTTGCATCGCGTAGATTTTGAACACACCATTTCACTTATTACGCTAGTGAATTTGAGTCTTCCGCATTTAATTGCATTCACAATACGGTCGTCAAATTTGTCTCTCACTTCGATTTTTGGAAAGCAGTTTTCGACAGTTTTTGGACGCGAAGTGAATTAATTGGTAGTCAATATTGAAGAAAAATGTGAAACTCAGTTAGTGAATATGTTTTAGGAGTGATTAAATCAAGGAAACAGTGGGAAAAGATCAAGTGAAAAATCAAGTGCGTGTGTATGTGTTTGCTCAGAACGTTCGGAGTTAGTATGCATTCGATAAAAATACGAATGCCGGCCCAGGAAAAAAAAGAGTTTTCAGCGTTTTTCCAGCAATTCCTCAGTAATTGTTAATTTAGATAAGTGAAAAATTAATATGAAAATGTAATGAATATGAAATGATGGAGATAAGTCGGCAAATAGCCCCGAAATATTGAATTTGGTTCAAAACTTTATTAGTATTAGTGCGGATTCGAATCATCGTCATTATCGAATTGATTACGGTTTATAGAGCCTTAATGGTTTGGTGTGATAAAGGATGATTGTATCGTGCACCAGAATCACCAGCTACGCGGTCGTAGCTTCTGTAACAATTGAGTTATTAACAAAATATAAAATCGATTAAGAGAAATCGATCAATACAGTTACGCCCCTATGAAACTAAGCGCGAGACTCATACTAAATAATAACAAAATTTCAATCATTTAGTTTATGTTATGTTATGCCACTTGCGCTTTAACTCCGTTTTTAGTGGAATTCAAACAACAAACCGTTTGACAAAGTTGTAGAAAAGCCTTCGCACTAGAAGTCCACCATACATCACATTTTTGAATTTGGCCTCCCCACTTTCACCGATCCAATTTTCATCAAAATCGCATTGTGGTGCGAAGTTCATCAGCTTATTATAAATTTTCCCGCTTTGTGTGTACCGTGGGGATCGAAATCCGTACAGCACCGAAATCCGTCCACCTCATGAGATATCAATAAATTAAAGGGGGTTAAAGGTAATTAATTTAGTAATAATTGATCTTACCCTGTCCAGGTACTTGGCAGTAAGCTTTTAAGGCATAGAAATGGAAAGAAGGCTTTGAAATTAAAACAACAAAATTAAAAACAAATCGCCACCCACCAAACGCGGAGTATCTGCCGCCATTTTGTTTTTGGGTAGAGCATAATTGCATCAAAAGTAACTGTGTTTTAATTGATAATTGCGAATTATTACATAAGATAAGAGGAACACAAATCGAAGGGGTCGCTTCTCAAGGTGCGTATTGAACTATTTACAGTGGTAGTTTAGTCAATCAAACTGCTTCAATTTAAATATTTAGTTAAAAAATAGCTGTACGGATTTTGATCCTTTGATTCGAAATCCGTCCACGGTGGACGGATTTCGATTCAGGAGTAGTTGATTTTATTCATTATTTTATCATGTTTTTCATAGTTTTTAATGAGTAAATGTGAAACACTTCAAAAGTAGAAGCCTTCATGCTCCTGTGTCAATGACAAACGTTTTATTTACATTCGATTCCTATTTTCTAATGACTTTTTCATATACTAAGGTGCTTAAGTGTACGGATTTCGATGCCCCACGGTATTTCACAGAGAATTGCTCAAGTTCTCTTTTCTCGTCAATATTGAAGCCTCCAGCTTCAGGTATGTTAACCTTAGTTTTAGAATTTTTTTTGCACATTTTCTTTCAAGCTGCTTCCATATATTTCATTTAGTGGTTTCTAGGGAAATGGTTCAAAAGTTTTGTTTTGGGAATTTCATCAACGGAATACATAAAAAAAGATTAGACGTGAATGTCAAATTTATTATTTTCATAACTTTCTATGTACAATTTATGAGCTGCAAATGAGAATCCCGATGATCGGCCTTCTCGACCACATCGGTCCCATCATCTGTTAACAACAACAGCTAAAAACAAAGATCAATTCAACCTAGTTTCCACGATGGTCCATAATTTGCACCTCGACGACCGGCCATTATTTCAGAGTGCAATTTCCTAGAAAAATTCCAATTTTCCACCTCATTTCTGCAAGTTGCATCAGAGCCAACAGCAAAACTATACCTACTACATCGCATCGACGGACCCACGACCACGGGAAGACTATGTTCATTATTTTGATCGACAATCATTTCTTTGAAGTGCCTCCCTTCAACCAAGTCATTTATTTAAAACAAGAAGGCAAGTGTGATGTGCTTTGGTTGCAATCTGTACCGGTAGCTATCGCACCACAATGTCTGAAACCCCGGTAGTTCCAGAAGTCAAACGATCAATTGTTGTTCAATACAGTGGTACCGAACTCTTCTCCACATCAATGCTTTCTCAAGAAAAGAACCGTTTCCCATTTACAATGTAGTGACAGATGTTAATAATTTCTGTTCCCACCTTCTTGCCTCGCTTGAGGTAGTTTCACCGGGAAGGAAGGTGCTGCCGCGACCATCCAACACCCACCACGGCCAGTCGTTTGTCCATACATTCATTCATTCTTCGTCATCATCGAGCCAACTCAGTGACTTCTTTACACTTTCAATCATTTTCCTACGGAAGAGATCCATTGCACTTCCACCACCGGCCGTTGTGATAGAGGGGTAGCCTGTGCAGTGTTCAACTTCACCATATAGATATGTGGAAACTAAGGTGGCAGTCGTTGGAAAAGAAGTGCACTTAAATATTATGATATAGCTCAATTTCCTTTCGCTTTCGGTTTGATGCCAGTTATACCGTATTCAGAAGTGGATGATAGTTGTTTTTTTTTCGACGATAATCGCAACCAAGCTTGGTAGAATAATTATCTGACAATGTTCCCTGCATCCATGGTTCATTCTGGAAATTCTCACCATCAAGAAGAAGGATACTACAAAGTTGTTGAAATTTATTATTATCAATCACAAATCAAATGCGCCAACGCCCAACGTATACATTTAAAGAACATTGTACATACAAACAATTACTTTAAACCGTGCAACTACTGCCTAAAATACTTTGCAAAACTTTTTCCCCTTGATGCATTCCACATCTTTAATTCTTCAAGTGGCCTATTTTTTCCTACCAGATAATTTATTACCCGGTAAAAACGGATGTACTTAGTTTCAATCAACTTGCCCCGAGGAGGTACTAAAGAGGAGCACCCAGTTCCGGCAATTATCGAGCACATCGAGCACCGCAGCGAGCCCGGCAAAGTTCGATTTTCCACACTCCGGCTGTGATGGGCTTGACTCGAAATTGGTCAACTCTCTCGGTAATGACCCGGGCGCTGAAACTGATCACCGACCGGAGAGCGATTCGAGTCGCGTAATATGTTTAACATTGAAGGCTCGCTTTCAAGCATCATTAAGCCGGGAAAATGGTTATTACCAACATACATTTTTTTTCGGAATCGATTGCCGCGACGACGCTGCTGGCTGTTTGCGGTGACGTAATCAAATGAGGGTGGGAAATGGACTGCTAAAAGCTACGGCCAAGACTCGTTACAGGAACATTAATTTCGACACCGACATTCTCTCATTTTCGACTCACATGGCGGCGGGTGCCGTTCGGTGGACGGTGATGGTGATCATCGAGCGCAAAGTGAGTCAACAATATTTTGACCGTTTTGTTGATTTAAATTCGAAAATTATGGACTTTTCTGTCGGTGCGAAAGCTGCACGATCATGGTCCCATTAGGCACTGGCTCGGAAATTGAGTTGCTATCATCATCCGATTGGTATCGTATATGCAATAAGTAATATGCATATATCTATTTCTTCCTTTGGCACTTCCAGTTAAAAGGCTATTTTCAATTCTCATTCGCAGTAAAAAGGAGAAAAAGTGGTGCTTGCAACGGTACTACTTCATTTAGCACCAGATGGTTTACTCACGGAGTGGTCCTCGTCGACAACGACGACAGTCCTAATGTCTTGTTCTCATCGTTTTGTATCAAACCGACAAACCCGAAGGCACACGCGTAGTCAGGGAAAAGTTTAATAACGCTATAAGCAGGGGTGGTAAAGTTGAAATTACGTTCGGTACAATTATATAATTCATACACGAATGATTCGTTCATTACCCAACCAGCGGATATTACATTTCTTACAATTCTGTAAAAAAACTACCAAATGTGTATTACAGGGTATTTGCGAAATCGCTAGAGTTTTATACTAAAAATAAAAGGTTGTAACTCTTTCTGACGTCCACACGTCTGTAGAGTGGACGTCCAAACGTCCCTAACTAGCTTAATGGGACAAATCTCTCAGGGTCGACACCAACCTGGTCAAAGGAACACACGAAGTGGACGGTACAAGAACCAACGTACGGACATGCAAGGAATTAACCAGATAATTAAAGAAGCATTGAAAGGCTTAATTCATCTTAGCTTATGTTTATGTTCTTATTTATTTAAGGTTAGTGGTTTGGGTTAGATACGTTGCGGCCGATTGAGGAGTTGAGGCCCATATGGGTGGTATGTTTACGTGGGGAAAACTGTCTCTGAAACCTAATTTCGCATTGGTACTTGTCACGGGGTTGTTCTGGAAGGTTCTGCAGACGGGTGGCCTTGCTGTGGCAACAGTATCGGGCTGGATTCGGCCGGGTTCTAAAATGGTCATGGAACGGGATTCGGGCTCGAACTGGTGTCGGTTACGAGCTTGTACCGAAGAGACGCCAGCGATGACAGAGGCTTCTTATCCTTGGTGTTGGTCCACGTGCCAGTGCAACAGAGACGTCAGTAATGGCGGCAAGCGTGCGATTTCGTCGCGGATCGTCAGACGGAAAGCGGACTTGTATCGACGGAGCGACAGCGGTTTCTTGGAAGATTGGATATCGGCCACGTGCCCACGCAGAAAAGATCCCAACAATGGTAGAAGGCGAACGGTTTCGTCATGGAGGTCACTCCGAGCTCTTGGCCCGATGTCATGTTCTTTTCTGTTCAACGGAGATCCTCATAGGGCAATAGCTTCGTGTTTCTCAGAAGGTCGCAACCTGCACTTGATTGTCGGTGTTATTGGCGCTTTGCTACACACTTCTGTACACGTTTATGGTCTATTCTTCTATTACCGACTGACTTTTCACCCTTCCCATACGCATCCTTCTTCTTCCGATTTCGATCTCGTAGTTAGGGTTACCCGAGACAACTTCGCTCGGATTTTGGGTTCCACAATAGCGTTAATAATTCCACTATTAAAGGAGGTATAGTCATTTTACTAATAAAATGGTTGACACTACATGCGGAGTTTCGCATCTTTTTAGTAGTTTTTGTAATTGTTATTTTTGGATGAAAGTACTTTAATTTTCAACTAAGGTATTGTAACCGTTTTTGGTAACAAAGTCTTATGGGTGATTCAAATATGATGTCCACAACCTTTCGTGAGTTTCAGATCCCCCCCTGTCACAAAATCTTAGACCCCCTCCTGCCCTCAAACTGTGGACGTCAACTATAAATTTGCGAAGATTTTCAGCTCTGTACGAAGGCGATCACTACATCACGTGTATTTATCGTTGTTTTATCTAAGAGTCGTCAGCCTTTTGGATGGATTCAATGGAGTACATTATAAAAACCTAATTAATCTAGGCTGGTTTAGAAGCCGAGGACATGAATCTCCAAGCTCCAGAGCGCTGATTAATTAGGAAAGAAGCGAATACGAATTTGGTGGATCTGCTGAACCCTCTGACTTATTGGACTGTGTAAAGGTGAGAGTCCGAAATGCCAAAACAATGAAATCAGATCTCTGAACAAAAACGAATTCGGAACGAATAAGAAGAAGCAAAAATATGTTTGAACTTCAGTACCGATGCATGATCATAATCAGTATTATCCCACTTATTGTTGAAGCCGAAACTGATTGAGGGGCGCGCCATTGATAGTTGGTAGAAGCCATTTCGCGAAGGGTATATATAGCGGTACCACAATCTAAAGAGGCCCCATTCCAGCTCGAGACAGCAGCGCGTTCGGACGTGTTTTTTGCTCGCGCATTTTTTCCAAGTGTTTTTTTCTCGTTCGATCGCTGTTTACGTTTTTGCTTCGTCGCGTTGGCGTTGTTTTCTCCCGGACCCGTCATGAGAGACTAGGTGGCCGATTCGGTCGCGGAAAAAGTGCCTAAGCGCACTGCTCTTGGAGGCGCGGGTAACCCCTCCAAGCAGCTTTTGCAGAGCAACGTGTTCTCTCCGTTGCCGCTTGATGACGCCGGCAATGCGCCGAAAAAGAGAAAGAAACAGAAATCACAGCTGCCGCAGGTTCAACCGGAGCGGAAGGAGAAGTGCCCGCCCGTGTTTGTGAAGGGCGATCCGCCGGATTTGTCTCCAAAAATTCACCAGCTGATCGCTAAAGGGCTGAAATGTACAGCGATCATCATCAATTCGTCGTGGAGTTCCTCGAGGTCCACAAGTATGAGTACTACACTTATGCCCACCCCGGCATGAAGCCGCTCAAGGCTTCACGACATGGAGGAAGTGGCCGTGCACAAGATCGATCGTCACGGCAAGACGAGGAGATATCGCGACCAGCTTTACCTGGTCCACCTGGAACACGTCCCCACCACATGGAAGGACTTGAAGCAGGTCGGCGTTATAAATTACACCTTCGTTGACTGGAGCGATATCGGCCAGTGCACCGCAACGTCACGCTGTGCACCAACTGCTTCAACTGCGGGCACGTCACCAGATACCAGAGATGCGTCCTGAACAGAACATGAGCCAAGAGCGTGCCTTGGTGTTCTTAGTATTGCTCTCTGCACACAGTTCAGTGTGCACTAGGTTGGTACGCAAGCAAAACGACCATGGTAATAAATTTTCCTTAGATTTGGAACTATGCAAAAACGTAGAAGCATGCTTGATTTCTATCCGTTAGATGCCCACGTGTTCCATTACTAGCCGAAAAATGTGTAGCATGCCGTCGCTTGAATTTGTTTTCCTAGGATACAAGTTGCTAAGTTAGGTCACTGCTCTTCAACAGTGTGCAGTATGCAGAACGTTTTGAGCACGAACACGCGTTATCGTGTTCAGATGCATCTCTGCCAGAAACTGCCCCATGAAGCCACGCTGCAACAAATGTGGCAAACCCCATCCGACCGAAGAGTGCGACAAGATGGAGGTTGCTGATCCCAAATGCGCCAACTGCGGCGACGAACATCGGGCTACAACCAAGGCGAACTTCTCGGCAATCCCGGCTTCCCGACGAGCGATACCCAGTCACACAAACGGCTGGTGGCCGCTGCAGCAACAGTTCAAGTCTCAACACTACAAGCCCCATCTAGCAGCGAATGGCCCCCGCTCCTCCCCCTGGATTCCGTCATCAGGACAATGAGCCCCTTCCGTCCGAGGACGACCCACCGCTCTACACATCGGAGCAGCGAGTTCCGATTTTCACTCAACTGGCAACGCGACTACGCGGTTGCAAAACAAGCTTCGACAAGGTTTTCACCCTGGGCATGTTCGTCTGAAAATGGCTGCTATGGTGGGTCTAGTCAATTGGAACGCTTGCTCACTTAAGAGCAAAATCATTGAGCTGGCTGGTTTCCTCGATGAGAGAGAGATCGACGTGGCCTTCACCTGAAGCCCGAGGTGAGTGTACATATTCCAGGCTTCCGTGTGGTGAGACTCGATCGGTCCAATTCCAGAGGACGAGGTGTGGCTATCCCAAGTAACTTACTCTACAAGAGTGTTATAAAACCAGATAAAACCAAAATGTTACTAGGGATCGCACTGAGGAACAACGTCAGTTGTCTTCTGCTGCCAAGTCTGCAGCTTAAGATCATCGAGGCCGTTGGGGTAGAAGTCACACTCTCATCGGAGTAATCACCCTCATCGCGGTCTACTGCCCGACTCAAGCCAAGGACATCGATGGTACATCGGCCGTCCTTCGGAGGGACATTGCCAAGCTTACGCGGCGGCAAGGTCAGTACATCATTGCCAGTGACCTGAACGCGAAGCCGCGTAACGATCACATCTCACAACCGATCATGTACCAGGAACTCAACTCGGATCACTATCCGGTGGTGGAAACTAACCAAAATTCTAAAATCCAAGCCTCTGGGAATTCGGATGATTTTCCTCTGGGAATTCGGATGAATTTCCTCTGGAAATTCGGATGAATTTCCTCTGGAAATTCGGATGAATTTCCCCTGGAAATTCGGATGAATTTCCCCTGGAAATTCGGATGAATTTCCTCTGGAAATTCGGATGAATTTCCTCTGGAAATTCGGATGAATTTCCTCTGGAAATTCGGATGAATTTCCTCTGGAAATTCGGATGAATTTCCCCTGGAAATTCGGATGAATTTTCTCTGGGAATTCGGATGAATTTCCTCTGGGAATTCGGATGAATTTTCTCTGGAAATTCGGAAATTCCTCTGAAAATTCGGATGAATTTCCTTCTGGAAATTCGGATGAATTTCCTTCTGGAAATTCGGATGAATTTCCTTCTGGAAATTCGGATGAATTTCCTTCTGGAAATTCGGATGAATTTCCTTCTGGAAATTCGGATGAATTTTCATTCTGGAAATTCGGATGAATTTCCTTCTTAAAATTCGGATGAATTTCCTTCTGGAAATTCGGATGAATTTCCTTCTGGAAATTCGGACGAATATCCTCTGGAAATTCGGACGAATATCCTCTGGAAATTCGGATGAATTTCCTCTGGAAATTCGGATGAATTTCCTCTGGAAATTCGGATGAATTTCCTCTGGAAATTCAGATGAATTTCCTCTGGAAATTCGGATGAATTTCCTCTGGAAATTCGGATGAATTTCCTCTGGAAATTCGGATGAATTTCCTCTGGAAATTCGGATGAATTTCCTCTGGAAATTCGGATGAATTTCCTCTGGAAATTGAATGAATTTCCTCTGAAATTCGAATGAATTTCCTCTGAAATTGAATGAATTTCCTCTGGAAATTCGAATGAATTTCCTCTGAATTCGAATGAATTTCCTCTGGAAATTGAATGAATTTCCTCTGGAAATTGAATGAATTTCCTCTGAAATTCGAATGAATTTCCTCTGGAAATTGAATGAATTTCCTCTGGAATTCGAATGAACTTCCTCTGGAAATTCGAATGAATTTCCTCTGAATTGGAATGAATTTCCTCTGAAATTGGAATGAATTTCCTCTGGAAATTGGAATGAATTTCCTCTGAATTGAATGAATTTCCTCTGGAATTCGAATGAATTTCCTCTGGAAATTGAAATGAATTTCCTCTGGAAATTCGAATGAATTTCCTCTGAAATTCGGATAAATTTCCTCTGAAATTCGGATAAATTCCTCTGGAAATTCGGATGAATTTCCTCTGGAAATTCGGATGAATTTCCTCTGGAAATTCGGATGTATTTCCTCTGAAATTCGGATGAATTTCCTCTGGAATTCGGATGAATTTCCTCTGGAAATCGGATGAATTTCCTCTGGAAATCGGATGAATTTCCTCTGGAAATCGGATGAATTTCCTCTGGAAATCGGACGAATTTCCTCTGGAAATTCGGATGAATTTCCTCTGGAAATTCGGATGAATTTCCTTCGGAAATTCGGATGAATTTCCTTCGGAAATCGGATGAATTTCCTCTCGGAAATTCGGATGAATTTCCTCTGGAAATCGGATGAATTTCCTTCAGAATTCGGACGAATTTCCTTCGGAAATGGACGAATTCCTCGGAAATTCGGATGAATTTCCTTCGGAAATCGGATGAATTTCCTTCGAAATTCGGATGAATTTCCTCCGGAAATTCGGACGAACTTCCTTCCAGGAAATCGGATGAATTTCCTTCGAAATCGGATGAATTCCTTCGGAATTCGGATGAATTTCCTTCGAATCGGATGAATTTCCTCCGAAATTCGGATGAATTTCCTCTGGAAATCGGATGAATTTCCTCTGGAAATCGGATGAATTTCCTCTGGAAATCGGATGAATTTCCGAAATTCGGATGAATTTCCTCTGGAAATTCGGATGAATTTCCTCCGAAATTCGGATGAATTTCCTCTGGAAATCGGATGAATTTCCTCTGGAAATCGGATGAATTTCCTCTGGAAATCGGATGAATTTCCTCTGGAATTGAATTCGGATGAATTTCCTCTGGAAATTCGGATGAATTTCCTCTGAAATTGGATGAATTTCCTCTGGAAATTCGGATGAATTTCCTTTGAATTCGGATGAATTTCCTCTGAAATTCGGACGAATTTCCTGAAATTCGGATGAATTTCCTCTGGAAATTCGGATGAATTTCCTCTGGAAATTCGGATGAATTTCCTCTGAAATTCGGATGAATTTCCTCTGGAATTCGGATGAATTTCCTCTGAAATTCGGACAATTTCCTCTGGAAATTCGGATGAATTTCCTGAATTCGGATGAATTTCCTTTGAATTCGGATGAATTTCCTCTGGAATTCGGATGAATTTCCTCTGGAATTCGGATGAATTTCCTCTGGAATTCGGATGAATTTCCTCTGAATTGGATGAATTTCCTCTGAATTCGGATGAATTTCCTCTGAATTCGGATGAATTTCCTCTGGAATTCGGATGAATTTCCTCTGAAATTCGGATGAATTTCCTCTGGAAATCGGATGAATTTCCTCTGAAATTCGGATGAATTTCCTCTGAAATCGGATGAATTTCCTCTGAAATTCGGATGAATTTCCTCTGAATTCGGATGAATTTCCTCTGGAAATTCGGATGAGTTTCCTCTGCAAATTCGGATGAGTTTCCTCTGCAAATTCGGATGAGTTTCCTTCTGAAATTCGGATGAATTTCCTCTGGAAATTCGGATGAATTTCCTCTGGAAATTCGGATGAATTTCCTCTGGAAATTCGGATGAATTTCCTCTGAATTCGGATGAATTTCCTCTGAATTCGGATGAATTTCCTCTGGAAATTCGGATGAATTTCCTCTGGAAATCGGATGAATTTCCTCTGGAAATTGGATGAATTTCCTCTGGAAATTCGGATGAATTTCCTCTGAATTCGGATGAATTTCCTCTGAATTCGGATGAATTTCCTCTGAAATTCGGATGAATTTCCTCTGGAAATTGGATGAATTTCCTCTGGAAATTAGGATGAATTTCCTCTGGAAATTCGGATGAATTTCCTCTGGAAATTCGGATGAATTTCCTCTGGAAATTCTGATGAATTTCCTCTGAAACTCGGATGAATTTCCTCTGGAAATTCGGATGAATTCTCTGGAAATTCGGATGAATTTCCTCTGGAAATTCGAATGAATTTCCTCTGAAATTCGAATGAATTTCCTCTGGAAATTCGAATGAATTTCTTCATGCAATTCGGATGAATTTCCTCTGAAAATTCGGATGAATTTCCTCTGCGAATTCGGATGAATTACCTCTGGAATTGAATTCGGATGAATTTCCTCTGGAATTGAATTCGGATGAATTTCCTCTGGAATTGAATTCGGATGAATTTCCTCTGGAATTGAATTCGGATGAATTTCCTCTGGAATTGAATTCGGATGAATTTCCTCTGAATTGAATTCGGATGAATTTCCTCTGGAATTGAATTCGGATGAATTTCCTCTGAATTCGGATGAATTTCCTCTGAAATTCGGATGAATTTCCTCTGAAATTCGGATGAATTTCCTCTGGAATTCGGATGAATTTCCTCTGAAATTGGATGAATTTCCTCTGAAATTCGGATGAATTTCCTCTGAAATTCGGATGAATTTCCTCTGAAATTCGGATGAATTTCCTCTGGAAATTCGGATGAATTTCCTCTGAAATTGGATGAATTTCCTCTGGAAATTGGATGAATTTCCTCTGAAATTGGATGAATTTCCTCTGAAATCGGATGAATTTCCTCTGGAAATTGAATTGATGAATTTCCTCTGGAAATTCGAATGAATTTCCTCTGAAATTCGAATGAATTTCCTCTGGAAATTCGGAATGAATTTCCTCTGAAATTGAATGAATTTCCTCTGAAATTGAATGAATTTCCTCTGGAAATTGGAATGAATTTCCTCTGAAATTGGAATGAATTTCCTCTGAATTGAATGAATTTCCTCTGAAATTGGAATGAACTTCCTCTGAAATTCGAATGAACTTCCTCTGAAATTGAATGAATTTCCTCTGAATTGGAATGAATTTCCTCTGGAAATTCGAATGAATTTCCTCTGGAAATTGGATGAATTTCCTCTGAAATTCGGATAAATTTCCTCTGGAAATTCGGATGAATTTCCTCTGAAATTCGGATGAATTTCCTCTGGAAATTGGATGAATTTCCTCTGAATTCGGATGAATTTCCTCTGGAAATTCGGATGAATTTCCTCTGGAAATTGGATGAATTTCTCTGGAAATTCGGATGAATTTCCTCTGGAAATTCGGATGAATTTCCTCTGGAAATTGGATGAATTTCCTCTGGAAATTCGGATGAATTTCCTCTGGAAATTCGGATGAATTTCCTCTGGAATTCGGATGAATTTCCTCTGAAATTCGGATGAATTTCCTCTGGAATTCGGATGAATTTCCTCTGAATTCGGATGAATTTCCTCTGGAAATTGGATGAATTTCCTCTGGAAATTCGGATGAATTTCCTCTGGAAATTCGGATGAATTTCCTCTGGAAATTCGGATGAATTTCTGAAATTCGGACGAATTTCCTCTGGACGAACTCCTCCGAAATTCGGACGAATTCCTCTGAAATTGGACGAACTCCTGAAATTCGATGAATTTCCTCCTGAATTCGACGAACCTCCCTGAATTCGGATGAACTTCCTGAAATTCGGACGAACTTCCTGAAATCGGATGAACTCCTCCTGAAATTCGGACGAACTCCTCCGGAAATCGGACGAACTTCTGAATCGACGAACTCCTGAAACTGGACGAACTCTCCGAAATTCGGATGAACTTCCTCCGAAATCTGGACGAACTCCTCTCGAAATTCGGACGAACTCCTTCGAATTCGGATGAATCCTCCGAAATTCGGACGAACTTCCTCTGAATTCGGACGAACTCCTTCGGAATCGGACGAACTCCTCCGAATTGACGAACTCCTCCAGATCTGGATGAATCTCCTCCAGAATTCGGACGAACTCCTTCCGAATTCGGACGAACTCCTTCGAATTCGGGACGAACTCCTCTCGAAATTCCGGACGAACTCCTTCGAATTCGGACTCCTCTGAATTCGGACGAATTTCTGAATTCGGATGAACTCCTCGAATTTGGACGAATTTCCTCGAATTCGGACGAATCGAATTCGGATGAACTCTCGAAAACTGAAATTCGGATGAATTTCCTCTGAATTGGATGAATTTCTCCGAATTCGGATGAATTTCCTCTGAAATTGGATGAATTTCCTCTGAAATTCGGATGAATTTCCTCTGGAAATCGGATGAATTTCCTCTGGAAATTGGATGAATTTCCTCTGGAAATCGGATGAATTTCCTCTGGAAATTCGGATGAATTTCCTCTGAAATCGGATGAATTTCCTCTGAAATTCGGATGAATTTCCTCTGGAAATTCGGATGAATTTCCTCTGAAATGGACGAATTTCGAATTCGGATGAATTTCCTCTGGAAATTCGGATGAATTTCTTTGAAGTCGGATGAATTTCCTCTGGAAATCGGATGAATTTCCTCTGAAATCGGATGAATTTCCTCTGGAAATCGGATGAATTTCCTCTGGAAATTCGGATGAATTTCCTCTGGAAATCGGATGAATTTCCTCTGGAAATCGGATGAATTTCCTCTGGAAATCGGATGAATTTCCTCTGGAAATTCGGATGAATTTCCTCTGGAAATTCGGATGAATTTCCTCTGGAAATTCGGATGAATTTCCTCTGGAAATCGGATGAATTTCCTCTGGAAATTCGGATGAATTTCCTCTGGAAATCGGATGAATTTCCTCTGAAATTCGGATGAATTTCCTCTGGAAATCGGATGAATTTCCTCTGGAAATTCGGATGAATTTCCTCTGGAAATCGGATGAATTTCCTCTGGAAATTCGGATGAATTTCCTCTGGAAATCGGATGAATTTCCTCTGGAAATCGGATGAATTTCCTCTGGAAATCGGATGAATTTCCTCTGAAATCGGATGAATTTCCTCTGGAAATTCGGATGAATTTCCTCTGAGAAATTCGGATGAATTTCCTCTGAGAAATTCGGATGAATTTCCTCTGAGAAATTCGGATGAATTTCCTCTGAGAAATTCGGATGAATTTCCTCTGGATGAATTTCCTCTGAGAAATTCGGATGAATTTCCTTTGAAAATTCGGATGAATTGCCTCTGGGAATTCGGATGAATTGCCTCTGGGAATTCGGATGAATTGCCTCTGGGAATTCGAATGAATTTCCTCTGAATTCGGACGAATTTCTCCGAAATCGGGACGAACTCGAAATTCGGATGAATTTCCTGAAATTCGGACGAATTTCCTCTGGAAATTCGGACGAATTTCCGAATTCGGATGAATTTCCTCTGGAAATTCGGATGAATTTCCCCTGGAAATTCGGATGAATTTCCTCTGGAAATTCGGATGAATTTCCTCTGGAAATTCGGATGAATTTCCTCTGGAAATTCGGATGAATTTCCTCTGGAAATTCGGATGAATTTCCTCTGGAAATTCTGATGAATTTCCTCTGGAAATTCGGATGAATTTCCTCTGGAAATTCGGATGAATTTCCTCTGGAAATTCGGATGAATTTCCTCTGGAAATTCGGATGAATTTCCTCTGGAAATTCGGATGAATTTCCTCTGGAAATTCGGATGAATTTCCTCTGGAAATTCGGATGAATTTCCTCTGGAAATTCGGATGAATTTCCTCTGGAAATTCGGATGAATTTCCTCTGGAATTGAATTCGGATGAATTTCCTCTGGAATTGAATTCGGATGAATTTCCTCTGGAATTGAATTCGGATGAATTTCCTCTGGAATTGAATTCGGATGAATTTCCTCTGGAAATTCGGATGAATATCCTCTGGAAATTCGGATGAATTTCCTTCGGATGAATTTCCTCTGGAAATTCGGATGAATTTCCTCTGGAAATTCGGATGAATTTCCTCTGGAAATTCGGATGAATTTCCTCTGGAAATTCGGAATTCTGGAATTCGGATAAATTTCCTCTGGAAATTCGGATGAATTTCCTCTGGAAATTCGGATGAATTTCCTCTGGAAATTCGGATGAATTTCCTATGGAAAATCGGAAGAATTTCCTCTGCAAAATCGGGTGAATTTCCTCTGAAATCGGATGAATTTCTCTGGAAATCGGATGAATTTCCTCTGGAAATCGGATGAATTTCCTCTGGAAATTCGAATGAATTTCCTCTGGAAATTCGAATGAATTTCCTCTGGAAATCGGATGAATTTCCTCTGGAAATCGAATGAATTTCCTCTGGAAATTCGGATGAATTTCCTCTGGAAATCGGATGAATTTCCTCTGGAAATTCGAATGAATTTCCTCCGAAATTCGAATGAATTTCCTCTGGAAAATCGGATGAATTTCCTCTGGAAAGTCGAATAAATTTCAATTTCCTCTGAGAATTTGAATCAATTTCCTTTGAAGTTTTGAATGAATATGCTTTGGAATTCGGATGAATTTCCTCTGGAAATTGAATGAATTTCCTCTGAAATCTGGATGAATTTCCTCTGGAAATTCGGACGCATTTCCCCTGGAACTTCCGATGAATTCCCTCTGCAAATTCGGATGAATTTCCTCTGGAAATCGGATGAATTTCCTCTGGAATTCGGATGAATTTCCTCTGGAAATCGGATGAATTTCCTCTGGAAATTCGGATGAATTTCCTCTGAAATTCGGATGAATTTCCTCTGGAAATTCGGATGAATTTCCTCTGGAAATTCGGATGAATTTCCTCTGGAAGTCGGATGAATTTCCTCTGGAAATCGGATGAATTTCCTCTGGAAATTCGGATGAATTTCCTCTGGAAATCGGATAAATTTCCTCTGAATTCGGATGAATTTCCTTTGGGAATTCGGATGAATCTTTTCTGGAAATTCTGATGGATTTCCTTTGGAAATTCAGATGAATTTCCTCTGGATATTTGGATGAATTTCCTCTGGAAATTTGAATGAATTTCCTCTGAATTCGGATGAATTTCCTCTGGAAATTCGAATGAATTTCCTCTGGAAACCAAATGAATTTCCTCTGGAATTCGAATGAATTTCCTCTGGAAATTCGGATGAATTTCCTCTGGAAATCGGATGAATTTCCTCTGAAATTCGGATGAATTTCCTCTGGAAATCGGATGAATTTCCTCTGGAAATCGGATGAATTTCCTCTGAAATCGGATGAATTTCCTCTGGAAATTCGGATGAATTTCCTCTGGAAATTCGGATGAATTTCCTCTGGAAATTCGGATGAATTTCCTCTGGAAATTCGGATGAATTTCCTCTGGAAATCGGATGAATTTCCTCTGGAAATCGGATGAATTTCCTCTGGAAATCGGATGAATTTCCTCTGGAAATCGGATGAATTTCCTCTGGAAATCGGATGAATTTCCTCTGGAAATTCGGATGAATTTCCTTCTGAAATCGGATGAATTTCCTCTGGAAATCGGATGAATTTCCTTGGAAATCGGATGAATTTCCTAAATCGGATGAATTTCCTCTGGAAATCGGATGAATTTCCTCTGGAAATCGGATGAATTTCCTCTGAAATCGGATGAATTTCCTGGAAAATTCGGATGAATTTCCTTCTGAAATCGGATGAATTTCCTGGAAATCGGATGAATTTCCTTCGAAATCGGATGAATTTCCTTCGGAAATCGGATGAATTTCGAAATTCGGATGAATTTCCTTCGGAAATTCGGATGAATTTCCTTCGGAAATCGGATGAATTTCTCTGAAATTCGGATGAATTTCCTTTGAAATTGGATGAATTTCCTTCCGAAATGGATGAATTTCCTCGGAAATTCGGATGAATTTCCTCTGGAAATCGGATGAATTTCCTCGGGGAATTCCGGATGAATTTCCTCTGGAAATTCGGATGAATTTCCTCTGGAAATTCGGATGAATTTCCTCTGGAAATTCGGATGAATTTCCTCTGGAAATTCGGATGAATTTCCTCTGGAAATTCGGATGAATTTTCTCTGGAATTGAATGAATTTCCTCTGGAAATTCGGATGAATTTCCTCTGGAAATTCGGATGAATTTCCTCTGGAAATTCGGATGAATTTCCTCTGGAAATTCGGATGAATTTCCTCTAGAAATTCGGATGAATTGCCTCTGGAAATTCGGATGAATTTCGGATGAATTTCCTCTGGAAATTCGGATGAATTTCCTCTGGATGAATTTCCTCTGGAAATTCGGATGAATTTCCTCTGGAAATTCGGATGAATTTCCTCTGGAAATTCGGATGAATTTCCTCTGGAAATTCGGATGAATTTCCTCTGGAAATTCGGATGAATTTCCTCTGGAAATTCGGATGAATTTCCTTTGGAAATTCGGATGAATTTCCTTTGGAAATTCGGATGAATTTCCTTTGGAAATTCGGATGAATTTCCTCTGGAAATTCGGATGAATTTCCTCTGGAAATTCGGATGAATTTCCTCTGGAAATTCGGATGAATTTCCTCTGGAAATTCGGATGAATTTCCTCTGGAAATTCGGATGAATTTCCTCTGGAAATTCGGATGAATTTCCTCTGGAAATTCGGATGAATTTCCTCTGAATTGAATTCGATGAATTTCCTCTGAAATTGAATTCGATGAATTTCCTCTGAATTGAATTCGGATGAATTTCCTTGAATTGATTCGGATGAATTTCCTCTGGAAATTCGGATGAGTTTCCTCTGCAAATTCGGATGAATTTCCTCTGCAAATTCGGATGAATTTCCTCTGGAAATTCGGTTGAATTTCCTTTGGAAATTCGGATGAATTTCTCTGGAAATTCGGATGAATTTCCTCTGGAAATTCGGATGAATTTCCTCTGAAATTGGATGAATTTCCTCTGGAAATTCGGATGAATTTTCTCTGGAAATTCGGTTGAATTTGTCTGGTAATGTGGAAGAATTTCTTCTGGAAACTCGGATGAATTTCCTCTGGAAATTCGGATGAATTTCCTCTGGAAATTCGGATGAATTTCCTCTGGAAATCGGATGAATTTCCTCTGGAAATCGGATGAATTTCCTCTGGAAATCGGATGAATTTCCTCTGGAAATTCGGATGAATTTCCTCTGGAAATCGGATGAATTTCCTCTGGAAATCGGATGAATTTCCTTTGGAAATTCGGATGAATATCCTCTGCAAATTCGGATGAATTTCCACTGGAAAGTCGGAAGAATTCCCTCTGGAAATCGGATGAATTTCCTCTGGAAATTCGGATGAATTTCCTCTGGAAATTCGGATGAATTTCCTCTGGAAATTCGGATGAATTTCCTCTGGAAATTCTGATGAATTTCCTCTGGAAATTCGGATGAATTTCCTCTGGAAATTCGGATGAATTTCCTCTGGAAATTCGGATGAATTTCCTCTGGAAATTCGGATGAATTTCCTCTGGAAATTCGGATGAATTTCCTCTGGAAATTCGGATGAATTTCCTCTGGAAATTCGGATGAATTTCCTCTGGAAATTCGGATGAATTTCCTCTGGAAATTCGGATGAATTTCCTCTGGAAATTCGGATGAATTTCCTCTGGAAATTCGGAATTCGGATGAATTTCTTTTGGAAATTCGGAATTCGGATGAATTTCCTCTGGAAATTCGGAATTCGGATGAATTTCCTCTGGAAATTCGGATGAATTTCCTCTGGAAATTCGGATGAATTTCCTCTGGAAATTCGGATGAATTTCCTCTGGAAATTCGGATGAATTTCCTCTGGAAATTCGGATGAATTTCCTCTGGAAATTCGGATGAATTTCCTCTGGAAATTCGGATGAATTTCCTCTGGAAATCGGATGAATTTCTCTGGAAATTCGGATGAATTTCCTCTGGAATCGGATGAATTTCCTCTGGAAATTCGGATGAATTTCCTCTGGAAATTCGGATGAATTTCCTCTGGAAATCGGATGAATTTCCTCTGGAAATCGGATGAATTTCCTCTGGAAATCGGATGAATTTCCTCTGGAAATCGGATGAATTTCCTCTGGAAATCGGATGAATTTCCTCTGGAAATTCGGATGAATTTCCTCTGGAAATTCGGATGAATTTCCTCTGGAAATCGGATGAATTTCCTCTGGAAATCGGATGAATTTCCTCTGAAATTCGGATGAATTTCCTCCGGAAATCGGATGAATTTCCTCCGGAAATCGGATGAATTTCCTCCGAAATTCGGATGAATTTCCTCCGAAAATTCGGATGAATTTCCTCCGGAAATTCGGATGAATTTCCTCTGGAATTCGGATAAATTTCCTCTGGAAATACGGATGAATTTCCTCTGGAAATCGGATGAATTTCCTCTGGAAATTCGGATGAATTTCCTCTGGAAATTCGGATGAATTTCCTCTGGAAATCGGATGAATTTCCTCTGGAAATTCGGATGAATTTCCTCTGGAAATCGGATGAATTTCCTCTGGAAATTCGGATGAATTTCCTCTGGAAATCGGATGAATTTCCTCTGGAAATCGGATGAATTTCCTCTGGAAATCGGATGAATTTCCTCTGGAAATTCGGATGAATTTCCTCTGGAAATTCGGATGAATTCCTCTGGAAATCGGATGAATTTCCTCTGGAAATCGGATGAATTTCCTCTGGAAATCGGATGAATTTCCTCTGGAAATCAGATGAATTGCCTCTGGAATCGAATTCGGATGAATTTCCTCTGGAAATTCGCGGATGAATTTCCTCTGGAAATTCGCGGATGAATTCCCTCTGGAAATTCGCGGATGAAATTCCTCTGGAAACTCGCGGATGAATTTACTCTGGAAGTTCGCGGATGAATTTCCTCTGGAAATTGGATGAATTTCCTCGGGAAATTCGGATGAATTTGCTCTGGAAATTCGGATGGATTCCCTCTGGTAAGTCGGATGAATTTCCTCTGGAAATTCGGATGAATTTCCTCTGGAAATTCGGATGAATTTCCTCTGGAAATTCGGATGAATTTCCTCTGGAAATTCGCGGATGAATTTCCTCTGGAAATTCGCGGATGAATTTCCTCTGGAAATTCGGATGAATTTCCTCTGGAAGTCGGATGAATTTCCTCTGAATCGGATGAATTTCCTCTGGAAATTCGAATGAATTTCCTCTGGAAATTCGGATGAATTTCTTTGGAAATTTGGATGAATTTTCTCTGGAAATTCGGATAAATTTCCTCTGGAAATTCGGATGATATTCCTTTGGAGATTCGGATGAATTTCCTTTGGTAATTCGGATGAATGAATTTCCTCTGGAAATTCGAATGAATTTCCTCTGGAAATTCGAATGAATGAATTTCTTCTGGAAATTCGAATGAATTTCCTCTGGAAATCGGATGAATTTCCTCTGGAAATCGGATGAATTTGCTCTGGAAATTCGGATGCATTTGCTCTGAAAATTCGAATGAATTTCCTCCGGAAAATCGTATGAATTTCCTCTGAAAAATCGAATGAATTCCCTCTGGAAAATCGGATAAATTTTCTATGGAAATTCGGATGAATTTCCTTTGGAAATTTGTATGAATTTCCTTTGAAAAAACGGATGAATATCCTCTGTAAAATCAGATAAATTTCCTCTGGAGCTAATCGGATAAATTTTCTCTGGAAAATCGGATGAATTTCCTCAGGAAATTCGGATTAATTTCCTCTGGAAATTCGGATAAATTTCCCCTGGAAATTCGGTTGAATTTCCAAGGGAAATTCGGATGAATTTCACCTGGAAATTCGGATGAATTTCTCCTGAAAATTCGGATGAGTTTCCTCTGCAAATTCGGATGAGTTTCCTCTGCAAATTCGGATGAAATTTCTCTGGAAAATCGGATGAATTTCCTTCGGAAATTCGGATGAATTTCATTCGGAAATTCGGATGAATTTCCTTCGAAATCGGATGAATTTCCTTAGGAAATCGGATGAATTTCCTCTGGAAATCGGATGAATTTCCTCTGGAAATTCGGATGAATTTCCTCTGGAAATTCGGATGAATTTCCTCTGGAAATCGGATGAATTTCCTCTGGAAATCGGATGAATTTCCTCTGGAAATTCGGATGAATTTCCTCTGGAAATTCGGATGAATTTCCTCTGGAAATCGGATGAATTTCCTCTGGAAATCGGATGAATTTCCTCTGGAAATCGGATGAATTTCCTCTGGAAATCGGATGAATTTCCTCTGGAAATCGGATGAATTTCCTCTGGAAATCGGATGAATTTCCTCTGGAAATCGGATGAATTTCCTCTGGAAATCGGATGAATTTCCTCTGGAAATCGGATGAATTTCCTCTGGAAATCGGATGAATTTCCTCTGGAAATTCGGATGAATTTCCTCTGGAAATCGGATGAATTTCCTCTGAAATCGGATGAATTTCCTCTGGAAATTCGGATGAATTTCCTCTGGAATATCGGATGAATTTCCTCTGGAAACTCGGATGAATTTCCTCTGGAAATTCGGATGAATTTCCTCTGGAAATTCGGATGAATTTCCTCTGGAAATTCGGATGAATTTCCTCTGGAAATTCGGATGAATTTCCTCTGGAAATTCGGATGAATTTCCTCTGGAATTGAATTCGGATGAATTTCCTCTGGAATTGAATTCGGATGAATTTCCTCTGGAATTGAATTCGGATGAATTTCCTCTGGAATTGAATTCGGATGAATTTCCTCTGGAATTGAATTCGGATGAATTTCCTCTGGAATTGAATTCGGATGAATTTCCTCTGGAATTGAATTCGGATGAATTTCCTCTGGAATTGAATTCGGATGAATTTCCTCTGGAATTGAATTCGGATGAATTTCCTCTGGAATTGAATTCGGATGAATTTCCTCTGGAATTGAATTCGGATGAATTTCCTCTGGAATTGAATTCGGATGAATTTCCTCTGGAATTGAATTCGGATGAATTTCCTCTGGAATTGAATTCGGATGAATTTCCTCTGGAATTGAATTCGGATGAATTTCCTCTGGAATTGAATTCGGATGAATTTCCTCTGGAATTGAATTCGGATGAATTTCCTCTGGAATTGAATTCGGATGAATTTCCTCTGGGAATTCGGATGAATTTCCTCTGGAAATTCGGATGAATTTCCTCTGGAAATTCGAATGAACTTCCTCTGGAAATTCGGATGTACTTCCTCTGGAAATTCGGATGCATGTTTTCTGGAAACTCGGATGAATTTCTTGCGGAAATCTGGATGATTTTTTTTTCATGTAATGTTTCAAGTATGCGAGTTTGTCATCGATTTCTATCCAAATAATTTCTTCTAAATTGAAATAGCTATCAATGTTATGATAATAAGAATATTTTCATTACACTTTGACGATCATTCTATACAATTTTGACGGTTTCTGAATCCAAAAATGCGAGCATGAATAATAATTCTCAAACACCCACTCTTCACAATGCCCAACCCAGCTACGTCCATGCAGGCGGGTGTTTTGTGCGGTAATTACCCCACACTCCCATCAAACGGCACTTGGCCGGGGCATGCAGAACGACACAAAAAAAAAAGCTAAACCGGCTCAAGCATCATCATCTTTGTGCAAACAGTCGTCTACTTAAACGGATAGTTTAATGATGGTTATTACGATAAATTATTGATCTCGTTTTTTTTTTGCTGTTACGCCACCTTCACCGCCATCATATTGCAGTGATTTGTTTTGCGCCATTGCATGCCATGCTGAGTGTGAGAGAATTTGTTTTTTGTCTACATACAAACATCGTTACATCGTTTTGCCACTTTTATAAACTGATTGCCATACAATTTTATGAATGAGCTTGCCTGATGGCTTCCTTTGCGTTGACTGACTGACCAACTGACTACTGGTCTCATATGGTTGACTTGGTTTATGCATTAGATATCGAAGCGGGGGTCGAAATACGAGGAAACATTTCAATTGAGAAAGTAATTGGGTACAATTTACTTCCAGCAGATTGAAATGTAAAAGGGGGAAATTGCAGTTTTTCTTTTCTTTTGGAAAAAATTGACATGTATAACGTTCTGAGATACGTATTACATTTAAACAGTCATCTTGTTTTATTTTATTTAATTTTTTCATGCAAAAGAATTCCATTTGAGTCAAAGCTAATCTCATTTGCATCCAAGCCAAATCGTGATCAACCAACATTACCGCGACCATCTACAGTTTTTAATCCGTACCCTGAAAGCTCGATTAGCATATCTAAAGCTCGCAGCTGACCCTCTTCCAATCAATTTTCCATACAAATTACTTTAGCTAACTATGTGCTGAATAGGATTACCTTCACCATTATGGCACTATGCAGTGGCAGTAACAGCCAGAAACGCGGCGGAGGTAGAATTCACATTTTCAGCACCTTATTCAACACCACACTGAACCTTCTTGGCCATAGTCGAATCGGCGGTAAAATGAAGAAGGAACAACCCAAAAGCGAAGATTGTTTGTTTGTTTGATTTTATTAGCGGCATGTCACACTGCTAGAGTGCATTCATGCCGTATCCAAAAATATCATTACCCATTAAAATACAACATTTCATTTCTTCTTTGACCTAGTGTTGTACACTTTCCATCCTGAATCGGACAGATTTTCTCCACTATACTGCAACTCTTCTCGGCAGCTCTCATCATCACACGATCTTTTCCGATCTTGTTTATATCTAGCCTCGATCGATTCGCTTGTTCCAGTCGACAGCCGTCTCTTTGCCGTGGCTCCGGATTGTGGGTTGTTGTGTGCGTCGTCGTCGTCGTCGCCGTCGTTTTCATCGTTGTCGCTGATGTTGTGATCTGCCGCATGCGGGGTAGCTTCAATTGTATCGGTGCGATACTCGTTTTCGTCCACGTCTTTGCTCTGTTTTTCGGCGATGTTAGAAGCTGTTCGTTTTTCTTGCTGAGTTCCTCCGCTCGATGTAATTTGTTTTTTGCCTCGGATTGTCACTAGTGTAGATTCGTTGTCTATCACCATACGCGATGGTATTTGCACTTCCATCCTCATCCGTATCACTCTGACACCGTTCGGTACCCCAGGAAAGAAATTCTTCCAAACTTCGTTTTGTATGGAGATAACTTTTCCATACTGCTCCATGTGTTGGGTGATGGTTGTATTAGACATACTTGGTGGCAGGTCATGTAGCCTCACGGTGGTAGTGGGCCCATCTACATATATAGGGATATAATACTTTATACCCTGGCATCGGAATGTGTATCGCAGATGGTGCTCTTTTTGCAGCCGCAATGCCAACCCTGCATCGTTCAATTCGATGAGCACACAGTTTCGCAAGTTGTGCAATTGGATATTTCTAACATCCGCCATGTTGAGTTTAAGATCGACGTCGATTACTTCCTTCACTTGTTCCAGCGTAGGTCGTGTCGGAAGAACGCTGAAATCGACGACTAGCGTGTTTCGCCTGTTCGAAGACATTTTGCGACGAATGCAAAAAATGTTTCGCGACAGGATCCACAAAAAAATGCTATAAACTGTGAGAACGTAGCGAGCTATCCGAAAACACGACTATCGCGCACGAGAAGCGGTTGCCAACTGAGAAAAGCGAAGAGAACAACCCATTCCTTATCGCATCCCTTTAAATCGCTCAAATTTACACGAGTAGAACACGACCTCCGGAACGCTGCTCCGGGGCGGCGGCTTGGCGGTTTGCTTTTCGTTTCAGAGTTTGATTCGATTGAGAGATACAGCAGGCAATGCGCGGTCTATCTGTTGGTTAAACAACGAGAGGCAAGGTGGTTCGACGACCAGTGCCTCTCGGATATTGAAAATTCATTTCGTATATCACATTGTTTTGCTTCCGAGTTCATGTCCTGCGATACCGCAGGCTGGAGATCGTTATCTTCAATGCTTTTACCAAAACCCATCGTACGCGGATAACCTTTGGCACACACAAATTCATTTTTTCCCCATTCTCTTCTATTCCACAGACGAATGTTTCCGACGGTGCGCGTTTCATTTTCCGGCCCTCTGAGGCAGGTCACCCCGGCCGATCGGTATGTCGTCCTGATGGACATCGTGCCGCTCGATAATCGACGCTATCGCTATGCGTACCATCGATCTTCCTGGCTGGTGGCAGGAAAGGCAGATCCTCCACCGCCGCCCCGGCTGTACGCCCATCCGGATACGCCACTCGGTGCGGAAGCCTTGAGGAAACAGGTCATCTCGTTCGAGAAGGTTAAGCTGACCAACAACGAGATGGATAAGAATGGTCAAGTAAGTGTACGTAATCGTAAGTTTTTGTGTGCATTTGAGTGTTTCTAGTTTTAATCTAGAAGAAAAACGAGACCACGAGAGCAACTTAGATCAGTTCATAGGATTTTATTAGGACGCAAACCAGCGTTCTCCAGAAAGTCTTTTCAAATATTTCATAGCATTACGGAAAGAGTCGATTCATATTAAAATACCAATTTTTATTGCATGTTTGTCATATTATCATAGGATTGAATATCAATCCTCAAAGGAGATGATATAAGACCAAATTTAAACGTATTTTGTAATTTAAAACACCTGAAACCTCGAGTGCTTGTTTTATAAACTTATACAGATAACAATTTCAGTCATTTTGTTATAATCACAGCAACTAGCTATTTCTCTGTAACTAGTGGAATTCAAGAACTGTTGGGCAGAGTTGTGAAGAAAGCATCAAGCTAAAAGTTCACCATACAATACATTTTGAAATTCAGCTTCTGAAAATAATTATTGTCAAACCATCAAATGATGAAACCCTAATTACCAATTAATCGATACCATCTTTGTTTACATCAAGGATATACAGTGGAAAAATACTTCAATGCCTTCAAACACTGAAGGCCCTAAGTGAAAGAAAAGAAGAAAGTTTTGTTAAGAAAATTATTTTGAGCTTTTTGGTGTCATAAGACGAGTTTGTACAATCCCAATTAATTGGTGGAATTAAATGAGATTGTACAAACTCGTCTTATAACAAGTGAAGAAAATTTTAACATGATCACTTTCATTAGCACCCTATTCTACATTCTTGGAATTTTCGGAAATTAGATCGCAACAGAATGCTAATTAATCTAGACCAACATTTGAAAAGGGCGTAACAGCCAAAATTTATTCCTTCTGATTCTTTGTCTACATATATAGCTACATATGTAGACAAAGAATCAGAAGGAATAAATTTTGGCTGTTACGCCCTTTTCAAATGTTGGTCTAGAAATATTAAAGCATTTGTGCAGACTTTGAAGCATACTTACGATTATCTAGAAGTGCTTGTTAAGTTTCAACAAACACTTCGGTTTCAAGAATTTCTACAGATTTACGTAAATTCTTTAAGGTTCCAGATTTCTTGCGAGATTTCAAGAAATATTTTGTACTTTTGAAATTGATAAATGCATCCTGAAAATCTAACAGACTTTCCAGATTTTATTTTAAGGATTAAAAATAAGATTCTTTGATAGATTCCAAAAGCTTTACGACACACACTTTCGACAACTCATGAATTCATTCCTAGCCAAGTTGATGCAATATGTGCTGTTGAACTTTTATTTATTTGATTGTATGAGTGCCTTACACCTATGGCTTCTGTATTGTAGAGCTCCATGATCTTCGGTCTTGGGCGAAAGGTTTAGGGTGTGCTAGCGTGTTCGCGACTTTGCGCGAGATCGCCAGCCTCCATTCGATTTTCTTTTTCTATTATTTTGCTTTTCGACGTTACACTAATTGACCAGAAAGCTGGCTTCCGAGCCTCTTGAAAGGAGGCTCCCGAGCCTCTTGAAAGGAGGCTTCCGAGCCTCTTGAAAGGAGGCTTGAGCCTCTTGGAAGGAGGCTTGAGCCTCTTGGAAGGAGGCTTCCGAGGCCTCTTGGAAGGAGGCTTCCTGAGCCTCTTGGAAGGAGGCTTGAGCCTCTTGGAAGGAGGCTTCCAAGCCTCTTGGAAGGAGGCTTGAGCCTCTTGGAAGGAGGCTTCCGAGCCTCTTGAAAGGAGGCTTGAGCCTCTTGGAAGGAGGCTTGAGGCCTCTTGGAAGGAGGCTGAGCCTCTTGGAAGGAGGCTTGAGCCTCTTGGAAGGAGGCTTCTGAGCCTCTTGGAAGGAGGCTTCCAGGCCTCTTGGAAGGAGGCTTCTGAGCCTCTTGGAAGGAGGCTTCCGAGCCTCTTGGAAGGAGGCTCTGAGCCTCTTGGAAGGAGGCTTGAGCCTCTTGGAAGGAGGCTTCTGAGGCCTCTTGGAGGAGGCTTGAGGCCTCTTGGAAGGAGGCTTCTGAGCCTCTTGGAAGGAGGCTTGAGCCTCTTGGAGGAGGCTTGAGCCTCTTGGAAGGAGGCTTCCAGGCCTCTTGGAAGGAGGCTTCTGAGCCTCTTGGAAGGAGGCTTGAGCCTCTTGGAGGAGGCTTGAGGCCTCTTGGAGGAGGCTGGAGCCTCTTGGAAGGAGGCTTGAGCCTCTTGGAGGAGGCTTCTGAGCCTCTTGGAAGGAGGCTTGAGCCTCTTGGAAGGAGGCTGAGCCTCTTGGAAGGAGGCTCTGAGCCTCTTGGAGGAGGCTCTGAGCCTCTTGGAAGGAGGCTTGAGCCTCTTGGAAGGAGGCTTCCGAGCCTCTTGGAAGGAGGCTTCTGAGCCTCTTGGAAGGAGGCCTGAGCCTCTTGGAAGGAGGCTTGAGCCTCTTGGAAGGAGGCTTGAGCCTCTTGGAAGGAGGCTTCTGAGCCTCTTGGAAGGAGGCCTGAGCCTCTTGGAAGGAGGCTGGAGCCTCTTGGAAGGAGGCTTCCAGAGCCTCTTGGAAGGAGGCTTGAGCCTCTTGGAAGGAGGCTGAGCCTCTTGGAAGGAGGCTCTGAGCCTCTTGGAAGGAGGCTTCTGAGCCTCTTGGAACGATGCTTCCGAGCCTCTTGGAACAGGGCTTGAGCCTCTTGGAAGGAGGCTTCGAGCCTCTTGGAAGGAGGCTTGAGCCTCTTGGAAGGAGGCTTCCGAGCCTCTTGGAAGGAGGCTCCTGAGCCTCTTGGAAGGAGGCTTGAGCCTCTTGGAGGAGGCTTGAGCCTCTTGGAAGGAGGCTTGAGCCTCTTGGAAGGAGGCTTGAGCCTCTTGGAGGAGGCTTCCGAACCTCTTGGAAGGAGGCTCTGAGCCTCTTGAAAGGAGGCTTCGAGCCTCTTGAAAGGAAGCTTCCGAGCCTTTTGAAAGGAGGCTTGAGGCCTCTTGAAAGGAGGCTCTGAGCCTCTTGAAAGGAGGCTTCGAGCCTCTTTGAAAGGGAGGCTCTGAGCTTCCCTTGAAAGGGAGGCTTCTGAGCCTCTTGAAAGGAGGCTTCTGAGCCTTCTTGAAAGGAGGCTCTGAGCCTCTTGAAGGAGGCTTTGAGGCCTCTTGAAAGGGGCTTCTGAGCCTCTTGAAAGGAGGCATCTGAGCCTCTTGAAAGGAGGCTTCCTGAGCCTCTTGAAAGGGAGGCTTGAGCCTCTTGAAAGGAGGCTTCTGAGCCTCTTGAAAGGAGGCTTCTGAGCCTCTTGAAAGGAGGTTTCTGAGCCTTTTGAAAGGAGGCTTCCGAGCCTCTTGAAAAGAGGCTTCCGAGCCTCTTGAAAGGAGGATTCCGACCTTCTTGAAAGGAGGCTTCCGAGCCTCTTGAAAGGAGGCTTCCGAGCCTCTTGAAAGGAGGCTTCCGAGCCTCTTGAAAGGAGGCTTCCGAGCCTCTTGAAAGGAGGCTTCCGAGCCTCTTGAAAGGAGGCTTCCGAGCCTTGATTTATTGATCGTCATGCATATTATAGACAATACAATGTTATACATCCGCCATTACGCATTTTTGTCCGAGGTACTCCCTGCGACCAGCATGTACAGAGGTACATGTACCCCAGTTTGAGAACCGCTGCTCTTACACATACATTGTCAGTACAAGACATAATCCTGGAAACTGACTGTCATAAGACGAGTTTAGTATTATTCCATTGAATTCCACCTCGTTGTGGAATTAAACACGTCTTTGGAGTACATAAATGTAGTTCAAACATAAAATCGAGAGTATTTTATTTTTTTTTTTTCTTGTCTTTATTAAGGAGACTTCTAGAGTATTTTAAAGTGGAGAACTAAAAACCACCTAACTACACCAAAGGATTCGCAGGAGGATTCTCCAGATGGGCTTGTAATTCTGGATCGATCTTCTATTGCTCCCTTCGCTGGTAGATATAATCGATTCCAATCTGCTGATCATGTCTGCAACCATGACGTCAGTTGATTTCATACAATTTCTAGATCAAATTTGATCTGTTGACCTGTAACGGCGGCAAACAACTTTTCGGCCAAACTACCAGTTCGGTAGTATGTTCCTTTCGGCCAACTGACTTTCCGGCTAAACCATGTTCGACCTTATATTCGTTTCGGCCACACGTTTAATTCGATCCAATGGAATTCGGTAATATGATTGTATGTAGGGGAAGGTGGTCGGTTGTCGGCACCCCGTCGTAACTTTTGACAGAAAACATATGTGGTCGTTCTGACATTTGCCATGCGTGTCCTATGTAATCACTATCTTGTTGTTTCCATCTTTGTTTTGTTTTACAGAGAAAACACGTTTTTCTCAAGTGAAACCCAACTCCAAAGTTTTTTTTGGTCATTTGCTTAGTGTTCAAAAACAAAGTAAACGATCGAAATGGTGAGCACATTATTTACGTATTTACAAAGCAAAATTTATTCTATTTTGTGATGCATAATTGAATGCCATCGTAGCGGTCGCAATTTAACTATTATTTTTACTTTTCAAAAGGGTCACTCATTTGGGTTGTCATCATCATTCCAGGCTATAAGCAAAACTAATTATTTTAAAAATCTTGATAAAATGTGTATAATGTACCTAAATGTAATAAATTTCATTTCTATTGACACAATGAATCATGATTTTACCAGCCATAACGCTCCCATTTTATTGTTTTTCATTTGGTGTGTTTTTTTAGGGTGCCGACAACCGACCACCTTTTTCGAAATGGCATAAAATCAACGCTTAACAAAATTCTTTATAAAAATTTTCCAATAAATAAAATAAAACAAAGCTCTCCACCAGTTATTAGCTGATGCCTTGTGGCTTCCATTGTTATGCAAATATTACCACATTGTGCAATTGGAAGAAAGTTATGGACCAAAAATAAAAGGGTGCCGACAGCCGACCACCTTCCCCTATATCGTATTATGCAGTCAAGTGGTATTAGGACAAAGGACGGGAAGGATCGTTTGGCCGAAGGCCACAAGGCCGAAAGTTGTTCGACCGAATATGTCATTTTGGCGAACAAAACATCTGGTCATTGGGCATTGGGTCGAAAATGTTATTCGGTCGAACTGGCCATTTCTCGCTTAACTTTTCAAAAGGACCTAAGTAACATTTTTTTCATGAATCAATTTGAATAGCGCAATAAACAGACAACATGAAAGCTATTTATTGCTGATTGCTGATTCAAATTAATTCATGAAAAAATGTTACTTAGGTCCTTTTGAAAAGTTAAGCGAGATTTGGATGAAATGGTTGTTTGACAGAAAGCACCGTTTGGCTGAAAACTGTTGTTTGACCGAACTGGTTATCTAATCGAAAAAGTCTTTTTGCCGAATGGATATTTTGATCGAAATGATCGTCATGTTACTTGTTCAGCAAATGTTACACATCCAAAAGACTTTTTGGGGAAAGGACCAGTTAGTTTCATGTGAAGAGCCCGGTGTAACAGCCGGGATGCAATTGTTAACAGATCCTGACAATTTGTTTGTACCGCGAATGATATGAAAATTTTTACCCGTATATTTTAAAAAGAGGCAGTGTCTGGATCGTGAAAATAAAATGCATGCTAGTGGGTGGAATCAAGCGTGACAGGGCCCACCTGACAAGAGATGTCGAGTCATGGCTTGCTGCTCTCCGACTGACATGCTGAAGTGTTGATATACAATTACACGCTAATGGTAACTTGCTCAAACCCCACATTCTCCTTCTTGTCTTATAAAAGAGGAAAAAAATCCTCTAGCATAAGACGCAATGATTTTTTCCTAAGTTATTTGCACGAGACGCAGATGAACATTAAACATGTTGCATTTGAGAGACCGATTAATTCGTTTGAAAACCGAACTACAACATAAACTTATCTAAATAACGTGGTTTTCAATTGCAGAACAACGATATGGAAGTCAGTAGATTGTATCGTTTAAATGTTAAACAAAATTGGTACCCAGTGTTATGCATAAGTCCATTTTACAAAATTTCGAGAAAACAACAAAAACTGCTTTTGAATAAATTGGCATCAAATCTTTCGATTTCTTCGATACAGATCAATAGTTTTTGGCAAAACTCAACACTGTAGGACACTTCCAGTGCGAAAACTGTAAGCAGTAATTCATAGTTGTTCTTCAAAGTGCGTGCACATATGTAGTTTTCAAACAAACGAAAAAATTCATACATTCCTGAACAAAAATCTGGTAGTAACATCCGTGGAACGAAATATGCTGAATATAAAGAGTATGAGTCATTTCAAATTTCTAGGTCAAATGCAGAACGCTTATTTGAAATAAGTTCCTGGAAATGCATGCAGTATTTGGGATAACGGCAGCACAGGGGAGTTCAAGAATGGTCAGACTTTGTACACACAACCAGCGGATGGCAGATTTTAATACAGCTCTGCATAAGAACCTTACAGAATCTGTATAATAATTTGGCATATACAATTTCTGAAGATTTTAATACAATTGTTGTAATTTTACAAAATTGTATATGCCAAGATTTTATACAAAAATAGTCAGATTTGGTTTTTTTAAAGTAGTATTAGCTGTAAATCTATATGGAAAAAGGAACAAAAGTCCCAAAATAACAAGAAAGGTCAATCTAATGACTATCAACACTAGTAAACGAATCTTCTCTTCTAGACAAATCTGGACCAACATTTGATAAAAGCGTAACTTTCAAAATTTATTCTTTCCAGTTCTTTGCCTATGTATATGTTATCTGTATACAACCAAGCGGAAAAAATAAATTTTGGCTGTTACGCATTTAGCAAATGTTGGTCCAGAAATCTTTTTAAAACAGCAAACCTCTTTAGCTTATGGTTTTCCGTTTTGTTTTTCGCATGTTTCAACGAATCCAATTTAGACGACATTGGCCTTACACTTCACCAGCATCTCTGCTGCTAGCATCCTAAGTCTCCTTGAACCGACGACCAATCGATGTGCCTCTCTTTACAAAGCAGAACTTTTTCGCAGCCCATCTCGCGAAGCTGTTTGCTAGCGGGAAAATGCACAGCAAAAATTATGGAAATTGAACCTCAGTTTAATTGCAATCTTAGTTAAGAATATGGTTTTAAAAAGTATACTCAGGCCTGTACCACACACAATATTGCTTAAATAACTGAACATTTGGCAATATGCATTTATTTTAATGCACAAGCTTTAAAATAAACTTCAAATTAACAATAATTTTTGCTGTGTAGAAAAAGACCTTCCTCAGGACTTAATCGTGCCATTTGACAGTACGTTAGAACGGTTCATTTACAGAGCTGCTCTTTAATTACTCTCATTTTTACCGCCGAAACTGATGAAGACCGAACAAGCTGCTAGGATGCGATGCGGGGTGAAAGGTTTCAAGAACTAAATGCCATTTTGAGAAGTCTTTTAGCGTAATTGAGTTTTCCTACAACTTCCAGTCCCTAAACCCATCAACGACTAACCTAGCCGGGCTAGGGCGACAACGGCGGCAACGTCGTCGTCGTCGTCATCGTCGGTCCCTCCGAAGAACGATGACACCTCGAATGGCCACATGTCGCGTATCGATTTTCTACCGTGATATTTATATCTTTATTATTTGTGTTGGTTATTTTGTTACACCTCTTCGATTTTCATTCTCCCACTCCGGTCCCCGTTGGCTGCTTTCGGGAGCTTTGCAGAGTTGTGGGTTTCTGCCAGTGCCAGTGGCGTTGTTGGCAACATCGTCGTCGACGACGACTATTATTGTGGCGATGGTATCAATTTCATCAAATCATAATTTATAGATTACCATCGTATGTATCTTCGTCTTGGTCTTGGCTGTTGTCGTCCGTCGTGGACATTCGTCTTCGCCACCCACCGTAGACGATGATTTTGTACTTGAATCTTCGCGGGGTGGTAGTGGCAAGTCAACACAGTATATGTACAAGGAACGGGACTTTATTTATTGGCCCGTCTTCGTGCACTTGCCAAGGATTTCTAGTGCTACATTGCAAATTTATAAGATGCCATTTTCCAAGTGGGAAAAGATGGAAGCTGCTTATTATGGATCCATCGCCTATTTACTCTTGCAGAGATGTTTACTTTAGTGTTTAAGTATTTTGACTAGAGCATTAGTGATTAATCATAGATTTAATCATGATTAATGAATAATGGGTTATTTAATCATTATTCATTAATCATAATCATACAAAAATACTATTCAATCATTAATCATTAATCGTTAATCATAGATTTTGCATTTAATCATTAATCACGAATCGTATTCATGATTGTTTTGAGTTTATTCATAATCAACAATTTTAATCATTGCATACATTGCTTTTATTCATTATTCTTTAATCATAATCATACAATTTTTATACCTTTAATAACATAGTTTGGCAGAAAGGTTACTATGTTATTGACTATAGTTATTGATCACTATGCAAATCAATAAATTTGATTATTCATAATCATTAATCATTAATCATATCGATCGTTAATCATTAATCATACAGATATTGAGTCAACATTTAATCACGATCGGTAATCGTTAATCATACTTCAATCGTTTTATTCTTTAATCATAATCGTTAATCATTGTCAAAAATAATTTTAATCGTTAATCATAATCATTAATCATTGTCAAAAATGAATAAATCATTAATCATAATCTTTAATCATAGAGTTGAATGGTTTAATCATAAGAAATTTAATCATTCATTGGAAGCTTTATTCATTAACGCTCTGATTTTGACAAAACCAGATGCGTAGAATTTTTGGAGTTAATATCTAACTGTATGAGTACCTGCGGTAATGGTTGTTGGGAACATTGAATTGAGGTTTTGCATTGGTTAAGTGATGAATAGACGAACGAGTTTTATTAAAATTAAAGGTTCAACACCATACAAATTTGCTTTGTAGGATGTTTTGTTCAACAATTTTAATTGTGATACATTATTATTGCATTATAATACTCCCATTTCCAATATATAAAGTAAAGAGCTTCCTCGACAATAACTCCCAAGTCATTTACCAACGTGGCGATAACGATCAAGGTAAACATCACTTTAATATAAATAAACATCCAGTCACATTCAACTGTCTGCAGTCAAAATTTCCATAATTTCCCAATAGTCGTAACTTTAACAATCTACACACAACCCGACCGACACAACTCCATTCCATCAATCATAATCCCAGTCAGCTCCACGGGAGTCCAAACAAGCAAACAACTCTCAAACAACCGCACCACAAACGAAAATATCCTTCTATCCAATAAAAAAAACAGAACCAACGCCTACGACTTAATTAAATCATCGCATGTAGAGTTAAAGTCCCGCCGCGCGTGGACCAGACGCAGAGCTTTGCTTTCCTGATGGAAACAACCGCCATAACATTGACACTTTATGCGAGCCTTTTCCGTTTGACACCTGCTCGCCTTCTTCCTTTCCACCGCGTAAGAAACTCGGACGGACCCTCAAAAAAGTGGACGCATATTTGCATGCCGCCCCCGCCTAGATGTGTTCATCTCGCTAACCCACCGACGTGTAATCCCAACTTTATGTTTATTTCACCAACCTAACACATTCGCACCTTTTGGTTTTGGTGCTGTTCGATGAGGAAAAAGGAATTGCCGTCTGCACGATTGGGGCTGGGATCTTCCAAAGGGTACTTTTGCTAGAATTTTCTTTGCTCCACTTCTGGCAGAAGTTGAGGAAAAACCCATTTGACCGTACTGTTTATTAATATTTATAGTAACGACTGCCTGGTGAGCTGCTCAAAGTGCCGAAAGTGGCACAGGAAAACGGCCCTGACAGGTGATTGGGTATCCATTAAAGGATTATGTGTGGAGGCATGGAGTGTCACACAACGGGGTTAAACACAGTTAAAGTGGTCAACATTGATGGACGATTATTGAAACGAAATGGAGAAAATGAGGAACAAACATCAAGCCTACTTGTCTCATCGTGACCGCATATGCGTCCCATTATCAAAGAAAAAGGGACTTATATGCGCCAATCAATCTGGGACACACTGGCTTGATGTGTTTTTTCGGCTTTTCCTGAACAAACATTGCATTAAAATGCATTAAGTTGCATTCGAGTACATTATAATGATATGACCGTTACAGATTCCAACTCTAAAACGACAACCAAGGCGACTCTAACCATCTATCCATTTCCATCGGCGCTTACGGAGTTGCAGAGGACTCCTCAGTCTTTTATACCAATCAGTGTCGAACTAATTTTCCTCCCCTAATCCTAAATTGCCTGTGAGGACGTGGCCGGCATCTTTCATTTCATTTATTAAGTTTACATCTAAACAGATAACACTGAATCAACAATATATGGCCACAATACACGATTCGAGGCCGCATCTCTTCATCGTCGAAGACGCCAAACGCTCGCCGAATCGTTTTGCACCTGGTCTGCCCATCTCGCTCGCTGCGCTCCACGCCGTCTCGTACCTGCCGGATCGGAACCGAACACCATTTTGCAGGGTTGCTGTCCGGCATTCTTGCAACATGTCCTGCCCATCGTACACTTCCGGCTTTAGCTACCTTCTGGATACTGGGTTCGCCGTAGAGCAGGGCGAGCTCATGGTTCATTCTTCGCCGCCACACACCGTCTTCTTGTACACCGCCAAAGATGGTCCTAAGCACCCGTCTCTCGAATACTCCGAGTGCTTGCAAGTCCTCCTCGAGCATTGTCCAGGTTTCATGTCCGTAGAGGACTACCGGTCTTATTAACGTCTTGTACATGACACATTTGGTGCGGTAGCGAATCTTTTTCGACCGCAGTTTCTTCTGGAGCCCGTAGTAGGCCCGACTTCCACAGATTATGCGCCTTCGTATTTCACGACTAACATTGTTATCAGCCGTTAGCAAGGATCCAAGGTAGACGAATTCCTCGACCACCTCGAAGGTATCCCCGTCTATCGTAACACTGCTTCCCAGGCGGGCCCTGTCGCGCTTGGTTCCGCCCACAAGCATGTACTTTGTCTTTGACGCATTCACCACCAGTCCAACTTTTGTTGCTTCATGTTTCAGGCGGATGTACAGTTCTGCCACCTTTGCAAATGTTCGGCCGACAATGTCCATGTCATCCGCGAAACAAATAAATTGACTGGATCTGTTGAAAATCGTACCCCGGCTGTTACACCCGGCTCTCCGCATGACACCTTCAAGCGCAATGTTGAACAACAGGCACGAAAGTCCATCACCTTGTCTTAGTTCCCGGCGCGATTCGAACGAACTGGAGTGTTCGCCCGAAATCTTCACACAGTTTTGCACACCATCCACCGTTGCTTTGATCAGTCTGGTAAGCTTTCCAGGAAAGCTGTTCTCGTCCATAATTTTTAATAGCTCTACGCGGTCTATACTGTCGTATGCCGCCTTGAAATCAACGAACAGATGGTGCGTTGGGACCTGGTATTCACGGTATTTTTGAAGGATTTGCCGTACAGTAAAGATCTGGTCCGTTGTCGAGCGGTCGTCAATGAAGCCGGCTTGATAACTTCCCACGAACTCATTCACTAATGGTGACAGACGACGAAAGATGATCTGGGATATCACTTTGTAGGCGGCATTAAGGGTGGTGATCGCTCGTTCTCACACTCCAGTTTGTCGCCTTTCTTGTAGATGGGGCATAAAACCTCTTCCTTCCACTCCTGCGGTAGCTGTTCAGTTTCCCAGATTCTGACTATCAATTTTTGCAGGCAAGTGGCTAGCTTTTCCGGGCCCATCTTGATGAGCTCAGCTCCGATACCATCCTTACCAGCTGCTTTATTGGTCTTCAGCTGTTGGATGGCATCCTTAACTTCCCTCAAGGTGGGGGCTGGTTGGCTTCCATCGTCCGCTGAACTGACGTAGTCATCTCCTCCGCTGCCTTGACTTTAACTGCCTGTACTCTCAGCGCCATTCAAATGTTCATCGTAGTGCTGCTTCCACCTTTCGATCACCACACGTTCGTCCGTCAAGATGCTCCCGCCTTTGCGGGATGCGTTGAGCTTCTGGTAGAATTTGCTAGGTCTTGGGTGACGACGCCAAGGTGAGGTCGTTGTAGGCAGAAGTGACCCTCCAGTGCAATCACTTGGACGAGGTCACGAACGCGGACGACGTCGTCTCTGCCGTCAGAGAACAGTGCGGTACAGAGGTCGAGAAGACATATGTACGCCTAAGATGCGGTCCCTTTGGCACGTAGGTAGCCTACCTTAGGTTATCGGTTGTGGAAGCCAAAAAGGTAATGGAGCGAGGGAAGTTGAAGATCAGCTGGTCAGTATGATAGTGAGAAAACTGCATCCGCCTTCCGAGGATAGGTGCTATTGGTGCTCAGACTTGGGGCACAAGTTCTACAACTGTAAGGTCCCAGACTGTAGCAACCAGTCTTCGTTGTGGTGAGGAAGGGCACAAGGCGCAGGAATGCAATAAGGCACCAAAGTGCCTCATCTGCGCCAGCAAAAGGCTAGCCTGTAACCAAGTTATGGGTGGATCTTCGTGTCCCATCGGAGAGACAAACAAAAAGAAGCCGTGCTAATAACAAAGCTGAATTTCAACCACTGTGCAACTGCCCAGCAGCTGCTGTGGCAGTCGGTCTCGGAGCCCTCCTATCCAACCCGTACCAAGTCGCTGTCGATAACGGCAATTGGGTGGCGGACGGGTCCAGGATGGCGGCTATTTGCACGACGGACGGTACCCGATCCAAGAGGTGGTGCACTCCTCTGCTGATTGTCTCGCGATAGACAAGATCAATGGTGTGTTCCATTGTTGCTGCTATACCCCACCAAGGTGGCCATTAGAACAGTTTAACCAGATGATCGATAGGCTATCGTCTGACCTAGTGGGTCGTAAGCTGGTCGTCATAGCAGAAAATGTTAACGCTTGGGCAGTGGAGTGCCCCTGTACCAATCGAAGGGGTTAAGCGTCACTAGAGGCGCTAGCAAGGCTCGACACAGTGCTAGTCAATAATAGCTCCGCTAGCACGTTCCGGAGGAACTCTTAACAGGATTGACGTAAAGTTCGTCAAAGTTTTCATTGCGGCCCTGGGACGGATTGGAGGCCAACACTGAAGGTCTAAGCGGGGATGCGCTGGTAGCTGTCCTATCACGCGCGTGCGACGCCACCATGCCGAGGAAAGGCCTGCCGAGAAATGACAGACTCCCGGTACACTGGTGGAGAGCCGAGATTGTGGCCCTTAGATCAACCTGCCTCAAAGCTAGATGAAGTAGGCAACGTGCCCGCACCGAGGATGAAAGAGCGGGCCGCCGTGAAGTGTTCCGAGCTGCGAAACTGGCCTTCAACAAGGCCATCAAGAGCAGTAAGAGAGCGTGTTTCGACAACCTATGCGAAGAAGCCAACGAGAATCCGTGGGGTGACGCTTACAGGATAATGATGGCCAAGACCAACGGTAGCTTTTCACCCCCGGAATGGTCCCCGGATAGGGTGGCGAGGATAATCAAGGTACTCTTTCCGTCCCGAGCCCCAAGTCCCTGGCCTCTTGCACCGCAAGGCGATATGTGTGCGGCCGAAATGGTGGCTCCGGTGACGAATGAAGAGTTATTCGCGGTGGTGAAATCCCTGGTAACGAACAAACTCCAGGGCCTGATGGAGTTCCGAACAGTGCTCTCAAGGCAGCAATCTTAGCGAACCCGAACATGTGCATGCTAGCTATACAGATGCCTTGATGATTGTAGATTCCTCGAAAGATGGAAAAGGCAGACAGACGGGCGACCTATCGGCGTATAGACCAATCTGTCTTATAGACACGACGGGCAAGTTGCCTAATAGGATCATCCTTAACAGGCTGACCCCGTACTCAGAGGGTACGGAGGACCTGTCAAACAATCAGTTCGGTAAAGACAGATGAGATAGCGATCCAACAAAAAAGGCGAGATATTCGATACTGTGCATTAGTGACACTTAATGTGAAGAACGCATTCAACAGTGCAAGCTGGGATGCCAAAGCACTCTCATTACACTGGCTACGGGGGACTTGTATCGGATTTTGGAAAGCTATTTCCACAACCGTGTACTATTATACGTGATCAATACCGGTCAGAGAAGTGTTCCTATTTTCACAGGAGTTCCGCAAGATTCAATACTGGGGCGGTATTATGGAACCTTATGTATGACGGGGTTCTGAAGCTAAAGTTCCCTCCTGATGTTAAGATCGTCGGCTTCGACATGACGTAACTTTGGAGGTCTACGAGGAGTGAATTCCTGAGGTAGAGCTGACCGCAGCACACGCGATCAACACGGTGGCGGATTGGATGAGCACTAGTTACCTGCGGAAGCTGGAGAGCACGAGACTAGACTAGAAGCTGGAGAGCACGTACCGTTCGATGTGTCTCAGTGTGATATCTGCCTACCGCACGATATCACACGGTGCAGCCTGTGTGATTGCGAGCGTGATGCCAGTCGGGCTGGTCATCCGGGAAGATGAGGAGTGTTTCGAGCTACATGGCACCAGAGGAGCCCGCGAACGCATCAGGGTGACTTTGGTTGGGATGGGATAACTCTTCTAAAAGTAGGTGGTTGGTGAAAACTCAAATTCTCAAATCTCATCCACGATTCAAATCAAGCGCGAGGCAATCCTTACCCGACTTCTCGTTTCGACGTCACAAGAAGAGTTATGCTAGGCACCATTCCTTCATCTTTCCTTATTTCCTTTCTTTTCTTCCTTCTTAGCTCTTCTATTTTTCTTGCATTTTTTCAATTATTTTGCTTCACTTCTCACCACTTATTATTCACTTCTCAATCTCACTTCGCACTGCCAAATGCTCGCTTCAAATATCTAAATTTTCACTTCAAACATCTCACTTTTACTTCTCGATTTTCACTACACTTTTTTCATTGCACACTTCTCACTTCAAACATGTTACTTCTCATTTCTTACTTCACAGACATTTTAAGGAAACTAATCCACCAAGCTGCGTTTGGTCAAATGGTTTCGGCCAAATGGCTTTCGGCGGATTTTTCAAAGAATTCCTAAAGAAATTTCCGTACAAAGTTCTGAACAGATTTGTGAAAAAAAAAATCCTTTTGGAATTTCTATAAAAATTCTAAAGGAATTTCCGAAGGTTTGAGCAATTTCTTGAAGATTCGCTGGATAAAAAAATCCCATGGGATGTCCGAAAGAAAGTCTTTATAAACTACTGGAAGAATTTCCAAAGAGAACCGTGGAGAAATTTTCTTCAGGAATTCCTGAAATAATTCACGAAAAAAAGTCCTCCTGGTATTTTTGAAAAATATCCCAAAATAATTTTCAGTGGAATGGCAAAATAAAATATTGAATCTCCAAACAAAAGCCTAAAGAAACTTACACAACAGTTTGAACATCAATCTCCGAAGCAAATTCCTTTAGTTTTTGAAGGAATTTCTTAAAAAAGTCAAAAAGAATTTCCAAAGGAATCCATTTAAAAATTTCCTAAGAAAAAAATCCGTAAGGATTTCTAAAGCAGTGAAACTGTCTGAAAATATTTTAACTGAAATCGATTAACTGATCACCCTCTCCAAATAATATTTTTAACTGCTAATGCCAAATAATCCATATTTTTTTACTAGGCAAAATTAGGCAAGCCGTAATTCAACAAATCTTAAACCCGATCCACAATTGATCATCACTTACTGAATCAATATGCTTCTCAGATGTGAAATTGCATAGGGTCATTGATCCTATAGTCGTGGGTGTTCCTATAGTTGCGGTAGTGTAGTTTTTGTCGAATATACGAAATAAACGGAGCAACCCACTTTTTATATCTATTGGTTGACCTGTCATTACGTGAAAGAGACGAAAACAGTTTGGGATTTCTTAAATAATCGGTAAAATATCACTGAAATACTATAATTTATTCTCTGCGTTGTACCTATAGTTGCGGTAATGTTCCTATAGTTACTAGTCCCGTATGAAAACAATGGGATTCGCAACTATAGGAACACGAATTAGAAAATATCGCAACTATGGAAACATTGCACCAGTAATTGGAGAATTCATTTTAGATGACAATGACAGGAGCTGCTACTATTGGAATACCTTTGAATCAAAATAGAAAATTTAGAGCTTTCGTATGCACCATAGTGGGTTCTATCACAAACGCCCGAATGACACTCGCTTGAATTCCATTCGCCCGAATGACAAACTCCCGAGTTCCATTCGCCCGAATAGACCAAACGCCCGAAAAGACCATTCGCTCGAATGGATCGTTCGCCCGAATAGATTATGTGCCCGAATAAACTCTTCACCTTATTTGATGAAAAGATTTTTTGTGACTAATAAAAAGAAATAGTATAGGGGGAACGACGGCTTTGGTAGGTTTTGTTCTATTATTGGCAGGGGGGTTTTTGTCGACCAAATTTTATGAAATTCGGCCACAATATTCTTTGATATGCAAAGAATGTTTAGGCCAAATTTGAGCCTAGTCAGTCATAAACCCCCCCTGCCAATAATAGAACAAAACCTGCCAAAGCCGTCATTCCCCCTATCTGATTTCCTACTTATCTCATATTTTGTTGTACACGTTTCTCACATGTATCTAAATATTTGTTTCGTTTATGTGTGAAATAATAAGAAAAATTACGACGTTATGTACTTTCTTTTTCATAAAATTCAAATAATGACTTGATTTCTTTATATACGTATGCATAGTGTCTTTTAAGGTAGCTTCACACCTCGGGAATTTGGTCCGCAGATTTTTTTCCCCAGGGCACAGGGACCAAAATCCGGCGGAAAACTTTCCCGAGGTGTAAAGCCCCATTTAACATTGATTATGAATAAAATCTACTCATCACTGTCTTCCAATCCATTCACATAAAAAAAAAAGTCAGTTTCAATCGCTCAGCATTGTTGAGAGATTCAGATATTAAAATATGTTTTATGTATTCTGGTCACTTCCCAAGTAACAAATATTGCTTTAAGGCACATCTGAAGTAGAGTGTAAGTACCACTTGATAAAACCAGAAATAAATCTTAAATTCTTTCAATGCCTTAATAAACTAAGTATAAATCATCTATAAGCTCAATTTGGCCCACTCTACAAGAAGTTGTGAAGAAATAGAATAAGAATATCTTAAAACTATTCAGATCTATGCAAAACGTATTTATCATGGTTTTCTAATCCTCCATAAAACTATTTTAAAGTCTTTTTAACCATAAACTATTTCATAATACTCTTATTTGAGGATGCTTCAGACCTAATTATATTTATTAATAAAAATAAAAAGGGGAATCATAGAGAATAATAAAATGTAAATATTTCACGCAAAATAAATGTCGCCATGTCTTTAACAACCAATAATACATTTCATATGCTTGCAAATTTTATTTCCAAAATACAAAGGAAAACTTGCGCTTCAAAATTTACTGTCGATTTTACGTAAAACTATGAAAAACGACTAGCGCTGTGAAAATATTGCAGAATAATGAATATTCAAATATTACAATAATCAAAGCGCTCTTTTATTCTAACGCAAAATTTTTTTCATATATAGTAAATTTATGAAAGAGTTCGTTGTAACATGGATTAAATTTGGTTTTACAATGAAATTCAGCTTATAAGAGCTGTAATTTGCGATATAATTTCTAACAAATCCGAAATTTCCAATAAGGTTGTTGATTTTTAGTCAAGCAAAATATCAAAATCACCATTTTTATTATTTTACTTTGAATAAAACCATTACAAATTAATCCAGTTTTGAATAAAACAATTTTCTCTTGGAAAAAACTGCGTTGAAATCGTCATTTCTAATTTAAACTCATTAGCAGTATCGTCGCCTTTATGGCACTCTTGAATAAGAGTGGGTTATCTGTGAATATTTTGACGGCTGTTTGTTTTGGTTTTGGGTTTCCATTGGTACCGGAAATCTAAATTTTTAATAATATTTGTTCAATTTAAAGCTCATGATAATTATTATTTGCGAATTAAATAAAGAATCTCATAATCTTTTTTTTAAATATGCTTTTTAAGGTGGTCAAGGGCAAACCGGAAATCTGCAACTCATGGAGTGTGGGGATGGGTGTCATAGAAGCGCTCACCGGACTCACTGAAAACAAAACCTTTTTCACTAGCCTTAATCTTCCCGGCCATCAATTAAGTAATACTTCGGGAGGAATTGATGATAAAGAAATCTGTTTCAGTGTCATCTTCCCAGTGAGTGGGAAGCAAAAGCCATCCTCCGTTGGCCGAAAAAACACCTGGTGGGAAAGCTTTACCAGTTGGAGTCATCGATGCCTGACGATAAATGGAAGAATATGTACTGCGTCTGCAAGCGTATCTTCATTCCGGTTGAAACTCATCCTCCAACTGTTCTAGTGTTCCTTGGAAGAACTAACGGTTTTCGAATTGCACCTAATTTACTATTTTTGTGTATTTCCATTTGAAAGGTCGACTTGACTTGATTTTTTCCATCGATTAGGTTTCATGTTTGACAGATATGAATTAAATTTATTCCAGAACGTAAAAATTTAACTAAGACTCAAAAGATTCATTGCGGTTTTAATGTGAGTTTATGGTTAAGTTGTATTTTATCCCAGTGTGTCAAAAGAAATGTATAAGAAACATTCATTTGGACTTATTGTTCAACTTTAAATGCATCTAGGAGAATGTTTTAAAAACATTCATAAGAGTATCAGCGCTAGATCAATGATAGTTTTTATTGTTCAATTGTAGAGATTACCAACACTATTTTAAGAATTATAAAATTTGATGAGCCATTTTCTTATAAAAAACTCTTTTAAAACACACCAGTATTTTGAAATCTTTCTTAAAACCATTACTAATTATGAATAAATTCATATGGTTTTGGATTTGTTACTTGGGTTATACCGGTCCACAAACATCCTGAAATGAAACAAAACATGACGGAATAATTAGAGCTGCAGCGAAGAATAACGTTGCAAGGGTATTTATTTAATTAGTTAGTTAATCAATTAGAGCTGCAGCGAAGAATGACGTTGCAAGGGTATTTATTTAAACCAATCTTCAAAAATAAGAGGCGCAAATAGGAATTCATTCTTCTTTTCTTCATACATTGTTCTTTCTAAATGTATTGAAGACTAAGGGTATGCGATAACACTCTTTTTCCTAACGAAACGAAACGAAACGAAATTTAAAATGTCTGTGTTGATTCGGATCGAAACGAAACGAAATATAGATTTGTTTCGAGACTTCGAAACGATACGAAATCAAGGATCATTTAATTCGAAATTTTTCGAAACGAAACGAAATTTTTATTTTTTTCCCGCTCAATTTTTATTATTATTAAATTGGTTTTACATTATGTACGCAATTCTGATTTCACGTTTTCGAAGTTGAATAACTGTTTTGCGACCAAAAGAGTTATAATAACAGAAGAGGCAATCTGTGATAAATCGCCACATTCTCGCCGCATATACCATTTGATTTGATTTGATTTATTGGACTATAAGGCTGTAAGCCCGTTGCCCTACTTATACATTATACACATAATTGTTGTCACATATACAATTGTCCTCTTAAAAATAATCTTAATCTATCACGAATTACATCTGTTGTCATGTTTGTAGAAATTACATCTTGTAGTCTGTTAAATTCAGTCATGAACCTGCTGGTAGGCTCGTGCTGCGTGTAGTTCCTTGATCTAAATGGAGGATCGAAGACCCTCCGACGACGAACAGTAACCGGGCTAGTATTGAAGTTGAGCCGGTTATAGAGATATGGGCTACTAATTCGCCCTCTCAAGATGTTACAGAAAAAGACGATGTCAGCAATCTTGTGTCTGCTACTGATGGTGTCGAGGTCAAATAACGAGCAGAGATTCTCATACACCGGTAACTCTTCTCTCCATCCAAGGTTTCTCACACGCATAAAATCAATAACACAGAGATGTGTTTGCATCACACAAAACGGACCTAATGCGGAACATCCCTAGATGAGCGATAGTTACACAGCCACAAAAATAGCTCGTGTAGTTTTATTGAAGCTTGGATTTCAATATTTTCAACAGTATTTGGTTCCTCATGAAACAAGGAATCTGTACAAACGTTTACATGTTGAAAAGGACCGTTATCACGACCGTACGAGGCATTTTGTGCCTGTGTAACTGTCGCCCATCTAGGGGATGTTACGCATTAGGTCCGTTTTGTGTGATGCAAACACATCTCTGTGTTATTGATTTTAAGCGTGCAACAAATCTTAAAAACTTTCTCTGTACTGCCTCCAACCGTTGAATATGAACCTCATATTGTGGCCGCCACACCACACTCGCAAAATCCAGTTTAGTCCTAACGAGGCTAACATAAATTGTGAGAATTGCATGTGGATCAGTAAGCTCACGTCCAAACCGTCGGGTGAGAGCAAAAGTTGCAATGTGTCCTTGATGAGTCTGTTTATGTGTTCGTTAAATGTCAGTGGCTGATCCCTTGTTACGCCCAAATCTCGAACACTATCTACTCGTTGCAGGCTTGCATGACCTAAACTGTAGGTAAAAGATATCAGCCCAACCCTTCTGGTGTAGGTAATGACCGAGCATTTGCTTGCATTGACGCTAAGTCCATTCCCACTAAAAAATCTTTCAAAATTGCAAAGATCTTTTTGCAGCTAGACACAGTCATCAAGGACTTTCACTGGAATCAAGATGTTTACGTCGTCGACATAGATCAGCACTATCGCGTTCGTAGTCATAAATGACGGCAGCTTATTCATGACCATGACAAAAGCAGCAGGCCCAAATGGCTACCCTGTGGAACTCCTGAATTAACATCGAAGGCAGCCGATGTATTGTTGCAAACTCTCACATACTGAATTCTGCTCAACAAATATGTTTTAATCCATTCGAACAACATTCCTCCGATGCCAAAATCGGCTACCGCGCGCATTATACTGTCTATCCCAACAACATCGAATGCCTTACTCATATCCGTATAGACACAGTCAACTTGATAGCCTTTAGACATATAGTCCGTAACCATGGAGCTGAATTCACACAGGTTTGTCACAACAGACTTACCTTTCAAGAATCCATGCTGGGCTGTCGAGACCTGTTCGTTGATTCGTTCGTAGAGATGGGAATAAACTAGTCGTTCAAACAATTTCGGCATCGCGGATTGAATTGCGACACCACGGTAGTTTTCCGCATTACAACGAGATCATTTCTTATGTATAGGAGTTATGTGCGAGATTTTCCATAGTTGCGGGAAGTAACTAGATGACAACGAAGAATTGAAGAGAAAAGACAGGGGTCCTGCGAGTTCATCCGTGAGTTCCTTCAATAGCTTAGATGGGATTTTGTCGAGCTCCGCCGACTTGCTTATGTCTAGCTCCAACAATCCTTGTTCCACTTCATCGCGTGATAAATCCATAGAGTCCGTGGCAGCGGCGTCTGGAGGATTCATTTCATTCACGGGATCGCTTCGATAAACACTCTTGAAGTAGTCAGCGAAAAGCTCTGCGGTGTCCTGTCCATTGGTGGAAGATTTGTTTCCATACTTCATCTCCTCCGGGATGCCGGCATTCTTCCGCCTACTATTGACAAATTTCCAGATTTAGGATTCTCCTTAATTCCATTTTGAACGCTAGCAATGTACACCTGGTACGCTTCTCTGTGCAATACTTTGAAAGTAGCTAGAAGCTCTTTATAGGAGGCAATATTCTCTGGAGTAGGGTTTCTCCGCTTTTTCTTACATGCTTTTCGTTTATCTTTGAGGACTTGGATAAGAGTAGGAGAGAACCATTCTGGGTATGGATTCTTTCGAAATGGACGATCTTTTTCCATTGGCGATAAGGCAATACCCCAGCATATGTGCCGCTTTCAAAGGAATTCATCGTGGAGCGTGTGTTCCCGTATCTGATCAATTTTTTATCAGTTCAATTTCATATCAGTTTTATATACTTAATATGAAAATAAAGAAATTGTGGGATTTTTCATATACGGATTCAAATTTCGCTTAAAACTTTAGTTCACTTAAGAATTATGTAATTATGCTGAAGCATACTTCATATTGCCTTGTCAGCGTGGTTTTACAGTATTGACTTAGTCAAAATTAAAAAATGAATGCTTAGATTCATTTTATTATTTAGATACTCTATTAATGTATCCACATCTGCCAGGAGTATGCGTAGTGTAACTGCCAGTGACGTCCGCCGTCTATGCAGTGGACGTCCACACGTCCCAAACTAGCTCACCGTTGGGGTTCTCACGCTTAACTTTACTTGCTCAAGAGATACACGACGGAATGGCGAAGAGAATGGACAATACAACGAGAGTTCGACGCAATTGCATGCACATAGGGATAGCGTTAGAAAGAACCGAAGATTTTATATTTTAATTTCCATTTGATATTCCTGGGTTTTGGATTAGTGGGAGGAAGGAAGGGTTGCGGCCTTACAAAGTTGGTCGACATTGTCATGCTCAGGTGTTTTGACATACCTGGGTACTTAACGGTACCTGCAACGGGGTTCGAAGGGGCTCTCCTCGGCTCCACTAGTGGAGTGCTGACCAGGCTTACAGTGGTTATTAGTTTGAAGCGACTATGCTTCTCCAGGTCCTCTGGATAGGTTGCCGACGAGGCTGTTGTCTTGGACACTTGGGAGGGGAAGGCTCGATGACTCGTTGTGTCGTCTCCGCGAGGTAGGCAGCTGACACGGTCGTAGCGTTGGACACGTCGTGGGCGGAAGCTTGAGGGTTAGTTCGAGATTTTTTTTCCAGTCCTCTTGGGGAACGCAGCCAGCGATCTGCAGCGTTAAACACACAGGCGATTTGTCGAAGATTTTCCTCGGCTTCACGGGGATGCCGCCAGTGATCTGTCTTGAAATTCTCTTTGATACACTTTCACTGCCTCAAGGGCAGGCAGCCGACGAGACTGAAATGTTGTACACGTGGGCGGTATGTCGAAGCTCTCTTGGCTCCACGGGGATGCCGCCAGTGATCTGGAGCGTTGGACACGTAGATAGTGGCTTGAGATTCTTCCTAATGCACTTTCACAGCCTCAAGGGGCCTGCAGCCGACGAGGCTGAAATGCTGGACACGTGGGCGGTTTTTAGAAGCTCTGTCTCGGTTCCGCGGGATGAGCCGCGAAGTTGAAAACTGCGACGATTGGTGATTCTTCGAGGTTTGCTCCCAGCTCGGTGGGATAAACAGCCGGCGAGACGGTAGCGTTTAGCACGTGGATGCAGCTTGAGAAATAGCCGAGGTTTTTTTTCGGCTCCGCGGGACTCACGACGCACTACGGGATTTTCTATCGGAAATAATCCCCCCAACGGGTAACAGCCGTTCACCGCGCACACTCTTCAATATTCGGGACGTTCTAGGCTCCCTTCACCAGCACACTAAGTCCACGCTAAATCAACGCTTCACAAGGATTGTTGCGGGAGGCATTGATAAGGTGCTCTAACCGATGCTTACAGCAGATAAAAGACATTTTTTCTGGTCTAGAATTAGCTAAAAAGCTACATATATTAATTAGAATACATAGTGGAAATTATTTAAAATATCTTACAATTTCGGTGTCTTACATCCTCTCAAACGAATACCTCCACACTACTGATATCGCTCGTTGTTCTTATTACTAGGGATGTCTAGGTAGGTGTTAAAAATCGTTCAAATTAAATTAGATACGAAACGTAACACTCCCCCCCGTAACACTTCAGGCCCGATGAAGTTTTACAAGACTATTAATCTTAATTAGTTTGATTGATTTTTCAACGGGTAATAAGTTCTACTAATAATATCAGACTTTTTTACATCATTAATGTACAATAATTTCAAAACATTCCTAATACGATAAGAAATTAGTCTACTAGTTTGAATCGACACGCAGAATTTCAACACAAATAACGTAGAACACTGTCGACAAATTTCAAGCACACATCACTAAACGACCTTCGCTGCTGGGTACATACATACGACTTGCTTTCACAACACTCATGTTTGGTTTTGCTGGACCAGTACAATAAAGACTAGAAGTTTGCGATTTACATCGACCTGTAGTGGCCAACACACGGTTTTCCTGCTTATTGCTGAATCCATTCCCATATACCAATCTGCGTGTGCTGCACAAAAGCACTATGGCACAGTTCATCTGCCGTTGGCTTTTGTCAGCGTTGTCGTTTTGTCCCAGCACTTTAGTCATTTCGGGCGATGTTATTTATCCAACGACGTACCGAAGATCACAATGGCTTTCAGATCAATAAATCTTCTTGCATCTCGCGGTGAAAATATATTCAGATCCAGCCACTTTGATGAATCAAAACGTCCCGTCGAAAGACCGCTGAATTTGATGAATCCGTTCAGCGAAATTCTTTTTAGTGTTGCGGGAGGCATTGATAAGGTGCTCTAACCGATGCTTACAGCAGATAAAAGACATTTTTTCTGGTCTAGAATTAGCTAAAAAGCTACATATATTAATTAGAATACATAGTTGAAATTATTTAAAATATCTTACAATTTCGGTGTCTTACATCCTCTCAAACGAATACCTCCACACTACTGATATCGCTCGTTGTTCTTATTACTAGGGATGTCTAGGTAGGTGTTAAAAATCGTTCAAATTAAATTAGATACGAAACGTAACAAGGATCTTCTTTTACAGCTTTTCTCCGGTCAATCGAGAGGTCTGTACCCGATCACAGTCAAAATACGACTCCTCGACTAGTCCACGATCTTTCGCTCGGCTCCCTCGATTTTCTCTTTCTCTCCCATCCTTCGACGTTCGGCTTCGGTATAGCGGAAATGGTGTTGCCGTCTTTCTTTCAATTAAAAAAAAAAGAAAGGGCCGAAATAGGGAGAGGGGATAGGACAGTGGGTACACTTTAACTATGAAATAGGTGAAACGCCTCGATATTGTTTCCTATGTATATACATGTTATGCAAATATGCCGATGGTTCGTCCATTGTTACTATATTCGGTAACAGTAGATAGAGAACTGATATTACTAGACCAACATTTGAAAAGATCGTATCAGCCAAAATTTATCCCTTCTTATTCTTCGTCTACATATATAGCATACATTTGCTCACTAGAAGAATCCTGTGCACCTTTCTAAAATGCACAAAGATATGTAGTTCAGATTGAATTTCACAGACCCATAGTCTTATATACAATCAGCTCGACAAACTGAGCTATTTTCTGTGTGTCCTTGGCATATGAGAACAGCTGTTATGGTCAGTATAAGCTGAAAGCAATCACAAGTAAAGAACTTTCAGCAATTTTAATGATCTTTCAAACCGTTCTGGATTTTTTTTTGCAAATTCTATGCGAAGATCTAGAAATGCCCACAAATCTGCAATGTTCCTTACATATTGTGCAAATAGTCAAAGAAAAGCTTATCAGCTTGATTAACTGTACACATCGTAGTTGCTAATCATGATTGGCCGAGAAACAGCAAATATGCACAGCTCACCAATTAAATAATATTCTTGCGAAACAAAAAAAGTTATTCTTATTGTATACTTGCTACGGACCAATTCATGACCAATAACGATGCTAGTCACGTGCTTATAGTCAATTTAGATTTAGGAGAGGAAAATTAGTTTAACACTCATTGTTATAAGAGATCGAGTAATGCTCTGCATCTCCGTAAGCGCTACGGGAAAGGAAAAACCCCTTGGTAAGCGACAAAATATTTATTGTGAATGAAGTTATTTTGAAAACAAGAAGATGAAAACTGTGTTTCGAATCAATCCAACGCAAGACCAATGTGCTTCGTTTAATAATCTTCTACAACACGATCGATTCCGCACTAAATAATGTTGTGTTCTTCGATGCAGACATTAGTTTTATCACTTCGCGTTCTCCCACACTAGCTGGCGTGATCAGCATCAACTCTATCGATTGCACACTAGTTAAACGAATTTCTGCTACGCGAAGTAGATTTGTATCACTTCGCGTTCTCCCGGACTAGCTGCCGTCCCATAACCAGCAGCAACACGACCGCATTCATATTGTGCAAATAGTAAAAAAAATATCACAAAATTTAAATTTTAATCATGGAAACACTGAAGATAGATAGAAGAAAACTACATGCATATTTGTCGACTAAGAATGGGGTCATGTAGTAGGCATTAATAGAAAAAAATTGTATAACACAAAGTTGAAAACAACTTTACGATTTTGTTCAGCGGCGCAGCCAAAATTTTCGATAATAAAAGTATGGTTTAAGTTTAAATTTGTTTCGAAATTCCGCGAATTCCGTTAAATTTCGTTAGAAGCTAGTTTTTTCTAACGAAATTTTTGAAATTTCACGAAACGAAACGAAATCAAGAAATCAGATTTCGCCATGCTCAAATTCCGCGAAATTCCGCGGAATTTCGTTTCGAACCACCTGAAACGAAATTTTTCGAAATACCGCATATGCTTATTGAAGACATGATTTCTTCCCTAAGTATTTAGGTTCAAGCTAAATTCGCTTATAAGATAAGCAAAAACGAGCCACTTCGTATAATGTAACGCTGGTGGCGACGTGATGAACTCTTATAACCATCAGAATGTGACGATATATATGGGCATATCGGAAGATTCTATATGACAACATTGGACGCAGAACCTTTCTTGCAATCGACTATCCATGGTAATGATGGGACGATCTTGCTACTTCCTTCAACACATCATTCAGTGTTGTAAGCACAAGCCAAGATTTGGATAATTGACGAAACATTCTCAACTGCTCCACAACAATTTGCACAAGTGTTCACGATTCACGGAACTGTAGGCGAAGATCAACACCGTCGATTCGTTTTCTTGGTATTAATGCTAAAACACGGGGACGTATGATACAGCCTTTTGTTCATTGATGGAACGAAATTTATCAGTACACGTTAGATCCAGAGTATATACTATTGGATTTTGATGGCTAAGATTAATGCTGAGGAACGTGTCTTCCCAAATTCAAGTTTAAAGGATGTTTCTTTCTCCTTAACCAAAGTTTTGTTTTTAGAAAACATCGGCGATTAGGATTACAATCGGCATACGGGATGGATTACAAACTTCAACTTACCCATAAAAAGTTTGTTACCTTAGCACTTTTTTCATGTTAAGATATAACAAAGGCATTCAAGGAGGTTCGAAAATCTTGCCCGAAGAAATGTATTCTTTTATGTAAGCAAGTATTATGTGAATGGGGTGTATCCGTTAGGCATAATGAACAGCCCATGACATAAAGAAGGCAGAATTATGCCAAACAACCATTATGCCTAACATACATTATCCCTAACGTCCGTAATGCGTAACGCCTACTATGCCTAACGTAGCGGACTCATGTGAATGGTCGCCAATCAACGCACAACAAGACCACTAGAGACCCACTTTTCTCCCCTTCACTATGGTCGGTCTATGAAAATACCCTAAACAGTACTCCTCGAACTTCCAATAACATTTTAGGGTGGCACAATAAGTGGAATACGCTGTTGAAACGAGGAAGTCCTCCGTTTTACAGCATTCCAAAACAGTTCCAACTAGAAGAAAGAAATGCGACCACTGATACCCTACGCTAGAAAGACATCTAAAATAGCAGAAAAGAATAAAAAACTAGACAAACTGGTACGTTAATATATTCCAGGTGATTGGCATATTTTTTCTTATAATATGATTAGGAAAATTAACATGTTGTAGGGGAACCGCTCCGATCTCCATCTCATCGCGAAACAAAGAAATACAGCACCAATTTCGTCGCTTCTTTTTGTCAACATACGTGCTCACTGCTGAAAAAAATCACAAAAATAATAAACAAACCAAATTCCTTTCCATTGCTTTGTTTTTGATGGGATGGAAATAGGAGCTATGAGATGAAGTGGCGAACCGTTCCCCTAGAATCTGGAGGTATACATAAATATATGGTCTATTCGGGCGAATGGTCTTTTCGGGCGTTTGGTCTTTTCGGGTGAATGGAATTCGGGCGACTGTTACATTCGAGCGACTGTTACATTCGGGCGTTTGTGATAGAATCCCATTGAGGTAGGCGAAATAATGTTTAGTTTTTGTGTAAGCGAATAAATAGTGGTGGAACGTGCTTAGTTCCTCCACTATTGGGTCTTTTACCCTAAATGATGGCGGAAATTCGTTTTGTTCTAAGATTTGGTGACTTTATTACGGTCAGATGTTCTGTGAATATCTCAGGAAACTTACCATCTGACATTGGTCATTTATCAAACGATGAATCCCATTGTTCGGTGCTATGTGAAAGAGAGTTTTGTGTTGTGACGATCTGGACTCACCAATTTAACACCTTAACACGTCGACTGATACATTTAATGCTGATACAGGAATACCAGAGAATATAGAGCATTTACTTCTGTTACTCCACTTAGTAATACAGTTGGTGGAGATGGCGAAGCGGTTTTCTATACATGTGCTTATTCTGAGTAGAACTTAGGTATGCATAAAAAAATATGTACCAAATTAATGTGATTGAAAAATATTGAGTATTGTGAAAAATAAATAAGAGACTTTTTAAAAATTATCAATCATAAACCAACGGCTTCCAAACAGTATAAATCATTAGTTTTCTGTGCAGTGAACCGGGAACCGGGTCCATAGGCCCAAGTAGTGATTTACCCTTCTTAATAGAACTTCAATCTTTGTTTTGTAATAAGAATTTAATAAAACATTGTAATGTGCTGATTTTTATACAATTATTTATTAAATTATACGATAATTATTATTCATTCAAATATAAAAACAAACAAAACAGAAAATGAAAACGATGCTTTATTTTTTTTTTCGAGATGAGATGAAAAAAAGAACTTATGATGGAAATGATACGGCCTCTTACGGATGTCTATGTACACAAAAGAAAAAATAGGGGAACAAACACCCATCTAAACAACAGCTTAAAGTCCCCCATTTCGCTTGGAATGTACACCAAGAATGACGTACAACAAAATAGAAGCTAAGACAAGAGCGCTACCATGACAACCATATTCCCAACTTCCGCCACCTTCACCACCCTACGATTCACTCAAGTTGGCAAGCCCGCAGAGTTTAGCAAGTTTGCATGTTTTCCACACAGTAAGAGAGACTGTCATCGTTTTGTGTGCAAATGTGTTGGTGCAAAATCTTCCCCCTCGTCCCACGATGCGAGCCATCAACGGCACTGGGCGGCGGTGAAGCGCATGTCCTCACCAAGTTCCATGGCAAACTAACAACAACCTCCGCCTGGTGCCTTATTCGTTTCTGTGCCCACCTAACCTACCTATGTATAGGGACATATCGCATTCGGTCCGGAAAGGTACGCTAACGACTGACTGCTGCTGCTGCTGTCTTTTAATTGGGAGTGGGTGGTTTGGCTGCCAGTTAGGTGTGGTAATGGCGTGGATGGAGCCTCCGACTGACTGTCTGGCTGTCTGTGGTGGCGATGGAGACATTTACCCTACCCGAACTGGCGACGACAAAGTTTTCCAGTTCCCGTCCGTCTCTGTGTGTGTGCGCGCGTGGGTGTGAAGCGTCGTCGATTTTTAGCATACAAATGGTTCACAGCGCAGCACAATGTGAGGTGTTAGGTTGATAAATTAGGTACGAAACATCAACTTATGCAGAGTACACCACCACCGAGCTATGTGATGGGCTTGAGGTGTGGAACAGTGTGCGACGAGACGCGAATTGGGGGTCTGAAAAGCTGTTGATTTTCTGTGATGAGATGTTTGTGATGGCTGGCAAAGATAGTTTACGTGTGACTCGTCTTCAGTCAACTGTGATCACGCCCAACGCAATGAACACTGGTAACATATTTTTGCATTTGTACTTTGTAGATAGCTATCAGAATTTTATCAACTGTTTGATCGACTCAGCGCGATGAATTGTGAAGATTTTGGTATGTGGATGTGTATCGATTTCTCGAACAATATTAAAGTATCTAGAACAGCCTACGGGGTTTCTTATCCACCGGGATAGGGATGCCATCGTAGACATAGCTTGCGGGGATCAGCCTCTCTTATTCAGACGTTGGCTGTTTGAGCCGCACCTCCTTGGTGAACAAACGTCCGATGAGTCGTGTTCGTGTCAGCTCTTGAGTCCCTCTACTAATGGAATAAAACCAAAAATTGAACCGCTAAGAAGAACCCAATCACTCCTTCCGTTAATGAAGTGCAAAATTATAAACTCGCAGCCGTAGTTTCAGGTTTGTGCAATTAAACGCATCTCAAGCGTTAAGTGTTCGAGGGGATGTAATTAATCTTGCCGCGGACATCATCAGCCATCCGGCGCGCGGCTCCACTTGGTGCCATTAGTCGTTGTTTCTGGCGTCTTTATCAGGTTCATGTCTCTCCTCGCCTCGTTCGGCACCTTTGCCTTTATGAGTTGAGATGTCTTTGGGGGTCGTAACTCTTACCCGCGCGAGTAAGACGTCGATGACGTGCCGACAGGCGCCCTCTGATTTGGAGAAATTGATTGCTCGCCACATATGCCATATTGATTTGATTGGCTCCAATACTAACCCAGAGATTTGCTTCCTCTTTTCCTCAACAGATCGTTCTAAACTCGATGCATCGGTATCAGCCGCGAATTCACTTGGTTCGCCTCGGACCCGGCCAGCAGATGCCTAGCAGTCCGAAAGACCTGCAGGACGTAGACCACAAGTCGTACGTCTTTCCGGAGACGGTTTTCACGGCCGTGACTGCCTACCAGAATCAGCTCATCACCAAGCTCAAAATCGATTCCAATCCATTCGCCAAAGGATTCCGGGATTCGTCCCGGTTGACGGATTTTGACAGGTGAGTCTCGATTTATCGACTTTCAATAAGTTCGAATTAAAGCGGAATATTAGTCGATTGTGCTAATTATTCAGTTCGCGCATTTATTTCAATCATACTCAAACACAAATTTCTTTTAGTCGTTTGGAGCTGCAACCGTTTCCGTCACGTCCCTCAGCTCAAAAAACAAAACAAAACATGATTTATGATATGTTGAGATGTTAACTTAATTACATTAAACTAGCAATTTATAACGCGTTTTCTCGGATTTCCAAAGAACAAAGCCAAAAGTGCCGACACCGATTGTGCGCCCATCGCCGCGGTCGCACTGTCCGTTTTGCTGCGCCTTTCATCGAGGAGTTAATTTGGTTCGCGTTCGGCGGGAACGGCGATGGCGCGAGTTCGAGAGCCGATTGTGATGCTGATGATGATGCCGAAAGGCGTCTCGCAGGATCCACGCCCCAAATTGGTCGTCGCGTATCGCTCCATGGTGTTGGGACTGGCCGACCGACCGGGCCAGGGTTTGAATCTCGCCGGCTTCTAATTAACGGGTGTTGACTCGGTGATTAATGGTTCGCCCCTTTGATTTGGCTCGGAATCCTTTGGCGGGTGTTCAAGTTCGATCGATTTTCGATCATCATCGTTTTGTTTTGTTTTCGTCTGGGATATTTTGGAGATAGGAAACGACGGTTGCAGCTCGTTTATTGGCAGTCTTATTATAATGGTACTGACGATTATTTTTTCTTATCTTTTACAGTTTCCCCAGCATGTAAGTATGGCGATCATTATCTTAGATTTTAATTTATTTCCGTAATATTCGATAAAGATTTCAAGACATTGGTTTCCGATAATTGAAGTATAGACCCTTCGCTTGAAAATTTATTGTCATTAAATGTCAAATGTCATGAGGTGGCTTGTAAAGCAGATGATATACTAAACTTCTCCTAGAAAACATGTGTATGTACGTCAATGCATCAATTGATTAAAATGAATTGATAAAGAGGCAACCATACTTCAAAATAAGTAAAAAAAAGGAAGCCTACACGAAGTATAGATTTTGAATGTCTTGTCTGAAGCTTGTTTTTTTTTTTCCTTTTTGCTCTTTTCAGAGACCCCATGGAAGCCCTCCTGCTCGAGCAACACCTCCGGGCACCCCTTCGCCTATTTCCCGATCCCCTGCTAGCCCAGTTTGCCGCCGCTCCTGGACAAGAAATGGACGGAGCCCATGTAGCCCTGCTGGAGAAAGCTCGCCAACACCTGCAGATGTGGGGTCGCTCCCCCTACAACGATCTCCTACTGCCGCAGATGTACCAACGACCGCCGCAGATGAATCTCGGCAGCTTCTGGCAAGGTCAACCTTGGCCCCAGCAGATTCCACCAGCTGCATTCCTACAAAGTGCTGCAGCGGCAGCCGCCGCATCCGTATCGTCAGCTTCAACTCCACCACCTCCGCTGGCACATTCGACGGTTTCTACGCCCTCGTCCAGCTCGGGGTCTCCCTCGCCGTCGGACATGCGAGCCAAACACTTCGGTAGTCGGTTCAGCCCGTACCAGATACCGCCACAGCACGTGTCCGCGGCGCTCAGCCAACCACAGCAGCCACCTGCTTCGCCACGGACTTCACCGAATTAAAATAGGAATAGTTTCTGTTTCGAATCCTTGTGTAAATAAGATCCAGTTCTGTCGATCGCTGTTATTTATTTAGTTTCTTTTATTCTATGTTGACACGAATCTCTGCCGCAAGTCGATGGGTGCGCGTTCAAATTGTTGTTCGATTTATTGAAAGTGTAATTTATTTTTAGTTCATTTTAAACCTAGGCAACTGATTGATGGTACTATTATCTAGCAACTAGCGAAACGTGATTGAAAATGGCACACCAGTTGTGATGCAAAACCCACTAATGATCGAATTTTCATGTACATAACTGAGCGGGAAATAAATCATGCTATGAGTTCAATATTTTACCATTTGAAGGTTTCTGTTTATTGAAAGAAAATCATTTGAAAACTGCAAAAGGTAAGTAAACGATCTTTCATGTTCTATTGGAGTTTTTATATTATGTCATCTCTCAAGTGAAATTTATTACTAACTGGGTTCCAATGAACGCTTCTCAATGCTGAAGACCTGCGTCCCACACTTGGACCCTGCATATCCAACTCACCAATCCAAAGACCTGGAGCTACGACTTTATCTCCTATCCAAGAAAAGGCATGTCCACACATTTTTTGGCTAAGTTTTAGAAACATGGGACAATAACAGCAGAACCAATGAACTAGTCGACGTTGGGCACAGTCGTTAACTAAGCGTAATCGATCTGAGCAATAGAGGGATGTATAAGTCATGTTTAGGAGGACTATCCAGATAATAACAGCTTGGTGGGGTGAAGCTGGAACTTGGTGGATCAGTAAATCGGATAATACCATCCTGGATAAAGTAACCCAGGAGCATATAGCAATCATTAGATTTCAAGAAGTTGTTGACAGATTTTACCTTGCTTCGTCATGTATACGGTGATAAGCATGATTGTTCTACTTAAAATAATTTATTTCCCTATGTTTGATCTTGACAGTAGTTTGCATTGCAAACATTTTGGCCAACGTGCCCTTTATTTTATCCATTGGGTCTCCAGTTAGCCTTGCGAGCAAAGTCGTAGAATTGCCAATCCGGAGTTGGCGAGTTCAATTTTCGGTCCGGTCTAGGATGTTTTCGGGTGGGAAACATTCTCGACTCCCTGGGTGTTTCCATTGTATTTACCACACAAGACACATTTTCATGCAATGGCGGCCATCGAAAAGCTTTCAATTAATAACTGCTAACAGAATACTAAGATGAAAAGCAGGCCAAGTGTCAGTGGGAAAATAGAGCCATAGAAAAAGAAGAAGTCCTATATTTTATTTTATTTTAAATTATTGAACGGTTATCAAGTTATTGAAAAAATAAAAATATTTAAAAAAAATGCCTTCCCCAACCGATTATTTTTGCCAGAAAACAATAAATTGACGGGGGAAACAGTAAAATTTCCAGAAAATTTTGATGGTTTTCAACACATAATTTTACTTGTAACGGTCTTTTCCTCCCAATAGAAACTCATATACCAGAAACTAATGTATTGTTTAATCAATTTGAACTAAATTTGAATCAAGTGATAAAATGGTGGGTTGACATCAAGGAAGGAGCGGTCCCCACAAGTTCCTATCTTACGCTTCCACGGGTCGTCCGATGACAAAATACCGCCAGCTAAGGGTTATTTACTTATCTGGTAGTGCAGCCTGGGCACTGTTGTCCTTCTGACATCAACTAGAGTGAGAAGGTACGTCTCGAGCGTATGTTCACCGAAGGTGCGGCTCAAACAGCGTCTGTCTGGTATACCTAAGGTAGCAGCCCCACTAGCGCGATGTAGGTAACGCGATCCCGGCAAGGTAGCTTACTAAAGCCTCTCAAATACCACGAAAAATGGAGATAGAAGAAAAAGAGAACGTTATTTTTGGCAGCCGACCCGGCCACGAAATAAGGACTATGATTGGAAACTCGGTACCTAGAATGTCAGGACCCTAAATGAGCCTGAACGAGTGAGCCTTCTGGCAGAAGGTTGGAGTGAACGTGGCCGCTATTCAAGAAGTTCAATGGCCCAGAATTCTGAGCCGTGGACCCCACGACCGACACTGCATTCAAGTATATCATCTATCATAGCGGCGGCGGAAAAGCAGAGCATGGAATTGGTTTCGTAGTCATGGGCAAACAGATGAAGCGAGTGATGCGGTGGAAACCCATTAGCGAACGAATCTGTGTGTTGAGGATACGGGACAAATTTTTGAATTACAGCCTAATCAACGTTTACTCGCCGACAAACGATAAATCCGACGACGTGAAGGACACGTTTTATGAATGTCTTGATAAAGCCAATGGAGAGAGCCCCAAGCATGACGTGAAAATTGTTATTGGAGACGCTAACGCACAGGTCGGTAGAGAGGACTTTTTCCGTCCCATAATTGGTAGGGAGAGCCTTCACTCCGCTCCCAATGACAACGGCTAGTAAATTTTGCTCCTACCAGAGGGATGGCCATCAGCAGCACCTATTTTGCACGAAAGAATATACGAAAGCACACCTGGAGACACCCAAATGGTGAAACTTGCAACCAGATAGACCATGTTCTGGAACATGGGCGCCATTTCTCGGACGTTATCGATGTGCGGACATTCAGAGGTCCGAACAGTGACTCTGACACTACCTCGTTGTCAGTAAAATTCGATCACGGTTATCCAGGGGAGAAGGCGGAGCACTGAATCCCTACCCCAACATGTGCGACATCTGGATTTGGTTCTAAACTGTAAACAACAGTGTTGATTCTCTACCACCTTTTGTTATGGCGAGGCAATTTTTATGCACACTTTTGTTTTCGATATTTTATCAAAATTAAACACTCAATCATGCAGCAATATAACGATGTGATATGCTTGAGATACCTGCTTGATTATAGGGACTCGAAAAAGAATTTATTTGCAGTAACTAACCGAATAAAAAAATGTGTACATTAACGATTGCGCCCTAACACCGGTTCTAAGCTTCGATGCAGAGTACACGAGCTTTGTTCGCCAGTGACAGGCGTATGAGGCCCTTGCGGTTATCAACTATATCGAACGAAAGATCACAGCGAACGATGCGTTACAATATCCATCGATTGTCGGCGGAAGGAGTATCGGCTGAGTACCACCAGAAGCTCGACGAACACAACAGTGAGCACAACAGCACGAGAAGTGGTAGGCACTGAACAGAGGCGGCCCAGGACGAGTTGGTTCGATGTGGAGTGTCAGAGAGTGACAGACGAGAAGAACGTTGCCAGAAGCCGGATGTTGGTGTCGGGTACCCGATCGAATAGAGATCGGTACAAGGAAGCAAGAGCAGCCGAAAAACGAACCCACCGCAGGAAGAAGAAAGAATATGAAGAACAAGTTATTAGTGAGGCGCAGGAAAAAATGGAGCAGAACGATATGCGGAGGTTTTATGAGTCTGTCAATGGCGTGCGGAGAAAGACAGCGCCATCTCCCGTCATGTGCAACGACCAACAAGGGAATTTGCTGACAGATAAAACCGAAGTGGCTGCCAGGTGGAAGCAACACTTCGAGACTTTGTTGAATAGTGGAAGTGACGGTGCATCGATGAATAGAATAAATATTAGCGACGATGGACAAGCTGTGGAGTCGCCAACACTAGATGAGGTCTAAAAAGCTAATTACTATGTCTGAAACTTGATTATGCATATGTACAACATGTGATAGATTTAGTTCGGAAAAGGTATTGGAGGGTTCGCATGATAGGTGCTTTCCCTACTAAGCTACGAAGGACCTCCGTCGTCCTCCGCAGCTTAGCGGGTACTGATGAAACCAAATTCCCAGCACCAGGTACCAGCCGATCTCTCGCAATACATTTTCAGAACTAACTCTCTCATATGTATTTTGTACATAGTTTACCAAGTAGGATGAGTATTTAGTATTGTCCGGCTCCTACACTTGCAGCATCAGCAACGGCGCTCAATGAAGTAGGTTTGTGTGAGGTTGAAGCGAAGAGAGATCGCCACTCGAGTTCAGTACATTCAAAGTTAATTGCCTATTGAGGGCCGTTGCTGATGAAGCAAGTGTGCAAGTGTGTAGGAGCCGGACAATACTAAATACTCATCCTACTTGGTTGGCATGTGTACAAAAATACATATGAGAGAGTTAGTTCTGAAAATGTATTGCGAGAGATCGGCTGGTACCTGGTGCTGGGAATTTGGTTTCATCAATACCCGCTAAGCTGCGGTGGACGACGGAGGTCCTTCGTAGCTTAGTAGGGAAAGCACCTTTCATGCGAACTGGGGTCGTGGGATCAAACCCCACCAAAGGGCGGTTACCTCCAATACCTTTTCCGAACTAAATCTATCACATGTTGTACATATGCATAATCAAGTTTCAGACATAGTAATTAATTTCCACACCGGGTGACTTAATACCCGGCATATAGGCAATTAACTTTGAATCTATATCTATCTATATCTATTCTATATATATATATATATATATATATATATTATATATATAAAACTCAATGTTTGTATGTTTGTATGTATGTTTGTATGTATGTTCCAGCATAACTTCTGAACCCATTGACCGATTTCAACCAAAATTGGAACACACATTCTTTATCTTAAGGAGACGACGATAGGGGGGTTAGGGATGATCTTTGGAAAATGGGGAGGGTTAGGGGGGCGGGTATTGCTTAGTTATCCATCAACTCAGTGTAACTTCTGAACCCCTTGGCCGATTTCAACCAAATTTGGAACACACGTTCTTTATCTTAAGGAGACGACGATTGGGGAGTTAGGGATGCTTTTTGGAAAAGTGGGAAGGTGTGGGGAGGGGTATTGCTTAATTATGGATTAACTCAGTGTATCTTCTGAACCCTTTGGCTAATTTAACACAAATTTGGAACACACATTCTTTATCTTAAGGAGACGACAATAGGGGTTAAGCATGTTTTTGGGAAGCGGGGGGGTGTGAGGGAGGGTATTGCTTAGATATCGATCAACTTCTGAACCCATTGACCGTTTTCAACCAAATTTTGAACACACATTCTAGATCTTAAGAAGACGACGATAGTGTGGTTAGGGATGCTCTTTGAGAAAGGAAGGGTATCGGGGGAGGGGTATTGTTCAGCAATCGATCAACTCAATGTAAGTCTTTAACCCAATGACCGATTTGAACCAAATTTGTATCAAATATTGTATTTCCTAAGGAAACGATTTTAGTGGATGTGGGTAGGTCATTTTAAAAGGCAGGGGGGGTTGTGATATAGGAGTATTGTTCAGTCAATTCAGTATAACTTCTTAGCCCATTCACCGATGTCCACCAAATTTGGAATCCATATTCTCTGTGTAAGGAAGACTATATCAGACTGGATAGGAGTGTCATAGCTGGATGAGAGAGGGTATGTTTATTAAACAAACAGTTTAGTATACCTTTTTACCGCATGCGACAATTCAAACCAAATTTGTAAACACGTATTCTCTGCCCAAAGGGAACTATTATAGAGAGGCTGGGAGAAACTTTTGGAATGTGGGAGGTTATTGGGGTTGGGTATTGTTAAGAAAACAACTTTATTTAAAATCCATTTTATTTAGTTCATTCGAGGTTTCTGACATTTTACAATGCTTCGAAAACAAATTTCCCGAATTCCAATACAATAACAATAAAATTTTTTCGGTAATAAAATTTCCCCAAAAATGACTTCAACGAAAATGAAATTTCCCAAAAATGATTCTTACCGATACACATATCACAGAATATGACTTTTCCCTGAAAATAACATATCCCTCAATGAAGCAGGCCATTAACATAACACTAATTACCCACCACAATTCACAAACAAATTTTTCCGCTCGTCAACGGGTAGCAAGCATTTCAGTAAATTCCATTTTTCCAATGTACCTACGTATGCAAACATCGCTGCTGGTAGACCAAATTTCTCTTCTCAAAATGAGGTTTATACCCATGTCCCAACGGAAAATAATGGTCATGTTGTTGATTCAGGTAGCATGACTGCTTCCGATTTTGATTTTTAACTGAACAATTGCATCACATGATCGATGCAATGTTCAAAGCAAATACCATACCTGAAGCTGTTCAGGTTGGTATAAAGTACACACAAAAAAATTGTTATCGGACTCCGTTTCAATGGATCTAAATAATTGTGTGAAAGTTCTAAATTGGAATGCCCGCTCTCTAAAGGGTAAGGAAGATGAATTATTCAACTTCCTAACAGTTCATAATGTGCATATTGCCATTATAACAGAAACTTATTTGAAACCAGGACTCTCCATTAAAAGAGATCCAAATTATTTTATCTACAGAAATGATCGTCTCGACAGCGCCTGTGGTGGGGTCGCCATTGTCATTAATAGACGTATCAAACATAAATTATTTTCTTCGTTTGAAACCAAAGTTTTTGAAACCTTGGGAGTTTCTGTTGAAACAAATTTTGGTCAATTTTCCTTCATTGCAACCTATTTGCCTTTTCAATGCAATGGGCAGCAAAAGAATTTGTTGAAAGCTGATCTTCAAATTCTGACTCGCAACAAATCAAAATTCTTCGTAATTGGTGACTTCAATGCCAAACACCGTTCATGGAATAATGCTCAAAGCAATTCCAATGGTAAAATTTTATTTGAAGATTGTTCTGCGGGATATTATACTATTCAATATCCCAATGGACCAACTTGTTTTTCTTCCAGTCGAAATCCTTCTACAATTGATTTAGTTTTAACGGATTCAAGTCAGCTGTGTGGCCAATTGGTAACTCATGCTGACTTTGACTCTGATCACCTTCCTGTGACGTTTGAAATCTCACATGAAGCCATTTATAATCCAATCAGCTCTACTTTTAATTATCATAGAGCTGATTGGGATTTATATAAAACGTATATCGATAGGAATTTTGATGTTGATATTCTTCTCGATACCAAAAGTGATATTGATAATGCTCTCGTATCTTTGACAAATTTAATTGTCGAAGCCAGAGGCATTGCAATTCCGAAATGTGAAGTTAAATTCAACTCCATTATTATTGACGACGATCTTCAGCTACTGATCCGTCTTAAAAATGTGAGAAGAAGGCAATACCAAAGAACTCGCGATCCCGCGTTGAAAGTTATTTGGCGAGATTTGCAAAATGAAATTAAAAAACGTTTCGCTATTCTGAGAAATACCAACTTTGAGAATAATGTCTCGAAGTTGGATCCCAGTTCGAAACCCTTTTGGAAATTAACAAAAATTCTTGAAAAACCTCAAAAGCCAATTCCAGCGCTTAAAGAGGGAAATAAAATTTTATTAACAAATGGCGAAAAGGCTCAAAAACTTGCTCAGCAGTTCGAGAGTGCCCATAATTTTAGTCTAGGTCTCACTAGTCCAATTGAGGATCAGGTTACACGGAGCTTCGAAGACATTCTCAATCAAGAGAATGTTTTTGACCCTTCGTTGGGAACCAATTTGGATGAAGTGAGATCTATTACTAGAAAATTTAAAAATATGGAAAGCCCAGGGTGATGATGGTATTTTCTACATACTTATCAAAAAACTTCCTGAGAGCTCTTTATCCTTTTTGGTTAATTTATTTAACAAATGTTTTCAATTGGCATACTTTCCAGATAAATGGAAAAACGCCAAAGTTGTTCCAATTTTGAAGCCGGACAAAAATCCAGCTGAGGCTTCTCCGGCTCAACAAATCTGAAGGATATTCGACTGGAGTTGCTCTTCTTGATATAGAGAAAGCATTTGACAGTGTTTGGCATGAAGGTTTGATTGTAAAATTGATGAATTTTAATTTTCCTCTGTACATCATTAAACTGATCCAAAATTATTTATCAGATCGCTCACTGCAGGTTAACTTTCAGAATTCTAAATCTGATAGATTACCTGTAAGGGCTGCTGTCCCCAAGGCAGCATACTGGGGCCCATATTGTATAACATTTTACTTCTGACTTACCTGATTTACCACCAGGGTGTCAAAATCTTTGTTTGCAGATGACACGGGCCTTTCAGCCAAAGGGCGAAGCCTTCGTGTCATTTGTAGTTGATTGCAAAAAGTTTGGATATTTTCTCCACTTACTTGCAAAAATGGAAAATTTCCCCGAATGCTTCCAAAACTCAGCTTATAATTTTCCCACATAAGCCGAGAGCTTCTTATTTGAAACCTTCTAGCAGACATATTGTCACTATGAATGGGGTTCCAATTAATTGGTCTAGCGAAGCTAAATATTTAGGACTTCTGCTAGATCAAAATTAACTTTTAAAAATCACATTGAAGGCCTTCAAGCCAAATGTAACAAATATATTAAGTGCCTATATCCACTTATAAACAGAAAATCAAAACTTTGTCTTAAGAACAAACTTTTGATTTACAAACAAATTTTTAGACCTGCCATGTTGTATGCTGTGCCAATATGGGCTAGTTGCTGCAATACCAGAAAGAAGGCACTCCAGAGGATTCAAAATAAAATTTTGAAAATGATTCTGAAGTTGCCTCCGTGGTATAATACCAATGAACTTCATAGAATTTCTAATATTGAGACATTGCAACAAATGTCCAACAAAATAATCTCCAATTTTAGACAAAAATCGTTGCAATCTTCTATTGCAACGATTAACTCCTTGTACCCTTAGTATAAAATAGGTTAAGTTTAGTTTAAGTAGAAAACATTGTAATTCCTACATGGTTCAATTCAACCAGAGGAAAAAATTCTAACTGCTAGAGGCAATTGAAATGTATTAATAATAACTAAAAGCGTAACATAGCAAATAAGGATGATAGTGTTAAGAAAACACGGAACACATAGTCTAAGAGATGAATGCATGTATTAGATAATTAGCAAGTAAAATTAGTTTAAAAAAAAAAAAAACTTAACACTATTTGACCTAAGGTCATTCGACATGAAGGGCATTTGGGATAATTTTGAACAGCATCAGAATAATCTTTCATAGAAAGCATGCATTTGCTGGGTATACAACAATGATAATTGTTACCCTTCATCGGAATCATGGTTTGCCCAGTGAAAAGCAATGATAATGTGTTTTGTTCTGGATGGTGGATGTGATTGCTTCTTGAAAAGTAGGCGTTTGTCCGAAATAAGGCAATGGTGAGTGTGATCCCTTCTTTGAAAATGGGCGTTTGCCCGGAATAAAGCATCGGTGGTTTTTTTTCCTTTTTTAGCAATTGACGTTTGCCCGGAATAAGGCTATTCAAACCAACGACCTCTTTTTCAGTCAATGCTTCCAAATGCCTTCAATGCCTTCTTCTAATCAAATGATGAAGTATCAATAAGTTAACACAATTACTCTGTTGACCAATTGGTTTTATCTTTTTCTGATTGTGAAAAAAAAATTGAAAACCAAACTGGCAATTCCGAGCAAGGCCGGGTACATAATGCTAGTGTACTTAAAAAGCTGTTAAAGAGCTGAAAAACAATAAGGCTGCGGGGAAGGACCAGCTCCCGGCTAAACTTCTCAAACATGGCAGTGAGCAGCTTTATGAAGTTCTGTACCATATTATGTCGAAAATATGGGAAGACGAGGAATTGCCTGTTAGCTGGTGGGACGGCCTCATTTGCCTTCTCTTTAAGAAAGAGCACAGACTGGAGTGCTGGAGTGAGTTACCGAAGAATAACCCTCCTGAATTCGGCGTACAAAATTATGTCCCGTATTATGTTCAACAGATTGAGAGCGCTTAAAGAGTCATTCGTCGGCAAATACCAAGCAGGTTTCCGTGAGGGCCGATCAACGACGGATCAAATGTTTAGGAGAAGAGCCCCCAAAACGCCCCCCCCCCCCCATGCAAAACACCTTTTGTGGTTTCCCTCATATTCTCATATTTACCGTCATTAATATGTCCGTAACAAAACTAGATCTAAAATTATGTAGTAGGGTGGCTCAAAAACACTTTTCAAATTTTTTGATGGCCCTCTTATTCGGTTCTATTTGATGCCCTGATGCTCTGGACAAAATTTCAGCCAAATCGGTCAACGTTTGGGTAGTGCTAAACTCGTTGGAAGTTTATATGGAAAAATGTATGCAGAAACATCCAAAAACAGTGATTTGCAGTTGGACGGCACAATTTACAATCAAGAATCATGATACTCATTCAGTTCTTGTAAAATAAAGTACAGAATGTTATGCTGAAAACCGCGAGAAGATTAGAGTTTATTACACAAAGATATTAGCATTTTACTGGAGTGTTGTAGGGGTGAATTTATTTCTTTTCAAAGGTAAAAGAAACGAAATTTGCTCAAACCCCACTGCAGAGAAATGCTAATAACTCAGCCGGGCAAACTCGAATCTTCTCGCGGTTTTTTGCATAACATTCTGTATTAAATTCTCCAATATCTGAATGAGTATCATAGTTCTTCATCGTAAGTTGTGTAGTCCAGCTGAAATTTACTGTTCTTGGATGTTTCTGCATACATTTTTCCATATAAACTTCCAACAAGTTTAGCACCGCCCAAACGTTGACCGATTTGGCTGAAATTTTGTCCAGAGCATCAGGGCATCAAATAGAACCGAATAAGAGGGCGGCCCATCAAAAAAATTTAAAAAAGTTTTTCCCATACCAATTTGAGCCACCCTATTATGTAGGTTAGGCGAAAAAGTTTCAAAGTAGTGTATGGGAAGGTCGGAAAAACCGAAAATTTCCACATTTTGAAGAAACATCTAACATTTTATGAGGCAAAACGCCCTAGTGAAACTAGGCGTTTTGCCTCATGAGTTTTCCGGCAACAGAATATCACCACTTTTATGAAATGTGAATATTATCAATATGATTGAGACTTATCACAATTTTTGAATGGCATCAACAAGCTATCTTGTTTAACTGTTGCATAACGTAAAATACCCATGAATAGCGTTACAAATAAGACAATAAAGCAGTGTTCGCTTAGCTTAGGCATATTGCCCCCTTCCCTACCCTGAGACAAATCCTTGATAAATTCCGGGAGTACAAGTTGCAGACACATCATCTGTTTATTGATTTCAAGGCGGCGTACGATTCAGTGAAACGGAATGAATTATGGCAAACTATGCTTGGACATGGTATTCCGGCGAAACTGACACGGCTGATTCGTATAATGTTGGACGGATCGAAATCAAGTGTAAGGATTGTGGATGAAATATCGACGTCATTTGTTACCTTAGATCAGGCCTGCCCAACCTTTTTAAGCTACGGGCCAATTTTCAAAATTAACAACTGCTGGCGGGCCAAAAAATAGTCGACTATTTTTTTTTATATATTTTCAGAATTTTCAAACTTTGAGTTTTTTTTGTTTCTTTATTAAGGAGACTCGTCTCCGGAGCTTTGAGTTTTTTCTCATTTTTCTAGAATGGCAAATCTTCAGAAAAAATAAACTCTATTGAATTGCGTTCAAGAATTCATTTTTCTACTCTCCTATTGATATGTGCTGATATGTACGTCGTAGTATTGGGGGTCGATAATCTTCATTTGAAACAATTCGGATTCCTATATTTTAAAAATGTTGAGAAATTGGATAATCTATGTTCTATAAAACCAACAAGATGAGGGAAATGAACCAGTTTTCAGCGAAAAACTGTGCCAAAATGTTTTGCGCCAATTTCGTTCCAAAAACTTTAATCTTGGATAATAAAAGGTCGACGTGTTTATCCGTCCCTTGCAGCTTTATGTTCAAATCATTGAGATGTTTGATAATATCTACCAGGAAAATTAAGTCACTCATTCATTCAAGATCATTCAGTTCGGTCATTAGGGTTTCTTTATCTTTTAAAAATAGTGCGATTTTGTTTCGAAGAGAATAAACTCTCTTAAGCCTGGTTGCACCGGTCAGACAACGAACTTCGCAATAATACAACAAATCTCCGTATTCCACTTCCATTCCTGTCAACGTCATTCAGAATTGGTAGTTGAGGATTCCTCGCTTTGATAAAGTTCAATAACTTAATGACGAGCGCCAGTATTTCAGGGATATTAATAGAAATTAATAATAAATTCTTAGAAGTGTCAAAATGCCAGTGTTCTTTTTCGTCGTTGTCAGTGCCGGTTCATCAGTTGTAAGGTCACTTAAGTTTTTAGAGGAGTGTCAAGCCCTTTCATACAGGTCCTAACAGCTCCTCACATGTCATTTCCGGTAGTCGTTCCTTCAGATCATATTCCTTCAACACAGCAACACTTTCCGAACAAATCAAGCAAACCGGCTTTCCTTTGTTCAACATGAAAATGTGGTGTTCCACATCAACCTCTCGTTTCATTGGGTCACTCGGGTAAAATATTATTTTTTTGTTTCAAATGCGAATAAAAGTAATTATTGGATCACATAAAGTAAATGGCTTGATTACCTAACTTTTTTTTAAACCAGTGGTATTTTACAGTAGGTATTACTTAAAAACCCAGATCAATCCACCTAGCGTTGGTGGTGCCTTTCTCGCGCATTAAAAAATAAGAAAAACACATAAAAGAGGTCGAAATAGCACTTTAGGGGGATAGATTTTACTTTTTCCATCAATTCATATGCATTTGTGGACGTTTGAATGCATTGCTGCAATCTTTGAAAAAAAAATTTTTTTCGTTTTGAAAAAATTTCCCAAGGGGGGACCCTTGGCAGAAAAACAATGTTTTTTCAATAACTTTGGAATGCAATGACCGATCAGGCCAATTTTCAATAGGAAACAACTAGACCGCAATCCGCGTCGACTGCAACTTGTTGCGAGCAAATCGAATAATGCTAAGTACCAAAAAGTGTGTCTCACATTTTTGTACACACACACACACACACATACATACACACATACAGACATCACCTCAATTCGTCGAACTGAGTCGATTGGTATATAACACTATGGGTCTCCGAGCCTTCTATCAAAAGTTCGGTTTTGAGTGATCCTATAGCCTTTACGTATACTTTGTATACGAGAAAGGCAAAATATAAAAAGAAGCTTCTCGAGCCACAAAGATAGGCTTGTGGGCCGTTTATGAAGTATTGTCTACCACGCTACGCGGGCCACACAAAATGGAGACGAGGGTCGCATCCGGCCCGCGGGCCGTACGTTGGGCAGCCCTGCCTTAGATGGATGAAAGCAGGGTGATACACTCTCGAATCTACTGTTCAATATAGCGCTCGAGGGAGCGATTAGAGAGCTGGTGTGCAAAGAAGCGGTACCATTATCATAAAATCGCATATGCTCCTGGGATTTGCAGACGATATCGATATTATCGGAATTGATCGCCGTACCGTGGATAAGGCTTTGTGCCTTTTAAGAGGGAGACAGCGAGGATTGGACTCACGATCAATACCAGAAAAACAAAGTATATGGTCGCTGGTAATCAACGTGGGTTCATTAGTGGTGGTGGTAGCGAAATGGTGCTGGATGATGAAAAATTTGAAGTTGTAGAAGAATTTGTATATCTTGGAACATTAGTGACGTGCAATAATGATGTTACCCGCGATGTGAAAAGGCTTATTGCAAGGTGTAAAAGCTTATTACGTATTTCGTAACCAGCTTAAGTCCCGTAGTCTGCAAACGAAAACAAAACTCGCGTTGTACACTACTCTGATTCTTCCGGTGGCTTTATACGGCCATGAAACATGGACGTTAAAGGAGGCTGATCGGAGAGCTTTCGGAGTGTTTGAGCGTAAGGTGCTGCGGACAATACTCGGCGGTAAACAGGAGAACGGTATCTGGCGGCGTCGCATGAACCACGAATTGTACCAGGTGTATAAAGGGCTGGATATTATTAAGCTTATACCACACGGCAGACTACGTTGTTCGTATGCCGGAAGAACGTCAAGCGAAGATAATATTTAGTAGAGAACCCGGAAGAGGCCACAGGCTTCATGGAAGGCCGCGTACACGATGGCTTTTTGCAGTTGAAGAGGACCTGAGGGCGCTCAATGTTCAGGGCGACTGGAAGCGATTGGCTCAGGATCGAGTCCAGTGGAGAAGGATACTCCATTCGGCGTAGGTTCATCGAAGAGCTGTAGCTCATCAAGTATCCTTACCTTAGATTAGATTGAATATCTGGTGAAAATCAATCAAGTAACCAAAGCGACTTTATTTCGATTTAAATCAAAACTGAATAAAAGCACATTTGATGATTTTAGCAACGCAACAAATACACAACTGTCAAATCGAATATTGACAGTGCTTCTAATTATGTTTCATCTACATATCATTATATCATGTTTATTTGAAAAAAGCTAGGAAAACATGGTGGTCTAAGGTAAATAAATCAGCATTCAGTGTTTCAAAAGAATCAATTCGTACTTTTAGGTTCGTTATTTATTACGAATAACTTTTCTTCCATTGAATGAATTATTTTGGATACCTGAATTCATGTCCCGGAAGGGCATTTGTTTCGAAAAAACTACCTTACATCAATTTAGCTGTTATCGGTTTTGTCAAAATTCTGCTTGAAATGTAAGCAAGCAGCTTCGAGAAGCAAATAAATCCTTCAAAGAAAAGAAAAAGATACCTACCATAGTATTTAAAAATATGAATTTTATTTATTATTTGAAAAGAAAGTCAATTCAAGTGGCCGTAATGTACCAAGTACCGCAACAAATATATTTAAAACGACCAACTAACCGACGCTCTGGAGCCAGATGTCCAAGAACTTGAATATGTACTTTGAAAATTCACGCAAGGCATCCATGGGGTTTTACATGAGAAAAACAACAGGATATTACGAAAAAGGTTTGTGTCGTAATTATGCCGCTCAAAGTCTAAGAATAATAAGAATAATAAATCTCATGGACGGGATACAATGGCTTAGTTTTCAAAAAGCTAAATAGGGTATCTGTTCCCATATTAATAATAGCCCGTATATTAATCTCAACCGTCGATAAACCAAATAAAAAATCAATTTAATTATGTACAATGTCTCACATCGTATGTATACAGTGATCGTTCGCTAATTGGGGCACGACTTCACCCCAACTAGCGAATGCCATTCGCTAATTGGGGCGTTTTGACAAGCGTCAATGTTGTTTACTTTTTGCATTGAACAAAGGAAAAATTTAGGCTCCAGAAAATATCGATCCCGCCAAACACGGAAACGAAACGTCAACGCGTTTTTGACATCACATTCTGACGTTTAGCTGCTTTTTAATTGCACGGAAGAAAAAAGTACCCAAAATTGAGTATTTTTAAACTTACTTTTGAGTTATTTTTTCGTTTCTCTTTCATCCGCTCTTTCTTTTGTTGTCAAAAACAAAAGAGCCAAACAATCCAACGACGCCAGTTCAATACGGGAAGCCAATTTTGAGTTTTATTACCTGAGGTCGAAATTGAGTGAATTAAACTTAAATTTGGGTCAATAAATTATCCGTTGGGTACTTTTTTAACATGGGAGTAAAGGCAAACTACTTCGACCCTACTTACTCAATTTTGGCTTCCCGTACGGATGTTCGAGGTTGGGTGAATTAAACTCACTATTGGGTAGTTTATTTCTTCCGTGTGGGTTTCGCCCCAATTAGCGAACCCCTAACTAAAAAGCGTCCCAACTAGAAAAAAAAACAATTAGCGAACGTTTACTGTACAATAATGGATGGAACACATTCTTGAATGTTTGAAATATTATTCAAGATTTTGTTTATGTAATGTTCTAATTCACAACAACTAAATTATTAAAAGATTACACTATAAAGCACTTTTTTCATTTTCCTACCTCTGAACTGATGGTTTGATGCACTGCTCGATTGCTATTAGCAGATTCATCTGTTTTCACGCCGTTGTTTTCCACTCAATTTTAAGTTAACACAAATGAATTCTTTCAAAATTCACTTCACAGCACATAAAGCACATCACATTTTCACTATAAATATAATTATACTTGAAAAACCAACGCGGTTTCCTATAGTTTGATATAGGTTTATTTCGAAAAATGTCTAAATTATCCTTGTCCGTATTTCAAACAGTTTACAAGGCTTGCAGTACTTTCAAGGGTTGCCGACCTAGATTTTTATTCCAAAAATGCTTGAATGAACTTTTACTGTGAAATTCAACTCTTATGTTTGTAAAATAAGGTATTTCAAAAAGATAATCTATGACAAACATAAAATTAAACTGATAAGTTCAAAAACAACAACAAAAACTGCAATTTTGAAATTATATTTACAAATTATATTTATAAATACAAAACATTGAAGAATTCGGCATCACTGCAATCATATCTTTACGTATACACACAAGTAATAGTGTGCATATTTTGTGTTGGAAACAGTATTATTGATATAGGTATAAGCATAGGATTAACTGTTTTTGAATGTTATTGAAATAGGTACATGACGGTGTTGATGTTTTTTTAGCTAAATACCGCCAACGGGGGTGTCATTGGGCCAAAATGTGGTATGCTCCAAGTAAATGTTACAAAGCTCTAGTAGTTAACATTGGAATCAAAACTCATATGTGAATATGTACGTTATGTGGAAGATATTGATTTGGAAAATGTATTGGAGGTAACCACTTTCCCTTCGATGGGACTCGAACCCATGACCCTACAGTACGCTAGACTGGTGCTTTAACCAACTAAGCTACGAAGGACCTCCGTCGGAGTTTTCATAACATTGTAAATTAACGTCCAAGTCGGGTGGTTTAATCCCCGGAAATAGGCAATTACCTTTGATTGAACTGAACTTGAGTTGCGTGCTCTTGCCTACGCAATGCGGTCGGGTCTGAGCTTGACGACCGACTGGCAAATAGCTTACACAACCTCACTTGATCAGTACCGTTGCTGATAAAGAATGTGTATAGCCGCCAGACATTCTAAATACTCACGCTCCTCTAATGTGGACGTGTACAATACACATGTGGAAGTATTGGCTTGAGAAATGGATTGCGAGTGATTTGACTATGCGTCCAATTTGGGAATCTCGAGCTCGTTCAGTAGCCGCTAGGTTGCGAAGGCCGACGGAGGTCCTTCGTAGCTTAGTTGGTTAAAGCACCAGTCTAGCGTACTTGTAGGGTCATGGGTTCGAGTCCCATCGAAGGGAAAGTGGTTACCTCCAATACATTTTCCAAATCAATATCTTCCACATAACGTACATATTCACATATGAGTTTTCATAACATTGTAAATTAACGTCCAAGTCGGGTGGTTTAATCCCCGGGAATAGGCAATTACCTTTGATTGAACTGATTGAATCAAGTTTTAGTTAGTTTGGTACAAGCTTGAACAATGAATTTACCACTGTTTGGGGAAAAAATAATAAATGAGGGAAATTCTTCAAAGTTATATGTTGTTTAAAATTGGCTCATTCTCATCCCTCACAGGTGGTGACATTGGGCCAAGTACAATAAAGTTCAGCGGCGACGATGCAACGATCCAATCGTTCATTGAAAATAATTGCCTACATTACGGCTCTTACCAACTATGTATGAAAAATCAACCAAAGCTCATTCCAGTTCGAGACAGCAACACGTACGGACGTGTTTTTTTGCTCGCGCATTTTTTTCGTAGTGTTTTTCTCGTTCTTTCGCTGTTTACGTTTTCGCTTGTCGCGTTGGCGTTATTTTCTCCCGGACCCGTCATGGGAGACTCGGTGGCCGATTCGGTCGCTGGAAAAGTGCCTAAGCGCACTGCTCTTGGAGGCGCGGGTAACCCCTCCAAGCAACTTTTGCAGAGCAACGTGTTCTCGCCGTTGCTGCTTGATGACGCCGGCAATCCGCCGAAAAGAGGAAGAAGCAGCAATAGCAGCTGCCGCAGCTGCAACCAGAGCGGAAGGAGAAGTGCCCGCCCGTGTTTGTGAAGGGCGATCCGCCGGATTTACGCCCAAAAATTCGCCAGCTGATCGCTAAGGGGCTGAAATGTACTTTTCGGCTCTGCAGCGAGGGCGTGAAAGTGATGCCGGCCAACAGGGACCATCATCAATCCGTCGTGGAGTTCCTCGAGGTCCACAAGTATGAGTACTACACTCATGACCACCCCGGCACGAAGCCGTTCAAGGCTTTGCTGCGAGGACTTCACGACATGAAGGAGGAAGAGCTCCAAGCAGAGCTTGAAAGTTGCGGACTGAAGCCAATAGCCGTCCACAAGATCGATCGTCACGACAAGGCGAGGAAATATCGCGACCAGCTTTACCTGATCCATCTGGAGCACGGCTCCACTACCTGGAAGGACCTGAAGCTGGTTGGCGTTATAAATTACACCGTCGTTGACTGGGAGCGATATCGGCCAGTGCACCGCGATGTCACGCAATGCACCAACTGCTTCAATTTCGGGCACGGCACCAGGAACTGCCGCATGAAGCCGCGCTGCAACAAGTGTGGCGAACCCCATCCGACTGACGAGTGCGACAAAATGGAGGTGGCCGATCCCAAGTGCGCCAACTGTGGCGACAAACATCGGGCCACCACAAAGGGCTGCCCAAAGCGAGTCGAGTTCCTGGAAATCCGGAAGAAGGCTTCCACCAGGACCATTCCGAAGAAGAACCGTGTTCCTGTAATCAACGAGGTGAACTTTCCAGCCATCTTGGCTCCCCGTCGTGTGATTCCAATACCCCCACCGCTACAGCCGCACAAGCGACTGGCAGCGGCAGCTGCATCGGTCCAAGCTCCAGCATCGTCGGCACCATCCACCAGCGAATGGCTCCCGCTCCCTCCTCCTGGGTTCCGTCGGCAGTCGGAGAACAAAGCCGTCCCACCGGAAGAATCTGCCCCGCTGTACACTCCGGAGCAACTGATGCCGATCTTCGCGCAGCTCGCCACTCGACTGCGCGGCTGCAAACCCGATTCGACCAGGTCTTCACACTTGGCATGTTCATCATTGAAAATGGCTGCTAGGGTGGGCCTGGTCAACTGGAACGCTTGCTCGCTAAAGAGCAAAACAATCGAGCTGAAGGATTTCCTTGAGGAGAAGGAAATAGACGTGGCGTTCATCACCGAAACGCACCTAAAACCGGAGGTGAACATCAACATCCCGGACTTCCGCATCGTGCGACTCGACCGGCCGATCAGGGGAGGTGGTGTGGCCATCGCTCTTCGCTACAACATCAACTGTCGTCTGCTTCCAAGCTTTCAGCTCAATGTCATCGAGGCAATCAGTGCCGAAATCACTACTTCTGTCGGAACAATCGCGCCCATCGTGACGTACTGCCCAACCCAAGCCAAAGTCGGCGATGGCTCATCGGCCGCCCTTCGGAGGAACATCGTCAAGCTGACGCGGAGGCAAGGCCAGTATATCATTGCCGGCGACTTGAATGCCAAACATCAAGCCTGGGGCAACAGTCGCGGCAATCGAAACGGCACCATCTGGAGCAACGACATGGAGGAAGGCCACTACACGATCCTGAGCCCGGATTCCCCACTCGGCTGAGTCGGTCCGGTGCCCACGCAACGCTCGACCTTTTCGTAACAAACCTGAGTGACCACGTCTCGCAGCCGGTTGTATACCAGGAGCTCAGTTCGGATCACTATCCGGTGGTGGCGCAACTGGGCTCCTCGGTCAATCGGCACCAGCAGCTACGGCGGAACTACCACCGAGTGAACTGGCAGCGTTTCCAGCAGTGCGTCGATAACACCGTCGACTTCGAGGTGCGTCCGGAGACGCCGGAAAGTATCGACCGCCAGCTGTGCGCTATCGAGGAGGCGATCACGGCGGCCTGAGAACAACACGTACCGACGGCTCGGCAGGTAAGCAACTCCTTAAACATCGATACACTCACCAAAGATTTGATTCGATTGCGGAATGTCACTCGCAGGCAGTTTCAGCGTACTGGACTGCCTGAGCTTAAGGCACGCTGCAATCGAATCACAAAATTATCAAGGCCAGAATGGTGGACCTCAAAAATAACGACTTCTCGAATAAGATCCGCACTCTCCCAGATTATGCTAAGCCGTTCTGGAAAATGACCAAAATTCTAAAATCCAAGCCTCGGCCCATTCCACCTTTGATCCCACTAGACAATAATGGCTCTAAGGATCGCTTGATAACTCCTGCAGAGAAGGTCGCTGAAATAGGTCGTCACTTCGTCAGCTCACACAATCTTGGGCAGAACATCGTCAGTCCACACGAAGCAGCCGTCAACGATCATGCTAACAACATCCATTTGATTCCCAACGACTTCTCGGAGGAGTTGGAGATCTCAGCTGGCGAATTGACGGCCTATATCAAATCATCGAAGAATATGAAGGCCCCAGGCTTCGACAGCATCCTGAATCTCGAGCTCAAACACATGAGTGCGCCGTTCTTTGAGCACCTCTCGCTGATCTTCAATCAGTGTCTCCGGCTCAGCTACTTCCCATCGGCCTGGAAGTCAGCGAAAGTCATCCCCATCCGGAAGCCTGGGAAGGATCCTTCCTCACCCAAAAGCTATCGTCCCATCAGCCTTCTCTCAGGATTATCCAAGCTATTCGAAAAAGCTATTCATCACCGGTTACTTGAGTCTGCCGAAAATCTCAACATCTTGCTCGAGGAACAGTTTGGTTTCCGACGCGGTCGGTCAACTGTACACCAACTGACCTGAGTTACCAACGTCCTCAGACGGAACAAGTTTGTCTCGAAAACATCCGCCATGGCCTTACTCGATGTCGAGTACATTGTCGGCATTTGACAATAATGTATGGCATGATGGCCTGGTGTACAAACTACAACGCTACAATCTTCCCAGCTACCTGGTGAAAATCATCAACAATTACCTGTCGGCAAGGACATTCCGGGTCTCAATCAGCGGAGCGAGTTCCAATGCGCACAACATCGTCGCAGGCGTCCCCAGGGCAGTATCCTCAGGCCCCTGCTTTTCAATCTGTTCACCTCCGACATGCCAGAACCTCCAGAAGGCGGCATTCTGTCTCTGTTCGCAGATGACACATCCATCGTCTACAACGGTAGAGTGATCAGAGCGCTAGTGGCAAAACTCCAACGAGGCCTGGATGCCCTGACAGAGTACCTCACCAGCTGGAAGATCTGTATCAACGCGGCGAAGACCCAGGTCATCATTTTCCCCCACTCCAAATCCCCTAAACTTGTTCCGCCTGGGGACTATAAAATCATCCTCAATGGCACGACTGTGGAATGGGCCAATGAGGCCGACTGCCTTGGATTGACCTCCGACAGCAAGCTTATTTTCAGGCAACAGGTTGACAAAACGGTGACAAAGTGTAACGTCTTGTTGAAACTACTGTACCCTTTGATCAACCGCCGGTCGTCATTGTCCCTGAAAAATAAGCTTGCTGTCTACAAGCAAATCATCCTCCCTGTGATCGAATATGGCATGCCGGTCTGGGAGAGCTGCGCTAAAACCCACCACCTCAAACTTCAACGAGTCCAAAACAAATTCCTGAGGATGATCCTCAACACCCTCCCAGGACAAGAACATCCGAGGTCCACCGTCTGGCCGGGATAAAACCTTACATGAACGCTTTGGTGAGTGTAAAGAAAAGTTTGCTTGCATTCGGATCAGGCTCCAATTAGGGCGCTAGTTTCAATCTAGGATAACAAATTTTTATTGTAAATATTAGTGTACATAGTAGTTAGGTTATCAAATTATAAAAACACACTAGCGCCTCCGAAAGGCCGTCATGATATATCATATCTTAAAACTTGAATAACAATATAAACAAAAAAATCAAATTGAAGTTGGAGGCCAAGCCGGCCGAGCATTGTACATGTAAAAAATAATTGTAGAACAGAAAATGAAACAATAAAGAAGAATTTTACTACTATATATCAAGGAAAGGCTTGGCCCAATCTCACCCCTTTTCAGCGTGCATTGCTCGTTGCTAAGAAAAACCAGAACCGCTATATAAATATTCATAAAATTCAATAAAACAATAACAGATTATCGTAACATGATAACCAGGTATCCATCGATCTAAAAACTAGTTATGTAATGGATTTGTGGGGCATTACTGACACTATTTTAATACGGGTTCATTCGATCAATAGTTTTACATTCAAATTCCAAGCATTATTATACGAGCACAATTAGTTCTAGGAATTTGTTTTGTGACTCCCTAGACGTGAATTTTAATATAATTTCGAACCGTTTGAAGTTTTTATCAAAATTCGTAACAGTTTCTGAGATATAAGGAGTTGAAACATTTTTCGTTTTAAGCCCAATCTTACCCCCTAGGCCCAATGTCACCCCGAACGACGGTACTTCTAGAATGTGATAATAATTTAATTTTTGAAGTTGCCAAATTGTTCTCAATTAACCCTTAAAGGCGCAAGACGATTTTTTTAGAAATCGTCGGAAATATTTTTAACGTAAATAGCCATTGAAATCATTAACATTAAACGTATTTTCGGTTTGTTGTTTTAAAACAACATTGCGCATTTAAGGGTTAAAATTACGTGAGCTGAGCAAAATTATTCTCATGTTTCTTGATTATTGGGTGAGAAATCATTGCATTTCATATGCGCAGTGCCTTATTGTTATTGAACAGGAACAGATACCCTATAACAAAATCTTCAACACTGTTTGCCTTGCTATTTTGTGCATCATCTTTGCGAGTTATTTTAACGTTCTTGAGCTTCCCTCAAACATTCATGTATCTCAAATATCCTAATGTAAATAATTGTTTTTCAGGTTATAATCCATAAAAGGGTTCCTTCAGGTTATAATCCATGGCGATATTGTCAAGTCCAATAATGTCTAAAATAAGGAATAGACTTTTAATAAAAAATGAAAATACCCAACAAATTGAAAGTTTGGAAACTTATTCGCCATTTTCCTGTTGACTAGAGAAAAACAACCGATGCCTGCTTGGATAAAAACTAAAGATTAGTTCTGTCAAACCTAGTGTCAAACCAGAGGAAGGTGCGTTGCAATAATGATCAAACAGTACCATTGCGAAATCGAATCAAATCGACTTTATTTTGATGGACATTCGATGCAATTGATAGCTGTGAGACACCCCTTGTTTCCAGTTCATCTCATCGTGAGTCCATTGTATCCGTTTATCCATGTCGTGTATCCAATGATCGTTGCATTGTTCGGTTGATATTTATCCGGGTAACGTTGGAGGAATGCCTCCGAGAAGAACAAGTTGTCAGTCGTCATCAGGTAGCCGTGAAGGAAAGGCGCGTACCCAAAGACGCCACCGTATGAACTGCGGATTCGGCGACTGACGAGGGTTTGGTGGAGGGGTTGGGAATCAAACCCATAACCATCCGCTTGTAAAGCGAACGTGTAGCCAACTACGCTACAGGACCCCCCTCACGTAAGATAATATTTGACAATTTGAATTAATGACGGCTTTGGCAGGTTTTGTTCTATTATTGGCAGGGGTTTTTATTACTGACCAGGCTCAAATTTGGCCTAAACATTCTTTGCATATCAAAATATTGTGGCCAAATTTCATAAAATTTGGTCGACAAAACCCCTGCCAATAATAGAACAAAACCTGCCAAAGCCGTCTTTCCCCTATCTGGTTTACTAACTTAAAAAAACACACAGAAGCACGTCACATGGTAAAAAAGTGGACATACAAGCTTTTGAATTCAAACTATTACACAGATGAATCAAGTACTGCATACTGAGGAAATGCATCCTTCAGATTCGGATTCAATACAGTTTCCCCGTACAATGGTAATCACTGGTTAATACTTCAAATAAAATTAAAAGGGCGCTTTTAAAAATCCCTTGGTTTGTGTAGAAAATTTTCAAATTTCCGTAGTTTTTATCTACGGATCCGTAGATCCGTAGGAAGCAATCAATTCCGTAAACCTACGGAAATTTCCATAGGTCTGGCATCACTGCTTCCATGATTCGATACATCATTTTCTTCATAATTTCGCAAATAAATCTCGCTTAACTTTTCAAAAGGACCTAAATAACATTTTTTTCATGAATTAATTTGAGTACTGCAATCAAAAGCTTTCATGTTTTTCTTTTGATTGCGATTTGCGATTTTGATTTTGAAAAGTTAAGCGAGAAATGATTCAATTAGGGTATGAATATTTCTAGATTGCTTTGATATTAGGTCGTATGTGCAAAAGAGAGGCTGCCTTTTTCCGTGCTCTCTTTCGCTAATAGATAGGCTAGTAATGCATTTTTTGCTGTGGAAAATAAAATCCTTTGAGAGTATCGCGAGAGCGAGAGCAACACAACTGCCATGGTTTCAAATAGCAGTAAATCTCAAAATTACGTGACAGCCATAAATTAACTATGCAATTTGTTTGAAGGCACAAAATGAGGGCTAGAACATGTAGCCTTTTTGCAAATGCAGTTTTTAATACAGTTTTCATTTTTCTAAACTTCTTCCCTTGCAAATATGGTAAATATTTGGAAAATAAATGAATCATATAATAGTATTTTCGTTAGCATGTCCCTGGTAAGCATGCTATTGGGGGAATCTAGAGCGCATTATCACAGTCAGTGTGGTAGTATCTAACATGCAACCAATTAGAATCCACGCTTAATAAGTCATTGGGCGCGGCAAACCTAACTTCACAATTTTGACAGGTACTGATCCTGTTATTTACGTTACGTTTACGTTTTGATCCAAATTAAATCTGCATTTTTCATGGTGTTGAAGACGATCCGTACATTCCGCATTCAAATATAGGTAATTATCGATATGTTTAGGTATTTATCGATCAGATAATCCAAACAATGATAGAATAATCCAATAATTAAAATGTAATCGTCTGTAAATAATAGGACCAATACATGTCAAAAGCCGTGCGTGACGTCACACAATGGAGTATAAGATGTTTTGATTTTCTCTATTTGTTTGCATGCTGCCTTTATTCAACAGCCTGCCTTTTAAAATAAACAGCAACCCATCTTTATCTTTCGTATGTTCGAAATCAACAATCACTCGTCCCAAGTGGGCTGAAAAATCATCCACCTGATAGGGACAATGATGTCGACATTTTGTCCATTTTGCTTGAGATTTTCGCTGGTTTAAATAAGATATTGCGGACATCCATCTTCGTTTTCTTCTGTTTGGCGGCTAAACCAAATGTAAGCAAGCCGGCTGGTGGAATAATTCTGGTTGGAAATGTAATATATGAAGATTTATAATGATAAATCGACACTGTTGTGTCGCGCGACACTTTTGTGCTACGCGCCTTCTATCGAACGGAAGTGGAAAATACCGCCAGAAGTCTCTAATCTTCCTGAAATTAGCAGAAAATGTCAATGTTTACGTTTGCGACCTTCACCCTTATGAAACAACAATGTCGAAATGTGCTCAACCGCAGCATAAAGGGCCAAGGTTTGAGCCGTTAACCCTATATGAAAGTTAAGTGTTTGACGTATTGCGGATTTACTCATAGAAAAGCGATTTTCAAGTCCTACTTCCACCTTGCGTTCATGTTTCAGGGGCCAAACACACGTTGCGTTCATGTTCAGGGCCACACACGTTCCGACATGTTGTACAACTTGATTCCACCCCTACCTGGTAAAAATGTTTACTCATTATCGGGTATTTTTTCTCTTTTTTCTTTCGTTGAAATTTGCCATTTTGAAGAATAAGTGGATTTACTCATTTAAATGAGTAGATCCACTTATTCTCCCAAAATGGGTGTTTTTTTTCAGCAGAGAGAAAGAGATAGCAAAGAAAAAGTACCCATTAATGAGTAAACGTGTTTCTCCGTGTAGGAAATTTGGTTCGGTCGGAGTAAGTTGTACAACACGTCGGAGCGTGTGTGGGGCCCCTCAGACATTGGCCACTGTTCTTTTTCTTTGTAAAAATTTCAACAATAAAATAAAAATTTAAGAAATTATTGAAGTTATTAAGACTTAATAAGGGTGACTGATTGTCACGAAAAAAAAAGTTCTACTGCATTTTTACTCCGGTAAGTATCGTGACCGTTTACCACCTGAAAAGGCAAATCATAGGGTATTTCTTAACCCTAAGCACTACAAGGCTTTCTAGGTTATGCATGCGAAAGAACAACCGTCAAACTATGCTGAACACATTCCTCAACGGAATTCACTTCAATGACACGACGGCAATTGTCTTCTTGATGTATAGCAAATGCTTCTGGCATATGCACCACCTGAAAAAGTAATCAGGGACCCAAACCGCGATGACTGAAACCTTTTCTTCCTCCCATGTGTGTATGAGTAGCTTGATTAGCAGATGCACTCAACATAATGAAAACAAATCAGTGGCTGACTGACTGGTGGTGATCTTCCGCCAGCCACCCTTCGCACGATAGGAGATTTATTGACCCCAAACCTTGACGAGCCTCGTGGAAATCAATCTGCAAATTGGCCAGCGCCTTCACAGCAACGACAAGGTTGCACTCTCTCATTCACTCCTCCACGGGTTGGCAATGCATATTTCATTGGATCAAACCAGAGCACAACGTAAGAAGGTATGGCAAAAAGTTAAGAAAAATGTGCTCATTAGAATTTTGAAATCAGTTCAGACACAAATATGACTTTTGTTTCAAAAATTATATAGAAAACTTGAGATTCTTAGCAAAGAAATATTACGATGTACCTGCCATTTTTTTCCCTAAAAACAAACAATTAAACAAGGTTTTATCACATCTTCAGCATTCTTCCCATTGTGAATAGTTCTAGAACAGACATAATCCTATGGGTGGTGGTCGTGTTCACCGTTCGCATTCTCAATCCCTGCCATAACGAGCCGTTTCGAACAGGGATCAAAAGTTAATTCAGCAGTTGATTCTAATGTGCTTGAAATGTGATTATCTTTCACACGATGATGATAACATCGCACTTTTTGCCTGACTACCGCTGTTTAGGTGATGAGGAGGGCCAAGTTAAATGACGCAAATCATTTCTGCCACGTGACTGATTCCGCTTCCCCGCTCATCCTTCGCCATTTCTCTTACGCGCACAAGGCCACCGAGATGTGGCCAATTTCCACCGTTGAAAAATGAGATACCGGCCGGTTGCCGCGCGCCAACCAGTCGAAGACGAACCATAAATTTCAATTCGATGGGCTTCATTTTCAATGGAGGCTTTGGGAGGAAAATTGAATTTCGCTTTCCCTACGGGAAGATCAGCGCTGCCGAGAGCTGCGAACTAACCAGCAAGGATTCACGGAGCCCGGCGGTGAGTGAGCGAGCGATAATGGACTGACGTACGTACCCTCGATGCCTCGCCCATCCGACGAGCGGGGTTGAATTGCGACACGGTAGCGTCCTCTTTTAATTTGACAGGAAACTAGAGCCGGCCGACCGTTAGTTGTCAAGGGGGCTTAAAAGTGGTGGCCACGTGTCGGATGATTCGGAGTATTTATTGGATGGATTTGGATTGAGCAAGTGATTCATCTAAATCGTGTAAATTTTGTGTCATTATTAGCTCACCATCGTTGGAATATTTCAAATATATTTCCCGACGATTGATTCATGTCATTATTGCTTCACTGATTTTATGCAATATTTAACACTTGAGCTGCTTGAAAACATGATCCACTTTTGAAATGTATCTTCTCACGTCTCAAAAGATCAAAACATATCATCGGGCATCACCTTTTCCCCCGACGCTCATTTGACTTACTCGGCTAATTCCTCTGCAACATAACTCTCAGCCTGAAAAATGAAGAACCACCACCGTCGTCGCCGTCACTGTCGCCGTCATCTTCATCGTCGTCGTTACCACGCCTTGTGCGGGCCGACATAAATCATTCCGAACATAAGATCTCAAAATTGTTGGCGTGTAAATATGAGCTCCCACCAGAGCGTATAACACATCACTTTGTCGACTTGTCAAAATTCTCAACTGAAATCTTGGAATCCGAGAGCCGTCAACCGGCAGCCAGCTGCGCGACAGTCAAGTGTCACCCAACGACAACGACGACGCGACAAAGATTTTCCGCCGCAGTTTTCCCCAATCGGCAGCCCGCCGGCTAAAAGCAAGCTAGGAGCAAAAAAGAGAACGTGAATAATTAACTACAAAATTATGTGTCTTAATTACCCCGAAAATAATTAAAAACTGCCGCTTTACGAGAAAAGTGGAAACTTTTCCCTGCTCGTAATCCTGGAAATTCTTTGCACCTTGCCACACCGTACGATCGCTTTTCCTTCCAACCGAATGCAACTCGAATGTCATTTCACTAACACCTCATCCAAACCGTGGCTGCACGATGATCGTTGCGGCAGACACGGTGACGTGTGCTTGGAATTAGGGGATTCAATTCAATAAGATTACAAAATGCAAACTCAAACTACAATTACACAGAATTTTCAGAACATCTTATAGTTCCACAGATTTCTAAAAAAATGTCAAGGAAAACTATTACAAAAATTTTTAATCCATTTTGTGTTTTTCTTTCTTTAATTTATGAATTAAGTTCAACACTGAGTTAAAACATCGAGTACAAGTTCAAGTCTGAAGATCTCCTAATCTCCAAATCCCTAAGTCTTCAAATCTCCTATCTCTCAAGTTTGTATGTCCTGAAGTATTCAAGCCTCTAAATCCTTAAGATACCAACTCTTCAACTTCGAGCTTCTAAATTGTCATGCCTTCATGTTTCCAAAATTCGGACTTTTCAACTCTGCAAATTTCAGAGTTTTTAAGCTTGCAGCTCCACTTCTCTTAGTCCACAAATCTCCGTTTCACGAAGAACCAAATCCCTAAGTCTGCAAGCTTCCACGTTTCTGATCTTTCAAGTCTTAAACTCTCCTTAATCCATATTTTTATGTCTCACAATCTAGTGTCTTTAGGTCCCCGGGTATCCAATTAGCAAAACATCCAAGTATTCAAGTCTCCACGTTTCTAAGTCTACAAATCACCCAACCCAAAGCTGGAAACCAAAACAGAGTTCAAGCATTATTTAAAAGCAATTTCGTATAAGTCTCCGTATAAATCTCCAAATCTTTACGTCTCCGAGCCCACGAGCCTTCAATTCTCCAAAATTAAAATCTTTGAAATTACACGTCACCGAGCTCTCAAGTCTTCAATTCTCTGAAATCTAAGTCCTCAAGTCATCAAATAACTAATTCTCTTAGACTCCAAGTATACAAGTTTGCAAATGTACAACCGCTTCCAATTTACAAGTCTCAAAGTCTTTTAGCCGCAAATCAAGTCTCCAAGACAATAAATCTCGAAATATCCAAGAATCCATGTCTTCATGTTTCCATGTCTCCAAGTTTCCAAATTGTCGAGTCCCCAAATATCCTTGTTTTCTAGTTTTCAAGGCTTCAAATATCCAAGTATTCAAATCTAGTATGAAGTATCTCTAGTATCTCTTTCAATTTTTTCAAGTTTTTGAATCTCCAAGTATCCAAGTCTTCATGTTTCCATTTCTTCGAGTTTACAAATATCCGATTCTTTAAGATTCAAATTCCTAGTTTATCAAGTTTCAACGTTTTCAATTTTCTGAGTCCTCAAGTCTTCAACTCAATCTCCAAAACTCAAAGTTTCCAAGTAACCAAGCCAAAAGCCGAAATTAAATTCGATTCCAATTTTAAATCATAAACCGAATCCAAATCTACACGCCAATTTAAATGCAAATAAAAATCCAAACAGTTTCCTAGTCTCCAAGTATTGAGGTCTCAAAGTATCTATGTCTGCAAGCTTCCACATTTCAAAGACTTTAAATCTACAAGTCCCCGAGCCTTTAGCATTAGAGTTCTCAAGTCTCCAAGCCTTGGACAAAGTCTCCAAGTTTCCATGTTTCTGAGTCCCCAAGTCTCCAATTGTCTTAAAGCCAAAAATCTACCAGTCTCTGAGTCCTCAATTTTCCAATTCTTCGAGATTGAAAACTTTTATTGATTTTTTCTCAGAGAGTTTCACTTCTCATTTCTCATTTCTTGCCCCTCACTTCTAAACTATCATTATACACTTCAGTTTTTTTCACATTATTATTGTTCTACCATATGTCATTTTATGTTGGCTATATGACCCTTTCTGCCAAACAACCATTTTAGTCAAATGATCTGGTTGGCCAAATGACCACGTTTCCCCGAGTCTATAAGACTTTATTTACTCAAGATACAAATCTCCAAGTCTACAATTCCAAAGTCTCCTAGTGTTCAGTTCCCCACATTTACAAGTTTCCAAGTCTTTGTCTCTCTAAATCTCCGAATATCTAAGTCTCTAAGTCCTACCAAGCCTGAAATTAAATTCGATTCCGACATTGAACTCAAAACAGAAGAAAAAGAAGAAGAAGAAGCTTACTAGTAGAAATGCCAATTGGAATACAAAATCAAATCCGTACAAGCATCCACATCTCCAAATTTTCATGTTTCTGCACCCAACCAGCGGATGGTAGATTTTAATTCAGTTCTGTATTAAAACCAAGCCAAACAGGACTAAAATTTTACATTTACAAAATCGAAGTCGTTGTTTAAAAATCTTAGAATTTTTAAGAATATGCCCAGATTTTTTTATACAAAGATTGTAAGAATAGTTTACTTGAGTGTATGTATTCATGTTTCCAAGTCTTCAAATCTTCCAACTTGAAATCTAAAATAGATTCTTAGTCCACATACCAGTTTTGAAATAAATTCATATCTAAATTGAAAACCTTGAAAACAATCAATATTAAACCAAATCTATTCTAAAATGTAGCACAATATTAAGTATGAATTGAAATCAAAGTCCGATTTCGAATCTCAAAAAAATTAAAGATATAATACGAAATTATAGGAAAAAAATTTAAAATAAGCGGTAAATTTGAATTCTATTCAAAAACAGAATCGAAATTTTAATTCAATTTTTAATTGTAACAGAATTAAAAAAATACGAATCAAATAAAAAAAATCCTATGATATCTCAAAATTTAAATATCCTAACTTTTATCGGAAGCAAGATCCACAACTAACCCTTATTACAAAATCATACCAAAACATAAAATTTCGAATGCATATAAAAATCCGAGAACGGATTTAAATCAACATCTATCTGGAACGAGGAAGGGTCGATTGACCGAAACCCATCTGGCCGAAGGTCATTTGGTCGATTAGGTCATTTGGCCGAATAGTAAGACGTCTCACTTCTCACTACTTATTTCCCACTTCTCACTGTAAAAAGTGAGTAGTGCGAAGTGAGAACTGAGACGTCTCAGTCATTTAGTCATATGGCCGAATAGACATTTGGCCGAAATGGTCATTTGCCAAATATGTCACTTGGCCAAATCCCGAGCAGAAGCAACGACCTCGATAACAGAAATTGGTATGAACTAGCCATGAATAAGAGTTAGAATACCAAAAAAATAATTCCAAACATCAATATGCAAAATAATTTAGGCATAACATGCTTAGGTATTTCAATACTAAACGAATAGTAATTTGTGATGCGTTTGGTATTGTAATAACAGAGTGTGTTATGCCTGAAGTAGGTCATATGCCGAAGAGGTCATTCGGCAGAATAGGTCGTTCGGCCGAAAGTGTCATTGATCGTCATTGTCACGGCTCATTCCTCACTGTGTAAAGTGAGAAATAAGAAGTTAGAAGTGATGAGTGAGAAGATAGGCGTCTCCCTTCTCACTTTACGCAGTTAGAAGTGAGGCATCTCACTTCTCATTCCTCTTCTCATACTTCTCACTGTGGAAAATTACGTCCAACTTCTCACTTTGCACTACTCAGTTTTCACAGTGAAAAGTGAGAGATGAGGAGTGGGACGTCTCACTACTTACCTCTCACCCTTTATTTCTGACATCACACTGTGAAAAGTGAGAAGTACGAAGTGAGAAGTGAGACGTCTCTCTACTTACTTCGCACTTCTCACTTCTTACAGTAAGAAGTGAGAAATGAGAAGTCTCATTTCTCTCTGTGAAAAGTTAGAAGTGCGAATTGAGAAGTGAGACGTCTCACTGCTCACTTCTCACTTGTTACTTTTCACAGTGAGAAGTAAAAATGTAACGTCTCACTTCTCACTTTTCACAGTAAGGAGAGAGATGTGAGACGTCAAATGACACATTCGGTCTAATGACCTACTGGGCCAGTTTACCTATACAGCCAAATGACCTTTTCTGCTATATGAACCTTTCGACCAAATGGCTTTCGGCCAAACGGCCCTTTTCCATCTGGAACCAATTCTAATTCTCAATCCTGATCCTGATGAAACATCCATTTCGAATTCCGAATCCGATAATTCAAATTCAAATCCAATTAGAAATTCAACTTTTAATTCAAATTAAAAATTAAAATCTGAATTCAATTTCGAATATGTCGTATGTCGAAATCAAATTCCAAATCACCAATTTTAAACCTATAACTGAGTATAACATCTGGCTCAAAATCAGATTTGAAATGCATATCAAAACTGCAATTTCAAATTTAACTTAATATTCAAATCATAACCCGAAACTAAATCCAAATTCGAATACAAATGTGAAACGTGATAAAAAAAATCAAGTCCAAAGCAATTAATTCTGACTTTGATTTAATTTTTTATTTGGAGTCAATTTAAATTCTTTAATCCAACCTAGAATTTTGATCAAACTAAGTGCAAATCTGGAACTGATGCTAGGGGAAGTGTACCGGTTTTGGCCACCTTAGTGCCTAATTTGGCCAACCCTGAAAATGCATTTTTTTTTTCAAAAAAATATCGATCAGTTTTAACAGCGAAGAAAGATAAGGGATATATCTCCTGTAAGAGCTAATGAAACGCTCGAAAATGGCTTTACTTTTGGAGTTATGCGAGAAAATGGCCAAATCATGAACATGGCCAAAACTGGTACAGTTACATTATTCTATAAATGCTAGACTCGAAACTTATTTCATAGCGGAATCTATACTCAAGTTCAAGTTCAAACCTGAATCCAACTCCGAGTCAGGATTCAAATCTAATTTTATTCCTATGACATATTCAAATTCTGTTACGAATTGTCGATAAAATCAAATTCTTACTTACATTCCATATTAATATTTATCGATTTACAAAGTCGATCGATTTAAATAAAATATTGCTTTTTGCATTGAAACTTTTTGTTTCGTCACTGAAACCATTGACACTTGTCTTCAGCGACTGCTTCCGCGATAGAGCATTTGCACATTTTATTCACTCATACATCCATATTTCTGTCAAAATGTGCATTTGACAATTAAATTTTCAGCTAAAAGCTCTATTTTTTGACACCGGTGCACTCACACAATCAATCGACATCAGTTGTCAAAAAATCAGGAGTACCAACTTAACCAGTATCTCCTTGTCGCCGAGTCTGGCGCGGAAATCCAAAGGTGGGAATAAAATTTTGGGGCTTATGCGCAATAATATCAGTACAAATTCAATCACGAATCTGAAACCAAATATAATTCCGACGACAAATTCAAATCCTTTTCCAAATCCAAATCCATTTTAAAAATCGGAATCAATATAATGTCGAGTACGGATCAAAGTTAAAACCCGAAGACAATGCGTATTATGATTCCACGTTGAAATCAAGCTTCAAATGTTCAGTCGAGCGGGCCTCTTTTGATTTTGATTTTCTAAAAAAAATAAACAAAAAACTAGGGGAAGGTGGGGAGATTTGATCCCCGGGGAGACTTGTTCACCCCCTGTTTTATCGAGAGCTGAAGTAGTTTTGTTCTAGCGTATTTTTAGTACAGATCCTCTAAACAAATGACCTTTATGAGGTGAGTTATGTTTTTAATTGAATATCTTACTTATTCTGCAGGGCGGTTTGTATGTTTTAACCTTCCTAAAGATTTTTTTATTGGCCACGCAAAATTTGAACAACTTTTCATAACAACGACCAAATTCTTTCGTTTTTCACAGAACAAAGCCATAAATATGCTTAATGATCTATACTGATGAAAATGTCAACATTCTATCAAAGTTTTAGGATATTTGGATTTGAAGTTATTGCCTCAATATGGGGAGATTTGATCCCTCATTAGTAACCCATTAGGGGGCAGCAGGGACTATGTCCAAGGGTTTGACGATCCCTCCCCAGGCCATCTGCGAGTTGTGGCGCCTGCCTAGGATGTGGTGGGGTTTGACAGTGGGCCCTGTTAAACCTCTATAAAAAGCTGCGTGAAGCCGCAAGTAGGCTCCGCCAAAGCGACCGTGTGTCGCTCAAAATCGCACGAGACAGGAGGTTTGCGCAGGCCCAATAAGCCGCCTTTAAAAACAACCATTAGGAACAACATAGAAGATAATACGACTCGATACAATCGGCAACGACCTAGGCGACGAATAAAGGATCACGATTGGAAGCTTGGAACATGGAACTGCAAGTCGCTAGGTTTCGCAGGTTGCGACAGGATAATCTACGATGAATTACATCCCCGCAACTTCGATGTCGTAGCGCTGCAGGAAATCTGCTGGACAGGACAGAAAGTGTGGAAAAGCGGGCATCGAGCGGCTACCTTCTACCAAAGCTGTGGCACTACCAACGAGCTGGGAACCGGCTTCATAGTGCTGGATAAGATGCGCCAACGCGTGATTGGGTGGCAGCCATTCAACGCAAGGATGTGCAAGCTGAGGATAAAAGGCCGTTTCTTCAACTATAGCATCATCAACGTGCACTGCCCACACGAAGGGAGATCCGACGACGAGAAAGAAGCGTTCTATGCGCAGCTGGAGCAGACATACGATGGATGCCCACTGCGGGACGTCAAAATCGTCATCGGTGACATGAACGCTCAGGTAGGAAGGGAGGAGATGTATAGACCGGTCATCGGACCGGATAGTCTGCATACCGTATCGAACGACAACGGCCAACGATGCATAAACTTTGCAGCCTCCCGCGGAATGGTAGTCCGAAGCACTTTCTTCCCCCGTAAGAATATCCACAAGGCCACATGGAAATCACCTAATCAAGTAACGGAAAACCAAATCGACCACGTTCTAATCGACGGTAAATTCTTCTCCGACATCACGAACGTACGCACTTACCGCAGTGCGAATATTGAATCCGACCACTACCTCGTCGCAGTATGTCTGCGCTCAAAACTCTCGACGGTGATCAACACGCGTCGGAGTCGTCCGCCGCGGCTTAACATTGGGCGGCTACAAGACGGTAGACTAGCCCAAGACTACGCGCAGCAGCTGGAAGTGGCACTCCCAACGGAAGAGCAGCTAGGCGCAGCATCTCTTGAAGATGGCTGGAGAGATATTCAATCCGCCTCCGGTTCCGGATCAGAGAAACGACTGGTATGACGGCGAATGTGAGCAGTTAGTTGAGGAGAAGAATGCAGCATGGGCGAGATTGCTGCAACACCGCACGAGGGCGAACGAGGCACGATATAAACGGGCGCGGAACAGACAAAACTCGATTTTCCGGAGGAAAAAGCGCCAGCAGGAAGATCGAGACCGTGAAGAGACGGAGGAACTGTACCGCGCTAATAACGCACGAAAGTTTTATGAGAAGTTGAACCGTTCACGTAAGGGCCACGTGCCACAGCCCGATATGTGTAAGGACATAAACGGGAACCTTCTTACGAACGAGCGTGAGGTGATCCAAAGGTGGCGGCAGCACTACGAAGAGCACCTGAATGGCGATATGGCAGACAACGGTGGCGGTATGGTAATGAACCTAGGAGCACGCGCGCAGGACATGCGACTTCCGGCTCCGAATCTCCAGGAAATCCAGGAGGAGATCGGCCGGCTGAAAACAACAAAGCCCCTGGAGTTGACCAACTACCAGGAGAGCTGTTTAAACACGGTGGTGATGCACTGGCTAGAGCGCTGCACTGGGTGATTACCAAGGTTTGGGAGGATGAGGTTCTGCCGCAGGAGTGGATGGAAGGTGTCGTGTGTCCCATCTACAAAAAGGGCGATAAGCTGGATTGTAGCAACTACCGCGCAATCACATTGCTGAACGCCGCCTACAAGGTACTCTCCCAAATTCTATGCCGTCGACTAACACCAATTGCAAGAGAGTTCGTGGGGCAGTACCAGGCGGGATTTATGGGTGAACGCTCTACCACAGACCAGGTGTTCGCCATACGTCAGGTATTGCAGAAATGCCGCGAATACAACGTGCCCACACATCATCTATTTATCGACTTCAAAGCCGCATATGATACAATCGATCGGGACCAGCTATGGCAGCTAATGCACGAAAACGGATTTCCGGATAAACTGATACGGTTGATCAAGGCGACGATGGATCGGGTGATGTGCGTAGTTCGAGTTTCAGGGGCATTCTCGAGTCCCTTCGAAACCCGTAGAGGGTTACGGCAAGGTGATGGTCTTTCGTGTCTGCTATTCAACATCGCTTTGGAGGAGTAATAAGAAGAGCAGGGATTGACACGAGTGGTACGATTTTCACGAAGTCCGTCCAGTTATTTGGCTTCGCCGACGACATTGATATCATGGCACGTAACTTTGAGAGGATGGAGGAAGCCTACATCAGACTGAAAAGCGAAGCTAAACGGATTGGACTAGTCATCAACACGTCGAAGACGAAGTACATGATAGGAAGAGGCTCAAGAGAGGTCAATGTGAGCCACCCACCACGAGTTTCTATCGGTGGTGACGAAATCGAGGTGGTTGAAGAATTCGTGTACTTGGGCTCACTGGTGACCGCCGATAACGATACCAGCAGAGAAATTCGGAGACGCATAGTGGCTGGAAATCGTACGTACTTTGGACTCCGCAAGACGCTCCGATCGAATAGAGTTCGCCGCCGTACCAAACTGACTATCTACAAAACGCTTATAAGACCGGTAGTTCTCTACGGACACGAGACCTGGACGATGCTCGTGGAGGACCAACGCGCACTGGGAGTTTTCGAAAGGAAAGTGTTGCGCACCATCTATGGTGGGGTGCAGATGGCGGACGGTACGTGGAGGAGGCGAATGAACCACGAGTTGCATCAGCTGTTGGGAGAACCATCCATCGTTCACACCGCGAAAATCGGAAGACTGCGGTGGGCCGGGCACGTAGCCAGAATGTCGGACAGTAATCCGGTGAAAATGGTTCTCGACAACGATCCGACGGGAACAAGAAGGCGAGGTGCACAGCGGGCAAGGTGGATCGATCAGGTGGAGGACGACTTGCGGACCCTCCGCAGACTGCGTGGTTGGCGAAGTGCAGCCTTGAACCGAGCTGAATGGAGAAGTCTTTTATGTGCAGCACAGGCCACTCCGGCCTTAGTCTGATGATAAATAAAAAAAATAGTAACCCATACAACAAATAGGCGAAAAAATTCAAAAAAATATAAATCTATTCCCAGGCTTCTATTTTTTTTTTGTAGATTTGACAGATTTGAAGAAGGGTTGGCAGGAAAATTTTTTGCGTAGATATCATAAAAAGGGGATCAGGTCTCCACAAATTTGAAAATTGCATGTGCTGTGGAATTCAATAACAAAAATCGTTCATGTATCCGCATAGCAATTCGAAAATTCAGCGAATTTTGACGGAAAAATATTTTAAAAATCTGAGGCAATTTTGACAGCACTCCAAAAAATCGATTGTGTATCAATAACAACAATAATTTAAGGACTGTCATACATCAGTAATGTTAAATACTATGATTTTTAGAGAGTCTGTGTGGAAATCGCGTATGTTTATTTATTTTTGGCTATGATACATCGGAAATCAAAAGAGAACAAGGATAGTTGGATGGCAATTTTCTATTTCAAATTAGTAGTATGTAGGGGAGACTGGACCCCTACATACTACTAATTTGAAATAGAAAATTGCCATCCAACTATCCACAAGACATTTGAATGGTGATATTGGCAATTTGATAGTAGTTTACGTTATAATTGTTGTTTTAAAATGTCCAAAGTAGCCCCGATTTGTCAAAAAAAAAGCCCTGCACGACGGTAACTCCTAGGGTAATTCACCAAATGTTGAACGGCTAATTTCTTCGCCTATTGTTGAACGCACGTGCATTTCTAATGGGCGTTCAACAATAGGCAAGAATTTTAGCCGTTCAACATTTGGCGGTTTCCCCTAATCGATAAAAAAAATTCTATCAAAATCGAATTCCAAACTGAATCCAAATCAGAACTACTTAAATATTATGATTTCATTGGAGCCGGTTTTGCGTTTCAATATGGTTTGAATACGGTTTTGAACTTTTTTTTTACTAAGCCGGAGTGGTCTATGCAGTAAATAAAAGTCTTCTACATTCAAGTTGGTCTCTGGCTGCACGTCGACGATCCCGCAGTCTGCGGAGGTTCCGCAAATCATCTTCCACCTGATCAATCCGATCGATTCACCTTGTTCGCTGCGCACCTCTCCTTTTTGTGTCCGTTGGATCGTTGTCAAGAACCATAATCGCTGGGCTATTGTCTGATATTCCAACTACATGCCAGGCCCACCGAAGTCTTCCGATTTTCACGGTGTGAACAATGGATGGTGCTCCCAACAGCTGTTGTAACTCAACAACTTAACTCATATGTGGCTTTAAAGTTGATGAAGTTACAGTATTACAGTATTTACAGTACAGTATTGACCCGGTTTTATCAATTCCCCGATTTTGTCTACTCTTGATTTTGTCTACCACGATTTTGTCACGTTTTCGATCCGATTTTTTTTTGAAAATTTTAGTCGTTCTTTTTATTTTTGTAAAAAAATCTTAAAAAAACATTATTTTTGTGAAATATCTTTCACCGCCTGGGATTTATTATGAATAACTTCTGAGTACCTGTTAAGAATTTCGTAACCCACGATAAATTACGGATTCCGTTCACGTATTTTGCCTTTCCAAGGCATAAAATGATTCATATTTCTAAGAGATCAAAGTTTTAACCATTGAAAAAAAAATCTGGTTTTGTCACATTTCCTATTTTATTACCTCATAGTTCACCAGAGGTTTTAAAAATAAAACAATCAATAAGACGAAATCCTCATTAATAAAAAAAATCTAATTTTAAATTCAAATGTTAATGCGATTAAAATCTTCTACATTTTATACTGAGCTATCCCATGAAAATGGAAACGCCTTCACACGCCTCCGATCGCTTTTCATCTAGGTAAAACAACTCCTTTTTTTGTGTGTCGCCTGCCGTTTTCATCCGCCACCGTCACAGTCTCCTCCCCAGCATCATAAGATTCTCGCGCACCAACTCTGACAGACAGCATGCGACTTGACATCTTGTCCCACTTCTGACCCCGATCAACCTCCTCCACTGCCTGGCGTGCTCCCGTGACAAAATTTTCGCTTTGAGTGTGTGTATGTTCGTCTATTGTGACCACGAGTTGTGTATCACATCGCTCGCGGGATCGGAATGACTGCGTGTCACTGCTGATTAAGACGCACGTCTCAACTTTCTTCTGGGTATAGTTTCGTTTTTCCACGCGAGACAGACGACTTTCAAATCGGTCGCCGTAGCTCTCTACAGTCAGCCTTACAATTAGGGGCCGATGGTGATGGAAGACTTTGTACCCACGTGCGTGGTGGAGGAGGGCGAGACCACACGCAGAAGCCGCGGCTGGGCCGTCGTGTTTGACATCATTGTTACCGCACTACCGTCGTCGTCGTCGTCGTCGTAGTCGTTACTGTCACTAATGATCGTTACCGCGCTCGCTGACTGGGGAAGGTGAAGGGATCAGTCGTGATTTAATGGATGGGCGGTGGTGGACCGTCTTATTTGAAAGCGGTTAAATGATGATAAACTGTGGAAATAAAAGTTAGGTGTCTAGGGACATGGGAATGAAAACAATTGGGAAATATTTTAAACTAGCATTGAATTTACTTTGATTTATGGAGTCATTGTTTACTTTAATTATTATTACAAAATCATTCGTAATTTACGGATGTATCGGATATGCTACAACACCACATATAATACAAAACATAGACTATCCCATCATGGCATGTTCGAAATACCTTGGTTAACTATTTTTAAATACTATTCAGGGCATGAAACAATGCGAAATGAGTGGAATTTGTCAACAACGAATGTCAATATCTGAGCTCCAACCATGGCACTCTTAACAGCGTTAGCCATCAACAATCAGCTATTCCTTCGCCTGAAAAGATTACATGTAAGGAGTGTGACCATAAACGAAGTCACGACAATTTTAAACTTCCGAACATGCATTGCTTTTAAAGTCGATTAAAATTCGGTAGATGCAATATCCTTCCCCGCACGGGTACGCGGAATGATTTACGGGCGACTCTCTCGGTTATTTTGGTAAGAAAATCGTTAGCGTTGAATTTGGCTAATGATCAGCACGAGCGCAAAACGGTATGTGAACAAGAATAGCCATGGTGAAATTGAGTCGATGACATCCTTAAATTTGTCACCATTCTTTCAGATTGAAAGAAGGCTACCTTCGGCTAGATTCGTGTAGTCGCATAGTTTTATTTTGGTAGCTACATAGAGAGACACGAAAGTATGAAAAACCTGAAATTAAGAAAAAAAAATGCTAAAAGCAGAACTGCTTTCTGTGTTAGAGGGGTCGATGTCGAAATGGAAATTCCCAAAAAAACTCTAATGAGGATTTTGAAAAATTTCTTGTGGCGGTTTCTCGAGAGGAGTTTGAATAAACCAACTTTTCAAAAACATAGCTAATATGAGTTTAAAAGTTAAATTAGCTAATTAGAGTTTAAAAAATATTCGACTTCAAACTGAATTTTTATCTGATCTTTTTTGTCCGTTGCATTTTTTTAGTGCAATCTTTCATATAATTTATTCCATGTGATTTAAGATTTGGAAGATCAAATTCAGCAAAGTATGTAATCAATTGCACACGTCTAAATGTGCCCAAATGGTCATCCGAATCAACCAGTATCACGGCCTCATACTCTCGTTAATTCTTATCCATCATCGCATCCACAAATGATCAACCGTGGTCGATTCCGAGATGGTTTCGATAGGAGGATTTTAGGCGACCGCCCGCCGAATGACCTCCCAGAACCTATTCGAAGGAATTCCTTTCTACATCCATCAAATCTCTGTTGAAATCTTGTTCTCTTCTAGTGTCGTATTATCAACCAGCAATGTTACCAGATTTCATTATTTTCTACGAATGTTGATTTAAAATGTATGTTCGAAAAAATGGCACCACTTGATAGTCCTGCGGAGCATCACTTTATGGAAGTCCGAGTTGACTGACAGCTGAGGCAGCTAGACATGCCGGTTCTGTCTAGTTGAGTGTTGTTGATCGGCATTGGCAGTGACATGATCATACGGTGCCATCAGCATTCTCATCACACAGCATCGTATGTACGAGATGCAAAACTAAATAGAACAGATCTACCAATGCTAGGATGAATGAGGCAAAACGTGAAGATTAGCCGACCCGTGACCGATTGAAAAAATGAAAACAGGAATTCGAAATATTTTCAACACATCACTTTTGAAAAGTTGAAGCATTCGCGGAGTAGTGGATCTAACCACAGACCCTCGCCGTGGACGATGATCGCCCCCGAAGCCATTTATGAGGAGTAGGAGAGCGCTGAATGGATTGGAATAGATCGCCACCGAAAATGAATTGGTCGAGTCCGCACGTCCTGCACTATGGGCTACTTGAGCTAATAATGCTTTTCAGAGCTCACAAATTATTATCTATCTAGGAGGGGTGAATAAAATATCTATTTGTTTTATCGTATAAAACACCTAACATTCAAATTTTATATTTGAATAATACATTTTTTATTCTAAATTACTAATTGTCGAAGGATTTTCGAAAGTTTCACTATCATCCTTAGATCCAAAATCGTAGCCCGTTGTACACCTACTGCTTGCCATCAAAAAGGAAAACGAGTGGTGGAAGCAAGCAAATCCCGTCCCCTGTCAGTGTTGAAGTGATCGAGATTAGTTGGAAAGATCATCATCGAGGGGCAAACAAAACGAAAACCGTTGATGCGGGTTTGACTACCGTGAAATGTGTTTCCTCAGCTTGAGCAATACGATGGTACGAGTGGTGGCGAATGGTTTGAAATAAGTTGGCCAGGGTGGTAAAATCGTCCACTAATTTGCTCTGAAATCACTAACAATAACCAGATGCTTACCGGAGGCATTTTTTCACCAGGGCTGAGACGTTTTCCTGACAGTTGAGGAACTCTCGCTGACGAAAATTTTAATTTCATATCGAGAGTGAATTAAGTCTCGACCACTTTGGCGGTGAGCTCCCAGTCAGTGACCGACAGTGCCAGTGTGTGGTGAGGATTAATCAGCTGGATTGGGCAAATCATGTAAATTAGACAACACACAGTTTCGGATCAAACATCGACAGATTCGTTTCCTGCTCATCTCATTGACAGCTTGCTTCAAAAGCAGGAAAGCGTGTTACTCGATAGGCTACCTGATTAACGATGTTTTCATCAACGTCGATTTGACGTGACGTTTTGGAGCGATAATTTGCCACTCGGACTGAGTCCGGGCTGTGTGGGTCTAACTGTCGACATTTGAATTCATTTTTAGTTCTTCCCATATTGATCAATGGTTATCCACTCTATGGTATACATGAAGTACATAAGCAAAATATGTTTAAAAAAGATTTCAGTACTGAATGTTAAATAGAGTACGAAAAAAATGTACAGCATTTCAAATATTTTCATATGGTTAATCGATACAATTGCATTAAGTTTTCAAACCTAAAATCCAACCAAATCGGTTTGAAATATAATAAATACCAAAACTTATCAAGACCTGTTGTAATATGCTGATGCTAGAATCCTTTTCAGTATAGGAAAAATAGAAAATGCCTAAGTTGAATTAGGTGGATAAATAAATCGATTTATTTTACATACGGAACGATTGGGCTTCAAGAATTTTAGTATATTCCGGGATAATTAGGTTTGATAAAATTTCGCACTACAGTTGAATACGGGCTAAAAAATTAAAAACATAGGTTTAGGACAGCGGTTCTCAACCTGGGGTACATGTACCCCTGGGGGTACCTTCACTGGCCTCAAGGGGTACCTCGGATCAAAATGCGTAATGGTGGATGTATTACAATTTCAATAAAAAACATATTCATAAAGCTTTGATAATTGTTTAACTTTTGATTCTAAAACTTTGAGTTGTACATAATATGCATGACGATCAGTAAATCAAGGTATAGTTAATCTTGCCTACCACAACCAGCACAGTGTTTTAAGGACTGTAGGATAAAAGGTCAAAAGAATAAAACGACGAAGGTAAGAAGGTGCATAATTTGAAAATCTTTAATGTAATTTATCTGATCGAGATAAGAAAATGTGTATGCATCCGAACTAAAATCTAGAATCTAAAGGTAAGAAGCCCCCATTTAAAAGGGTTAAAGTACTTTTTCTCGAAAAGCAGTATAGCTCCGTTGCAAGAGGCTTGGAAACCCCCTTTAAAGCGGCTTGTAAGCTTGTTTTCAAGAACTTCAGAAGCCTCCTTTCAAAAGGCTTTTCACGAAGTTTCGGCTTTTAACTAGAGGCTCAGAAGTCTCCTTTCAAGAGACTCGAAAGTATACTTTTAAGACGCTCGGAAGCCTCAAATCAAGAGAATTCAAAGCTTCTTTTTCAAGTGGTTCGAATGCCACATTCCAAGAGGCTCGGGAACCTTCTTCCAAACGGCTCGGCAGCCTCTCTCCAAATGGTTCAGAAGCCTCATTTCAAGAGGCTCGAAAGTCTCATTTTAAGAAACTCGTACACCTTTTTTAAAAAGCTTGGAAGCCTCCATTCAAGTTTCTCAAAAGCCTTCTTCAAGAGAATCAAAAGCCTCAAGGCTACGAAGCTTTCTTTGAAGAATATCAAGAGCCATCTTTCAGGAGGTTCAGATGCTTCGGACCAGAGGTCTTCTTTCAAGATCCTTAGAGGCCCTTCCAAATAGTTCAGAGAACTCCTTTCAAGTTACTCGGAAGCCTTCTTTCAAGAGTCTCAGAAGCCTTTTTCCAATAGGCTTGTAAGTCCCCTTCAAGAAGCTCGAAAGCATCCTTTCATGAGGGTCCAAAGCCTCCTTTTAAGAGATTCAAGTCTTCAAGAGCCTTAGAGCCAGGGCCGGATTTAGCCGGAAGGGGGCTCCAGGGCCGACCGTATGTAGGGGCCCCAAAATGTACAAAATAGGTTGGTTTTGGTACATAAGATTTGTGAGGGCCACGCCTCCTGCCCCTCCATAAATCCGGCCCTGCTTAGAGCTTTAGAGCATTTCTTTCAAGAGGCTTGGAAGCTTTCTTTCAAGAGTGTAAGAAATCTTTTTTCAGGAAGCTCGGGAGTCCCTTTTAAGAATCTCGAAAGCCTTATCTCAAGAGACTCGTAAGTAAACTGTTCCGAATCATAACAATCCATGATAACAAATTTATCAAACTTGTATACATTTTGTTTATATGTGTGTATACGTTCATTTTGTGTTAGTAACCGTACAGCAGTTCCACGATTGAAATGCATCATCAGAACCAATTTGAAGCTTTCTAAAAGAAATTAATCATGGGGTTTAGCCTCCCGAATCAATTCTTTATCATGACCACTGGCGGAGACAGAGGTGGGGCACCATGCGATGTAATCACACCATTGTTCTCGAAGGCTACTGTTCTTGCGCTTAGTGGTGCCCCACCAAAAAAAAAACAATAACTGGCCCCGCCAGTGATCATGACAGCTTGCGAAAAAAGGATCTCACGGTATGTTACACATCGTATATGTATACAGAGATGATAAGTGAGAGACTTTTCATTCTTTTTTGGATTCAATCCCTGGCCTCTTCTTAAAAGGCTTGGAAGCCTCTTTTTAAGATTTCCAGATGCCTTTTTTTCGAGAGGCTCGGAAGCATCTTTTCAAGAGGGTCGGATGCCTCTTTCAGGAGGTTCAATAGCCTTTTTTCAAGAGCCTCCTTTCCAAACAGCACAAGTTGGACCAACATGGTTGCAGCAACTTCTTCTTCTTCTTATTGGCATTACATCCCCACACTGGGACAAAGCCGCCTCGCAGCTTAGTGTTCATTAAGCACTTCCACAGTTATAGTTATAAGCCAAGTTACCATTTTTGCATTCGTATATCATGAGGCTAATACGATGATACTGTTATGCCAGCCACCCTCAGCATTGTTTTGCTTTGTAGCCGCGCGTCTTACCGCACGGCTAAGGAGGAGGAGAGGGTTGCAGCAACTTAATTGTAATGAAATCTGGTCACATATGTGTTGCAATGGTCTATGTGAAACATTTGTTTCAAGAGCCTTGGAAGCCTCCTTCCGAATGGTTTAGAGGCCTCCTTTCAAGAGTTTCGGAAGCCTCTTTTTAAGAGGATTGAAAGCCTTTTTTCAAGAGGCTCGGAAGGCCTGTTCAAGAAGCATGAAAGCATCGTTTCAAGAGACTCGTAATTCTCTTTTTAAAGCTAGGAGATTGGATAAAGCATTTCAAGATTCTCAGAAGCCTTTTTTCAAGAGGCACGAAAGCCTGCTCTCAAGAGCTTTAGAGGCCTTCCAAAGGGTTCAGAGGCCTCCTTTCAAGAGGATTGGAAGCTTTCTTTCAAGAGGGTCAGAAGCCCATATCAAGAAGCACGGAAGCCTCATTTCAAGAGACTCGTAAGCCTCTGTTTGGGACTTGGAAGCCTCCTTTCAAGCCTTCCTTTCAAGAGGGTCGAAAACCTCATTTCAAGAGGGTCATAAACCTCCTTTCAAAACACTCGGAAGCGTCCTTTCAAAAGGGATGGAAGATTGATGTATACACATAATTTAAATTGGAAAATTTCACGAAACAACGAAATTTTAAACAACTTTTTGGATAGAAACTATGTGAATAATGGAGTTATTAGTTACGCTTATTTTGATTTCGTTGATGAAAAAAGGGGGTACCTCAATGAATGCAAGAGTTCGAAGGGGTACCTCTCAAGAAAAAGGTTGAGAACCGCTGTGCTAGCGAATAAGTATTCAAGGCAGAGTTGATATATGAGCATGTCCCCATTTGACTGTATGCAAAATGTACGTATATGTACTCCACTTTGTACACTTATTCGCTATGATATACGATCTTGTGTTTGCTGGGGAGATATGAGTTATGAGGTATGAGATATGTGATGAGATGTTAAATATCGGATATGAGATGTGAAATACAAGATTTTAGAAATGAGTTATGAGATATTAGATATGAGATTGGAAATAAGGGATATGAGATTGGATAAAAGATGTGAGATATGAGATATGATATATTAGATATGAGATATGGGAAGGAAGGTATGAGATAAGGGATATTAGAAATGAGATATGAGATAAGAAATATGAGATACAATATGTGAGATTTGAGATATCAGATATGAGATATGGGATATTAACCATGAGATATGAGATGTAAGATATGAGATATAAAATATGAGGTATGAGATATGAGGTATGAGTGAAGAGAGATATGAGATATCAGTCATGAGAAATGAATAATCAGTTGTTATACAGTCCCATCCCGATTTTGGCAACACCCGTTTTTGTCTACCCCCGATTTTGGCAAAATTTTCTTCCCGATTTTGGCAACAACCTCGAAAATATTTTTTTTATTACTTTTTAGAGATAAAACCTTTTTATTAATAGGTAACAGGATAAACAAAACCAAAAGTGAATGTCATTAAGGTTTATATGCGTATTATGGGCTTTGTACGAATAGTGGGCACTTTCACTGAAATAATGAACCACCACTCGTATCACCGCACATTGCAAACAATTTCTATTGAAATTTTTCTGCCCTTTTTATTCACGTTTTTCAAGTCCCTATTCACACTACCCTAATCTAACCAGCCCACCGTAGAATGTCGTATTTTTTGGTATTCTCACTGATTTTGTCGTCGAAAAGCTGACTCACACCGTTGTACAACAACTATTAAGGTGACACGGGAAGCACAAACCATCATCAAATTGTCATCATTTCATCATTGAATGCTTAATTTGTTTTCCTACAACAAATATGATTTTGAAAAAGTATCACCGGCGCGTACTTACTCGCAATCTACATGCTGATACATTTACAGTTACATCAAACAACTGAAAACCGAAATACGCCGCGCCAAAGTTGCGAGGTGATAATGCTAGAAAGAGACGAAAGATAAGAGAAATAACATGGTGTTTAGTGCCTCCCCGAGTCACCTTAAGCGAAACCTGCTGTTTACATCACAATGCAACCGATGCTGCATGAGTGATCCAGGAGCAAGCAAGCCCCAGTAGGTTTAATTGCTAGTGATTAGCACATTCAATTTTATAAATGCGCTATATACACGGAACCGCGAAACAACTCACTTTACGGTTCCTTTCACTAAAATCCACCCTTGCGTGGAAGAAGCCAAAAATAAGTAAAATGCGAGAAAATCCGGTGAGTACTTTGCCTTTACTCCCGTGTTGAATTTTCACCCACTATGAAGTTTCACCAACTCAAATTTATGTTATTTTCACTCACCCGAGACTATGATGAAAACAACTCAAATTTGGCTTCTTCCACGGAACAGCACACGTTGGGTCGATGCAGCTCTCTTTGTTTATAATATCATTCATGAGAGGGAGTGAGAAAACTACCTAATATTGAGTTAAAAATTTGAACTTCGTACTCAAAGTTGAGTTCTTTAAACTTTTTTTAGGTTCTTTATTTTTTCTGTGTAGTCATCAAGTCGTTTTGCTCATTATATGCCTCTTTTCTGATACACGGGAAAAAATCCGGAACCAAAAAGTGCCAAAATGAGTCATGATTTCAAGAAAAATGTGTGTTTTTATGTTATGAAAATACACCATGAAAAAAGGTCATGAAATCATGACACATTTTACTGTAACGCAATCTTGGCGTTACGTTTTCGATATTTTATGACGAAATGTGGCAAACTGAGTCATAATATCATGAAGTGTGGACTCCGGGACCATGACCTGGGAATCTGTCATTGATGGTTCCGATGAATTTGACGAAAGGTGGAAATTTGTTTCATGATATCATGACGCATACACACTGAAACCATGAACTAAGGTCATGATCGCAGATATATAATTCGTGTATCCAGCATCCGTCATTTATGATTCCAGAGTGTCAGTTCAAATCTCAGAATAAAAATCATTAGTTGAAATGGCATAACAGAGAAGTACGGATTTTTTTCAAGCATTTCTGATGGCAAACACGTCCACTAGTTCTGTGTCATTAGACGGTTTTCTAGCAGCGACTCCATCGTCTGATCCAGTTTTAATTAAAAATTGAGTGCATTTGAAACCACAGAGATTATGATGAGGTAAGGTGATTGGTTATAAATCAATCCTCCAGCCACAAAGTGAAACAAAAAAATATTGGGGAAAATAATAGATGTTTTAGTTACAAGATAAAGATTGTCGCTATCATCGCTGTCCGGAACATCTTTTGCTGGCGAGGATACGGCGCTGAATGTCAATGAAGGAAACATCCATACGATTTGACAGTTTCGTGCCCAACATGTTCCGGACAGCAGCACAAAGGGAACCGAAACGACAATCTTTATCTTGTAATACTAAAGACACACTGGTGGTACAAGGACCGTGGTATACCACGGTTATGTACCCTAGTACATATTGTACCATGGTTTTCCACGTTGTACCAGCCAAGATTTTTGCCTTTCTCGTATACAAAGTATACGTAAAGGCTATAGGATCACTCCAAAACCGAACTTTTGATAGAAGGCTCGGAGACCCATAGTGTTATATACCAATCGACTCAGTTCGACGAATTGAGGTGATGTCTGTATGTGTGTATGTATGTGTGTGTGTGTGTGTACAAAAATGTGAGACACACTTTTTGGTACTTAGCAATATTCGATTTGCTCGCAAGAAGTTGCAGTCGACGCGGATTGCGGTCTAGTTGTTTCCTATTGAAAATTGGCCCGATCGGTCATTGCGTTCCGAAGTTATTGGATAAACATTGTTTTTCTGCCAAGGGTCCCCCCTTGGGAAAAAAAATTCAAAAACGAAAAAAAAATTTTTTTGCAATGTTTGCAGCAATGCATTCAAATGACCGCAAATACATATGAATTGATGGAAAAAGTAAAATCTACTCCCCTAAAGTGCTATTTCGACCTCTCTTATGTGTTTTTCTTATTATTTTAATGCGCGAGAAAGGCACCACCAACGCTAGGTGGATTGATCTGGGTTTTTTTATGTGGTACCAGCATGGTTCAAGGTGACACACCTGTGGTACAACTTGTACCATGGTACGAATACCATCAGTGTGTCATTAGTATAACTAAAACCAGAGTGTATATAATTAAGAGTGGCGACATGTGCCGCATTTGACAGGTCTCCTGCTCGTTTGGAACATCATGTATCGGAATGACAGATGAATTTTGTTCCAATTCTGACAGTGTCGACGCTCTTAATTACATACACTCTGACTAAAACATCTTTTGGGAAAATATACAATGGATATACCTACTGCTATTTTTCCTCAAACTGGTAGAGATCTTGCGTTTAGCACCGGCCGGATGATCATCACGGACGTAACACAAAACAAATTAGAACACGAAGATCATCGTTTGCAGAAGGTAAACAGCTTCCTGGGTACGTACAGCGTAGTGTCTGCGTTGGATTGTGGAACATCGTGTACCAATCGCACAGGCAGCGCACACCGCAGGAATTGATCCGCAGCTGCCAGATTGGATGAGGATGAGTTTTCCAGAAGAGTCCAACCACAGTATAGTTCTAGGCACTTTTGCACTGTTTTCTGCACACTATCCCTGATGAAAACCGCGGATCCAAAATTATTAATATTTTCGTCCATAGCAAATAATTTTTGTTGACTAAATCTTATAATTATTGAGCTATTTTATTATAAAATTATAACATCTGCAAGGGACGCCTTGACAGAAATGAAATGAAAAAAAAAAAACAATTTGACAAGGTTGCGTAACGATGATTTAGGTTATTTTGGCATATTTTCATGACTCTTAGTCATGTTTTCATGACTCTGGGTCATGATTCCATGACTCTGAGTCATGTTTTCACGACTCAGCGTCAGTTTTCATGACTCAACTGAAAATGACTCAACTCAATGAAAACATGACTCAATATCATTATATTGTATTCATGAAAATACGGCTAGCATTTTGATAACGCTTCTGGTACATATGAAATTAGCTCAAGAAAAAATTCTAATGCTAATCGCCGTTTGGGTCATTATATCATGAATTGTAGTCATGATATCATGAACCAATCACCTGTCATAACTGCCAACCAGAATTAACCAGTTTTATGAAATCATGACTTTTTAGTCATAAATTCGGTTACGGATTTTTACCCGTGTACCAGCCGAGAAACTGTCATTTTATCATTTTATCCGTCTTTCTGCTGCAACACTGTTGGCTTTTCCAGTTTCATGATGTGTCAATTGTATAACGAGCCTTTTGGTTCCAGCATGTTTGCCAACAGTTCAACAGTAATGGTAAGAATTTGGTGAAGGCTCTCGAGAAGGCATTAAAAAATCAGATCATGAGTAAAAATCGATTAATCTAAACCATCTTGATGCTCTGCGCGGGGCAACTTATAAGGTTCCTATGATCTTTGAAATTGGACGTTCGCTGATTCACCGTTTAATGATCTTCAACGCTCACCAGTGGAAGCCTATTGAGAGCGATTCCAAGCAACAGCATCAAAATTTAAGAAAATTTTTAATTCATGATTTTCTATTGAGTTGAAACTTTGCACAGTTTTTCAATTTCATCTAAATCGTCATTTTCGATATCAAATCTTCATATTGAGTCACGACTAACTTTTCAAAAGGGTGTATGTGAAAATGGTTCAAAAATATTTAAAAGCTGCACAGCAAAAACGGAATGTTCGATTGTTATGATTTTTCAGCAAAGTTAGACAACTAAATGGTGATTCTTAAGAAAATGTGCACAGTAAAAAAAATTTTTTTGTCTTCAAAATATCATTTTGCCACAAAAACTCAAATATCTCAAAACCCTATCTTTTTCGAACGTAATTTTTAGGAAAACGGTCCATTATATTAGCTATCTACCATAAAAATTTGGTGATGGTAAACTAATAAACAAAAAAGTTATGACATTTCAAACATTTCACAATTTTCACATATAGTAAGCAAAAAAATTTCCGTGTATTTTTTTTTTTCAAGAATCGCAGTTTGATGCTGATTTTATTGTTAAGGGCCTTGCGTGAGTTAAACAAGTTGTTTGTATGATATTCCATATTTATGTATTCATCGATATTATGTATATTATATGTATAAATATTATATGTATAAATAAATAAAAATGAATTAATATTATCCTAAGTATTAAATTAAATGTGGCAGTTACACAATGTTGTTATAGAAACTCTAAGAGTTTTGGGTTTGAATTTTGGTATGGGTTATGATATCATGAAAACAGTTTATTAATACTTATTTTTTATTTATTTTTATTCAATTTTTTTAAAATATCGAACACTTTTGAATTAGGTATTATCATCACAGTTTGAGTATAGTTTTGCTTTAATTTTATTTTCCGACAATGGAATGAAACAGTGAAATTTTTGGGTTCCTTGGATCGTTTTCGCGTTATTAAATTGCTCGCTGAGCTCTGAAGCCTTTATTTCGTACTCTTCAGTAGTAGTAAAACAAAATGATAATTTGGTTAAATCTTTTTCTTTTCTACGATTTGCCCAATCAAAAGTTCTTTCGCAGTTTTAATTGGATGGTCACGTTCTTTGGCTAAACTTGCTCTTGTGGCCATGCGCTTTATTGTTCCTCAATAGCATCACAAGGACCTTTGCCATGTGATGTAGCAAAAAATGCCATTCTGCATCAATTCCGTACATTGATTTAAATTGACATAGGCTCGAAAAATTCTTACGGTTTTTGTACTGCGACGCTGCTCCATCAGACATGAAATATATCTTTTTGACTTCTTTATGCTTATCAACGCGTAAAAGTTAATCATTTTTATTCAATGAACAAGTTTACGGATACTGAATCGTGTCTTAAATCTTCGGAAATTATAATAAAACTTAAGTGTTCAATTTGCGTACTTCCATTAAAATAAATAACGAATGGATGAATTGTAGCTTGTTGTACGTTCCAGTGATGGGACTGCACTTCATCTTGCAATACAAAGCTGTAATTTTCAGAAAATCACAAATGACTAAAATTCACCATTTTGTAATGTATTTTCGTATTTTTTAAAAAGCTGGATTGTTCTGTTTTAATGAAATCGTGAGGGATTAAACTTTCTAATTTCAAGCAAAAATATGACACAAACTCATCTACAGGTTTTACAATAGTTTCTATGTCACACCTATCCGTGGTCACCCATTGCTCAAATGATAACTGATCAATATATTTTTCTTCAAACTCAGCGAATAAAGTATTCTCCAATGATGAAGAATCTGGACAATCCGAACAAGATCGTAGATAGCAATTTGATGTTGTATTTTCACACAAAAGACTACCAGTTAACATTTTAATATCCTTTGTTAAATTGATTCTTTTCAAACTATGTAAAATAAGATTAATATTCTCATGGGTTGTGCACACACACATTATGTGTTCCTGAATTGGAAAGAAGCTTACATTGCCTTGGCCGAAGGCTTGCAAATGAGGAAAAACCTATTTTAATATTATCGTGAATTTCCTTGAAGCGTGTTTACGCTTCTTTCAAAGTCGTCATCATTAATCGTTTTTGGATTGCTTGACGCTTTCCATCTTTTTTACTGATACATAATCTTTTTGACCAGGCATAGCTCGACTTACTTCATCATTTTCAAAATATTGAACTACTATTTCTTTTGTCTCATCTGTTAATGCAGTACTAGACCTAGTATTTTTGGTTGAAAGACAGTTATTCTTCAATTGTTTTGCCTCTTTTACTGTATTTCTATTGGTTTTGAACTCATCAATGGCATCCTGAATAGACCACGAACTTGGCAGCATCGACAAAATCAATAATTTTTTTTTCCTTGTCGTGGCTGCATTCGAGAACCTTTCCTTCATATTTATAATTACCTCATCGTAGTCTGTATTTTCCACATCATCAGGTCCTAATTTGAAGAGGTTTCTTCGTACAGCTTCGTTTATTTCACGGTATTTTTCTCCGGGTAATAAACGTAGTCCATCTTACTCCATTTAATCAGAGTCACTTTTATCCCAGCTATGCCCTCGTTAAAGCGTTCGATGTTGACCTTTTGGATACACTCATCTTCCGATTGATTTATTGAAACAGATTTCGCTGATGGTACGGTGGCAAGGCTCTCAGCACTTAATACTTCTGGTAATTCCTCAGTTGTTGTCGATACATCTGGCAATTCCTCAGTTGCTGTCGTTTTCGAACTTCCTGCGCTCTGCTCAACCGATGATATACAGATTGCTCTTTTGTCAACGTTTAGACGGCAGGACGTGCAAATGCGTAAATTTGTATTCAATGTGGACATTGGAGCATAACCAGTCGCTTTCAGTTTATCTATGGTGCTTTCGGTGAGATTTCGTAACTCTTTTGAACACTTTTTTCCATCAAACGGCCTACAACAGTTGAGAAAGCGGCTACTCATGTTGTTCGTAATATTTCAATAAACAAAATCACTTTTACTGACTAGTTTGGTGTCATTTGCTTGACTGAAGAAAAAAATTACTATAAGATCTTTAACAACCTTAGTAGTAGTAATTTTTTTTTTTTCGTGAGCATTGTCATGGTATGCACCTATCATGCATTTGTTGTTGTTGGAGATACCCGTTTCCTCCCGATCATAAAGTCTATTCTCTAAGAGGTATATTTTTTGCAGGTAAACTATAGACGTACACGTGTATATAAATCTTTGATTTTGCAGCTTTTGTCTTAAAAATAACATTTCTGATATGTTTCTATCAACGTTATTATCAACAGGTTTCAACACTATTAAAAGAATTTTTTCGCCAGTCACGTGCAATGAAAATTATGACACTATCAATACTTTTGATCACAACACTGGATCGTGTCTAAGTTTCTTATAGATGCTATGAATAATTAAATCAAAATATCATGAAAACAACTTGTTTAAATCACGTCCCTTAACAATAAAATCTGCATCAAACTGCAATTCTCGAAATAACTTACACAGAAAAAAAAATTTTTTTACTAAATGTGAAAATTGTGAAATGTTTGAAATGTCATAACTTTTTTGTTTATTAGTTTACCATCACCAAATTTTTATGGTAGATAGCTAATATAATGGACCGTTTTCCCTAAAAAAATTACGTTCGAAAAAAGATAGGGTTTTGAGATATTTGAGTTTTTGTGACAAAAATGATATTTTTAAAGGCAAAAAAATTTTTTTTTTACTGTGCACATTTTCTTAAGAATCACCATTTAGTTGTCTAACTTTGCTGAAAAAATCATAACAATCGAACATTCCGTTTTTGCTGTGCAGCTTTTTAAATATTTTTGAATCATTTTCACATACACCCTTTTGAAAAGTTAGTCGTGACTCAATATGAAGATTTGATATCGAAAAATGACGATTTAGATGAAATTGAAAAACTGTGCAGAGTTTCAAATATTTTCGAAATAGTCGCTCAGGATCGACTGACATGCCCCCGTGGAATGCCTCTTGAGTGAAGCAAATCACTTGGTAACACAACAATGAGCGTCGTTACGGTGCGCTGATAGTAGAAGCTATTCAATCATTCTAAAAATGAAGGCCTCTATGAGTCTGGAACTCTAGCACACTGAAAGAATCGTAGCTTACATGGATACCTCACCAGCACCATGGTTTGGCTTGTGTTGCTCATTGTTTATCACAGCAACGATCGCTCCTACTCGTTGTTTGGCATCCATCTGAGCGAGGCAGTTCACTCATTGACTATGGATGCTACGATTGGAATAGATCAATGCTCACTCACACTTCCAATGCCTGCTCTCAAGTGTTCTATTTGTTATAGCGACGTATCAGAAGTGGAGTACCTCCTGTGAAGTTCCCATGAGATCATTGGTGTAATTCTAGTTGCTTCGATAGTTGAGTGATGCGTCACATGTAGTTTTATTATTATTTATTCAGCCTAAGGCCGGAGTGGCCTCTGCGGTACATAACAGTCGTCTCCGTCTACTGCTGTACGTTACGATTCACGCAGTCTACGGAGGGTTCGTAAATATTCTTCCACCTGATCGAACCACCTCTTGTGCCTGTCGGATTGTTGTAGAGAAACATTTTTACTCCAAGTGCGCGTTGATCCTCCAAAAGTATTGTCCAGATCTCGTCTCCAAGGAGGACTACCTCCACCGGTTTAATGAGGAAGTCTGTTTGGTACGGCGGCGAACTCTATTCGATCTATTTCCTGCCACGTTGAGTCTCCGAATTTGTCTGCTGGTATCGTTATGGCCGTTGTCTCTCTTGAGCCTACTTCGTCTTCAACGTGTTAATGACTAGTCCGATCTGTTTTGCTACCCTCTTCAGTCGGATGTAGGATTCTTCCATCTTTTCAAAGTTATAATAATGAAAGTAGTGCATGGAGAACTGGAGTGCGATGACCTGCAGCGAGCACCAGTTTGTCGGTAGGTTGACTGCTGTCGAGTGTCAGAGGTGGCATGCCGCAAATGGTCTTCCAGCTTCCAATTGGCCACACTGTCACTCGTAGTTCGAGGTGCACATTGTGCTCATGGATCAATCATTGCCGCCTGAAATATTCCTGGCTTGAGTGCTAGGAGACCGACTAGTGCAAAGGGATTTGGTTTTAGTGAGTCGAGTGTAGTTAACCCAAACTCACACTACATTGGATACGCTTGACTAATGTGCAGAATGCAGATTTCCGTTACCATTTTCTAGAACAATGGAATGTCTTACACTGAGGAAAATGGACGTATGATTTTCAATCAAACGCCTTATGAAAATTTGCCACAAGGAATCGGTATGAATTTCAATATGCTGCCTTATGAATGATGATTTTCATTTGAAAAAAAGTGAAGTGCGGCAGACTGGGTTCGAACCATGGACGTCGGGGTCGGGAGGCCGGTACGTAGACCACACGCCCATCGACGCTTGATTACTCGGGGAGGTAACTGCGTATAAGAAGCACTGTTAGTGGAATAATCAGTCGAAGATTCATAAGGCGCCAGTTATGAATTTCGATAGTCCAGTTCACTGAGTGTATAAGAGTACGAACGAACAAAACCTGTAAATTTCCGTTCAAGTAGATGTAACAAATCTGCTCCGTGTTAAACGACAGAAAGTTATAGGTTGTTTTAAATTTACACGTGCTGGAATTTTACAGTTCTTATTTTTATATGAAAACAAAAAAAGGAGCAGAGCATGGGAATCGAACATTGATCTGCAGAGTGAGAGCCGAACTTGTTATCGTCTCGGGTATTTCCGCTTCTTGATATCGAGTCGATCAAGGTGTAACAGGTTAAACGTTTTGGTGATTCGATAATTCTTCATTAGGCTGAACGATAGCTTAAATTTACATGACACGGAAACTCCATCGAGACGGATTCATTTGAGACTCAGTATGCTGAATGCATCACAGATTTCTCGCCGGAAGAAGCAAAAAACAAAGAGTTGCAGCGATGAAATGCAGTGTCTGCTGCTTTATTTTCATATGCGAAGATATCCGTTTAGGTTGATTCTTATATGAGTAAAATAGGTGCCAGCTGCGGTTTGCATGAAATGCAATGAAGTTTGTTTTGACTGCCACGTGATCGCTCACCAAGGTTTCCGGTAGAGTCATGTAAAATTAAGATATATTCAATTGAAATTTCAATGGATTTATCATTTACATCGCAGAATCTTAAAATTATGATCTGGTACACATTCTGTTTCCGAATTTTGCATTCAATTATGAATTCCGTCGTGGCTAATTTTCATAATATTTTACTGTGTATGTCTTGCGTTCATTTTTTCCATAATGTCATCGAAAATTGTGCACAGAACTTTACTCTTAATCACACCGACCTCAAGAAAGTTGGCCTCCATCAAAATCCATTATATAAGAATTCGAAATTTGTAGCACATTCAGTCATCTTGTATCCGTCGGATTGCTATTTGATTTACATAGTGAATTATGATAAAAAAGCATTTTTGGTGGACTAAAATTTATTGAAGGTAGATTGAAGGCAGCACTTCAATGGACTACAATAGAAACGTTATTTTCATCACCACAATTTTTGTAAGGACGTGGCCGACGCTATTGTTAATTTCAAATATTATTTATTATTAAATTTGTATTATGAAATTGGCTAATTAGTTACTATATCGTTTGATTACCATTCTTGAGTTTGTTTCAATTTTGTTTAAATTACAATTTCCGAGTTATGAATAATATCGCAAAATTATCAATTATGATGCACGTGCATCACTTAAATACACTCTACATACTTTGTAGTATATATTCTAAGTATTTAGCTTCAATCATGCAAACAAAAAAAATTGAAATTTTGTATGAAATTTTTTTCCCTTAAAATTCGGTCGTGTTGCCAAAATCGGGAAGGGACTGTATATGAAATGTGAGATGTGAGATATGATATATGTGAAATGAGATGCGAGGTATCAAAAACGAGATATGATATATGAAATATGAGATATTAGAAATAAGTAATGAGATCCAATTTATGAGAATAAAATATTAGATATGAGATACGAAATGTCTGATTTTGAATATGAAATTTTCGATGTGAAATATGAAATATGATGTAGAAGATATGAGATAGGAGACTCGAAAATGTTTTAGATCAAATAAGCCAGCCATTTTTGCTTTAATACAAGCGCGCATTTTACCCCTTGGATTAGTAAGGTCACAAGTAGTGATGTTCAACATATCTTTTCTCGCACTCTTCAAGCTTCTTCACTAATTCACTAAACTCAGTTCCTTACTAAACTTTTAACAGCATCACAAATCTACTGACTTTCTTATTAAGACATCTGATCTCTCATTAGAATAATCCCAGTTAAAAATGCTTTAGCTATGATAGCACAATAAAACTACATCACAAGCTAAAAAACTAGCCTAGGCAATAATTCTAAGAAGTAAACAAATTCCTCATAAAGAGCCTCTTTTTCCCAAAGTCCTTTTTCTGCTGCCAGACCCAAAGTCGCCCCATGATACAACCTAAGATCAGTACACGCGATAAGATCTAAAACCAAACCAGCGATCATCTCGAGCAAGGCAAGCATCTTCCCAAGAGATCCCAACCACCGCCGCATTTACTGCTGCCTAATGTCACGAACAAAGGTGTGAGAAACTGCCGAATTCATGCGCTGGGAAGCAAACAGTTTTCTTTCAAAGGCTCGTTGTGGGTCTCTGCTTTTTTTCTTGGGTAATTTTTAAAAGTCATCGTTTGAATAATAATTACCCTTCCTTTGCGACCACACCGTTCGGGAGGTCGATCGAAATCAATCGAAATGTACCCACAGACCAGGCACTTAAGATTAGTGCCAAGCTCATGTCAGTCAGCCATCAAGTGCTTTCGGACCCATATGTAGGGTGACCCAGGTGGATGCTTTTGCGATGCTTTTCAGTACATGGGAGAAGCACCCTCACTAAATAAGTTCCCACTACACCCGCGGTACGGGCCACGGGGATGATGAGTAACTCTTTTTGTTTCGAATGCTTATGAATGAACCTAATAGTAGCATCCATTGATTGATTCGTGGTTTCGAACAATGTATCTACCAATATGAGTGTTTATTGCGACGACTAACAACAGGGCTTCGCACCGGGCCTAAAATTGTCCCAATCAAAGATTCTAGTCCGCGTCGCCATGATTCTAGCTTTAAACAACGATAGTATGATATTTTTGGGTAGAAACATATTTTGAATTCTCTTGTTTATATTTTTGCTTGAATTATACTTATTCAGAAATAGTGGCATATACACTTCATAAACTTCTTATTTGCGAGTTAACTCTACTGGGATGCAGTGCAGTCAAATCCTAAAGAAAGGTTATCGATGGAACGAGTATCGGCGCACAAGTCTAATCCAAATTACCATCGAACATTCAACGTTTATCGGCTATCGGTTCGAAAATTGAACGAATAGTAGCTTTGCCTCTTTCAGCGCAAGCAAGCACCGAATTGGTGGGCGCGATGAGAAACGGCAAAAATCCGATTCCCATCGAGGAGACTTTCGAGGGCACCATCTCTGTTGCTGTTGGTTTTTCAAATTGATCGACGACCGTAGAATGGCTCGCCGCTACTCAGGAGGACTTGACAAATTTTCGGTACAAGTAACTCATTTTCTCAATTTTTCACACGTCATTATTTCTCGTTAGTTAAATGGCAATTTCGAGAAACCGTTCTGTTCGTTCGTTCTCCTTTCGCCGTTTGAGTGTTTGCTTAATCCTGTTTCAATTTTACTTGTTGGTCCGATTGTTAGTCACACTTTTGCGGGCGGTCTCCCTCGTCTCGGTTGATTGCTTCAGGGCTTGCGTTTTCCTACTACGTTACGCTGTTTACGCGATGCAAACCGTGTCACTCGGATTTTCGACTCACTTAATGGAGGGGAACTTACAAGCTGGAAACCGTGAAATGGACTGGCATTCATAATTTCAGCAAATATGACCTGATTTATACTAATGGTTCGAACAGATGCCGACCGTGGCGATTGTTCACAGAAGTCCCACTTGATAGGTTTGATGGCCTTAATTTAAATAGTAATTTTCAGAAGTAATTAAATAATTATCTAGTATTTAAAAACCTAGAAGAAGTTTTTGTGTTAGATTCGTTTGATTAAATCCAATCAGCTTTATCACGACATTCTAATAATTGAGTTTGCTTTCAATTCAATTTCTGGCATGTAAAAAATTCAAGTTTTTTGTTTCGTCGAACGTGTATTAACCAAACAAGCTATTTTGATTGCCTATGTCTATGTTTGATTCAAGGTCTTAACCGTCGAGTTTCCATATGTTACGATTCATTCTGAAGGATACCATGCGACATCTGGACGGAAGCTCGAAGCAAAGAGCCCGCACTGGAAGAAAAAAATAAACTGTGTAAAATAAATTCATGCATAAACAGCTTGGCACGTCTCGGTAGCAATCAGCGTGTACGAGAAGCGTGGAAAATTGGGTGAATGGATTTGAGGATTATCGTACAAAGTGGTTCATTGGAATGGCATTTTCGGGTGAAGGTTTCCACAGTTTTTTAACCGGCACTGGCCGCAATGAAACGCCACTCGGTGCGAATGGAAATCAATTATACCGAAACGGGTTAACTTTTCTAACGATGAAAAATTCCTTTTAAACAAGCAGCAGCAGCAGCCTTGTCATAAACTTGTCATAACTGTGGTCTTGTACGAAGATGCATTCAGCGTACCTAAGAATAAAGTGAAGCAAAAATATCAATTAAACACACCACACCACCAGGCACCGCCCACATCGTCGATGAAAGTTCCTGCAGCTGACCATGGACTTTTGCATGATGGAACTCGCAATTCAGCGCCCTTTGACTTGATTGCGCGATCACTAGCGGCCATCCTGATTCGTCGCGTCTGTCATTTGCGCTTCATTAAAACCATATCGCCGCGGATCAACTTAAGGTTTTAAGACCACACCATCGCCACATGAGATGTTGTCAGGGATCCACCTACAGGAGAATCGCGAAAAATGCGATAAGCTGATGGTATGAATGAAACTTACCGACGACGCACACAGGGACTTCGAGAGCTTTGCGTTGGTCAAATCATCGTAGCGTGGCTCTCTCATTAGGCTCGGCTGCAATGTCACAGATTGACGAGATTTGATTTGATCAGAAACGAAATCAAAAACACTATACAAGTGGCGATATAACAAGGATCGTATGTTTCGCAAATCTACATCTATATATTGTGCCTTGCAACAAAATGACAACTTTTGTGATCATTTTCCAAGGCTCTCATAGAAAATGTATGTGCAGTACAAATAGCACGTGCTATCAAAGCATTCATCGCCACAATCCACCACGTGGCGGCCGAGTTTAAAAAAATATCAAACTAGCTTTTTTCTGGAGGTATGTTTTTCTTAGGCGACTATCTGTTGCTAATTTTTCATTGTGATTATAAATAAACGGAGGAGTAGATTTTGTTAAGCTCGGTATAATATATAAAGAACAAAGTTGGCATTTGTGCGACCGCGCATCACTCAAGAATAGACAGTCCAATTTCTGCAAATTTTGATTATCTGTACATATAGTGAACTGTAAAAAAAATGAGAAATAATTCTTAAGACCCGATTTGTTTTCTAGATAAATTGGGTGCACTAAAATAAAAATATCAATTTTTGGCGAGACAAAGTTCGACGGGTCAGCTGGTCTATATACATAAAAATGAATTTCTGTCTGTCTGACCCTTATAGACTCAGAAACTACTGAACCGATCGGCGTTAAAATTTGTATGGAGAGGTTTTTGTGGCCGTGAAAGGTTCTTAAAATTGTTCAAGACCCCTCCCCCTTCGGAAAATGTAACATACATATAAATGATACACCAAATTCTTCATAACTCGAGAACTAATCAAGCAAATGGAACCTTATTTGGCATGTGGAAAAAAAAGAAGTTTTAATTTATGCTCTACCAAATTAAATCGAATCGCAGAGCATTCGTTAACACTTAAATTTTAGATACAAAATAAATGTTTGTAATAGATAACTAATTTTGGGCGAGGCGAATTCGGTGGGTCAGCAATAGGCATAGTATAGGCATAATGGACGTTGGACGTAACGGACAAAAGGCATGGAACGCCCCAAAGTTCAGCATAAAGTATGACATAAAGAAAGCAGAATTATGACTAACGTCCATTATGTCTAATGTCGCGATTATGGCTGTTTTTTTTTGGAAGACTCGCTTGGCTGAAACTCATTCGACTGGAAGCCATTTGGCCGAATGTCACTAAACTGAACAAAGCATGAGTAATGAGACGAAAGGGCCATACGGCCTAGGAGGTCATTTGGCTGAATAAGTCAATTTGTCAAATAGGTTGTTTGTTCGAAAAATTCCGTTTGGCTGTAAGGGCCATTTGGTCGAACGGGCCATATGGACGAAAATGAGACCAAATAAGAAAAATGGCCGAAAATTAAACCTGTGAGTCGATTGAAAATTTACCAGCGGCGGCGGAATAGATAATTTTCAGTCTGCGGCAGCGGCGGCGCGGTGGTGTGGGTCGGCGGGAAATGATTTCAATTGTCTTTTTTTATTTCTTTATTATCGTGATTTTTTATAAATTTAGAGTGTCGAAAATTCTCCGGAATTTCTTTGAAAGATCCTCAACGAGTTCGATCAAGAAATTCCTCTGGGCATTCCTCCAGGAATTTTTCCGGAAGTTCCTGCAGAAGTTCCTCCGGAAATTCCTCCAAAAATTCCTCCGGAAGTTCCTCCAGGAATTCATCCGGAAGTTCCACCAGGAATTCCTCCGGAAATTCCTCCAGAAGTTTCTCCAGGAATTTCTCCGGAAGTTCCTTCAGGAACTCCTCCAGGAATTTCTCCGGAAGTTCCTTCAGGAACTCCTCCAGGAATTCATCCGGAAGTTCCTCCAGGAATTCGTCCGGAAGTTCCACCAGGAATTCCTCCGGAAGTTCCTCCAGGAATTCGTCCGGAAGTTCCTCCAGGAATTCCTTCGGAAGTTCCTCCAGGAATTCCTTCGGAAGTTCCTCCAGGAATTCCTTCGGAAGTTCCTCCAGGAATTCCTCCGGAAGTTACACCAGGATTCCTCCAAAAGTTCCGCCAGGGATTCCTCAAAAGTTCCGCCAGGAATTCCTCCGGAAGTCCCGCCTGGAATTCCTCCGGAAGTTCCTCCAGGAATTCCTCCGGAAGTTCCTCCAGGAATTCCTCCGGAAGTTCCTCCAGGAATTCAAGTTCCTCCAGGAATTCCTCCGGAAGTTCCTCCAGGAATTCCTCCGGAAGTTCCTCCAGGAATTCCTCCGGAAGTTCCTCCAGGAATTCCTCCGGAAGTTCCTCCAGGAATTCCTCCGGAAGTTCCTCCAGGAATTCCTCCGGAAGTTCCTCCAGGAATTCCACCGGAAGTTCCTCCAGGAATTCCTCCGGAAGTTCCTCCAGGAATTCCTCCGGAAGTTCCTCCAGGAATTCCTCCGGAAGTTCCTCCAGGAATTCCTCCGGAAGTTCCTCCAGGAATTCCTCCGGAAGTTCCTCCAGGAATTCCTCCGGAAGTTCCTCCGGAAGTTCCTCCAGGAATTCCTCCGGAAGTTCCTCCAGGAATTCCTCCGGAAGTTCCTCCAGGAATTCCTCTAGGAATTCCTCCGGAAGTTCCTCCAGGAATTCCTCCGGAAGTTCCTCCAGGAATTCCTCCGGAAGTTCCTCCAGGAATTCCTCCGGAAGTTCCTCCAGGAATTCCTCCAGGAATTCCTCCAGAAGTTCCTCCAGAAATTCCTCCGGAAGTTCCTCCAGGAATTCCTCCGGAAGTTCCTCCAGGAATTCCTCCGGAAGTTCCTCCAGGAATCCCTCCGGAAGTTCCACCAGGAATTCTTCGGAAAGCTTCTCCAGGAATTTCTATAAAAGTTTCATACAAATTCCTCCAGGAATTCCAATGAAATCTTCTTCAAGAATTTGTCAGAAGTTCTTCTGAAAATTCCATAGGAAGTTCCTCCAGGAATTCCCCTATTGCCAATCATTAATTATCAACAGTTTCGTGTGACTGACTAGCTCTAAAAGTTTCTTCAAAAATTCTTCCGAAAACTTCTCCTCCTGAAGTTTCTCCAAGAATCTTTCCAGCAGTTTCTCCAAAAATTGCTCCGGAAGTTTCCCCATCATTTAATTTCGAAATTGCTTCAAACATTCCTCCGGAAGTTTTTCCAAAATTTCTACCAAAGGTTCCACCAGAATTTAGTTGGGAAGTTTTTGCTGGAATTCTTGGGGAAGTTTCTACAGGAAATCCTCGGAAAGTTGCTTCAAAAGTTCTTTCCTGAATTCCTACAGAAATTCAATCAAAATTCCTTCAGGAAGTCCTCATGAAGTTTATTCAGGAATATATTCGAAAGTCTCTGAGGTAATTCCTCCGAAGATTCCTGCAAGAAACTTTTCGGAAGCTCCTGAAGGAATTCTTCCAAACTTCCTTTAAAAAATTCTGAGGAGTCCAGAAATTCCACACCAAGGAATTCTTCTGGAAATATCTCCAGGATTTTTTCCAAGAAATCATATGGAAATTCAGTTGTTGAAGAAATATCTTGAGAAATTCGTAAAGGAATTCCTTATTTGAATCACTATAGAATTTTTTTGATGAAGCAATTTCGGGTGGATTTCACGATGGGTTTCCAGAAGATATTCTCGAAAGAATTACTTACATAATTTCTGAAGAAATTCCAAAAGAAATTCAAGAAGTTGAAGTATTTTCAAATGGAGTTTTATGAGAAATTATAAAGTCTTTATTAATTTTCAAATTATATAAATTGAAATTGTAAATGAAATTCTGAGGCTGATTCATTTTTGACGGCATTGGTGGCGTAGAAAATCACCGGCCGAAAACATTGGTTGGCCTAATTCGTCGTTTGGCAGAAAAGGCCACTGTTAAAAGTAGGAAGAAAGAAATGAGGAGTGAGAAGTGAGAAATGAGGAGTGAGAAGTGAAACATCACACTTCTCACATCTCAATAATAATTTCTCTCTTCTTACTTCTCAATGCAAACGTGAGAGCTGAGAAGTAAGATATAATTGAGAGCGGCGAAATGAGTTAATAAGTGAAAAGTGAGAAGTGAGACAGCTTCCTTCTCACTCCGCCTCTCGTTTAAATTACGTCTCACTTCTCACTTTTCACTTATTAACTCATTTCGCCTTTCTCAATGTTCGTAGAATGATCTGTAAATGACCCGTGCGGCCAAACAACATTTTCGACTATCGATATTTTCGGCCATTTAGCGCCCTTCCTGCTAACAGACCATTTTGCCTAAATGACATTTTCGGCCAAATCACCACCAGGTCAACATTTGTTGCCTCATGTTTCAGGCCTGTGTACAGATCTGACAACTTTTTAAATGTTGAGCCGACAATATTCAGTCATGCGCCATCAAATACCTTTTCATTGATTTGTTTTTCGTGGGATGAATATCGGAGCTATAAGATGAAGAAGAAGCCCGGAAGCTATACGGAGGTAATTGTTGAAGACTGTTTGCTCTCTGCGGTTTGAAAGTATTGTTATTGAGTTGGTACGGGATCTATACCCGACTTAAACAGCTCTGAAATGGGGAATAAAGTCAGCCCCGATCGGTAGAGAACCCGAGGACATTGATTAGCTTACGTTTAGGGTTTGGTTGTTTGTAAAGTTTTAATACTGAAACCGAAAAGGCAAGCACTTTTCCTGGCCGACTTAGTGAAGACGAGGCGGTGCTGTCAGCTGTTTTGGTTCGGTTTCTGGTTCGTGTGTTCCCGACAACCACAAACAAGATGTCATCGGCATAGACAGAGATGACTTGGGCAGTTTGCGGAATTTCACTTCATATAGCCACGACTAATAGAGTTACCACGAGCACATATGTAGCAGTATGTCCTGGAGCTAGAGTTGCCAATTAGCACTAAAAAGACCGTTTGAAGAGGAAGTTCCGTACGAAATCTAGAGTTTTCCCTGAGAAATCCCACTCCACTAGCTGCCTGAGCACTAAGGAGGTCCATGTGTGGTAAAACTCCATTGATATTTCCAGAGAAACGAGGTGTGCATGTTTTTTCCTCATAGGGGCTTTCGAGAATATCCCTCAGGCTGAAAAAATACAAGCTAGTTTCGTTTTCGGGACGAAATGCATGCAGACATAAATTAGCCTCTCAACCACTTCTTCTTATTGGCGTTACATCTCCAAGTGGGACAGTGCCGCCTCGCAGCCAAGTGTTCATTTAGCACTTCCACAGTTATTAACTGCGAGGTTTCTAAGCCAAGTTACCATTTTTGCATTTGCATATCATGAGGCTAACACGATGATACTGTTATGCCCAGGGAAATTGAGACTATTTCCAAACCGAAAATTGCCTAAACCGGCGCCGGGAATCGAACCCAGCCACCCTCAGCATGGTCTTGCTTTGCAGTCGCGCGTCTTACCACACGACTAAGGAGGGCCCCCTGTTTTGACACACACGATGTTAAAAAAAAAAACAATCTAAAACTGGAGGGACCGGGAACTTGGTTCCGCGGGATCGGAGTCACTAGATTCCTTCTCCAATCGTCCAGGATAGTTTGTTGATCTCAAATCTTGTTTATGAGGTTGAAGAATAGTGTTTTACTTGAGTGGGGTATTAGGTACCCATTCTCATCCGGCTCGAGGGTTTCCCGTTGCTCATGGCTAGAGCAAAAGTGAGTTCCGCGAACGAGACAGGCTGGTTGAAAAGAGCTGGCTGACAATCCGAAGGATCCGGTAACTCCTTAAAGTTAAGGGTTTTCAAGAAATCAGTTTTCTAAATTTCAGGGGATAGTCTTCTAGTGAGACCAATGTCACAAAATAATGAGCAATATAAACTGATAAACTTGTTGATGGAAACAAAATCTTATGTACATCATATTAATTACCTACTTACCTAAGAACGTGTACGTGTTCCCCCGTGAGCCTGTTCCTCAGCAAATTAAAAAAAAATGTATTATAAGATAAATCTTCCATTTGTGATAGCTTATGACTATTACTTGTTCAACATCCTACAAAAAAGTACCAGCTTACCGGATCATAATACATCTCAATTTTTGCAGCAAATTTCTCTGTCTGACATGCTTGAGAATCTATTTTACGGTCAGCTGTAAAGGTCCGGTGAATGTTAAACAATATTATGTGTTTATATTGTTTGCGTTGCGTTGCGTTGTATTATATTACAATATTATGTGTTTATATGAACATAAACACGCCCAAGTTGGATTAAGAAACATGTATCTCTATTTTGCGTATATTTATGAGTATGTTGCAAAGCTTCCTATGCTACTGATTATTATGGCAGCTTATACATTGTTGTAATGACTCATAAATTAATCAATTAGTACACAAAATTACTGAAAAATTCAAATTGGCATCTCATCATAGACACCAGCCAGCATTTGGCGGCAGGAGGGCCAACATTTCGCCAGTAGCGGCTCATTCCGAATTCCTCCCAATTCTTATTTAATATTGAAACATTCTGCAATTATCATTCCCCTACATGATATTTATCAATTAATTATTCATCAAAATATCAGCTGGAAAATGTCAGCAACAACGCTTCGCGGTTGTTGTGTGTTTCGCATGCGAGTGCTATTACCAAAAGGGTAGCCCTTCATTACACCGCCGGAGCAAGGGCATCCAGTCTCCACTGACTGACGACGGGGTCGTCGCTGAAACACTGCCGAACTGCTTGTGCCCTCCGGTGGTTGGTATCCAAGCGCGCGTCAGGCCAACCGTAAAAATATGAATTAATATTTGTTTATTCCCTCATTTTTTTTTGTTTGATGTTTCATCACAGTGGCGTATAAAAGGGTAAGGATAAGAAGAGCACAATGTCTGTATCTTCAAACGTGCAAAACCTTCGTGCCAAATGTGACTCTTTGGGCCACAAAAAAACGCCTGCTTCCTTAAATGTTCCTTAGCTGTTCAGACAAACCGTTGAAAACCGTTTAATCCTTTCAATGGTTTCTTAGTACTGGACCTCAGCCAGGACCTTGTAGAATCCAAAGTTAATATTTGGGCAATTACGGACCTCATAATGTCTCTTCAGCAATTATTAGACTAAGTACTTCGAGTGCATACAAACTTATCAATCTTCTCTTCAATCAATACTCCTTTCTTGAACTAGCAATCTCAGAACTCGCAAGTCAACCTTTATGTGCTTCTGCTCTACCTGTTTTCTGATGTATTCTGATAAATCGATGTGTTGTTCAATCATTCGTTCCCTGATCAGGCTGGCTATCTAAATTTTGTTCGTTTTTACTTCTTGAATGCTACCTATTTAAACAAAATTTGCACTATGACGCCGCTCTAACAACTTGATTTTTCTAGCTGGCCAACAACAATACAGAGCTCAGCTCTATTTCTAACTGCCACAATCAGTTTAAATCATATTGATGTATCTACTGAACACTAGAATGAACTTTTCCTTCCTACCAACGCCCATGGTACGACGGCGACCATCACCGTTCCCGCCCGTCGCGTCGCCCAGGTCGGGTCCACAGCCCTACATATTAATAATTTTTGATAGGCTCCACCATCCGACCGTCACGTCGTCGTTGTCGCCGTCATCGTTGTTCCGGCCCAGCACCGAAACCGTGGCGAAAATTACTTCGAACGCCGCCGAAGCACATGTTTATGTGTGAAAATTGCTCAAATTAAGAGAAAATCCACAGCTGTCGAACTGTTGATGCACATACATAAATGTGTCAAGCGCGATGAACGCCGTCGCTCGTCTGCCGAGGAATTTTGCGCACAGAATGTGGAACAACATGATAATAAATAATCATTTTTTAACATAGTAATAAAAAATTAAACGAATTAATAAAGCGGTGACCCATCCTCGACATGGCGCACTTGACGGGATCGAGAATGATTTTGAGCGAGGATATGGCGCTGGCGATGGCGGCAATATGGTGTTGTCAAGTCCAATAAAAATGGACATTGCAAAATGGCACAGTTTCAAGCCGGGCAAAAAGTGGTGGTAATTCAATTTTTCCTGCAGGGGATTGGTTCTCATACAGGGCAATTATTGAATATTTTATCATTTTCGAACATGTAACGGTAATTAACTGTTCGGGTCGTAAGTGCATGTTTACCATGCTGAATCACCATTTGCATGGGAGCAGTTTATTTTAGTTTGAGACTTTTTCATGCAAACCGTACGGAGATAATAAACCACATTCGAAAGGATTGATGGGAGTTGGCTTATATTGTTGAAAATGCTCGTTCGAAACTATTTCCAACACGTTTTGCTGCCAACCCAAAACACATGGAAAGCAGGGTTGTGCCAACTCTTTTTTTGCGATGATACTGAACCAACTACCGAAAGTTGGATCGTTTCAGGATAAACTGTGGCCATAATTCAAATGTTAACCTTCCAATTAATCATGTCTCGAGTGAATAACTAATGTGTTGGAGCTACGATGCTAATTTGATATGGTGTTTTTGCTATAAGTAGGATATGTTTTTCTCAACATAAGATGTAAGATGCATTGCCGTATTTAAATTCATATCACATATTCACATTAACTTTTTAAAAAGCAGAAGGTGTAATCCAGGAATATATACGGCTTGGACTATTTTTGCGTTTCTCGTATCGTTTTTTACCAAATAGCAAACTCCACTCATCTTATATTTCAAACTTTCTTAATCCAAAGTTATGAATGGTTATCAATTGTGTGGATTTTTTAGATTTTTATTTCCGTAAATATTAATTGAAATCAGTTTTTAGCCTTGAGTATACTCACCTATAGGTATGCAGAATTGACAGATGAATTTTGCGTGCTATGGAGAAAAATGATACGATTTGAGAATATGAAGGAAAATGTAGAGCAATGTTTCCGGTGGTAGGACACGAAACCGTCCCACCGGATGAATCTGCTCCGCTCTAAACCCCGGAACAATTGATAGAGCATGTCAATAACATCAAACTAACTGTTAAGAAAATTATTTTGAGCTTTTTAGTGGAATGTCTTCACTTGGGATTGTATAAACTCGTCTTACGACAAGTGATCATTCTAAATTCTAACGACTTCTCGGAGGAGTTGGAGATCTCAGATGGGGAATTCATGACCTATATAAAATAATCAAAAACATGAAAGCCCCCGACTTCGACAATCCTGGAAAAGTCCTGGAATTCAATCAAAGTCATCCCTATTCGGAAGCTTTCCTCTCCCAAAAGGTATCGTCCCATCAGTCTTGTCTCAGGGTTTCAAGCTGTTTGAAAAGGCGATTGACCGTCGGCTTCTTGGGTCTGCCGAACATCACAATATCTTGCTCGAGGAACGAGTTTGGTTTCTGACGCGGACTTTCAACCGTGCACCAACTGACCCGAATTACCAACGTCCTTAGACGGAACAATTATATTCTAAAACCTCTGCTTTGGCCTTACACGATGTCGAGGCATTTGACATATATGGCATTGTGTCCTGGTGTACAAACTTCGGAGATGGCTTTTCAGTCATGAAAAAATCAAAACACTGCTATTTAATGTTGTCCAACGTTTCGGTCTGTTTGGGACCTTCCTCAGGGACTCAATACCTACAGGTTTATCCTCGGTAGAAAGCAATGGTGATCGATCTTGTGCCAGGCACTAAATTCCAACGAACGATAAGCAGAAAGGGTTTTACCATAAACACGGTGCTCGATCCGTTCTCGTTTATGTGGAAAAATCCTGACCTCGTAACAATCAATGGTTCAGCAGAACCACAGTTGAGGATAAACCTGAAAGAATTGAGTCCCTGAGGAAGGTCCCAAACGGACCGAAACGTTGGACAAGATTAAATAACAGTGTTTTGATTTTGTCAAGACTGAAAAGCCATCTCCGAAGCATTAAACTACAGTCGAAATTAATAGTTTGGTGTACAAACTACAACGCTACCATCATTCCTGCTTCTTGGTGAAAACCATCAACAACTATCTGTCTGCGAGGGTCTCAATCAGTGGAGGAAGTTCCAAAGCGCACAGCATCGTAGCAGGCGTCCCCCAGGGCAGTATCCTCCCCAAGCAGCATAGCACAATCGAAACAAATTTGGTTGCTGTGACTTAATTGTGACTGAATCTGGTCATATAGAAGTTGCAGCGATCTGTTTGAAACATGTGTGCTGCTTGGGTCGGGACCATGCTGTCAGGCCATAAAAAGTTATAAGGTTAAAAAACTTCACACTTCCATAAGAGAAGTGAGAAGTGCGAAATGGGAAGTAAGAAGTGAAAAGAGAAAAGTGAGGAGGGAGAAATGAGAACTGAGTACCGAGAAATAAGAAGTTGGACATGAGAACCAAGAAGTGAGAAATGAGAACTGCTAAGTAAGAAAAGTGAACTGAGAAAATTTTCCGAATCCGAATCTCTCTGTTTTTTTCCAAACACAAATAATTTCTTCTTCTTCTTCTTCTTCTTCTTCTTCTTCTTCTTCTTCTTCTTCTTCTTATTGGCATTACATCCCCACACTGGGACAGAGCCGCCTCGCAGCTTAGTGTTCATTAAGCACTTCCACAGTTATTAACTGCGAGGTTTCTAAGCCAGGTTACCATTTTTGCATTCGTATATCATGAGGCTAACATGATGATACTTTCATGCGCAGGGAAGTCGAGACAATGTCCAATCCGAAAATTGCCTAGACCGGCTCCGGGAATCGAACCCAGCCACCCTCAGCATGGTCTTGCTTTGTAGCCGCGCGTCTTACCGCACGGCTAATGAGGGCCCCCACAAATAATTTCTATTGATCGTGAATGAACACATAATACAAATTTAACTCATTCGAAGGCTTTTCAATATTAAAATAATACTAAATCGAGAAACGAAAGTGCAAAGCGTTCCACAATATTGGGTAATCCATATTTCATAAATAACTCGCGAAAAAATAGAATTTTTGGAACATAAATACAATCATCACTGTTATTGCAGGTAATATATAAGCAATCATGATTTATTAAGTCGAAATTGAGAAAATTTAGCCAATTAATGATGAAGATCTTTCTACTTAAATCCTTAATGAATGTTTTTTTTTCAATTATTAAGCACAACCCTGATAATTCGAGGTTTGATGAATGTTTCAAGGAAAATTTCTTTGCAAGCAGGAAAGCTGAAACACATTTAATGGAGGCACTCCAGATACCCAAGTACGTATCAAAAAGCATACCAACAGATCACAATTTTCCTCTATTCAATATTATTACCCTTTGCATGGAATATGTGAACAGTAAATGTGTTCTTGTTCTTACATTGAAAAATCACCTTTAAAAACTATTTTTTCACTTACCCCACGAGTGGGGCAAGTGAAAAATTTAAACAGATTTTTTTGGTTTTACAAATAGGTATTTTTTTATTCCAAAAGTATTTTTCAAAAGGCAGGCATTTGAAGATTGGATAGATGATTCGTTATGTCATAAACATAATCATATTCAATATTATATTAAACTTTTATGATCTCATGAATAGCCTTTACTTCTTCCTTTTCTTAACTCCTTCCTCCTCTTCATTCTTTCTTATTTTTTATTCCTTCCTCTTTTTTTCTTCCTTGTTCTTTGTCCTTCCTTCATCTTTTTTCCTTTTTTCTTCTTTCATGCTTCTTTCATTTACCATTCTTTCTTCTTGCATCTTCATTATTTCATTTTCTTTCCCCCTTCTACCCTCTTACTTCTTCTTTTATTGTTCTTGCTAGAGATGGGCATAACGGATCACTTTGATGATCGGATCAGATCTGGGTCATTCATTCTAATAATCCGGATCTTTAACTGGATTGGATCCTTAGAACAAAACGCAAGAAGAATGAAAAAATAGTGAAACGTTAGTCATTCGGAACACACTTTTGAACCGTGTTGACAATAACTTTACTTTTTCTTGTTCACAAGCGTATGGAGTACAAACAATGAATTTTTCATTTTATCATTTCCTTAGAAATGGTCAAATAATATGCTGATCTGCTAAACCGGATCTTCTAAAAAATGATCCACGAATCATTCATTCACTTTAAAGATCCGAATTATTTTATCGGTTCCAGATCTGAACGCCCATCTCTAGTTCTTACTTTGATCTCTTCTTTTTCCTTGTTCATTTTCCTTCCTTCTTTTCTCTTTCTTTTTCTTCCAATTTCCTTATTCCTTCTACTTTCTATACTCTTTCATCCTTCTTTATCCCTTTTTCTGCTTTATTCCATCGTTCCTCTTGTACTTTCCTTCTTCCTTTATGTTCCTTCTTCTTTATTCCTTCATTCTTATTACTTCTTACTTTGTCACACATAGTTCTTCCTCCTTCATTCTTTATTATTTCTTCTTCATTCCTCCTTTTTGCCTTTCTCGTATACTAAGTATACGGTAAAGGCTATATGATCGCTCCAAAAACAAACTTTTTATAGAGGCCCGGAGACCCATAGTGTTATATACCAATCGACTCAGTTCGACGAATTGAGGTGATGTCTGTGTGTGTGTGTGTGTGTGTGTGTGTGTGTGTGTGTGTGTGTGTGTGTGTGTGTGTGTGTGTGTGTGTGTGTGTGTGTGTGTGTGTGTGTGTGTGTGTGTGTGTGTGTGTGCGCACAAAACGACGCAAAAAATGTCACTCATTTTTTAGGCACTTATCCTCAACCGATTTGCTCGCAACAAATTGCATTCGACGCAAAATCCTGTCCCATTGTTTCCTATTGAAAATTGGTCAGGTCGGACTATGGGATTAAAAGTTATGGCCAAAATACAAATTTATACGTAAAAATCGCGTAAAAAATGTCACTCATTTTTCGGGCACTTATCCATAACCGATTTGTTTCGCAACAAATTGCATTCGACGCAGAATCCTTTCTCATTGTTTCCTATTGAATATTGGTCAGGTCGGACTATGGGATTAGAAGTTATGGCCAAAATACAAATTCATACGAAAAAATCGCGTAAAAAATGTCACTCATTTTTCGGGCACTTCTTCTCAACTGATTTGCTCGCAAGAAATTGCATTTGACGCAGAATCCTTTCCCATTGTTTCCTATTGAAAATTTACCAGGTCGGACTATGGGATCGGAAGTTATGGCCAAAATACAAATTTATACGTAAAAATCGCGTTAAAACTGTCACTCATTTTTCGGGCACTTATCCTCAACCGATTTGCTTGCAACAAATTGCATTCGACGCAGAATCCTCTCTTATTGTTTCCTATTGAAAATTGGTCAGGTCGGACTATGGGATCGGAAGTTATGGCCAAAATACAAATTTATACATAAAAATCGCGTAAAAATGTCACTCATTTTTCGGGCACTTATTCTCAACCGATTTGCTCGCAACAAATTGCATTCGACGCAGAATCCTTTCCCATTGTTTCTTATTCAAAATTTGCCAGGTCGGACTATGGGATCGGTGGTTATGGCCAAAATACAAATTTATACGTAAAAATCGCGTAAAAAATGTCACTCATTTTTCGGGCACTTATTCTCAACCGATTTGCTCGCAACAAATTGCATTCGACGCAGAATCCTTTCCCATTGTTTCCTATTGAAAATTTGCCAGGTCGGACTATGGGATCGGTAGTTATGGCCAAAATACAAATTTATACGTAAAAATCGCGTAAAAAATGTCACTCATTTTTCGGGCACTTATCCTCAACCGATTTGCTTCGCAACAAATTGCATTCGACGCAGAATCCCGTCCCATGGTTTCCTAGTGAAAAGTGACGAGGTCGGACTATGGGATCGGATGGTATGGCCAAACCACATTTCATAATAGAAAAATCTGAAAAGAAAAATTTAACCTATTTTTCGGCCACCTAACCTTGATCGATTTACACGCAACAAGTTGCATTCGACGCAGATTCCTGTCCCATTGTTTCCTATTGAAATTTGGCCAGATCGAAATATGGGACCGGAAGTTATGGCCGAAACACCATTTTTGCCTTTTGTTTACAAAGTATACAAAAAGGTTATATGTTCGCTCCAAAACCAAACTTTTACAGAAGACCTGGAGACCCATAGTGTTATATACCAATCGACTCAGCTCGATGAACTGAGCTGATGTCTCTGTGTGTGTATGTATGTGTGTGCGCGCACCAAAAGTGCAAAAAGTTTAGCTCACTTTTTTGGTACTTATCCTCAACCGATTTACTTGCAACAAATTCCATTCGACGCGGGATCCTGTCGTTTTGTTTTCTATTGAAAATTTGGAAGATCGGACTTTGGGCACAAAAATTATGGCCAAAATGCTTTATGTTATAAAAAAGTCTAGCTCATTTTTAATGCACATACCATCAATCGATTTACTCACAACAAATTTCATTGGACGCGGAATCCTATTCTATTATTTTCTATTGAAAATTGGCCAGCTTGGACTATTACCTTAGAAAATATGGCCAAAATACTTTTTGCCTTTCTTGTGCTACAAAGTTGCACCGAAAGGCTCTAATTTCTCTCCGAAAACGAACTATCGGATGCTTCCACACTGATACACTTCCCTCCCTCTTCATACGGGAGTTTGGCAGACGGACGGTCATGAGATTTATATAATAACAAATATTGCCCTCCACTCGCTTGATGGGAATGACATTTTCGTTTTCTTTTGTGTAGTCAGAGCTTCAGTTTAACAAACATCCAAATGTGATATCCTTAAAATATATAACTGGGTTAAATAAAACAGGGGTATGTACATCAAAAAGATTGGAAAAGGAAAAAAAATGTCGAAATTCTTATTAGCATATTGTAGATCAAGTTGAAAACCGAACCGAGATCTCGCGTTTTCAACTGGATCTACACTATCTTTGCTTGAAATAATCCGATTTTCAAGTTTTTCCGGCCAAGAAGTTTTTCTTTTTTACTCTTGGCTACTAGCTCATCTACTTTCAAGCAAACACATTTTACGAAGGTCGAGAAAGGCACCATCACCGCTAGGTGGATTAATCTGGGTTTTTCTTCATTGTTCTTTGTTTTTGTTTCCTTCGTCCTTCTTTCTTCTATCTTCTTCCTTCTTTTCTTCTTCTACTTATTATTCTTCCTCCTTTTTGCCTTTCTCGTACAACAAAGTTGTACCGAAAGGCTATCATTTCACTCCGAAAACGAACTTTTCATGAAAGTTTCGGAGACCCATAGTGTTATATACCATTCGACTCAGCTCAAAGAGCTGAACAAATGTCTGTCTGTCGGTATGTATGTGTGTGTATGTGTGTGTGTATGTGTGTGCACAAAAGCTAAGAAAAACACTAGACAACTTTTCATATAGTAATCCTTAACCGATTTCCTCGCAACAAGTTTCATTCGACAGGGGGCAAAGGCTAGTTGATCACTATTGAATTTGATATTGATTGACAGTTGCGTTTGAAAGTAATAAAAGTTTAAAAGTTATACATCGAACCATATTCACCATATAAGGTTGGTGTCTTGGCTAAATGCGAGAAAGGCAGTATCACTACTCGGTGAATTAAGTTGGGTTTTTCTCTATTCTTCTTTCTTCCATTTTCCTTCCTCCTCTATCTCCTTTAATTATTCTTACTTTTATCCCTTCTTTCTTCCGTGGTTCTTTCCTTCCCTTTTTTATTTTTCTTCTCTTTACATTTTTCTTCCTTCTTCCCTATTTGTTCTTTTTGCCTTTCGCGTATACTAAGTATACGTAAAGGCTATAGGATCTCTCCAAAACTGAACTTTTGATAGAAGGCTCGGAGACCCGTAGTGTTATATACAAATCGACTCAGCTCGACGAATTGAGGTGATGTCTGTATGTGTGAATGTATGTTTTTGTATGTGTACAAAAAATGTGAGACAAACTTTTTTGTACTTAGCATTATCCGATTTTCTCGCAACGAGTTACATACGACGCAGATTGTGGCCTAGTTAGACCCTATTGAAAAATAGACTTATCAAACATTGCGTTACAGAGTTATTTAAAAAACATTGTTTTTTTCTCCATTTTTCCCAAGGGTCCGCCCTTGGAGAGAAAAAATCAATTTTTTTTTTTAACTGCTGCAATGCATTCAAATGAACGCAAATAAATGTAAATTGATGGAGATAACTGAATCTATCTCCCTAAAGTGCAATTTTGACCGCTCTTATGTGCTTTTATTGTTACATTTTACAATACACGAGAAAGGAACCACGACCGCTAGGTGGATTATTCTGGGTTTTTCTTCCTCCTTTCTACTTTCTTTTTCCTTCTTCCTTTTTCCCTTTTCATTTCTCCGTATTTTTTCCCTTCTCACTTTTTTTCTCCTTTCTTCGGTCACCCTTCTTCCTTTTTCCTGTTTCTTTCTTAATTTTCCCTTTTTCTTCTTTCCTCTTTCTTCTTTCTTCTTTTTTCTTTCTTCCTTCTTTTTTCTTTCTTGTTTCTACTTTCTTCTTTCTTCTTCCTTCTTTCTTCTTTCTTATTTCTTCTTTCATCTTTCGTCTTTCTTTTTTCTTCTTCCTTCTTCCTACTTCCATCTTTTTTCTTCGAGAAGCAGATAGAAAATAAAACACATCTTCTTTCAATGTATGAATTTTGTTTAACATTGGTTTTGGCATCATTTTTTAGGACTTTCGACATTTATAATCGTTCTGCATGGAATGTAATGTTTATATTTTTCTCCACCTCGAGATTATCAAAGCAAAAATCTCTCTCATGCTGCATCCAATGAAAAACCTATACAAAATCGTGCGAAATTTCCAATTGTTCATATTGTTAAAATAAGGACTGTATCGAAAATAAGTTATCCGCTAGATAGTATAACATTTCGCCGAAAACTATTTTGCGGAATTTATTTTCGCGGTTGAACATTTCGAAGAATAACATTTGGTGGTTTGTAACTTTTCGCGGTACGACATTTGGCGGTTTGTACCTTTGAACGACTTTTGGCGGAATGAACCATTTCGCGGAATGCACCATTTCAAATCTTTTATACCTAAAAAAGACGAAAAAAAAATTTACGATAAATTTCCTAGACCAGGCCAGAAGTTGAACCCAGCCTGTTTCAGCATAGTCTTGCTTGGCAGCCATGCATCTTCCCACACGGCTAAGGAAAGCCTACCAGGATATGTATAAGTAGTGTTCAAAATTCCAATTGTCTCTTACAAATCCTTTATAATATCTGGCAGATGGGCCAAATGTCTTCGCTTTGTACCGGGCAGACGCTACCATTTTAAGAAGTCATTACCCCTTCCTTGTCTTATACCGGGCAGATTCGTTCTTTTGAAGAAGGTTTTATTAACTTCTTTCGCCTTATACCGGGCATCCGCATCCATAAAAAGAAGGCATTATGAGCTCCTTCCGCCTTATACCGTGCAGATGCATTCATTTACAGAAGGTGTTACTCCTCCCTTCGCCTTGTACCGGGCAAAAGCGTTCTTTTAAAGAAGGCATTATCAACTCCTTTTTCCTTATACCGGGCAGATGCATCCATTTAAATTAGGCATTACTCCTCCCTTCGCCTCATACCGAGAAAACGCGTTTTTTTTAGAATGCATTATTAACTCCTTTCGCCCTATACCGGGCAGATGCATCCAATAAAAGAAGACGTTACTCCTCCCTTCGCCTTATACCGGGCAGACTAGGGTTCGGGATTGAAAAATTAGTACAATATCGGGTTTGGGTCGGGTACGGGATTGTGAGATATAAAAAATCGGGTCCGGGTTTAAGAAATAAAACACTGAATATTATTTTATTCAGTTTTATTAACTGTGAGGCTAGTTCGTTGTTTGGGCTTACATTTTTTTCGATTTAAAAAAGATAAAAATGTCTGGTTTGAATTTTTGGGCAAAACTTTAGTGCCGGCTTAAATAATTAAATTATTTCGGGTTTGGGTCGAGTATGGGTTTACAAATGTAAAAATTCTCGGGTACGGGTCTGGTTCGGGTCTGATAGAAAAAAAATCCGGGTTCGGTCGGGTCCGGGTTTGAAGGAAATTTACAAATCGGGTTCGGGTCGGGTTTTGGGTGAATGTGAAACCCGACCATATCTAGTACAGACGAATTCATTCAAAGTAGGCATTATCTTTTTCCTATACCGGACAGATGCGTTATTTCATAATAGGGACTACCTCCTTTCTTTTCTTTATACCAAGCAAACGTGTCCATTTTAAGAAGGCATTGTTTACTCACTTGCGTTATACCGACTGGATGCGGTCAATTAAAAAAAAAAAGCATTACGTTTGTTCATTATTTAAATCCAATCCAAAAGAATTTAGCCCGGATTGTAGGTAATTAAGCATCAATCGGTAAATATTTCAATGATAATTATTCTAACTGAACTCCGGCAAATGGCATCCCGGGGATTAATTTTCGGTCAAAAAGTACATTCCGCGAAATCTCTTTCGGAAAAAAGGTGCATTCCGCGAGATGTGTTTCGGAGTACTGTAACATTCCGCGGAATGTCGCACCGCGGAGAAAAAATTCCGCGTAGTGTTTTTCTATTAATTTCGACTGTAGTTTAATGCTTCGGAGATGGTTTTTCAGTCGTGACAAAATCAAAACACTGCTATATAATCTTGTCCAACGTTTCGGTCTGTTTGGGACCTTCCTCAGGGACTCAGTTCTTACAGGTTTATCCTCAACTGTGGTTCTGTTGAACCATTGATTGTTACGAGGTCAGGATTTTCCCACATAAACGAGAACAGTTAGAGCACCGCGTTTATGGTAAAACCCAGGGATTGAATCCTAAAGAGAATGAGCAAGTCTCTCACTTATCATCTCTGTATACATATACGATATGTAGCATCCCGCGAGAGACTTTTTTCGCAAGCTGTCATGATAGAGAACTGATTCGGGAGGCTATACCCCATGATAAATTTCTTTTAGAAAGCTCCAAATGCGGGGAGCACTGGCTCTGATGATGCATTTCAACTTGTTCTACACAGCTGTGCAGTAACCAACACGAAATGAGCGAAAACAAAGCGAGAATCACAATTTTTCTGTGGGGGCTGCCTATCCGATTCTGTTTTTTCGCACTTGTATACAAGTTTGATAAATTTGTTATCATGGCTTGTTATGATTCGGAACAGTTTTTGCCTCTCTTTTATTGTTGTTCGTTATCTATTGAGAGCGATTTCTGCAAACCCTATCGTTCGTTGGAATTCAGTGCCTGGCACAAGATCGATCACCATTGTTTATTCGGTGAAATAGTAAACAACCTGCCCGCTAACCTGTCAGAAGCAGAAAGAAAATCAAAATCAAGTGCCCGGAATTTGGACCAGAAAGTAATCAATTTTAAAAAACGAAGTCATTTTACGTCGATTTGTGACTAGTAGAAAAAGGCTTGAATAAAAGTTGGAATAGTGCAATATCTATTCAGTACTATATATTTTTCATAAAACTAAACAAACAGAATCTACATATATTGCCGGGCAATTTTTAATATTTTTTTAAAATTCATCCAATTTTTTCAAAAAAAAAAAATATGTGGATAACTTATTTTTGATATCCTTAATATATTAATGATTACATCCATCCACTATCGATGTTTCAATATTTTCACCTATTTTAATTTTTTTCGAATGATGTATAAAATTATTAATATTAATTTGTTATTATTTTTCTTGAGAACAACATCGACTTCAAGTTACAGATATGATATTTTTATGTTTTCTGAAAGTCATATGGGTATTTCCATTTAATATTACATAAGTTTTCAGATGACAAAATAAGTCTTATAAGATAAATCGTTTTTGTGCTTTTTAGATACAACAGAAGTCATAAAACTTGTTAATGTTACTAAAATCAATCACGGTAGGAAGTATTAAAGAAGCATTGTGGACATCTCAGAGATAAAGTGTGTTACTTGTGTTCCTTCTCCTCCTTCTTTCCACTTTATGTTTTCTTTTTCCATCTTCGTTTTTCATTCTTTTTTCTTCCTTCTTCCTTTATTCCATTCTCATCTCTTGCTTTACATTTCGTACTACTCACTTCTCACTTAACACTTCTCACCTATCACATCTCACTTCTCACCAATCACTCCATACTACTCATTAATCATTTCTCACCTTTTACCTTCCATCACACACTTCTTTCATTACCACTACTCATTACTAAATATTCCAAGTGTTCGACTAAACCGCATTCGGCCAAATGGTATTCGGCCACACGGCATTCGGCCAAGTGACCCTAAACCTGCCTTTTAAACTGTTCACATTCAACATGCCATAACATCCTAACGACGGCATTCTGTCTCTGTTCACAGTTGATACTTCTCTCGTCTACAAAAGTGATCAGAACACTAGTGGCAAAACTCTAATGAGGCCCAGATGTCATGACCGAATCCCTTTCCAGCTGGAAGATCTGTCCCACTATAAATCCTGTGAACATGTTCCGCCTGAGGATTTTAAAATCACCCTCGATGGCATGACATTGGAACGCGCCAATGAGGCTGGCTACGTTGGCTTGACCCTTGACATCAAGCTTCTTTTCAGTCAATAGTTTGACAAAATGGCGACTAAGTATAACGTTTTGTTGAAACTGGTGAATCCTTTGATGACGGTTGAACGTTATTGTTCCTGAAAAAATAAGCTTGCTATCTAAAGCAACTCACTATTCCTGTGTTCGAATGCGGAATTCTGGTCTGAGAGAACTGCGTTAAAGCTCCTGATCTGAAACTCCAACGAGTTCAAAACAAATTCCTGTGGATGATTTTGAATACCACACCCAGAACAAGAACATTTGAGGTCCATCGTCTGGCCAAGAGTAAAACACTTTACGAGAGCTTTGGTGAGGGTAAAGATCGTTTGACTTCAGAACAACAAGAGATCTAAGAAGTGGTAATAAATGGTTAGGATATCAAATGTTTTAATTAAGTTTAAAACAAACTGAATCCTAATCAAGGATGTCATTAGGATCATATTTCTCCTTTTTCTAAAATAAAGTAAAAAGAACTTTGAAAATGAACATATGAATGGCTGTCGACCATACACTAAAATTGTTTACTGATGTAAAAAAACAATCATTTCAAATAAAAGAACAGAAGTATAAAAAAGAGCTATTCAACAAGTAGAACCGGGGGTCTCCAATTAGCTTTGCGAGCAAAGGTGTAAGAAAGATTATTTTTACGGTTCCAGAAATGAACGCTCATCTATAAATGAATCATTTGTTTGAGAAACTGCATAAGTCCATTTTACACTTTTTCGAGAAAACAACAAAAAACTGTTTTTGAACAAATTTGCACCGAATCTTTCGATTTCTTCAATACAGATAAATAGTTTTTGGCAAAACTCAAAACCCTGGCACACTTTCAGTGCCAAAAATGTAAGCAGTACTCCACAATTGCTCTTCAAAGTACGTGGACATATGTAGTTTCTCAAACAAACGAAATTTTTTTCATACACTCCGGAACAAATTTTTTTTCCTATTTTTTTGCCAGAATACGTATTTTTGGACGAGGATTCAGAAGATATAAAAATCTCATTTTGACCAAAAATGTTACATATGCAGTTTCTCAAGCAAACGATTCAAATAGGATACTAAGTTGAAAAGCAGCCCAAGCTCCAGTTGGAATATAGAATCATAGGAGAAGAAGAATACTCAACAAGACTCTTTTCTGGGCAATCTTTTATGTTGTCCGTCGGCTAGATCGATATTCTTTGTTTCGAAAAGTTTGACAACTTATCCAATTTTAATGCTGCGGTAACCTCTTCGAAACCACTCAATCGATCACCCCCAAATCGCATCAGTTCAAGAATATCCGTTTATCAAGAAGCCACCACACCGAACCGACTCCCATCCATCAGCATCAATTCTGATGGTGCCAACAGAAGCACCGAAACGTGGTAGGTATTCACAATTGGCCCCACTCGACCGAACACCAGCGCAACCCACAACCCACACCGGGTCTTCCGGTCGGGGGTAACACGACACGGGGCAAGGGCGGTCATCGCAACGAGCAACGCGCACCCACCAAGCGAGCGCCACACTAAGGTGGCGAAAGATTTTCACCATTCACGACGAGCGAAATGATTTTCCTCCGCACACACTCATTTAGCAGCTGTTTTGCTCGTACTCAGTCATCTGCCTGCTGCAGCGCCCCAACCCACCCACAGACTCGGGGCAGCCATTCGCATTTCACTCATCCCATCAATTTTCCAGCGCGTGAATTTTCATCGGGTGGAAAATTTAATGTGGACACATATATTTCCCCCCGATGAAGAGAAAACTGAAACCGTCAAAGAAAGAAGCCACTGCCGGCAGCTGGCTGGCACACAATTTGCGGCGAACGCCTAATCGTGTGCTGGTTTGGGCATGCAGTCAGCTCGGATTGATGTTGACGGTGCAAAAAGAGAATCGCGACTGACGGCGGGAAATGCTCGCCTGCCATTTTCCTCGGGGGCGTGGTCTGCTCTGGCTGTGACTGCCGTCAACACCGACCGGTGAGAATAAGAGACAGTGGATTCTGTGCGGGACGCGTAGCAACCGCGGGGAGATGGCCAGCGTGGGTTCGCTCGCGCTCGCTAACCCCACACGACACGGACACGGCGCGAGATTTATCGCGGGAGAAAGAGCAAATGTTATGATGGATGCATGCGGAGGGTACTTGGCCCTTGTTGGAGACGTGTTTGACTTAGCTCAGGGAGATTCGTGAGAGGAGAAAATGGAAATAGATGGAAAGGAATATGTTTGCATTTTTGTGAGCAATTGTAAGCATTTCGTTTCAAGGATGCTGCATCCACATACATATGCAAGATAGCAAAAAGAAGGTCATAACTCAATTCGTTCTGTTTCCACAGATATAGAACAGATGTTCCACAAAGTGAATAATCGTAATACATCTAATATTTTTGCAACCCGAGCAGAAGTGAAGACCTCGATAATAGCAGTTGGTATGAACTTGATGTTCATAAAAAATAAAATACCTGAAAAATAATACAAAAAATTAATATGCAAAAACCTTAGGCATAACATGCTCAGATATATGATGCCGAACGAATAAGAAAAAGTTATTCGTTCACCGCAAATAATTGTGAAAATTCAACGAATAAACACTCAATAGTCAATTAAATTTGACTGATTTTCACAAGCAACTGTTTAAATGTATTATGATTTAATAGAACAGTTAGATTGAATGTAACGTTTATTTGCATGCTCCAAATATGTGCATGAAATACATTTAAATTCACAACATATTTTAATCTGCGTTTGGTAATAAAATGACAAGGTTTGTGTGTGAGTGTTTTGCAAATAATTGTTTTGTATATTTTTTTGGTATTTTCCCTTTACGCACACCAATTTCATGACAGAATTGGAACTGGAATTGGATATCATTGAAATATTTTCTAGGGAGCTTACGGTGGACCACACTTATATGAAAAAGTTCAAAACCATTTTTTCGAGACGTATGTCTCCTAAAAATGAAGTTTTTTGCTCCCAGAAGATACTGTAAAAATTTCAGCCAGATCCGTCAAGTTTAAGTGGATGCTCAACGAGCGTGAAGTTTATGTGGGAAAAATCGACTAAGCATATGGGAAAATGCATGCTTTCCACTATGTTATCTTTATGTGGCGCTGTGGTCATTCAATCCCGCTCATTAGTGACATTTACAATCTTTACCTTATTGCGAAGAGGCTCCCGAAAACCGCGAGTGATTTTATCGAAAAATGAAAAAGTTATAGATTGTAGAGTAAACGTCAGTTTTTCAGCTAGGGGAAAACGCGCCATCCAACTATTCTACATGCAGAATCGATCGGATCGATTTGCTTCGATTTACTTGGTTTGTTCGATACTAGTTTTGAAATTAACGATAAATTAGGCCTCACTACCTTCTCCGATCGACTTTGTATGCGAATTTGTTGCATGGAGCGTTTCACCTCGGGGGAGTAATTTATTTTATTCAACTTTTTTCATCTAGGTATAACTTTTTTGTTTTTTGACAAAATTACTCGCGGTTTTCGTCGATTTTTCCCATATAAACTTCACGCTCGTTGAAGCATCCTCTTAGACTTGACGGATCTGGCCGAAATTTTCCCTTCAAAGCCTTTTCCTGCGGCCCGCGAAGGGTTTCAGAATATACACTACATGTGGCCCATTGACAAACATCACATCCAGGAAAAGCTTTCATCGTGTCCAGTTTTTCGTTGTACTCTGGCTGGGCATACACACTGTTCAACTTTTACCGAGATACCGCACAGCCGAGCCCCAGCAAACATGTTTTTCGCCGAGATATCTGTCAAAGTTGCTGAAACTCAGCAAATAATTTGCCGAAACCCAGCTAACAAACCTCATTTTTGACGGGACATCAGTTTTTTTATTTTGCTGGGCACACGGCTGTGCGGATTTTGCCGAGCTGCAGAAATAAAATCTGAGTGTGTATGTCAAGTTCACATCATTATGATGTTCAAGAAACATATACACCTTCTGGCTTTAACTACCTTCTGAATGCTGGGTTCGCCGTAGAGCTGGGCGATCTCGTGGTTCATTCTTTGCCGCCACACACCGTCTTCTTGCACACCGCCAAAGATGGTCCTAAGCACCCGTCTCTCGAATACTCCGAGTGCTTGCAAGTCCTCCTCGAGCATTGTCCATGTTTCATGTCCGTAGAGGACAACCGGTCTTATTAGCGTCTTATACATGAGACATTTGGTGCGGTGGCGAATCTTTTTTGACCGCAGTTTCTTCTGGAGCCCAAAGTAGGTCCGACTTCTACAGATGATGCGCCTTCGTATTTCACGACTAACATTGTTATCAGCCGTTAGCAAAGTTCCAATGTAGACAAATTCCTCGACCGCCTCGAAGGTATCCTCGTCTATCGTAACTGCTTCCCAGGCGGGCCCTGTCGCGCTCGGTTCCGATCACAAGAATATTCTTTATCTTTGACGCATTCACCACCAGTCCAACTTTTGTTGCTGCACGTTTCAGGCGGGTGTATGTCATGTCATTGTCAATGTCCATGTCATTCGTGAAACAAATAAATAAACTGAATCTGTTGACTCCCAGCTCTCCCGGCTCTCCGCATGACACCTTCTAGCGCAATGTTGAACAACAGACACGAAAGTCCATCACCTTGTCTGAGTCCTCGGCGTGATTCGAACGAACTGGAGTGTTCGCTCGAAATCTTCACACAGTTTTGCACACCGTTGCTTTGATCAGTCTGGTAAGCTTCCCAGGCAGCTGTTCTCGTCGATAATTTTCCATAGCTCTACGCGGTCTATACTGTCGTATGCCGCCTTGAAACTAACGAACAGATGGTGCGTTGGGACCTGGTATTCACGGCATTTTTGAAGGATTTGCCTACAGTAAAGATCTGGTCCGTTGTCAAGCGGCCGTCAACGAAGCCGGTTTGATAACTTCCCACGAACTCATTCACTAATGGTGACAGACGACGGAAGATGATCTGGGATATCACTTTGTAGGCGGCATTAAGGATGGTGATCGCTCGAAAGTTCTCACACCCCAACTTGTCGCCTTTCTTGTAGATGGGGCATATAACCCCTTCCTTCCACTCCTCCGGTAGCTGTTCAGTTTCCCAGATTCTGACTATCAATTTGTACAAGCAAGTGGCTAGCTTTTCTGAACCCATCTTGATGATCTCAGCTCCGATACCATCCTTACCAGCTTTAGCTGTTGGAAGGCATCCTTAATTTCCCTCAAGGTGGGGGCTGGTTGGCTTCCATCGTCCATTAAACTGACGCAGGCATCTCATCCGCTGCCTTGACTTTCACTGCCTGTACTCTCAGCGCCATTCAAATGTTCCTCGTAGTGCTGCTTCCGCCTTTCGATCACCACACGTTCATACGATAAGATGCTCCCATCCTTATCCTTGCACATTTCGGCTCGCGGCACGAAGCCTTTGCGGGATGCGTTGAGCTTCTGATAGAACTTGCGTGTTTCTTGAAAACGGCACAGCTGTTCCATCTCCTCGCACTCCGCTTCTTTCAGGCGGCGTTTCTTCTCCTGAAAAAGGCAGGTCTGCTGTCTCCGCTTCCGTCTATAACGTTCCACGTTCTGCCGGGAACCTTGCTGCAGCGCGACCGCTCGCGCTGCGTCCTTCTCCTCCAGAATCTGTCTGCACTCTTCGTCGAACCAATCGTTCCGTAGACTTCGTCTCATATACCCGACGTTGTTCTCCGCTGCGTCGTTAACGGCTGCTTTGACTGTATTCCAGAAGTCCTCAAGAGGGGCCCCATTGAGCTCACCCTCTCCCAGCAACGCTCGCAATGCCTCGAGATGCTGCACGTATGCAGTGGCGAGGTTGCATCAGGTCGCTTCAGCCGTTCTAGGTCGTACCGCGGCGGTCGTCGGTACCGAACATTGTTGATGACGGCTAGTTTTGGGCGCAGTTTAACCATCACCAGATAGTGGTCAGAGTCGATGTTAGCGCCACGATATGTCCTGACGTCGATAATGTCGAAGAAGTGTCGTCCATCAATCAGAACTTGGTCTATTTGTGATTATGTCCGCAGTGGTGATCTCCAGGTGTACCGATACGGAAGGCTGTGTTGGAAGTAGGCGCTTGGAGGCGGCGATATCAATTAGTCGTAGACCGTTTTTGTTCGTCAGCGGGCGAGCGCTGAACTTTCCAATAGTTGGTCTAAACTCCTCTTCTTGGCCAACCTGAGCGTTCAAATCTCCTATGATGATTTTTATCCTCAACCTGCCGGAGAAGCGAGAAGTGATAAGTGAGAGCCGAGAAGTGTGTTGGAAGCGACAAATTCGAAGTGAGATTGAGAAGTGAGAAATTCGATACCAGATGTGAGAAGTGAGAAATAAGATCTGATAAGTGTGAGCCGAGAAGAAGGTTGGAAGCGACAAATGGGACGTGAGAAATTCTGTACGAGAACTAAGATGTGAAATGTGAGAAGTGAGAAGCGAGAAGTGAAAAGTAAAAAGTCAATATTGAATGGAGAGAACTGAGTTGTGAGAAGTGAGGAGCGAGAAATGAAAAGTAGTAAGATGTGAGAAGTGAAGGCAAGAAGGGTGAAGTTAGAAGATAGAAGTGGGGAGTGTGAAGTGAGAAGTGAGAAGCGAGAAGTGGAAAGTAAGAAGTGAGAAGTGAGAAGTAAGGAGCGAGAAGTGAAAAACGAGATAAAGGTGTGATCAGGCTTGTAAAATGTCATCTGCATGTCATTTGACTAATTTGTTCATAACTTTCTTCAGAAGCCAAATTTATTCCATAATTTTAGATGTACGCTTGACGCTTGAGTAGGGCTATATTTTTGTCCAAGGGTACATTGCTCTAAATATTACATATGAGGCTGGATAATGAAAACTCTCCAAAATGTCACGTGTCATTTGACATAATGTCATTTGAATGACATTTTGCCTCCCACGCCTCAGATTACATATTTACAGCAATGTCTTGTTATACAAAGTTGTAGGCACATTTAAGCGCTATAAGTTCGTCATACCTCAGAAATGATGGCTACCTTCAGAAAAAAGTTCTGGAAAAATTATACAACCGAATGCAAATGACATTTTACAACACTGGGTGTGATATGTAAAAAGTGAGAAGTGAGAAACAAGAAGTGATAAGTGAGAGCCGAGAAATGAGAAGCTGTAAGTGAGAAGTGAGAAATGAGAAATTTGATAGGAGAAGTGAGATGTAAGATGTGAGAGCTGAGAAGTGATAAGTGAAAGCCGAGAAGTGAATGGAGAGAAGTGAGTTCTGAGACTTGACATATGAGAAGTGAGGAGTGAGAAATAAAAAGCAATATGTGAGATGTGAGAAATGAGAAGCAAAAAGAGAGAAGCTAGAAGGGAGAAGTGAGGTGTGTGATGTGATAAGTGAGAATCGAGAAGTGAGAAGTGAAAGTTAAGAAGTGAATAGTGAAATGTGAGCTGTAAAAAGTGAAAAAAAATAGATAAAGACGGAAGATGTGAGAAGTGAGAAATGTACCACGCGCATTTGACGTCACACTTTCCATTGCTTGGATTGAAATCGTGACGTCATGCTCATTTGGCTACACTAATCGAGAGTTCGTTTGGCTACATTCGTCTTCACCTCAGCTTGTCTATAGAACGCACAGTGTCAGTGTTGCATTTTGAACTGAACGCGAGCTTAGAACCGCCTGTCCGTTCTAAAAAACTGAACTTGATCTTAGCAATCTTAGATTATCGTTCAAAATTTCCATCCGGCTCTTGAACGCGGCGTTCAGTTCTCTTTTTTGAACGCGTTCAAAATTATACTGAAGTAAAATGGAAAAATGTGGGTGCCTTAAATGACAAAGAGTGAAATGATTTATGATTTATTAATATATTTATGAGGTTTCTCCAGCAAAATTTCACATTCTATTTGATTAGCGTTTCTTGAGACGTGTTACCTAGCATATTATACTTTCACCAATAACGACTTGCAATTAAATTTTTGACATTCTAATTTAATTTCTCATCTGTGCATGGATCGATAGATTTCAAAAGTCAGCAAGCAGCCATTATAGAACGTGGAGAGCTGGAAATAGCGATATTTTGGTTAAGAACGTATTTTCTTAAGATTGTATTTACTATTCCAGTCTTGATTCCAGTGATATGTGTTGGACTATTCTTAGCAATATAGTGTAAAATGGAATCGTTACGTCGCATGTTTTAACCCTTAGCTATTATATTCACATGTTTTAATGTTCTAATTATAGTAACTGTTCTACGTTTTTCAAAAATCATCACAAATACATTTAAGGCCTTGATCATCTTCTATCAAATTAAATTGAATTTGTTAGAAAACTACTGATACTATCGCATTTGATCTTTATTACTAATCAGCAGTTATTTAAATTACTTTAGTTACGAGTATTGAACGGAATAGTATTCATCTGGTTTCTCTTCTTCAACATCATTAGTACCCAATGAAAAATCGAGTCATTATAGCTGAAATGCGCATGAGGTTCAAAAGACGAAAATCAAAAAATAAATCATTTTATTGTCTGTTTGAAAATGATTAAATCAAAAAAGCCGCCTATATGTTATTGGATCATCGGGAACATGAGTAATTTTTCTTTATTTAGGGTAAATAAAACAGTACATCTCAGTTTTGGAAATTAGTAAAGTGCTATACGAAGAATAGGTGGTGTTTTTCTATCTTTTTCTATCTTTTTTTGCTTTCGCATTCCAAGGTTATTCGTGCTTTTTCTTTATAAAATTTCTTGCGTCTTGACATGTAGGCAAAGTTTCATCAAGTTCTTGAACTATTTATAAATTGAAATGTCAATATAATTGTTTACAATAATGGTTTAATATATTCGAACTGATAGATGCCTGCTCATTAAACAGGAAACTGGAAGCAGTGCTGTAACCAAACTGACAAACGTTTGAGCGTTCAAGCGAATGACAGAGTTCATACTGAGTTCAGGCAAAGCCTCCTTGGAGTTCAGTTTTTTTGATAGGAACGCGAGTGCAGTTTTTATAATCACGGGCTCAGTTCATTATTTTTGAACGCAAACTGAACGCGTTCAAATGCAACACTGCACAGTGTCTATAATCTAAACTTTCCGATTTGGGTACAATATTTAGACCACTACCCGGGATGCAGGTGGTCGTCGAGCAACTCGATAACGGTATCGAGTTCGCAAGCGGAAGGCAGAACATCAGTAAGGAACTGAAACACAACCTGCTGGTGCACTGCCATGCTGTTCGAGTCGTAGGACAAGAGCAGGACGCTTTTATCAGCCACCCAGGGGAAGCGAGAAGGCCGACAAAGGTGCCACAACTGAGGCCTTCTCCTTCGTTAGAAGATCGAATATGGTCGAAGAGGGGATTGATTTCGCCCTGACGGTCAACGAGGAAAAGACTGCGCCTAACCAAAAACGGCTCAGGCAGTAAACCGGCGAATGTGCTCAGAGCAAAGCCAAACAGTAGGCGACAGTAGGCCAAACGTTGACCTGAGAAGGCAACTTCTCGGCTCAAAAACGTGAAAGGCACCAACCAGACTCAAGTCGCCGGGCCGCAAGAGAGTACCTGCCGGCCAGTGCCATCGACACAAGCGACCGAAAATCCCTGGTAGCTGGTCACCCAGCAAACACAAGATAGTATATCATAGCGAATAAGTGTACAAAGTGGAAGCCTTATACGCACATTTGACATGCAGTCAAATGGAGGAATGCGCCTAAATCGCCTCCACCATGTACACTTTCATATTTATAGGGGAGAATGGTCCAAAATGCACCCCTGGGGCAAAATGACCTCACTCATAAAATCTGTTGTAGTACATTTATGAACGAACATTACCATTACAATTCATAATTAGTTATCCATCATTGAGCTCCATTCGAAAAATTAAGCAGAATCTCTTCATATTCACTCAAATGGACGAATGGACAGTAAAATGACCAGGAGTGGTAGAACAGCTCAATAAGTTTCCAAACGAAATGTTGCTAACAAGTCCGAGGTGTCGGTTGGCTTTGTGCACAAAAGCCATGAAACGTGCTGGGTTACATGTTTACAAGATGCAAAAAGCCCTAAACAGAAATGAAAAGCATAACACCACTGCAAAAACCCGCGCCCGGAAACTTTACACGAAGCTGTTCACCAATACCTAAATACCGGTTGCATTTGGGTCACCGAAACTTTTGTGCAACATGAGTGCTGCTCGGTTTAATTTTCTATCTTTTGGTATCCAGTATTTTGCACTCGTAATGGCTGCCGAGTGAGTGCGTTTTTGGCATTTAAGAGGTAGAAAATTCAAGGTAGGCCTTCAATCTTCATATTCCTAGAAAGTAAACGTTAATAGTACATTCATCTTTCGATGGATTTTTGAGATTTAGGTATATATCAATCGACTTGGAAACTTTCTACCAATTTGCCAGTTTTATTGAATCTTTGAATTATCAACGTGAAACTAGAGTATTGGGTAATTTTGGCAGCACCTCCTTTTCCCGTTCGAAACTTCTTCTTTACATAGAACTACGTAGTCCTAAATCAGTTTTACGTACAACCCGATAGGGAGCCTTTTCTCTATCTAAAAAAATCGACCGTTGCTCACCAATATCCCGAGATTGTCACTACGATGAATACCGGACCCAAATCATACCTTGCATTGCAGAAAAAATCTGAATTCACAAATACGACAGACTTCTATGAATACCATGCTAGCTGTTTTTTCTTGCGCTGCGGATCTCTTCCGACCGATTCAATACGGATTTTTTCGTCGTATTTCAAAATAAATTGTGGACATACTGCTTCAAAAACGGATGCAAACCATAAAAAAGTAGAAATATGAGGGAAAATATGAGATCTTTGAGATCTTTTAGGGCTTCTTGAGTACATACTGAACTTGATGATCTACATAAACAACAAAGCATTTTACGGGGCCTCAATCCTAATATGAAGTTGGAAATGGTACTTGAGACATACCCAAACTATTTTTATCAAATCGCAGTGTTACCAGAACATCAATGTTACTCCGAACTATTCTTGAGTACAGACCTTGGAGGTCTTCAAGACTAACCGAGTGATTGATAGGCTCCTAAGCTTGTGTGTTACTTGTTGAAGACCCATGGGACATTATTACATCACTATTTAAAAAAAATCAACATTCCCAGAATAGCTATGGTACTCCAAACCATTCTTGAGTTCAGATCTTGGAGGTATACAACATCAACAGAGTAATTCAAAAGGTTCCCGAGATTGTGTGTTAGTTGGAGAAGCCGCACGGGACATCATTACACCAGTATACACAAATCACAACATTCTCAGAGTTCCTACGATACTCCAAATCTATCTTGAGTTCAGATATTGGAGGTCTACAAGATTAACAGAGTAATTAATAGGCTCCCGAGCTTGTGTGTTACTTGTTGAAGACCCATGGGACATTATTACATCAGTATATAAGAAATTCAACATTCCCAGAATAGCTAAGGTACAACAAACCATTCTTGAGTTCAGATATTGGAGGTCTACAACACCAACAGAGTGATTCATAGGGTTCTGAGCTTGTGTGATAGTTGGAGCAACTCCGCGGGACATCATTACACCAGTATACACAAATCACAACATTCTCAGAGTTCCTGTTGTACTCCAAATCATTCTTGAGTTCAGATATTGGAGGTCTACAAGACCAACAGAGTGATTCATAGGTTTCCGAGCTTGTGTGTTAGTTGGTGAAGCCCCACGGGACATCATTACACCAGTATACACCATATACAAATCATAGCATTCCCAGAATATCTGCTATACCATAAATGAGCTATTCCACCTCATAAAAATAGTTGAAACATCGAAGATTTTCATGTTGATCTTTTTGAATATTAGAATCTGTGCTCAAGACCAGTTCGGAGAGTCGTAGATGTCGAGCGAAGTATGTAGTGTGTCTGCCCGAGCAGCACAAGTCAGATAAAATGGTTGCAGCAACTTTATTGTGACCAAATCTGGTCACATATGAGTTGCAGTAACCTATGTGGATCATGCGTGCTGCTAGGGTGTAATGGTGTTATGAGGTACCTTGGAGCTATTCCAGCTCAGAAAAATAGTGGGGACATCCAAGATCTTTTTGTTAGTCCATTTTAATATTAGGATCAGAGCTCAAAGACAGTTTGGAGTGTCGTAGAAACTCAACGAATTCTGTAATGTGTCTAAAATGGTTTTACGAGATACCGTGGGGCTATTCCAATTCATGCAACTAGTAAGGACATCAAAGAACTTCATGTTGATCGATTTGAATATTACGATCTGTACTCAAGTGTCTGGAGTGTCGTATATGTCGAACGAGTTCTGTAGTTTGACTGTAATGATGTTACGAGGTACCTTGGAGCTATTCCGATTCATAAAACTAGTAAGGATATCGAAGATCTTCATGTTGATCGATTTGAATATTAAGATCTGTACTCAAGGATAGCTTGGAGTGTCGTAGATATTAATCGAATTCTGTGGGGTGTCTGTAATGGTGTACGAGGTACCTTGGAACTATTCCAACTCATACAACTAGTAAGGACGTCGAAGATCTCCATGTTGATCGATTTGAATATTCCCAAGCAACACAATTTGTCCCATATGATATAATATGGCTTTTGTACGACAAACGCACAAGTATTGTGTCTTAATGTTCGAGACTTTCATTTGTACTTCTGTACGACTGAAAAAGCGCAGAAGGTGGAGCGTATGAAACATAAATTTAATTTAGTCTCAAAATATGTTTCAAGAAACAAACTGAAACATGTATGTAGTGCAAAAAAAAACATTTATGGCTATTAGGAGATTCGAACTCAAATCCACGAAGTTTTGGCCGCAAAAATGTTGCTGCTTACACAAATATCGTTATTAAAAACTAATAACTATTCGAGGATATAAATGTTAAAATTCATGTCTTTACCTCTTGCTCTATGTCTTGCCTCTATGTCCTTACTGTAGAAGAATCTGAGATTTGTCGTACACAGATAACTAAGCTTCGCTATTCTTCAGCTACGCCTTTCCATAGTTAACATTGTAACGACAAAACTAATAATTAAATTTGTACTGAAACGTGTCGTTCCCGTCTAATTTTTCAGGGCAAACTATTCAAAATAAGTAGCGCAAGCCATCCGATGTAAACAGTTATGTTTTAAAATAGTTTTCAAAATGCATTACAAAAACATTTTGTCACAGCTTCCTAATACAAGTTCATTTTAGTAAAAATGCTACAGAACTGGTTTGTGCATAACGGGGAAAGACTAACATATTACTTAAAACAAACTTCTTTTGGCTCAATTACAATAAGTCTGGAAAAGATCTAGTTCGCTACAAATAAGTAATGTTAAATTGACTGTCCAAACAACTTTGTGACATCCCAAGCAACACCTCTTGTTTCTCAGTGAGTAACAACAACTGTGGTGTGACTTACTAAAGGTCTGACTTATGCACAACGCGTCGTATTTGGAACTCCTTTGTGACACAAAAAGCGCAAGAGGTGGAGCCTATTTGCAACATCTTGCGGCTACAATGAAAATAAAAACACAAAAACCAACCGGGAATCGAACCATGGATTTTGAGATTTGCAACCTTCTACTATAACCATCACACCAACAATTCTATTTGGAGATTCTGCTACAAGTGCACTACATAAACAACAAAGTCATTTGTAACTTCATTGTACCTTATACGGAACATACACGAGACTGTCAAAAATAAAATACTGCTCAGCTGAGCTCAAAGTGTTTTGCTACATATCAGAAACATTGTCGTAACAGCAATGAACCGAAGTGTTATTAATTCTGCAACTTATCTATTTTGTTTCTGATATGAAACACATCGAATTTTAAACCACCCAAGAAGTCAGATGGGTAGAATATTGCGACGCCACTTAAACGGAAATGAAACATTGTGATTTTCTGAAACTGGGAAGTGGCTTTAATGAGACTCGATGTATTGCCAGTGTCTTCAATGCAATTTATTAGGAACAAACACCTATTTGAAAGATGTTGCGCGTGCTGCTTGGGATACTTGTTTTGTCATACACTTTTACGACTAGTTTTAGACTAATATCATATACGCTTAATCAAAGTTATGTTTTCGGTGCTAATTGGGTTATGATCTGTACTCAAAAATAGTTTGGAGTGTCGTAGATGTCGAACGAATTCTGTAGCTTGTCTGTAATGGTGTCACGAGGTACTTTGGAGCTATTCCAACTCATAAAACTAGTAACGACATCAAAGATCTTCATGCTGATCGATTTGAAGGTTAAGATCTGTACTCAAGTATGGTTTTGAGTGTCGTAGATATTGATCTAATTCTATGGTGTGTCTGTAATGATGCTACGAGGTACCCTGTAGCTATTCCAACTCATAAAACTAGTAAGGACGTCGAAGATCTCCTTGTTGATCGATTTGAATATTAAGATCTGTACTCAAGGATGGTTTGGAGTGTAGTAGATATTGACCGAATTATGTGGTGTGTCTGTAATGATGTTACGAGGTACCTTGCAGCTATTCCATCTCATAAAACAAGTAAGGACATCAAAGATCTTCATGTTGATCGATTTGAATATTAAGATCTGTACTCAACGATAGTTTGGAGTGTCGTAGATGTCGAACTAATTCTGTAGTTTGTCTGTAATGATGTAATGAAGTCCCGTGGAACTATTCCAACTCATTAAAAAAGTTGAGATATCGAAGATCTTCATGTTGATTGATTTGAACAATAAGATCTGTACTCAAGGATGGTTTGGAGTGTCGTAGATATTGATCAAATTCTGTGGTGTGTCTGTCATGATGTTACGAGGTGCATTGGAGCTATTCCAACTCAAACAACTAGTAAGGACATCAAAGATCTCCATGTTGATCGATTTGAATAATAAGATCTGAATTCAAGGACGGTTTGGAGTGTCGTAGATATTAATCGAATTCTGTGGTGTGTCTGTAATGGTATTACGAGGTACCTTGGAGCTATTCCAACTCATAAAACTAGTAAGGACATCAAAGATCTTCATGTTGATCGATTTGAATATTAAGATCTGAATTCAAGGACGGTTTGGAGTATCGTAGATATTGAAAAAGATCTGTTATACCGCTGGGCAGGCGCAGAATTTTATCATTAAGCATTTCAATTTCAATTATTTAACAAGAATATGGTAAAGTATGGTGTTGATTCCTAAGAACATCAAAATTACAACTCAAGGATAGTTTGGATGCTCTAGATTATCGTAGTGGCCGTAACCTGGCCTGTGCAATATTTTTCCTGGATGGAGCAGTTAATTTTGAACATTTCTGCTGAAGAGCTCTATCTCTTAAAACTGATTTTTGACAGCTGATTTCCGTCTTGGGTCATATATGACCCATCCGTATTGAATCGGTTAAAGACACTGCAGTTCATACCGGACTCGAATCTTTTTTTGCGCAACGGATTTAAATTCAGGACTCGGTGGTCCAGTCTCTATGCACTACGGCCTGAAACGCATTATTAAAAATACATGCTCAAGACGGACCAATTGTTTGCTCACCGTCGAGTGCACAATAGTAGTTTGTGTAACTAGTAGCAAAAAGATGATGTTTTTAGCACAAGTTGTACGTTTATCGAGTTGGATGAATACTACGAGTGCTGGAAAAAATCTAGTTTTGCAACAAGTTGCACGTTATTTTTTGCAATGACGAAAAATGGGCTTCAATATATGGTAAATTTGTAGCAAAACGGTACAAAATGATGTTCCACATGATCACTCAAAGACGAACTGTAAACCAGGTATTATGATCAGGAATTGCAAAAACGTCTGTTATTCAGGCTGTAGCAAAAAGTTTACCTATCAGCTGCTTCAAATTGTTGAGTCCAGTCCTTGGATCAAGCTTCCACGGGTCGGATGCTATCATAACGCTCCTATTTAACCGGCCTATGCTATTATAGATCTTATTGGTTATGGATGTTGTTGCTTTTCTTACTTTAAAATATCTATTGAGTTTATGGTAAAATCGAGAAGGCGAGATGTCGACTACCGAACTTGTATTGCATATAGTGGTTTAATAATTGTTTAATTTTCATCTACTAACTGAAAATAATGATGAAACTATGTGAAGTGTTACTAAAGTGCTGCGATCGGGCATTAAAATAGTAATTTTTAACAAACCAATTGATTCGTCACACCCAACCGGCCTTCCGCCCATACACAGAGACCAAATCCAACGTACGACAACGAAGCGAACAAGGCAAAATTCGTTTATCGCCTCGCCTAAACCCCTAAAACAACAAAGGCGAACCAAATCAGTCGATGCCCTCCATTTCGGTATTTAAATTATTAACAAATTGCACCCGATAAATAAAGATTTTACAAGCCTTTCAAGTTTTGACTTCATGCTCCCATCGTCTGGTTTAACACACCACCACGCACTGGCATGAAACCACATCAAACCTCGACTAGTTCAAAGCGTAATTCCGGCCATAAGGTTTTCTCCCTGGCCATGGGCTGCGGCCCCAGTCAAAATTTATGAGCTCAATAATCTACCGTGGAGATGTGAATCAGATCCGAAAAATGGCTCAATGGAAGAAAACACTGTCGAGCTCATTTGGACGATGCCGCCGCAGTCAAAAGTCGAACGCATTTCTCCAGTCAGCTAAGAAGTGTAAGTAGTTAAAGACGCAATAGTTAGGAAGAAGACATTTTGCTGTTCTGGAGATGTGGGAAGAGAGTGAAGTTAAAGAGGATTATAATCGTCGCGTAGTCATCTGTTGAATGTTTTTCCGTCGACAACGACGGCTTCTGGTGCCTACTTACTTTCTTCCCGCGTGTCGGCCGTCGTAGGGAACAAGGAAGTACCACTTGAGTGGTCGTCTGGATTGGAGTGGGTCTCAGTCTGTTCCTTTCCTGTCCGTAATCGACTGACTGGTTGTCATTAGTGAGCGATTAGATTGAGTCACCGACCGTTCCACGCAAGGGATTCGCAATGGATTCGATTGAAGATATTTTAGGGTTTTGCCATTGTGTCATATCAATATTCGTGGTCAGGCATGCATTTGGACCACCAACTCAGTTTTTCGATTTTTTTTATATTCATATCATTATCTTGCCTCTGATATAATTTTTGTTTCAATTAAATAAAAATTTCCATTTTCTTTATCTTCAAATTAATTAGGAAAACGATCTGTTTGGGCATCGCATTTTTTTATATTTTTTTTTCAAAGCCTCTGATTCATAAAGACAATCAACCACAAATAATAGATAAATGGTGGTTTCAGTAATGCGCATCACTCAAAGTAACCGAACTGAACTGAACACACGGATCGATTTGATTAACTGCCTTTCTAATTGTTACTCCATCTCACCACGGAACCATCCCGGTAATTGACTTCCCATATCTAATTTCACTGCCTTTTAGTCGACGTGGATAAAAAATGAGCACTCATAAACAAAGCAGCAATTACCAAACAAACAACGGCACAAGTCTGTTGGCTCTGATGGAAGCCGTATTTTGACTCCGTTCGATATTAGGAGCACTTGAAGCTGCGGTAATATTTCACCGACACGCAATCCCCTAGTTAATACGTGAACCGCCATGCCATCGTCTCACCGCCCGCACTCAGCTTGCGCCAGTTTCGATAAGTTCATGGCTGACGAAAAAAAACCACCGAAAACAGAAAACAATTACCTTTGTTCTATCTTTTGATGGCCCTCTGACGAGCGACTAACCTACCAGAGCCAGGCGGCGAGGGCGAACCAGAAGTAAAATTTTCAAATTAGGACCAGAAGCACTTTGTTTGACGAGCGCTTATCGATATCGTCCATAAACATGCTCGGCTCGCATTACCCAGGTTCCGTTTTCCACACGGGGGCACTACAACAGGTTCCATTCACCAAAGGTTGAGCCGATTGGATTAATTGTAAGTAGTGAAAGTTCAAGTGGTTGCTCGACTTGAAGGGATTTGAAAGAGAGAAGACACACACGACCGGAATCAGGAAGTAATACCAGAAGCCCAAGATATGAATCCGGCAGTGGCGCCTTTTTTTCGATGGTTGGTGATGAGCCCTTTCTAGTAAAGAATTGAAGATAAATTCACCCGGAAACGTTGCTTGATTTTTGATTGATGAAGATTAAATAGGACAGAGGATTGTTTTGTTGAATATAGTACGATGGTATTCAATTGTAGATTTTTTTTAAAACACGAATTTGATATATCCACCACAACAATGTAAGTTAATTGCGGATGTCTTTCTTCGATAATAATCTACAATACAGCTAAGCCCTTTGGCTTCCATGTACACTATATATTGCTCTACTGAATAAGCTACATACTGGATGTTAGTAGATTAGTACAATTCAACGCAAAGTATTGTCTAACTATAAAGACCCGTTCTCACTTTAGGTCGAGTTCCGAAATCGGCCCAAAGATTCCGAGTAGAGCACAGCATAGTTCCTCCAGGGACTCCTTCGAAAAATCCTATGGAAAGTAAAACCATACAAATTTTTAAGACATTTTTTAGGACATTTCATTCATATGAATTTTTTCAACTAAAATTACGGATTAATTCCTGCAGGAATTTTGAAAGGAATAGAATAGAATGTTTCACTAAAGGAGTTTCTGAAGAAAATTGGGAGGTCTTTTGGGAGGTTTTACGGAATAATCCCTGGAGGAGTATACAAATGAGCTCCTGGGAAAATTTTGTAAATTATTCCTGGTGGTTTCTCGAAAGAATATCTGGACGATTTTCTGGAGAAATTTCAGAAGAAATTCTTGGAGGAATTTCAAAATGTACTTCAGGAGGAACTTCCGAATAAATTCTTTGAGGAGTTTCCAAAGAACAACCGGAATAGGTTTTCGAAAAGAATTTCTTAACGAATTCATGAAAGAATTGTTTTTTTTTTATTGAAATTTTTATATAAGCTTTTGGATTTCTACAGAAATTCATTCGGAAATTACTTCAGAAACATCTGGAAGAATTTCTTCAGGAATATTTGAAGGAATCCATTTGGGAACTCTTCTAGGAATTTATTCGGGAATTCTTCTTGGAATTTATTCGAGAATTCCTTCCGGAATGTAGTAAGATAAAACACTGCTTTGAATATGGAATTAAGACTTCATGCCAAAAAGAAAAATCCAAAAAACATCTGGATTGCAGTCGATCCAGCATCATACTTCTTTGGATATTTTCAAGAATTCCTTAGGAATTTACTTCAGAAGTTGCTCCGGAAATTTCTCCAGTTTTCATCCAGGTGATATTCATGAATTTTACCAAAAGTTTGTTCGGAAAGAGCACATTTTTCGTAAAAAACATCCCCAGGAATTATTTCGGATAGTCATCTAGAATTTCTTTCAGGAATTTCTTTTAGGCATAACTTCCAAGCATTCCATCGTAAATTTCTCTACGTAATACACCGGAGATTTCTCCAGTGATTCATAACTAAATTCCGCAAGGAGTTTTTTCTTCAATAAAATCTAGAAATATCTCCAGAAATTTCCTTAGGAATTCTTTCGAAAATTTTGAAGACTATTTTGGAAAGTCCTTCGGAGTTTTCTTCGGGAATTCCTTTAGAAAATTTCAAAAATTCTTCCAGGTTTTCTTCGGCTCCCATAATTTTGCCGGAATTCCTTTAAAGAAGTTACGAACAAATTTCCAAAGGAACTCCTTAAGTTCTTGAGTTTCTCTGTACATTCCTCCAAGAATTCCTTTGGAGTTTCCTGTAGGCAAAGTATCCGAAAATTACTTAGGAGATAGATCCAGTTGAACCCTTAAAATCTCGCAGCAAATCCTTAAGGAATGATTGCGTCTTGAAAACTTCTTCGGAATAATAATTAACAAATTATTAAAAAATTTCTTGGTCGGAATTTCTACGGGAAAATATTCGGCAATACCTACGCAAATTGTATCAGGGAGACCTTCCGAACTTCCCTTAGGAGAATTCTTTCAGAAATTTCTTTTGGAAATTCCTGCGGAAATTGGTTAAGGAATTTCCTCGAATTTTTTTAAAAAATGTATTCAGGAATTTCTCAAAGAATTTCTTCTAGTATCTCCTTAAGAAATCCAGGAATTCTTTCGTATTTTTTTGGAATTCCTTCGGACATTTCTCCGGAAATTTAATTAGTCTCAAACCTTCAGATGTTTTTTTGAAAAATTTTCGGAAATCACTTCACAAATTCATTCAGAAAATCTTTTAAGAATAATTTGGAAACCACTATAAGAGCTCTTTTGGAAATTTCATCTGGAAATTTCGATCATTGGCAATGTTGTTATTTTACATTCCCTGCCTATTTCATTCTTTAATGAATTTCCTCCAAAATTCTTTCAGCTAAATTCCCGAAATAATTACTGCAGGAATTACTGAATAAATTCCGTGTGGATTTTCGATTTTCGAAGGATTTTCTGGAGGAAGTTTCTAAGGAAGTTCCGGAGAATTTTCAGAAGTATTTTTTGGACGAATGTTAAAAGGAATTCCTGGCGCAATTTTAATTATTCCTGGAATTAATTCCTGGAGGTGTTCTCAAAAGAATTTCTGAAGGATTTCTTAAAACATATCCCGAAGAAATTCCTCAATTTTCGAACAAATTCCTAAAGGAATTCCCATAGAAATTTCTAAAGAAATTAAATAAGGATTTCACCAAAAACAATTTTCAAAAAATAATTTCTGTGGATATTCCTAAAAGAATTATCCGAAAAAATTTCCTTGGGTATTTCCGAGGAAATATTCAAAAGAATTTTAAAGGAATTCTTAGAGAAATTTCCAAAGGAATTTTTTTTAAAAATCTGAATAGATCCCTAAGAGATTTCGTAAAGTATTTTCCGAAGAAATTTTCGAAAATTTGTCGGAATTTCTTCTTTGAATTTCCAAAGGAATTTCTGAATATATCTCCGAAGTTATTTTCGAAGAGTTCTTGGAGGAATATACAAAGATATTCAATGCTCAAATCAAGCTCTTATTTTAAACGATTCTTACTAGCTGACAAGTTTTTTTTTACAATTTATAGTTTAAAAGTAAAATCGTATGTTTATCAAACTCGTTTTTTTATCCCTGAGAAGAAACTTTAAAACTTATTTGCAAATCACTTAAAAAATGCAGTCAGAGTTTTACCAAAGTTGTCCATGAAAACACTTCCAAGAATTTTATTTGTCTGCAACTCTAACTTCACGAACTATGTGTGTCATCCTGATGAGAATGCTCTACATTTATTATAAACACAGAACGCGAAGCTCTTGCGAACGTTTTTGTACAATTTATTCATAGTTTCTTTGTATGCTGAGTGCCAGATACATTTATTGTCAGGAACGTTTGAGAGGTTTTGACGGATAGGGTAGAATACGGTATTGGCAGGGTGTGACTATTGTTGGCAACCCTAACATAATATGAGCAATGCAGCAAGCATACGCGACGTAAGAACGGTTCAAGATCATTTGGCCAGACTTCGTTTGGTAGGTAGTAAATAAGAGATGAGAAGTGAGAGAAGAAAATTGCGAGATGTTGAGAAGTGAGAAGATTGTTGTGAGATATAGAAAAGACAGAAGAAGAAAAAGGAGAAGAAAACGAATAAGAAAGCTTAGCTTAGCTTAGACTGACTGTACATATCAATGGTTGCTACTCCGTGATTGATCAGAACTGGTGCAAATTGCTCTACGATCCAAGTGAATAGTGGTTGGGATTTACCAACTATTCTCGAAGTGCACGTTTCAGCAGCTCGAAAATGTTGATCAATAGCGGCGCCGGCCAAGTCCTTACAGTCAGTTGGGATAGGGAGGGAATGTGAGTGTGTGATAATTGTTGCTACTAGAGACCGAGAATACCTCTGCATCTCCACAATTACCACGGGAAGGATGTAGTGTTAGTTGGGTGGGGTAATCAGTAACATAGATCGGGATTCACCATGGAAAGTAATGTGACCTATGCAACCTACACAGCAGTATTAGCATTTCCTTAACTTGTTCAATTGTTCATTCTTCGCGAGAATAAACAATCAATCGCTCAAAGTGAGCGATTGTTCATTTGAATTTCGGATTAGGCGCCCGCGTCATCATTTCTTTAACGTAAGAAAAATAAAAAAGAAACGGGATTAAAATTGAAAATAATTGATAGTAATCGGAAAGCTAATATCATTCAGCAACCCTTATTTTATCTCTATTTGAGGTTAAATAAGAATGTAAATTTACGTTCATTTTACATGCCGTTTATTTTGCATTACTTTCGCGAGCGTCTGTGTGTCGCTTGCCGTGACCAGTATACCGTAATCAGGATCTCACTGGTATTAATCCTGATCAAGATTAATCCAGAGCCCACTGTCAAACCCCACCACATCCTAGGCAGGCCCCCTAACTCACAGTGGCCATGGGGAGGGGTCGTCAAGCTCGTGGACATAGTCCCTGCTGCCCCTGGAGAAGAAAACGAATAAGAAAAATGGAAGAAAAAAATAGAAAAAGTAAGGAACACGCAAGAAGAGAAAAACAAAAGAATAAGGATCAAGGGAAAAATAAAGAAGAAAGAAAAAGGCAATAGTAAGAAGAAAGAAATAAGATGGAAAATGGAAGAAGAAAGAACTAAAAATGGAGAAGGAATAAGGAAAAATGAAGAAGAAAGAAAGAAGAAATAATAACAGAGAAGGATAAAAGGAAGGAAGAAAGAAGAAGGGAAAAAGAAAAGAAAGTAGGAAGAAGGAAAAAGAAAATGAGACGGAAAAAGGAAGAAGTAAGAAGGGTGAAGGATGGAGGAATAAGTAGGAAAGCAAGGGGAAAAGGAAGAAAAAAGAAGGGATAACGAAGAAAGAAGAAGGTAGAAGTAAGAAAGAAGGAGGAAAGGAAAAAATAAAGTAGAAAGAAGGAAGTAATTAAATCAATGAAAAAAAGGAAGTAAAAAGGGTGAAGAATGAAAGAAAGAAAAAAGGAGGAAAAAAGGTAGAAAAAAGAGAGAAGGGAGAAAGAAGAAGAAAGAAGGAAGTGAAAAAAAGAAAAACGGAGAAGAAAGAAGAAGGAAACAGAAAGAATGCAGAAGAAATTAGAAAGAAGAAAGATGGTTGAAAGAAGAGGGAAGATAACATCTCACTTCTTATTTACTGCTTTCCACTTTTTATTTCTCACTTCTCACTATATACTTCTTGCTTCATATTTCTTACTTTTCACTTCTAACACCTCACTTTCCACTTCTCACTTGTCACTTCTCATTCTTCACTTAATACTTTTCACTTTCTACTTCTCACTTCCCATTTAATATTTCTCCCTCCTTTTTTCTCACTTTTCACTAGTCACTTCTCACTTTTCACTTTTCATTTCTTATTACTTACTCCTCATTTCCCAATTCTCATTTCTTACTCCTCGCTTCTCACTTGTCACTTCACACTCCTCACTTCTCACATCTCACATTTCAATTCTTACTTCTCATCGTTCAATTCTCACATCTCACTCCTCATTTCCCAATTCTCATTTCTAACTCCTCGCTTCTCACTTGTCACTTCACACTCCTCACTTCTCACATCTCACATTTCAATTCTTACTTCTCACCGTTCAATTCTCACATCTCACTTTTCATTTACCACTTCCTACTTCTTATTTCTCATTTTTCATTTCTCACTTTATACTTCTCCTTTCACACCTCTCATTTTCAACTTCTTACTCCTCACTTTTTACTTCTTACTTTTTAATCGTTACTTTTCATTTCTTACGTCTCACTTCTTACTTCTTACTTCTCATTTATAATGTCTCCCTTTTTCCTTCTCACTTTTCACTGGTCACTGCTCACTGCTCACTTCTCACTTCTCATTTCTCACTGCTTACTCCTCACTTCACACTTCTCACTTCTTACTCATCACTTCTCACTCCTCACTTCTCACATCTTACAACAAATTCATTACTAATATTAAGAATTGTTATGCTAATGAAAGAGAGGTGAATCTGTTTTTAAATATCAAATTTTTGGAGTTTGTGGTATTAGCTGTTATGTTTAGTGAACACCAATCATCAAGAAAGAGCAGATAAATGTATGCCAGTTAAGCTATAGTTATCTGTGTTTAGCGGCAAATATTCATTATTTTTATGTTTCAACTTGGGACCCTCCTTAGCCGTGTGGTAAGACGCGCGGCTACAAAGCAAGACCATGCTGAGGGTGGCTGGGTTCGATTCCCGGTGCAGGTCTAGGCAATTTTCGGAATGGAAATTGTCTCGACTTCCCTGGGCATAAAGTATAATCGTGTTAGCCTCATGATATACGAATGCACAAATGGTAACCTGGATTAGAAACCTCACAGTTAATAACTGTGGAAGTGCTTAATGATCACTAAGCTGCGAGGCGGCTCTGTCCCAGTGTGAGGATGTAATGCCAATAAGAAAAAGAAGATGTTTCAACTTAGGCTTGCCAACAATTGTTATTTTTTCCTTGCCGAATAAAAGAAAGTAAATAAGAGAGAATTTAACGCATTTAAGAGGGGATATGACGTCGAGGATAGTTAGTAGTTACAAATTTACCAAGCGCATATTCCAAAATAACACGCAAAATAATGTCGTGTAATTGTATTCCGCGCGTAAAGTTATGCAAATACTCATGAACATGGTCGGAACGTCGAAAGTCGTTTAATTTAATTACAAGATGACTGTGAGAAAAAGATTCTCGCAAAACTCTTGTAAAGTGCAAAAAGCGCAATACACTATTTATAAAACTATGCATTTGATTTTACACGATTTAGCGTGTAATAATGGCGGATTCAGCCGCAGCAAATGTAGCAACGAGCACCGGTTGAGAAAATGTTCATGGCAGCCATTTTTGCTCGTTGTTCAGTAGTTCGCGGTCACGATTTTCCGTATTTTTCATTGCAAAAGGTTTGTGAAAATAAATTAAAATATTAAATGCCTCATGTGTGGAGTATTGTGCATCAGTACAGAGTGCTATTTAGTTCACATTCGTGTACATCGGAACGAAAAAGTGTTCGAATGCCCGTTTGGCGGATGCGAAAAAACATTCGGTTCCTTCGCATCACTTCGAAAACATAATCGGTTCCAGCATGTAAAACCAATTGACGGAACCAAAAAAAAGTGTTTATTTGTTCAAGTAGTCCATAGCTACATACATTTTGCAGACGAGAATTATGAAAAAAATATGAAGCATGATTCCAGCCACATTTTCTCCGGGTCCCCCTAGGTGTCCGATTTAGAAAACTATTTGCTAAACCGTCTAAGACGAATTAAGTACTGTCCATTTAATTCCACCAGTTAATTTTCGTTATCTTTGCAGATACGTATTTCGACCACAACTGTGTGGTCGTCTTCAGTGTCTTGTACTTGACTCGACTTGAAGAAAACAATCGCAACTTACACTATTTATACTACGCTAGGTACCTAATCTAATCTTATTTGCCTACTTTATTTACCTATACAGTAAATTACTTTATTGTTTAGGTAGAAACTTGAAGAGCCAAGAGCTGCCATTTCCCTGATCCTTATTCAACAGCGCTGTTTGTACCTGTCGGTGGATTTCCAAACTCTCAGCTACATCTAGTTTCCATGGGGAAGAGACATTTCTTAAGATTTTAATATTTGATGTCGTAATTGGGTGATTTTCCTTATACACATGCTCTGCTACCTTAGATCTAAATTCGTAATGTAATCCCTTATCGTTTTCTCTTTTCGCCTTACTTACTTCCGCCATATGTTCCTTAAACCTTATATCTAATGATCTTTTTGTTTGGCCTACATAGATTTTTTCACATTGGGAACAACTTATCTTATAAACGCCTGCCTTATTCAACATTTCTACTTTATCCTTCGTTGAACCCAATAGAGACTTGAGTTGGTTGCTTCTACTGGAGAATACTAGATCGATGCCGAATTTCCTTAGTCGAGGGCGTAGCTGGTTGGTGATGTGTTTATCATATGGGACTGAAACTCTTTTCAGCGGCTCCTCTATCGGTGTCAGCGTTGTATGTCCATTTCGTCGTAGGGTCCTTTCCTTCTTGTTGATGATCGCTCGTATAGTCCTCTCCTGGTATCCGTTGATCTTCGCTGTTTCCAAGATGTATTGTAGTTCCTTCGTTTTTCCTTCTTCGCTCAGGGGTATCGTCTGCATCCTGTGGATCATGTGATGAAATGCTGCCATTTTATGTTGGTACGAATGGTTCGATGTATATGGGATGACTCTCATGGTGTTCGTGGGCTTCCTGTAGATTTCGAGGCTCAATGTTGTATTTGCTTCCCTGATGACTAGTAGATCCAAGAAAGGTAGTTTACCTTCTTTTTCCTCTTCGAAGGTAAATTTGATGTCCTTATGCACGTTGTTTATCGCTTCCAAAATCCTGGGTAGATCCTTTCGGTTGATGATGCTGAATTATCTCCACCACTTCTGGGGTAGTATTCCTTGGTCTTGTAGGTTGTTCTCCAGATTCGCCATGAACAGTTCGCACAAAAACGGTGATAGCGGATTTCCCATCGGTGCTCCTTTCGTCTGTTTGTAGTAGTTGCCACGAAATGTGAAGTAGTTCTCCGTCATGCATAGCCTTGCCAGATTTAGGTACATCTTCACCTTTCCTCGCCATGTTGTTTCCGTCCTTTGTGTTAGCAGCCAATCCTCTAGAAGATTCAGAGCATCTTTCACTGGAACGCTAGGGAACAATGCCGCTACGTCGAATGATACCATTATGTCCTCTTCTTCGATATGTCCTGATTCCAACAGCTTCTGGGCGAACTCCTGGGTGTTGATGGCTGACCTGCTGGGGAATGGTTGGAACTTTGGAACTCCTTTAGCAACCATTTAACTATGTTTTGTGTAGGGGAACCCACTGATGAAACTATCTCTCGCATCTCCTTGCCGGGTTTATAGATTTTTGGTAGTCCTTTAATCCTTGGTAGCACCGGGTTTACTGTCTTCACTCGAACTTCTCCGACGATCGCCTAACATTCCTTCATCGTTTTCTTTGTTAGTCTTATTAACCCTGGTAGCGGATCCACTCTCAAATGCCTGTAAGGTCCTCCGTTGATTTTTGTCGCCATCTGTTCGGCGTAGTCCTTTTTTATCTATTATATCTACTGCGTTTCCCTTATCGGCTTTTATGTAGTACAACTAGTTTTTGCTTCAGTTCCTGTAGAATCCTCCTCTCATCATGATTCGTTGTCCCATGCTGTCCTTCTTTGATGGCCTCTGCAACGATGTTCATCGCTTTTTTGCGGGAAATTGCTGTCTCCATATCCAAGATGAGCTGCTCCACGTCTGATTTCTGTGTTATCGCATACGCCACTCCCTTGTTGAGGTGAGCTAGTTGTTCCTCCGTAAAGTGCTGTGTCGAACGGTTCACGACGAATTCTTCGATGATCTGTACGGTGGGTTTGTCAGTACGGATTTCCTCTGCTGATTTCGCTCACAAGTTGTTCAGTCTTTCCTGTGCAGTCTCCGCTTCCGGTCTGATTCACATTCTTCTGCCCTCTTTACCTTCTTCAAAAACAGGTCGAATGATTCCGGGTTATCCTTAGCTAACTTCAAATGCATATTGTAGCACTCCAAAGTCACTCGTTCTAATTTAGCGTAATGCCTCTTTATCGATGTCTTCATGAACTCGGACTCTGCTTTCTTATTAATACTTTTTGGTACATGAGATCCCATCTTAATCTTATGGCTGACGGGTGTCAGCTTCTCTTTTAGGCACTTCTTAAGGAAGGCCACGTCCTTATTAATACTAGCGATTGTTCTCCTCAAATTGAGAAAAGTATTTCGCTCATGCCGCTCGGATGCCATTTTCAGAAAAATATATTAAGCTCTTTTAGTGGAATGTATTAAACCGTCTAAGACGAATTAAGTACTGTCCATTTAATTCCACCAGTTAATTTTCGTTATCTTTGCAGATACGTATTTCGACCACAACTGTGTGGTCGTCTTCAGTGTCTTGTACTTGACTCGACTTGAAGAAAACAATCGCAACTTACACTATTCATACTACGCTAGGTACCTAATCTAATCTTATTTGCCTACTTTATTTACCTATACAGTAAATTACTTTATTGTTTAGGTAGAAACTTGAAGAGCCAAGAGCTGCCATTTCCCTGATCCTTATTCAACAGCGCTGTTTGTACCTGTCGGTGGATTTCCAAACTCTCAGCTACATCTAGTTTCCATGGGGAAGAGACATTTCTTAAGATTTTAATATTTGATGTCGTAATTGGGTGATTTTCCTTATACACATGCTCTGCTACCTTAGATCTAAATTCGTAATGTAATCCCTTATCGTTTTCTCTTTTCGCCTTACTTACTTCTTCCCTAGCGTTCCAGTGAAAGATGCTCTGAATCTTCTAGAGGATTGGCTGCTAACACAAAGGACGGAAACAACATGGCGAGGAAAGGTGAAGATGTACCTAAATCTGGCAAGGCTATGCATGACGGAGAACTACTTCACATTTCGTGGCAACTACTACAAACAGACGAAAGGAGCACCGATGGGAAATCCGCTATCACCGTTTTTGTGCGAACTGTTCATGGCGAATCTGGATAACAACCTGCAAGAGCAAGGAATACTACCCCAGAAGTGGTGGAGATACGTCGACGACATTTTCAGCATCATCAACCGAAAGGATCTACCCAGGATTTTGGAAGCGATAAACAACGTGCATAAGGACATCAAATTTACCTTCGAAGAGGAAAAGAAGGTAAACTACCTTTCTTGGATCTACTAGTCATCAGGGAAGCAAATACAACATTGAGCCTCGAAATCTACAGGAAGCCCACGAACACCATGAGAGTCATCCCATATACATCGAACCATTCGTACCAACATAAAATGGCAGCATTTCATCACATGATCCACAGGATGCAGACGATACCCCTGAGCGAAGAAGGAAAAACGAAGGAACTACAATACATCTTGGAAACAGCGAAGATCAACGGATACCAGGAGAGGACTATACGAGCGATCATCAACAAGAAGGAAAGGACCCTACGACGAAATGGACATACAACGCTGACACCGATAGAGGAGCCGCTGAAAAGAGTTTCAGTCCCATATGATAAACACATCACCAACCAGCTACGCCCTCGACTAAGGAAATTCGGCATCGATCTAGTATTCTCCAGTAGAAGCAACCAACTCAAGTCTCTATTGGGTTCAACGAAGGATAAAGTAGAAATGTTGAATAAGGCAGGCGTTTATAAGATAAGTTGTTCCCAATGTGAAAAAATCTATGTAGGCCAAACAAAAGATCATTAGATATAAGGTTTAAGGAACATATGGCGGAAGTAAGTAAGGCGAAAAGAGAAAACGATAAGGGATTCCATTACCACTTTCGATCTAAGGTAGCAGAGCATGTAGATCAGGAAAACCACCAAATTACGACCTCAAATATTAAAATCTTAAGACATGTCTCTTCCCCATGGAAACTAGATGTAGCTGAGAGTTTGGAAATCCACCGACAGGTACAAACAGCGCTGTTGAATAAGGATCAGGGAAATGGCAGCTCTTGGCTCTTCAAGTTTCTACCTAAACAATAAAGTAATTTACTGTACACAGAAAAAAATAATGAAAAATAAACAGCGCGTAAAACTTGACGTGCGAAAATTTACGCCATTCTACGCTGAAATGCTCCTCTTGCTAACAAAATTGCTTACAACTTGTATGCAATATTGACGATTCACGTCGAATATTGTATACATTTAGGCTATATCCCGTATGAAATTACGCTAATAATGGCGTTCCATTTATGTGCATGATTTCCAGCGTAAATTTCAGTGGATTTTTCTATCTGTGTATAGGTAAATAAAGTAGGCAAATAAGATTAGATTAGGTACCTAGCGTAGTATAAATAGTGTAAGTTGCGATTGTTTTCTTCAAGTCGAGTCAAGTACAAGACACTGAAGACGACCACACAGTTGTGGTCGAAATACGTATCTGCAAAGATAACGAAAATTAACTGGTGGAATTAAATGGACAGTACTTAATTCGTCTTAGACGGTTTAATACATTCCACTAAAAGAGCTTAATATATTTTTCTGAAACTATTTGCTACTAACTAGTAATAGCCTAAGAATACACAAAATGTTTGCACATAGGAAAGGGTTCAAAACGTGCGGGGTTGCCTCGAAATCTGTGGAGAAATCCAATTTTTATCAGGTCCTAAGGTGGAGTCCGAAGAGCGGGATTGTGATATTGAAAGTATGGCAGGAAAATCCATATCAATCGGAGTGTGTGAAGAGAAATGTATTGAAAAATATGATAACATGCATACTCTGAAAGTTGTGGAGGAAATATTGGTCAGTCTGTATATTGCAATACAGAAGATCGTGGAAGCTCTGAAAGAAATTACTCGTCTGCAACAAAAACATGTAACGAACAAATTGGAGATGTCTGATAAGTGAATTGAGAGATTGTCTCCTAATAAGTAAAGTATTTGGGTCAGGAGTTTGTGTTCCGTACGGACTACATGCGTAAAAAGTTTTTCAGCGATAACTATTCATACGTGGCTCCTGTTTAACCTTCCTAGTGCATTGGGGTCCATTTCGACCCAAGCACACCCAAAACACCGATGTAACTTTGTAACGCAACGAGATAAAAATCTGAAAAATTCTGACTTTTCCTAACTTTCGGAAATTAGCATTCCCTGAGAAAATCAGCTTCCAGCGACATCTAGGAGAGGCGCCAAAAAAAGTGACACTTTGTGCATTGGGGTCCATTTGGACCCCAGGATTTCATCACGATCACAAAAACTCAAATTTCAACCGATTTTAGATCTGTAGGCCCCAAACGAAAGCTGTAGGTTCCAATAACAAGCCCACGGGGTGATTTATCCAAATTTTTCACTCTCGCCGGGGAACCTGTGCTAAAGAGGTACTGTTTGAGCTTCTCAATTTGGCACCAAATTTTCGAGTTTCGTGTTATGAAACATAAAATTGCTTGCAAATATGTGCTCTGGGGGCAGCAGGGACTATGTCCAAGTGCTTGACGATCTCTCCCCAGGCCATCTGCGAGTTGTGGCGCCTGCCTAGGATGTGGTGGGGTTTGACAGTGGGCATGAATCCGCAAGTAGGCTCCGCCAAAGCGACCGTGTGCCGCTCAAAGCGCACAAGTCCAAGTCCTGGTGTTAGGTGGGACGCTAAACAGCCCTGACACGACGGCCCTCCGACGAGACAGGAGGTTTGCGCAGACCCAATAAGCCGCCTTTAAAAACAACTATTACGAACGACATAGAAGATAATACGACTCGATACAATCGGCAACGACCTAGGCGACGAATAAAGGATCACGATTGGAAGCTTGGAACATGGAACTGCAAGTCGCTAGGCTTCGCAGGTTGCGACAGGATAATCTACGATGAATTACATCCCCGCAACTTCGATGTCGTAGCGCTGCAGGAAATCTGCTGGACAGGACAGAAATTGTGGAAAAGCGGGCATCGAGCGGCTACCTTCTACCAAAGCTGTGGCACCACCAACGAGCTGGGAACCGGCTTCATAGTGCTGGGAAAGATGTGACATCGCGTGATTGGGTGGCAGCCAATCAACGCAAGGATGTGCAAGCTGAGGATAAAAGGCCGTTTCTTCAATTATAGCATCATCAACGTGCACTGCCCACACGAAGGGAGATCCGACGTCGAGAAAGAAGCGTTCTATGCGCAGCTGGAGCAGACATACGATGGATGCCCACTGCGGGACGTCAAAATCGTCATCGGTGACATGAACGCTCAGGTAGGAAGGGAGGAAATGTATAGACCGGTCATCGGACCGGATAGTCTGCATACCGTATCGAACGACAACGGCCAACGATGCATAAACTTTGCAGCCTCCCGCGGAATGGTAGTCCAAAGCACTTTCTTCCCCCGCAAGAATATCACGAACGTACGCACTTACCGCAGTGCGAATATTGAATCCGACCACTACCTCGTTGCAGTATGTCTGCGCTCAAAACTCTCAACGGTGATCAACACGCGTCGGAGTCGTCCCCCGCGGCTACAAGACGGTAGACTAGCCCAAGACTACGCGCAGCAGCTGGAAGTGGCACTCCCAACGGAAGAGCAGCTAGGCGCAGCATCTCTTGAAGATGACTGGAGAGATATTCGATCCGCCATTGGAAGCACCGCAACCGCTGCACTAGGCACGGTGGCTCCGGATCAGAGAAACGACTGGTATGACGGCGAATGTGAGCAGTTAGTTGAGGAGAAGAATGCAGCATGGGCGAGATTGCTGCAACACCGCACGAGGGCGAACGAGGCACGATACAAACGGGCGCGGAACAGACAAAACTCGATTTTCCGGAGGAATAAGCGCCAGCAGGAAGATCGAGACCGTGAAGAGACGGAGGAACTGTACCGCGCTAATAACGCACGAAAGTTCTATGATAAGTTGAACCGTTCACGTAAGGACCACGTGCCACAGCCCGATATGTGTAAGGACACAAACGGGAACCTTCTTACAAACGAGCGTGAGGTGATCCAAAGGTGGCGGCAGCACTACGAAGAGCACCTGAATGGCGATATGGCAGACAACGGTGGCGGTGTGGTAATGAACCTAGGAGCACGCGCGCAGGTCATGCGACTTCCGGCTCCGAATCTCCACGAAATCCAGGAGGAGATCGGCCGGCTGAAATTCAACAAAGCCCCTGGAGTTGACCAACTACCAGGAGAGCTGTTTAAACACGGTGGTGAGGCACTGGCTAGAGCGCTGCATTGGGTGATTACCAAGGTTTGGGAGGATGAGGTTCTGCTGTAGGAGTGGGTGGAAGGTGTCGTGTGTCCCATCTACAAAAATGGCGATAAGCTGGATTGTAGCAACTACCGCGCAATCACATTGCTGAACGCCGCCTACAAGGTACTCTCCCAAATTTTATGCCGCCGACTAACACCAATTGCAAGAGAGTTCGTGGGGCAGGCGGGATTTATGGGTGAACGCTCTACCACAGACCAGGTGTTCGCCATACGTCAAGTATTGCAGAAATGCCGCGAATACAACGTGCCCACACATCATCTATTTATCGACTTCAAAGCCGCATATGATACAATCAATCGGGACCAGCTATGGCAGCTAATGCACAAAAACGGATTTCCGGATAAACTGATACGGTTGATCAAGGCGACGATAGATCGGGTGATGTGCGTAGTTCGAGTTTCAGGGGCATTCTCGAGTCCCTTCGAAACGCGTAGAGGATTACGGCAAGGTGATGGTCTTTCGTGTCTGCTATTCAACATCGCTTTGGAGGGAGTAATACGAAGGGCAGGGATTGACACGAGTGGTACGATTTTCACGAAGTCCGTCCAGTTATTTGGTTTCGCCGACGACATTGATATCATGGCACGTAACTTTGAGAGGATGGAGGAAGCCTACATCAGACTGAAAAGCGAAGCTAAACCGATTGGACTAGTCATCAACACGTCGAAGACGAAGTACGCTAAGTAAGACGTTTTGATCGAATAGAGTTCGCCGCCGTACCAAACTGACTATCTACAAAACGCTTGTTAGACCGGTAGTTCTATACGGACACGAGACCTGTACGATGCTCGTGGAGGACCAACGCGCACTGGTAGTTTTTGAAAGGAAAGACGGTTGAATACATTCCACTAAAAAGAGCTTAAAATATTTTTTTTCTGGAAATTATGGATGCAATCAAGAATGAAAATCTTCTGTGACCTCCAAAATGCCACAAAAACGGTCCTTCAGAAGATACGGAACATCCGTGAAAGTGGCCATTCCAAAAGTTCACCACAGAGCATAGTATTTTTTTCGTAACCATCATTGTGGGTGCAATTGTGGGTGCAATCAATAGTGTAAGTCTTCTGTGGGTGGAATTGTGGGTGCAATCAATAGTGAAAGTCTTCTGTGGTCTACAAATGTCGCAGAAACAATCCTTCGGAAGATCTGAAACATCCGTAAAAGTGGACAATTGCAAAACTTCAGCACGGTGTTTTTTTGTAACCTTTCATTCTGGCAAATTAATAGGGAAAGTCTTCTGTGACCTCCAAGTGCTTAAGAAACGGTCCTACGGAAGATCCAGTTCATTCGTAAAAGTGATCAATTCCAAAAGAATATCTCAGAGCATCGCGATTTTGTAACCACCTATCCTGGCGAATTGTGTTTGCAATCAATAATAAAAGTTTTCAGTACTGTACGGTAATGGTACTCCGGAAGATCCGGAACATCCGTGAATGTGGCCAATTTGAAAAAGAATTCACGGAGGAACTTCCGGATTCATACTTCGTTGAGAATTTCTGGAGGAATTTCCGGAAGCTCCCCGAGGAATTACTTGATGAACTTTGCGGAAGATTTGCGGAAGAACTCTCAGAATTCTCAGAAGAACTTCTAGAGGAATGCCTTTAGGAGCTTTCTGAGGGATTACTTGATGAACTTCCGAAGGGATTACCGGAGGAACTTCTGAACGAACTTCCGGAGGAAGTTCTTGATTGACTTCCTGATAATTTCCTGAGCTACTGGAGAAGCTTCGGAGGAATTCAAGGAGAAACGCCGCCACGTCGCCGTCGCTGGCTGATGATGATCTGTTACGCTAACAGTTGGATTTGGCCTCTTTTACGGATGTTCCAGATTTTACGAAGGAATTTTTATTATTGATAAGAAAATTATTTTGAGATATCAATGGGATGTCATTACTTGTCATCAGACGAGTTTGTACAATTGCATTTGATTCCACCAATTGATTTAATTCCACTATGTGATTTGACAGATATGTATTTCAACCTTAACAGTAAGGCCGTCTTCAGTGTCTCGTACTTGACTCGACTTTTATTATTGTCATTGCATATCACGGAAGACTTTCACTATTGATTGCGTACATAATTCACCCATATGAATGAAAGCGTAAATTAGCAAAGCTGTGGGAATTGACCATTTTCACTGATATTCCTGATCTCCCGGAGGACGGTTTTGTGCACATTTAGACGTCCTAGAAAATTCCAACTATGGGAGACTAGGTTGACTTGAACCCTTTTTCTGATTTCCGATGTATCACAACCAAAAATAAATAAACATACGCGATTTCCACACAGACTCTCTAAGAATTATCGAAATTTAATTTTTACATATCTTCTCGGCTACTTCGACATAGAACATTATTCTTAACCAACCACTGCCGAACAAATTACGCCAAATTTGGGCCTCTCAACCGAATGATGGCTGTTTACAATCAACACTGCGAAACTATTGACTTAACAATGTCTCGGCATAACATTAGACAATATTTTCAAAGAACAAACATTACAAATTCAGCAATATAAATTCAAAATCAGAATTATACATAACTTTACTAAAAAAAACTATTATTTAATCATACTATAGCATTACAAAAGGGGCCCTCCTTAGCCGTGCCGTAAGACGCGCGGCTACAAAGCAAGACCATGCTGACCATGTGCCTGGTTCGATTCCCGGTGCCGGTCTAGGTAATTTTCGGGTTGGAAATTGCCTCGACTTCCCTGGGCATAAAAGTATCATCGTGTTAGCCTCATGATATACGAATGCAAAATGGTAACCTGGCTTAGAAACCTCGCAGTTAATAACTGCGGAAGTGCTTAATGAACACTAAGCTGCGAGGCGGCTCTGTCCCCAGTGTGGGGATGTAATGCCAATAAGAAGAAGATAGCATTACAAAAACAAACATGTATATGTTTATGTACTAGTCTACGTTGGTTGACGAAATAAAATAAATAAACTAATGGGGGATCAAGTGTCCCCATATTGAGACAATAACTTCAAATCCAAATATCCTAAAACTTTGATGAAATGTTGACATTTTTATCAGTACAGATTATTAAGCATATTTATGGATGTGTGCTGTGAAAAAACGAAAGCATTTCGTCATTGTTATGAAAAGTTCTTCAAATTTTGCGTGGCCAATAAAAAAAATCTTTGGGAAAGTCAAAACACACCAACCGGCCTGCAGAATGAATAAGGTTTGTCAATCCAGAAAACAACTCACCACATATAGGTCATTTGTCTATAGAGGATCTATACTTAAAAATACGCTAGAACAAAATTACTTTAGTTCTCGATAAAACAGGGGGTGATCAAGTCACCCCACCTTCCCCTATGGATTGCACAATCACGTCTCCTCTATGGATGTTTTCGAAATAAAATATGGAGCTATGGGATAAACTTCTGAACTTCATAATATAGCGGATGTCCCAAATTTCCCGGAGAACCGGAGTCGTTAACAATATTAATGTTAATGTCTAAAAAATCGAATGTGATTAACCTTTGGTAGGTCACAGAGGACTTTCACTATTTACTCCACATATAATTCACCGTTAGTACGTGAACGCTAACAAAAATGCACAGGTCTGGGATCAAATTTTAGGATTAAACTATTTTACGGATGTTTCGGGTTTCTTGAGGACCGTATTGTGGTCATTTCGGGCCACAATAGATTTTCACTATTGATTGCATAATTCATTCAATGATACAAACAGTTTCGAAAATTTGCTTTGAGATGAACTTTTGGAATTGGCCACTTTTACGAATGTTTCGGATTTCCCGGAGGGCCGTTTGTGGTCATCTCAGAAGACTTAAACAATTTATTGCGTACACAATTTGAACGTACGAATAAAATAGTAATGCTCTGGAATGATTTTGTGCTATCGGCCCCTTTCGGGAGCATTTGCGAGTCGCAGAAGACTTGCACAATTGATTGCACGTATTATCGTATTACGTATTACGTATGGTCCGCATCTTTCGGATGACCGTTTCGGGAGCTTTTTGAATCACTGAAGACTTTCACTACTGATTGCATCCATTATTCGTCAGGATGGATGATTACGAAATAATGAGAATCTCGGGGATTACCTTTTGGAATTGATCATTTTTACGGATGTTCCGAAAAAATCGCAAAGCTCTGGGATAAACTTTTAGAATTGGCCACTTTTACGGATGTTCCGGATTTTCCGGAGGACCGTTTCTGGGACATTTGTAGGGCACAGAAGGCTTTAACTATTGATTGCCCCCACAATTTTCCAGAATGAATAGTTACCAAAAAATCGCGAAGCTCTGGGATGAACTTTTAGAATTGGCCAATTTTACATATACAACATAGCAAATACAGTTGGGATCATCAGAGCACATATTTGCAAGCAATTTTATGTTTCATAAAACGAAACTCGAAAATTTGGTGCCAAATTGAGAAGCTCAAACATTACCTCTTTAGCACAGTTTCCCCGGGGACTAGAGTGGTCAATTTGTATGAATCACCCCGTGGGCTTGTTATTGGAACCTACAGCTTTCGTTTGGGGCCTAAAGATCGAAAATCGGTTGAAATAAGAGTTTTTACACAATGTGTGAACTTTTGTGTGTGTGTAACTTTTTTCTAATGCATTAGGAAGGTTAAATAAGTCTTTAAAAAATTGGATCATAGTGATTGTTTTTATTATTTCGCCCCTATTATCGATACTCTACGTGGACTCTTTAACGATGAAAATGTATACAAGGTAATGTTTGACAACATAATACCAACCCCTGGTCACATTTGTATCACTATTCATGGCGGTGGCAGGGACGAAAGACTATTCGGATCCGTTTTTGCCACCAAAGCGTGTCATTTCTGGGTAGTGTTTACAAGGAAGAGTTAACAGTCTGTTTAGCTTAACGTTCAGTATGTTCCGGGTATTGAACCACCCGACTTGGACATTAATTATGTGTTATGAAAACTCATATGTGAATATGTACGTTATGTGGAAGATATTGATTTGGAAAATGTATTAGAGGTAACCACTTTCCCTTCGATGGGACTCGAACCCATGACCCTACAGTACGCTAGACTGGTGCTTTAACCAACTAAGCTCGACTATGCGTCCAATTTGGGAATCTCGAGCTCGTTCAGTAGCCGCTAGGTTGCGAAGGCCGACTGAGGTCCTTCTAATCTTCTATATATATAAAACAAAGTTGGCATTCGTACAACCGCGCATCACTCAAGAAAAGACAACCCAATTTTTGCTAATTTATATCCCTTTTCTTCTTCTATTTACGAGGAAAAATGTTAAGATGAAATGGAATACTTTAAAGATCAATGCCCAATCTTTTCGTTGAAATGGTTTTTCGTACAATTTTGCATGATTTTTTTCAATTTTGATCATCTATATATATATAAAACAAAGTTGGCATTTGTACGACCGCGCATGGCTCAAGAATAGACAGCTTAATTTTTGCTAATTTATATCCCTTTCTTTAAAAAAAAAATGACAATCGAAATAAAATCTCTCCGATCACAGCAAATAGTTTTGAAAATTCAACGACGTGTAAAATTGCAGCTGATCCCATCGAACGAATTAACATTCGATTTTCAATTAAATTCGATTGAATTTCACAAGCTGGCACAGTTTAAATTTATTTCGATTTAAAAGCATAGTAAGTTCGATTGAATGTTACGTTTAATTGCATGCTCCAAATATGTGCATGAAAATACATTTAAACATATTTAAACATATTAAATACATTTTAACATATTTTTATCTGTGATGCAATGGTTTGTCGTGCATTTTGTATGATAATTTCAAATCATGTCATCTAAGTTGACATTATCATCAGATAACGGAAAGATCGATTTTTGTTAATTTTGGTTTGGCTACTAAATTAATTCGAAAAGTGCCATGATAAAATAATGTCAAAAAAAGGAAAAATTATTTTTAAAAACCGGTTTGTTTTTTAGATAAATTGTGTACGTAAAAATATATATCAGCAAATTGATCAGTTTTGGGCGAGACAAAGTTCGCCGTATCCCCAGCACTATCAATCACTCAAATCGAAATACTAGGTGCTTTATCTTCATTGTATCTTAAATTTTTCTATTGTTTCCATGTGGAAAAAAAATCAAATACAGTTTCGCTAATTCTGCTATCATGTTGTCTATAATAGCCTATTCTAGTAATATGCTAAAGCAAATAGTTGAACTGTTTGAAGCTTCTTATCTTAGAGATGGTTTTCAAATCAATCCTTAAATTATTTGTATTTTCAAGATGGACTTTGGATAAATCATGTGTTTGATAAACGACGCAAGAAATCGTATTTATCGCTCGATTTTAAGCGTCAGATCGTCAGCCGGTCTGATTAGGGTTAATCACCATCGCATTAGAGACGTAGTTCCAGGATTCCGACCCAAACGGGAGGGATCATGTGGTGCTCGATCGAGTGCTTAGTTCTTATTTCCCATGAGGATTTGCTATTTGTTGCCACATATTTTGACAGTTGGAGAAATTAATACCATTAGTATCTACTTCTTTCCCACCCCCATGGCTGATCCGAACTGAGCTGGAAATTCCCATTTATTGAATTAGAGTGAGCTACAACGTGTCGTCGGCCCTTGAATGGGTAACTCTGGCCCAGCCAATGGGCCTGCCTAATGCGAGTCAATTAATTTTGGACCCGAACTGGAGTTCTCGAGTGCGATCGACAGCAGTCACCACCAGCGCAACAACCACCACCCATCCAGCTGCGAGAGAGAGGTAAAGCGGTCCAATTTGCTGCGGTCATTTGTTTTTATGGCATCTCCCTGTCTTTGTGCAGCCTGCTGACTCTCCGCGCATCCCTCGGTGCGGAAGATCTTTGCTGTAGATCTGGAGCGAGATTAGCTGCGCTGAAGGGTGTAGGCTCCTACTGCAAACAGGCTTCTGCTTAGGGGGCTCAGCTTACGTATGATTTGGTAGCCCAGTCATCAGGGTTACTTTTTTACGACCGAAACGACGACGATGGATGGATGGCAATCGGGGTTCCGCGTCCCCGTGTGGGAGCTCATAAATTAGGCATCATTTACATTTTATGGCTATCAAGGTGCACGAGGGATGGGTTTTTCGGTGGTTCTCTTTCCGAATTTCGGAAACTATTGTTGAAGTTAAGTAATCGTCGATAGGATAATAAACGTGTTCGATTCAATAAAGCCATATACAGAGTTCCATTATGGGCATAGACCAAAATCCCACATATCGATGAACGAAACGAGGACGATGTGCCACCAACGAAATCCTTCGAAACAATAAATCTTCGGAATCATCTATTTTAGCTTCGCATCTAATGTACCGCACTGTCAACTCTAGAATTGCCAGCGAATCAGCATCTCGTAATTGCCAAACCGGGTTTTACCATTCCAAATCTCAAGAAGGATCTTAAACATGCTCAGAATCTGGCCAAAACAGATGTCATCAAGTAACTAGTTGAAAATTAGTTTGAATTAATGAAAAATGCAATGAAGCACAAATTTATTTCTTGAAAAAATTTACTAAAAATCTAGTTTCCAATAGGTGAATCGATCTGAATCCTTTGTTTCAATTTTCCAGCAATCAGAGCAGTACTCCATGTTCCAAATGACTCAAAACTGCTACGGCATGAGTTCTACTCTGCTTCACCGACGAATGTGTTACAAATGAGTGCCATTATTTTCCGATAACAACCCGTTCGTTTCTGGTTTTATTCCGTTTCGAAATTTATTTCTCAACTTTTTCCAGCGCATCTCCCCATCATCGACTGCCGACGCCGAGCATATCTTGGGAAGGACCGGTGGCGGATCACATGCGACATCATCGTCAGCATCATAACTGATACACAATACGGCGGCGGTGGTGGCTGGGAAGGCGGCCTGCAGTAGATTATTGGAAAAAGCGACACGTTTTCGGCAACCGATCCACCGCCGAACAGATGAGTTTTCCCGTGAAACTTTCCGTAGGGCTAGATAAACAAATGCATTTTCAAATTTGAACCTACGGGTTTTGGGGCAGGGAAGCGAAATGCGAACGAAGGCCCGACATCGAGTGATAAATGTTCTGGGTTCAGGAGTGCTGCTTTGTATCTTTCCGTTGCAGGGTGTGTTTGTTGTGGACCATTGTCGGATCCGATTCCGGGGAAACTGGTGATAAAATTTATTCCCGGAAATCCTTTGGTGCTCGGGAAATTGGAGACAATTCCGATGGTTCGATGCAATCGTTCTATTTCTCGATATGTTCCCGACACTGATATTGATGGGAGTTTTTCCAAACAATTCCAACCATTCCGATTTGGCGTGAAATCCGTCGAGAATAATAAACAACTGTTTGCGGCTAGATTTATGGTCCAGTTGGTTGTTGTTAATAGTTTTAAATTGGTAAGCATGAGGACACTGTTTTTGGGGCAAGCGAGTTCTGGTGTGGTAGATTAGTGATATTGTTGGCTAATTGATTAAATTTGGAAAGAAGGTTTACGAATATTGCTTTATACAACTACATAAATTAATCATTCTGAAAAGTGCACAAGAAAATTGCTTTACGCTGGGGTCGCTTTTCGCGTTGGTTTTGGCATGCTTCTGTAGGATTGAACAAAAAAAATCCACAAAAGTCCAAAAAAACTAGATGATATTTCAAAAGCTGTGAATTTTTAGGTGAACCGGGAAATCGATGAAATTCATCCGCGTAAAAAGCGACCCCAGTGTCAAAAATCAAATTTAAAAAATGGAGCTTGTTACTGACAAACGAACCTTGTCTTTCATGCTCTGATATTGCCGAGAATTCGATGTTTTGCCTTTCTCAGTTACAAGGTGTAACGAAAAGCTATATATGTTCACTCTAAAGACGATTTTGTGATAGAATTGATGAATAGTGAAGAAGAGTATAGTGTCGGCATTCCGTTCCGTGCAGAGAAGAGTGCTGGTGTCTCAAGAAAAGTGCTTGATACAAAATGGCAGAGCTAAACACGCTTACTCCGTAATCAAATGATAGCCAAAGTGACCCGAGTCCAACAAACCGTTGAAGAGGTTTCGGAAACCAGCATCATGCGGCTCACACTAGCTGAGCTGTGTTTTCTATGAAACTTGAGGCCCACTACAGAGAGTACCTTAGTTTCCATTACAAAATCACCACACTGCACAATGGTCGGATTCGTCAAATTTCACGACATAAATCGATAACTCGAAAACCATCAGTGCTAGAGTTTTGACGGCTTCAGAAGAAATGATCTACAAGAAGAGATCTATTTTTGGTGTAGGTTGTCATTAGAGTGGCCCTTCGGTGAAATTTTGTTTGAAAATGTATTTTTTTACCCTTTTGAGTTAGAAGTTCATATGATTCTACAAAGTTGTAGAGAATTTAATTCTAAGCATTTTCGCTTAATAAACATTTATTTTATCTCATATAGGTAATGTTTTATGACAAAATTTCTAAATTTAAATAGGGTGGCCCAGAAAAAAATAGTTTTTAGCGTCCACTTTCATCAATTCAAAATATTTTCAAACACTGTCTTAGCATCGCTTCACGGTCTTTGGATGGCGCATCTTTTGGTTACATAAGACGGCTGATAGCTTCATTTTCAAGCATATTATAAGCGTTTTTTTTATGAAAAAGTGATATTTTTCTGAGCATTCTACTGCAGCTAGTAGCAAATATTAGCAAAATTTCAATCGTAATCTGAAAGTATACATGCAAGCCCATCAAATCCATGGTATTTCATTTGTCCATCTTTGTCCACTTTTGTTTGATAATCATATTAGTTTTTGTATGAAAAATCAGCTATTCCATGGGAAACACATATACCACATCTCTGATTTTCGCAATATTTGGTAGAATAATTCTTTTTCGAAAATAAATAAACTCACTTTTTAATTTTGTCCGATTTCGATCCAGAGTGGTCAAAAAAATCATAATATACTTGAAAATTAAGCTATCAACCTTATGTAGCTTATGTAACCAAAAGATGCGCCATCCAAAGACCGTGAAGCGATGCTTGGACAGTTTTTGAAAATATTTTGAATTGGTGAAAGTGGAAGCTAAAAACTATTTTTTTCTGGGCCATCCTATCTAAATTTAGCAATTTTGTCATAAAACATCACCTATATGAGATAAAATAAATGTTTATTAAGCGAAAATGCTTAGAATTAAATTCTCTACAACTTTGTAGAATTATATATGAACCTAACTCAAACGGGTAAAAAAATACATTTCCAAAAAAAATTCACCGAAGGGCCACTCTAATGACAACTTACATCAAAAATAGATCTCTTCTCGTAGAAGACGTCAAAACTCTAACACTGATGGTTTTCGAGTTATCGATTTATGTCGTAAAATTTGACGAATCCGACCATTGTGCACTGTTGCTTGACGATCAATCAATTAACGATGCCACCTATATGCAGTTCGAGACCCAGTACATCGAAACCACAATAATGGTAGAAACTTTGATCCAGTCAGCCAACACAAAACCCACGTTTCCAGCGCTACTTCAAGTTACCAACATTCAGTATCCTCAGAAAGTCATTCAGCAGCAACCGCTTCTGGTTCCCATACCGCCTTTTTATGGGAAGCCGGAGAACTGGCCAACATCAGTAAACAAAATCTAGTCAGGAAGTTCATCCAGAAATTACCACCAACGCAGTAAGCATATGCGGTATTTCGAAAAATTTCGTTTTAGGACATTCGAAACGAAATTCCGCGGAATTTGAGTAAGGTACACAGGGGCAAGTTGAAACGGTTTTTTCAAAGTTGAACTTTGAAGTGCTGTTAAAAAACAACAAACAAAACAGCAAAAAAAAAACAAAAAACATTTTTATGAATATTTTGTATACTGAAATAATTATAAATTACTAGTCGACCCGGCAGACGTTGTCCTGCATAGTAGGCGAAAATGCGCGTTGTGAACTGCCCATGAAAAAATTCCCTACGAATATTAGCTTTAGTTTTTCATAATTTACTCAATTTTAGTCGGGATTTTCGTAGGAATAAATATCATATAAACCCGTCGGAAACAATAACGAATATATCTGCAAAAGGAATGAAGAAAATTCATCCAGCCGTTCTCGAGTTATGCGGATACGAACACATAGAAGTTACATTCCAGATTTTGATACTCTTTTACACAAAAAATAAACTTAAATATTGTCCATTTAATTTTCTTATAGCCATACGGATAAACGATATACATAATGTCATATTCTGTTTTTCAATCCTTAGATTTTTTTTCTATTTCTCCATGTAAAACAAGTTTGTAAAATTAAACGGAAAATGACTCAAGTCGGAGAAAACTGACATGGGACTCTTATGCAAATAAGGGCAGTCTACAACAAAGTCAAAAGCGTAATTTTCAGGGACCGAATTCTAGAGAACGCACTACGCTGAAAATTTATCAGATTGATTACGTCCTACTGGTGACCACTCGGATTATTTTTCAGGATGGTTCATTAGTTGGTTCACTTCAATTGTGCGCTTGATTAATTCGGCTGTGGCTTACTCGTAACATAACTCTCGTAACGTATAACGTTATAACGTACTAAACAATGGCATGGATTACTTCTAGTAGTTGCAATCTTCCGGGAATGGCAGTCAGAAGTTACGTTAAGGGGAGTAGTTTGCTGAAAAAATAATCAGAACATTCGGTCATTTCAGATCTACATTAACATCTACTACATGTACAACAGATCTACTACATCTTGAGTCAACATGGCTGCTTCCTTGGCCTCACCTAAGCATTTAATGTAAAAGGTTCACGTGATTATTCTCAATAAACTACACTAAACTAAACTTAAGCTTCCGTTTCAACTTACCCCGCATTTCAACTTGCCCCGGTGTATCTTACTATAAAATTTTGGGCAGAGTTTTAATGGATTTTGTGGCGCAGCAGAATTTTTTTGTTATGATAAATATTAAAATGAAAAAAAAAAATCAAAAATCTCCTCGGATTTGCTAAAGAATGCTTTGATAGTCCTTATAATTTTCTGAATATTTTTATTGTCGCATCAACATTTTATTTTAGAGCAAAACAATGCTGGGGGGAGTTGCAATTTTTTTATATATTTATATCGACCTTATTTGACTCTAAAAATATTAGAAAAAAATATTTTCTGGGATTTTTTGGCTTTCTCAGTCTTATGTATTCAAAACGATGTGTTTTGTTTTGCCTTTTATTTTGGCCTTTTTCAAGGGTAAAACTGTCTACCGTTTTTCGTTTTTAGATTGCCGTTTTTCATGTGTAGTGCCAGTCTTGTAAAATATAAGTGTTTCCAAAGTCCTTAATCGTCCTTAGTCCTTAAAATCTTGGTAATGACCCAGTGCAGTGCTCTAGCAGTGCCTCACCACCGTGTTTAAATAGCTCTCCTGGTAGTTGGTCAACCCAGGGACTTTGTTGTTCTTCAACCGGCCAATCTCCTCCTGGATTTCCTGGAGATCTGGAGCCGGTAAAATTATGTTAAGCCGCGGCGTCCGACTTCGACGCGTGTTGTACACCATCGAGAGTTTTGAGCGCAGGCATACTGCAACGAGGTAGTGGTCGGATTCAATATTCGCACTGCGGTAAGTGCGGACGCTCGTGATGTCAGAGAGAAATTTATCGTCGATTAGAACGTGGGCGATTTGGTTTTCTTTTTCTTGGTTAGGTGATCTCCTTGTGGCCTTGTGGATATTTTTGCGGGGAAAGAAGGTGCTTCGGACTACCATTCCGCGGGAGGCTGCGAAGTTTATGCATCGTTGGCCGTTGTCATTCGATATTTAGATACATGGAAATCATCGTTGGGATCTTAGCTTTCGATCCGGTATGTGATATCCGATATAGAATGGGTTTGATCATGAGTAAATTCATGAACTTTCAAGCGAAGGCAAATAACTATATTATGGAACACTTTGTGCTCAAGATGGCGGCGAATGTAAACAACACCGTTTTTGTGCAAATATTATGCAGCGAACACACGGTCAAGAAGTTTGACCAACATTGACTCACTACAAACGTCATTCATCTATGTGGGTTCTCTTTTCGCCAGCGTTTGGAGGAGAGGCGCTGTAGCCAGTGTAATGAAAGGTTTAGTTTCCCATACTAGCTTTCATACAAACTTTAACCGGTCTGTGCTCAATCAGTTTTTGTTCAAATCGGCTTTTGGAGGACACCCGGAGCATGGAATGGAATCGATTGAGCGTGGTGGAGCTGAGTAGTTTTTTGAACCACCCTACTAATATTCTTTGCTTTTGTAAATACGAAACCAATACTACTACAGTACTGACAGTTTTTATAGTACCAACACTTTCAAATCTTTGTTTTGGTACTCAACCCACCTTCACCTTAAGAACTTATCTGTTGCATTCGACGGAGAATCGTTTCTCATTGTTTCCCATAAAAAAATATCCAGAATAAAATATCTCACAGTCGATCAGAAGTTCTGGCCAAAATACGATGTTTATATTTCAATACACGCTAATAAAATCTTACCAAAATCTTTTAATATATCTAATGCACGAGAAAGGCACAATCACCGCTAGGTGGATCAATCAATGGATCAATGGTTTTTTTCGTAATCAAGGTCAGACTTCTGAATATTTTCATAAAAGCAGATACTACGGTAGCATAAAACAAAAATTATGAATTCGAAGTTAATCTGTTCTACCGCTATGGAGATCAATCGGGGTTTCATAAACTCTTATACCTTTCACTTCTGAGATCTGATTTCCAGAGTAGTTTAACGCTATTTTTTTATCTATTATTTATTTGGAAGGCTCATTTGCCGTGAAGCGTCACGGAGCCGGAATCATGTTTTTAAATACAGTTTATTGTGGGGAACCGTAAGACTCGCGGTTTGGTCGAGGTTAGGGAATACAATAATATTGAAGGAAAGGAAGGGAATTTAGGTTGCTTAAATTAATTACATATGATGTTGATATTCACATAGTTGATATCATTGGCGATGTTTCACATCTGTAACGAGACAAACATTTTTTGGAAGACAGCAGCGAGAAGAAGACATACGAGTGGGATTTAACGGTAGACAACAAGAGGGAGACATTATTAAAGGACTACGACAACGAAAGGGATGGGTAGACGACGATTACAGTCTAACATCAGCCACCAGTCAATGTCTTGGTAATCTGCGCTGCAAACACAGCGATTGCCTTCTGAGAGCCTCACTCGAAAAATATGTGCATTTAAAGAGTAGTGATTGGACATTAGACAACGCATGGTTTGAATGAAATTTCGTCCCAAATTAAATTTTTTGAACCATTTCCGCCTCGATACCTGTTGACGAATTGAATACTACCATCTAACCTTCTCCCTATTTGTCCATTTTTGTTGCCAGCTGATCAAGGATTCCTGACGAACTAATAGGAAAAATTCATTGAAGGTGATTTGTCGATCATAAATATCACCTTCCATAGCGCTCACCTTAGCCAAATAGTTCGCTTTCTCATTGCCCGGAATCGAGCAATGAGAAGGGACCCAGGCCTCCCCACCATGTTCCGTTTATTGTTCGCATGAAGTTGATTCGTTTTATGGCATTTTTGTGTCAGATACACAATTGCTTCTCGAAGGTGCTTTTCGAGTCGAACCAGACCCCGAAGTATTTAGAAGACATGCTGTGAGTGATTGTCTTACCCATCAGTTGAAGAGGGAACTGTGCCGGATTATGTTTTTTTTAAAAGACTGTCGGGTTCAGTGCTAGTCGAATAGGCCTTTTAGATAGCAAGAGGATTATTGGCAACACGGTATCAAGAAGATAGGTAGTGCAGAAGAAGAGACTGTTGTGCGCGAACGTATGTAAGTGAGCGGATACGAAAATACCGGAAATACAGGATGTTATAATATGCTATAAACACCGTGTCTGATTTATTGTGTCTCCCGAATCCTACATTGGCGACGGAGGAAAAAATTGAACGGCAGTTACAAAATAGTTCCTCGCGGAAAAAAACTGTGAAAAGTTCTATATAATCGACTACGCGTGATTTGGCGTCGGTGCTCTGGTTTGGGGCCCCGGGTGTGCTCAACAAATTGTTACAGGTAATAGGTTATGTACATATGCTATTAAAAGTGCTAGGCAGAGCAAGTTACGACTGTCCTTTTCTTTCATATTGCCGATTCCCCAGCATTTTTCTCGTGAGCTAGAATTAGAAAAAAATGTGACATGAATAAAGTTGTACAAAAGACGAAGATTCCAGCCATATTATAGTGGTGGTGTGTTATAATAATACTGGAGAAAATGAAATGGATGGGCTGTGTGCCATTGGTTGTGTACCATAAAGGAAGAAAAAACGTAGAGTTCAGGTTGTGTACCTTTTAAGAGCTGGTTATGTACCGCATTTGGAGTATTATGTATTGCTGCTTTACTTGTGGCCTGCTTATGTGTGGGCAGAAAAAGAATAGAAAGGAATACCTGTGTGGCTAATCTGCATGGAGCTGGTTGTGTACCGCAATGGAAAGTGTGACAAATATATACTAATTACGGACTGGATGATTTTTATAGTGGTATAGGTGTGGTGACTATATAGCGGTGAGGAGAACGGAAAAAGTGAGTTTAGCCATCCTGACTGTAGGCTGCATGTGTAGGTATGCAATTCGTTGTGGTTATGTCACATGAGTGTGGCACAAAATAACTTGAGCAGGTTGTGTACCGCTATGGAGAGTCTTGGTTATGTACCGTTTTTTCCTTTCGTTAATTGTGTACCTATTTGAGACAGAGCTATGTGCGCATATATTTCCGTTTCATAATTTGAAATGAAAAGAGTTACCACGACCTACAAGAAACACACCATCCATAGATGTCCAAAGACAAAGACACCATCATTTGAACATGTGATAAGTAACAAAGCACTGGATCTTATCATTTACCTTTTGGACACGTATGATTATTCGCATGTAAGTAAACTTATGAAAAAAATTGAAACATAATTATTTTGATAAACATTCAAGGAAAAAAATACTCAAACTTATACATAAATAAAATTCCTTTGAGAAAGGGCAGGGTTTTATTCATTTTAATATTTAGTCACATAGAGAAAAATGCTGGGATAGAAATGGTTATTATGTAGTATACATTGCATTTCTTTTCCGTTCAAATAATTACAATGGGAAACAATTGATATTTACACAGGATGAACATGTCTAGCAGAATCAAACCGTTTGACGTGTCAATCGAAACAAGCCGATTGACTACAGAGTGGGAGGTCTGGAAGCATGACTTGGAATCATTTTTTGCGGCTCATCACATTGATTTACAGCGTGATAAACGTGCGCACTTAGCATACTTAGGAGGACCGGGCCTGCAAGAACTACTGCGACATCTCCCGGGGGTGGATAATGTGCCACACGTTACAGTCGACCCACCATTTTACGACGTAGCAGTTAAATGTCTGGATGGTTACTTTGAGCCCTTTCGTCGAAAGACATACGAGCGCCACGTATTTCATCAAATCGCTCAAGCGAAAGAGGAACGTTTTGCTGACTTTGTAATACGTCTTCGGAAGCAAATTGCCAGATGCAGTTATGCTCCGACAGTTGTTGACGAGTTGATCGCTGATCGCATTGCTCAAGGTTGTGCGTCGGAAGAGTTACGTATTAAACTTCTTCAACGTGATAGAACCCTTGACGAGATCGTAGCATTGGGCACTAGCTTGGCCGAATCGTCGGAGCAGTCAAAGAAGCTGCATTGTTCGCCGAACGCTGAATCCCAAGACATACACACGGTTATACAGCGTGATCGAAACCGTCCAACGAACAACAGGTACAATTTTGGTATTCCAAGCCGTGGTGATCGTGGATATACATCGAACGATCGCTTTATATGCTATGGGTGCGGACGACGCGGACACACACAAAGGAGTAACGATTGTCCAGCGAAGCAAACTAAGTGCTCGAACTGCGGAAAAGAAGGCCATTGGGCAAAAAGGTGTTTTCTCGTAATAACGCACAGAAACGTCGCTACGATTCTTCAGCTCCTGAGCCTAGGGCCAAACGAATAAGAGCGGTTACAGAAGAATGCGAAAAGGAACAGGGAAAGGACTATATATTTTATGCTATGGGCAGAAATGTGTTTGTCTTCAAGGTCGGTTATGGAAAAGGTACTATGCCAGTACATAAATCACAAATTTATGAAAGCAATGCCTTTGTCAAAAAAACAATTCGCTTATCAAAGTGGAAAATCTACGATCTCGGCACTACATACGGTAGTTCAAAAAATCGAAAAAACACTTAATGCAAAAGAAATTGCTCTTGTAGCATTTCTTGATATTGAGGGCGCATTCGATAACGCTTCTTATTCGTCTATAGGGTCAGCAATGTTGAGGAGAAAATTCGACCCATGCATTGTTACCTGGGTACATGCTATGCTAGCTAATCGGAAAATCTCCTCTGAGCTTAGCGGTTCATACATCACTGTTAAAGCAACAAGGGGTGTCCGCAAGGCGGAGTGCTTTCTCCTTTGTTGTGGTCACTGGTGGTGGATGAGCTTCTAGACAGCTTAGAGAGAAGAGGCTTCGAAGTGGTTGGATATGCTGATGACGTTGTCATTATTGTACGAGGCAAATTCGAAAGTGTTATCGTGGAAAGAATGCAATCTGCCCTAAATCACACTTTTTCCTGGTGTCAAAAGTATCAACTAGGCATAAATCCTACAAAACTTCCATTATCCCATTCACCAAACGGAGAAAGGTACAACTGAAACCCCTTTTCTTGAATCAAACACAATTAGTTTATTCAAGTGAAGTAAAATATCTAGGTGTCATACTCGACGCAAAGCTTAATTGGAACTCTCATCTCCAATCAGTTGTGCAGAAAGGTCTCAATACACTTTGGGTTTGTTCAAAACCCTTGGTAAAAGATGGGGCCTAAAACCAAGTATGATCATGTGGATATATAAAACCATTGTCCGTCCCAGGACAACTTACGCTTCCCTTGTCTGGTGGCCTAAAACTAATGAGGCTGCTGCAAGGGCTAAGCTCAACAAAATCCAACGCACCGCTTGCATAGCCATCACTGGTGCAGTTCGTAGTACACCCACTTTGGCCCTAGACGCAATGCTTCACCTGCCCCGGTTAGATCAATTCATAAAGCTGGAAGCGGAAAAAAGTGCTCTAAGGTTAAAGAGAACAAAAACACTGCTGTCGGGAGACCTTACGGGTCACCTCAGCATATTAAATGAATTTGCCATAAATCCCGCAATAGGAATTTGTAGTGACTGGATGGAAACGGTAGTCAATTATGACTTACCTTACGATGTGTTCATTCCTTCCCGCCAGGAGTGGGAAGGAGGTGGACCCAGCGTTCCAACAGGCTCTATAAATTTCTTCACAGATGGTTCGAAAATGAATAATCTGGCAGGATCCGGAATCTATGGCCCTACAACAAAAATTTCTGTCCACTTAGGACAGTGGCCCACAGTATTTCAGGCGGAAATATATGCAATATTAGAATGCGTGTTATTATGCCTGAGGAGAAAGTATAGATTTGCAAAAATATGTATTTTCTCTGACAGCCAAGCGGCACTTAAGTCGCTTAATAACTACACTTGTAACTCAAAGCTAGTGTGGGAATGCATTCTGGCTTTGAAAAACTTATCCATACGCAATCGAGTCTACCTATATTGGATCCCAGGACATACGGGTCTAGAGGGAAACGAGATTGCTGATGAGCTAGCCAGGAATGGATCTAATGAAAGGTTCATTGGCCCTGAGCCCTTCTGCGGGATCTCTGTAAAAAGCTCTGTAAAAATGGAACTGAACAAATATATGGTCAGTCAAATCACATCAAACTGGAATGCACTTCCCCATACGAGCCAATCCAAAAGGCTCGTAACGTTTAACCCCAAGAAAACCCAACAACTATTAGGTCTCAACAAAGGGATCTCAACATCTACACCGGTCTAATAACTGGACACTGCCCCTGCAGATACCATCTACAAAAGATCAGAGCAATCCAAACCTCAAATTGCCGCTTCTGTGACGAGGAGAGAAACATCAGAACACATCCTCTGCTATTGCAGTGCACTCACCCAACGTAGGTTCAAAGTTCTCAGCAAGCCCTTTTTAGGGCCTGCTGACATATGGATCTTATCCCCAAGGACGTGGTTGGCTTCATAAAGCTAGTCTCGCCAGAATGGGGAGTCACATACTGTTACTCAGGATCTCTATTCATCAATAATAGATGGTCTTGAGTTCAGTCGATACCAAGGTATCTCAGTGACAAACATGTTACTGAGATAACTTGCGTATTTCACAGTAAAAGGGTATATCACAATAGTCCTAAAATCTGGACGCAGTGATCTTCACCCGACAAACGAGGAGAGAAGGTCGGCGGCATTGAGATTCCAATGAACATTGATTCTGGTGCGGATGCAAACATCGTAACGAAAGTAGTTTGGGAACAGTTGAAAGAAGCCGGAGTGGATGCTCAACAAATGTCCAAGGACATTGATCGAAACCTGGTTGCATACGCTTCAAACGAGCCTATGAAGATTTGTGGCATGTTTAGTACAACAATAGAAGCAGGATCCCACAAAACATTTGCCAAGTTTTATGTGGTGGAAAACGGCCAGCAGTGTCTTTTGGGAGACCACACCGCCAAAAAGTTACGCGTCCTCAAGATTGGTTTTAATGTCGACTCGATCGAAACAAAGTCAAAAAAGCCGTTTCCAAAATTCCGAGGCGTAATAATGGAAATTCCGATCGATAAAAAAGTGCCACCAATGCAACAGCCGTATCACCGGGCACCCATCGCGCTGGAAGAGAAAATTGAGAAGAAGCTACGGGCTTTACTCGACCAGGACATTATTGAGCAAGTGAAGGGACCATCTCCATGGGTATCTCCTATGGTTCCAATAACTAAAGATTCGGGAGAAATTCGTTTGTGTATAGATATGCGACAGGCAAATCAGGCGGTCCTACGAGAAACCCACCCATTACCTCTCGTGGACGAGTTGTTGGGATCAGTGAATGGGGCTCTGCGGTTTTCAAAAATCGACATTCGTGAGGCATACCACCAGATCGAAATCTCTGAGCGTTCCCGGCCGATAACAACGTTCATCACTAAGCATGGGCTATTCAGGTAGTGTTTAGTTTAATGTTGATCAATTTTGAAACTGAAAAATAAAGAAATTTTGTCTTAACTGGTTTTCTTTAATCATCGTTTTTCATTTAAATATATCTAGATATAAGCGTCTCATGTTCGGGATAAGTTGCGCACCAGAACTGTTCCAGAAAGCAATGGAATCAATTTTGGCAGGCCTGGAGGGGGTGATTATATATCTTGACGATATTGTTGTGTATGGCAGATCAAGGAATGAACATGATAAACGTTTAGCGGCGGTTCTTCAGCGATTGGCAGAATACGACGTTCTATTGAACAAAGAAAAGTGTGTATTTAATGTCGAATCGCTGGAGTTTCTGGGACATGAACTCTCAGTAAAAGGAGTCAGGCCGACAGAAAGCAGAATCGTTGCCATCCAAAGATTTCGAGAACCGACCAATGTGCCCGAGTTGCGTAGTTTCTTAGGTCTTATCTGTTATGTAGGCCGGTTTGTTCCAGATCTGGCGTCAAGAACAGCTCCACTGAGAGAACTACTTCGGTCAGACATACCATTCAAATGGACTTCAGAAGAAAGCAAAGCGTTCGAAGCAGTTAAAGAAGAAATCTGTAAAATCGATTACTTGGGATTCTTTAATCCGAAGGATCGGACAAAACTAATCACAGATGCTAGTCCATGTGGACTAGGGGCGGTTCTGCTCCAAGAGGACTCTCAAGGACGAACAAGGATCATTGCTTTTGCTAGTAAGGCTCTAACTGACCTAGAAAAAAAATACTTCCAGACAGAGCGTGAAGCCTTATCCCTAGTATGGGGTGTCGAAAAATTTAAACTGTACCTACAAGGGAAACAATTCACGTTGTTAACGGATTGTAAAGCTCTTAAATTCTTATTTAGTCCCAAATCGAAGCCCTGTGCGAGAATCGAGCGTTGGGTTTTACAGCTTCAAGCGTATAAATATGACGTAGAACACATTCCGGGAGCGGCCAATATTGATGATGCACTTTCTCGTCTCTCGATTATAAGCACCCCGGCTAAACCATTCGACGAATCAGACGAATCAGTGGAGAAGTACATCCAGAGTATTGTCGAAAACGCAGTACCCATTGCTATAACACAGGCGGAAATCGTGCAGGACACACTGAAAGACCAATCTCTTCAAGAAACCCTACAAGCCCTACGTCTTAAGTCCGAAATTCCAAATCAATTCAAATCATACGAGAATGACTTGTGTGCGGCAGACGGTGTTTTGTTACGTGGAAACCGACTAGTTATACCTCATGCGCTCCGTGACCGGGTTTTGACACTGGCCCATGAAGCGCACCCGGGAATAGCCGCGATGAAACGACGTTTAAGGCAAAAGTTTGGTGGCCATCGATGGACAAACAAGCAGAAGAGTGTGTTAAACGCTGCAAAAAATGCATCCTAGTGTCTTCCCTTGGACCTCCCGAACCACTTTAACGGACAAGAATGCCCGAAAAGCCATGGAGCGACATTGCCATAGACTTCATGGGACCATTGCCGTCGGGACATAACCTATTGGTTATGGTGGACTACTTCAGTCGTTTCACACAGATAACAGCTAGTCGTACCGTGCAAGTTTTGCATGAAACATTCTGTAGATTTGGAGTTCCGGAATCTACCAGAGCTGACAACGGGCCTCAGTTTGTAAGCGAAGAGTTGAGTTCATACTGTAAGGAATACGACATCGAACTACGCCACACAACACCATATTGGCCTCAAGCCAATGGTGAGGTGGAACGGGCAAATAAAACCATATTAAAACACCTTAAAATCAGCCAGGAAACAAGGAGAAAAGATTGGATCTGGGATTTAAGAACATTTCTACTAATGTACAATTCAACGCCTCATGCAACCACTGGTGTTGCACCCTCGATGCTGATGTTCGGACGCGTGTTACGCGACAAATTGCCCACATTCAAGGAAAACCAAACCTATCTAAATGAGGAAATTCAGGATCGTGATTGGTCCCGAAAGCTCGAAGGTGCCAAATACACTAACAATCGTAGGAATGCTAAACTGTCTGAACTGAAAGTGGGAGATAGGGTCGTCGCAAAGAGAGTGATCAAGGAAAACAAACTTTCCTCGACGTTTATGCCAGAAGAATTCGAAGTCACTGACATATCGGGATCCGATGCAACTCTACGATCCACTCAATCGAATCGCATCGTTCATCGAAACATAAGTCACCTCAAAAGAGTTCAAACATCGCCAGAGGATACCCAGGAAGCACCAGCTACGTCTAACGGTGATGAAAATGCTATTACTGAAGGAATATCGATAGATGTAACAAAATCGCAGCCCACGATGGTACTTACGAATCGACCAACGCGTTCTACCCGTAAACCAGCTTATTTGGATGAGTACCTGACTGAGAAAGTTTAACACGATAAAGTTTGGGGGGGATGTCGGGTTCAGTGCTAGTCGAATAGGCCTTTTAGATAGCAAGAGGATTATTGGCAACACGGTATCAAGAAGATAGGTAGTGCAGAAGAAGAGACTGTTGTGCGCGAACGTACGTAAGTAAGCGGATACGAAAATACCGGAAATACAGGATGTTATAATATGCTATAAACACCGTGTCTGATTTATTGTGTCTCCCGAATCCTACAAAGACAACCATCTCAGTTTTCTCCGGAGAGAATTCGATACCCAGCTTTAAAGCCCAAGTAGACAAATTGTCCAAAGTATCTTGCAATGGTCCTGTTGGACCCGAAACGGATACAACACAATAATCTGCAAGCTGTCTTAACGAGCAATTTGGCATGAGACATTCATCAATATCTCTGACGTAAAAATTGTAAAGAAAGGTGCTCAAACATGAGCCCTTGGATAGACCCATGTAGCTAATTCTTGAAGTTGCCAGGTCCCCATGAGAAAAACTCATACGCTTCTCTGACAACAAACTGTACAAATAGTTGTTCAAAACCGGTGAAAGTCCACACGTGTGGAGTTTGTCGGATAAGACATCGATGCAAACTGAATCAAAAGCTCCCTTAATTTCCTAAAACACTGAGCCCATTTGCTCTTTTTTAGCGAAAGTTAACTGAATTTCTGAAGAAAGCAACGCAAGACAGTCGTTCGTTCCCTTTCCCCTACGAAAACCAAATTGTGTAACTGACAGCAAACCATTCGATTCAACCCATTTGTCTAGCCGGAAGAGATTCATCTTCTCCAATAGCTTCCGAATACACGACAGCATCGCGATAGGACGATATGAATGACAATCTGACGTAGATTTTCCGGGCTTTTGGATAGCTATCACCCTTACTTGCCTTCAATCATCCGGAACAATGTTAGACTCCATGAACTGATTGATCAAATTCAATAAGCGCATCTTCGCGGCATCTGGGAGGGTTTTGAGCAAATTGAACCTGATTCTATCTATCCCTGGAGCAGAATTGTTACATGAAAGGAGAGCAAGCGAGAATTCGATCATCGAAAAAGGGCGATCCATATCATCCCTGTTAGAAAAAGTATCACGTGACACTTGCTCCACTGGTACCGAATCCAGACAAACTTTCTTTGAGAAGTCGAGTATCCACCGTGGCGAGCTTTCACGATCTTCGTTAAAGGACGACGCTTTGCGCATTCTCCTTCCGACGGTCCAGAGAGTTTTAATAAGGTACCAGTCAAAACGATTAATGCAAGAGATGGCGTTTTTTCAATGGTAGTAAAATCGAAATTTCATCACTATTAGACTACTAATCTGTGCAAACTAAGTGCAGGAGACAATCTTTTCACCTCATACTTCATTCCTTATCACTACTTTCTTCTAAAACACCACCATTTTCCATAAATTTGCAAAATACTTAATTTTCCCATACATTTTATCGATTTTCAACTACCATTCTTCCATGAGCTCATGGTGAAAATTATGAAAATCTCAGAACATAGAGTAGCAGGCTTAACAACACAGATAGAAACGCCGGTATCGCCACTCAGTGACGAGTACCGTAAACATGGTGCACGGAAGGTTGTTGTCTACACTTTTTACGGCTGCTGCACCCTGGAAGTAAATGTCATCGAAGTAAACAGTCGGTCCCCCATTGAAGTCTCGCGCGACAAGCATTCAACGAAAGTACGCCAATATCCGCGTTTCTTCACTTTGACCAGCTTCTTGAACTGGACTTCTAGCGCGATGTACCGTTTGTGAAGAAGAATCCATCCGTTTTTCCGAAAATCTTTAAACGCAGAGGATTTCTCACGATAGAGTCGTGTGCACTCGATATCCCACCACGGACTATGTGGTTTCCTACGAACCGAAGCTCCTGGTACCGGCCGGCGTTGTGCATGGAGAGCGCTGTCAAGAACCAACTGAGATAGAAACTGGTACTCTCCTCGTGGGGGAAGAGCTTCTATCGACTGTATGCCATCGATGATGGCTTCTGCATATTTTCCCCAATCGATGTGCCTTGTGAGGTCATATGAGAGGTCGATAGAAGCAGATTGATAATGTCCATTGGAAATTAAAACTTCGATCGGCAAATGATCACTACCATGGGGATCTTGGACCACCTTCCAAGTACAGTCCAACGATAATGAGCTCGAACAAATGGAAAGATCTAGACGGCTATCTCTTGCTGGAGTGTCTAGATGTCACTCGTGTAACTTCTCCTGTATTCAAAATTGACAGTTTAACGCTATTATTATACTTAAAACGCTATTCCCATACTCAGCGCCGCAGCGTGTGGCTGACCAGGCTGGCCCCCGCCAAGGGTGCTAGAACCGGGTTACAGTGTTTTCTAACCCAGGAATTCGTGATCGAAAATGATTTGGCCATGAAAAGTTGATTTTAGAGTCTCAGTGACTTCGGAGAAAAGTTTCAGTATGTTAAGCTCCATATCTCGGAAAATTTTTTTTTTGACTGATCCCCCTAAAAGTGAGATGGAAATTCTATTTCCTCCAATTATGAAGATACATCATTGATGTCTTCGAGAAAATTGTAGAAAAAGTTTCTACGAAAAATTTTGCTGTATAAACTTTATTTCTATCTGCTATAGAAGTCGAGATATGGGTCGTTATTTATGAACGACCACCAAAAATCAGGTTTTTCACGATACTTTCGTCAATATATTTTTTAGATTTTTCAAATGTTCTACAAAGATCTCCGTCGTGATAAAAAACATGAACCTTTCGAAGACAGTTTCTTATTATTTTCAATATTGACGAAGCTATTGATGATTTTTTGTTCAAAAATGAGCATTTTGACATTAACTGCATACATGTAGGGGCAAAATTTTAATTAGGAGATTGAAAGTATAACTCAAGCACTAACGGTTGCATTGCAACATATATGTGACTTAGCTTGCCGTAAGTACCGTATGGATTTTTTCTTCTTCTTCTTGTTAGATATAAAAATGAATTGATCTGTAAATAGGTAAAACAAGTACCTTCGAATTGTTTACAACGACTGTTGTTTACGCGACTTTTTGATGATTTTTTTAATTACGCGTTGTTTCTTCCCGCGAAATTTGAAATTCATGTCAGTTCTGTAAAACTTCCATTAATAATCATTTAGAAAATTTTGTATTTGGCTAAATCATAGGTCTGGCGTAAATGTAAAGATGACCCTGCAGACGTTGTTGTCCTGCACAGTAGGCGAGAATGCGTGTTGTGAACTACCTTTTTAAAATTTCCATACAAATTTTAACTTCAATTTTTCATATTTTTTCCAATTTTAGTCGAGATTTTTACATGAGAAAATATTCTGTAAATCCGTCGGAAATGTTGATAAACAAATTTGCTGAAGGAATGAAGAAAATTTATCCAACCGTTATGTTAATGTTATGCATAATACAGACCAATTCATTTTTACATATAACAAGAAGAAGAAGAAAAAGATGTTCATACAGCACTTATGTCAAGCTATATGTTGCAATGCAACCATAAGTGCATGAGTTATACTTTCCATTACCTGAATAAAATTCTGCCCCATTTTGCCCCTAAATGTATGTAGTTAATGTCAATTCTACAATTTTCACGAAGACACCAATGATGTATCTTCATAATTGAATGAAATAGAATTTCCATTTCACTTTTAGGGGGATCAGTCAAAAAAAAATTTCTCCAAAATATGGAGCTTAACATACTGAAACTTGTCTCCGAAGTCACTGATAATCTAAAATCAACTTTTCATGGCCAAAACATTTTCGATCACGAATTCCTGGGTTAGAAAACACTGTGGGGTGGTTCGTTAAACAAGAAACAAATCTGAATGTAGTTTTTTGAAAATCATGAAGTTTGATACTGTGATGATCCAATCAATTAAATTTTTGTCCACCATTACGGCCTTCGAGGGACTACCATAACCGAAATGATTAATATACGTGGGAAATAAGTACTGGAAAGAATATTCAGTTTTTTATTTGAATCCCTCCAAGGACTGCATCCATAACCGACCGATTGACAAAATTCCGGAAGGCCCTTTGCAATAATGACTGAAACCAGGAAGTAGTACTATGGGATTGTGTAGATTTTAGATATATTATTCAGAACTACTTCATGTAGTCAAAATTGTTATGGGGTGGAGTTACATTCAGAGGATTCGGTACCTAAAACTTTGCTTTGTTAAAATTGTTAGTGTGCATTATTCGATTGGATAAGAATGTTTTTTTCTTGATTCGAATAGATAAAATGGCGATTTCATCCACAAACCAAACCACTTGATCCAATAAGGTTTCATAGCGTGATTCCGATTAAATCACTCCAGATTTGAGTTTTAATATTAACCTAATTAAGATTATTAGTTCCTTGGTCAACGATTCTGGTCAATAATCTACCCAGCCAGAACAGAAGTTTTTCCTAGACTAGAGTTGGACTTTCTTGATCCATCTACTAGGCCTAGCAAGGCGTGGGTTCTGAAGAAAAATTTGCGTTTGTTTATTTTCGTAAACATTTTTAGGAATTTTATGAATATTTTGCCCTTTCCCGTAGTAAGAAAAAGGCGGCCAACGATGGTTTCGCCAAGAGCGCTGGGACTCTACGCTACGGCTCTGCTCATACTTAATGAAATATCAAAATACCTTACCAACATCATTGTTTGCCCAATTTTCTTGTGCTCGTGTATTCCTATCTATATACAGTTAATTGTTGACGTCTCAAATTGCTCGTTAATACACATCACAGACGTTTTATCTATGGGTTTGCTTTCCTGCAAGGCTATGCACTTCTGTAATGTAAATATCTAGAGAAGCAAGATCGGTCATATCTGACATCCGGAAAAATCCTTCCTAAAAATGCTCAATTTTTCGCCTGACCTAAAATCCAACCACACGAGGAGCTCTTTCCTTTTCGCCACTAAACCACTTCCGTGCCGGAACTTAGAAAAGAAATATCAACTTCTTCCAAGCGTAAAGAAATAACTCATATCCTGAGGCATCTCCTCGGCAGCCACCGGAATTCGGAAGCTGTTGGCTAAGACCGAGCAAAGGATGCTCCTTGCCTGAACGAGCTCCGACTTACTATGGCAATTGTTCCGAAAACTGGTTGGCCCTTAATCTTCTCAACGCGTCGAATGTGTTGAATAGAGGAAATCTTTTCCGAGAAGAGGAGAAAATTGCCAAAACGAAAACATTTAGATCCGAATCTGGTGGCATGCTTGCCAGCTCGAGTTGCTAAAGCTTGCCGCCAGAGCTGTTGTCTGGGTTTTCGACTTTGGAACTTTGTTGCTGGCTGGAAAATTTGGGTGTTAAATTCATCTGAAATTTTCTCGGCTGTTAATCTTCTGTAAGCACAGCAATATATTTGAAGGATCTTCTTTCGTGTGCTTTGAAAGGAAGTAATTTCCAACCTTGAGAGTTTCGTGCGTCAACCCCATCGTTTCCGGAGTGCTGATCTAATGTAGAAAATTTAAAAATCCCACCTCGGAAATCTTCAATATATCAAACCTCCCACAAGGAGACCACCACAACAAACCGATAGCATATTTCACGCATCATAAACGGTCGGAGACAAAAGCTAGTTAGTCACAACCACCGCAACGACCACCCTCGTTCGGCGATCTGAATGGCAAACTGTGCTTCACCAATGCGCGACGGGGAAGTGCGGCAGCATCTCAATTCGTTCCGTTATGATCCTGTTAAAGTGATTATCGTAATAAAAACGGGCTTCCCATTATTCACTAATCATAATTTTATTATCTACGCCGGATTTGTGTGCGATATGTGATGGCCAGGATTCGTGTCCACCCTAAACACGCATAAGGGTGCATGCATAGAGAAGGGGATAGTAATTTGCTTATCATATTTTGTTCGTTTTTTGTTGCCGAATGGGATGAGCATAATTGGGAAGGATGCGTACCCTATTTGTTAGGGAGATAATAAACTGACACTGTTTTTATTGCGATTAGGGATGGTTTCGGTGCGGGAGGGTAGGCTCCCTACACAGATTCAATATGTGGTTCCTAGTTCGGAAGACTCAATGACGAGAAGGAGACCAAATATTACGAAGGAGAAGGTGACGCGTTTGTTTCGCGGTCAGGGCGAAAAGATCTTTCCAGTTGCATGATCTATCGATTACTATGGAGGCACGCAAAATAGCCTTCTCAAATGATAGATTAGGCTTTTGCGTACACATGACGTATGGAAAATGAAAAAATATCAACCTCAAGGTGTCAATTGCTCTGAAAGTTAAAACACTTAGGGCCGATGTCCACGTAGCGTATTTTTAACTGCGTGCACATCGCGTTCACGCAAGGATTGAATTTCGATTATGATTGAATTTTGATTGGTTCGACTGACCGATTTGACTGGATTTGGATTGATTTGATTGATTGGATTGACCTGGATTGGACTGGACCTGGACTGATTTGACCGATCGATTGGATCTGGATTGGATTTGGACTGGATTTGGACTGGATCTGGATTGACTCTGACCGACCTGACTGGACTGGGACCTGGACTTTGGATCGACTGACCTGGGACTGATCTGGACTTTGATTTGGACGACTGGACTCTGGACTGGATTTGACTGATCTGGACTTGACTCCACCGACCTGACTGATCTGGACTTGACCTGGACCGATTTTGACTGGATCTGGACTGACCGATTTGGACTGGACTGGATTCGACTGACTGACTCTGACTGGATCTGGACTGATCTGGACCGACCTGGACTGACCTGGACTGACCTGACCGGACTGGATCGACCTGACTTGACTGACCGATCTGGACTGACCTGGACTGACCTGGACCGACTTGACTGACCTGACTGGATCTGGACTGGATCTGGACTGGACCTGACCGACTGGACTGGATCTGGACCGGAATCAGACCGATCTGGACTGGATCTTGACTGACCGACCTGGATCGGACTGACCTGGACTGACCGACCTGGACTGGACCTGACTGACTGACTTGACCGGACTGATCTGGACTGATCTGGACTGACCTGGACTGACTTCCGACTGGACTGACCTGACTGGATCGACTGGATCTGGACTGGATCTGACCGACATGGACTGACTTGGACTGGATCTGGACTGACCTGACTGACTGGACTGACCTGACTGATCTGGACTAGAACTGAAACGGATCTTGGACTCTGGATCTGACAATCTGGATCTGACTGACCTGACTGGACACCTTTGACTGGATCTGACTCGGATCTGACTGACTGACTGGATCTGACTGATCTGGACTGATCTGGACTGGATCTGGAAACGGACCTGAATGATCTGGACTGAACCTGATCGACTGGATTCTGGACTTGGACCTGATCTGGACTGATCAGACTGACTTGACTGGATCTGGACTGGATCTGGACTGGATCTGACTGGACTGACCTGGACTGGACTGGATCTGACTGGATCTGACTGACCTGACTTGGACTGACCTGGACTGATCTGGACTGATCTGGACTGGATCGACTGACTCCTGAATCGACCTGGACTGGATCTGGACTGACTGGACTGACTGGACTGGATCTGACTGACTTGGACTGACCTTGACTGATCTGGACTGGACCTGACCGACTGGACTGGACCTGACTGGACTGACTGGATCTGGACCGACCTGGACTGGATCTGGACTGGATCTGGACTGATCTGACCGGATCTGGACTGACCTGGACTGGATCTTGACTGGATCGGACTGGATCTGGACTGACTTGGACTGATCCTGACCGACCTGATCTGGACTGGACTCTGGACTGACTGACTGGATCTGACTGACCTGGACTGACTCTGGACTGACTTGACTGACCTGGATCTGACCTGACTGGATCGGACTGACCTGGACTGATCTGGACTGGACCTGACTGGATCTGGACTGATCTGGACCTGGATCTGGACTGACCTGGACCTGGACCTGACTGACCTGACCGATCGGACCGATCTTGGACTGACCTGATCGACTGACTGGACCTGACTGACTCTGACTGGATCTCGACCTGGACTGACTTGACTGGATCTGACTGGACTGACCTGGACTTGACTGGACCTGGACTGATCCTGGACCGGATCTGACCGACTTGGACTTCGACCTGGACTGGATCTGGACTGACCTGGACTGGATCTGGACTGGATCTGGACTGACTGGACTGGATCTTGACTGATCTTGACCTGACTGGACTGACCTGACCTGACCGACTCGACTGACTGACTGACTTGACCGATCGACCGGATCTGGACCTGACCTGACTGGACCTGACTGACCTGGACCGGATCGGACTGATCTGGACCGATCTGGACCGACTGACTGGATCTGACTGGACTGACCGATCTGGACTGGATCTGGACTGGACCTGGACTGGATCGGACTGATCTGACTGACCTGGACTGAATTCGACTGGATCTGACTGACTGGATCGATCGACTGGATCTGGACTGGAATTTGACCGACTGACCTGACCGACCTGGACTGGATCTGGACCGATCTGACCGATCTGGACTGACTGGATCTGGACTGATCTGGACTGATCTGGACCGACCTGGGACTGACCTGGACTGGATCTGACTGGATCTGGACTCGGACTCTGGATCTTGACTGGATCGGACTGACCTGACTGGATCTGGACTGATCTGGACTGACTGGACTGACCTGGACTGACTGGACCTGGACTGACTGGACTGACTGACCGACCTGACCTGGATCTGGACTGATCGACTTGGATCTGAACTTGACCTGGACTGAATCCTGGACTGGATCGACTGACTCTGGATCTGACCTGGACCGACCTGGACTAGCACCTGACTGACCTGGACTGACCTGGACTGACCTGGACTGACCTGACTTGACCTGACCTGGACTGGATCTGGACTGGATCTGACTGACCTGACTGGATCTGGAACGACTTGGACTGGACCGATCGGACCGAACCTGACCTGATCTGACTGACCTGACTGACTGGGATTGACCTGACTGGATCTGACCGACTGACTGACCTGACTCTGGATCGACCTGGACTGACCTGGACTGGATCTGGACTGATCTGACTGATCTGGACTGGATCTGGACTGGATCGGGCTGATCTGGACCGGATCTGACTGACCGATCTGGACTGGAACTGGACTGACCTGACTGATCTGGACTGGATCTGGACTGACCTGACTGGATCTGGACTGATCTGACTGACCTGGACTGGATCTGGACTGGATCTGACTGATTCTCCTGACTGGATCTGACTTGGACCTGGACTGACTCTGACCTGACTTGGACTGACTGGACTGACTCCAGACTGACCTGACTGGATCTGACTGGATCTGGACTGATCTGACCGATCTGACTGGATCTTCGACTGATTGACTGGATCTGGACTGATCTGGACTGACTGGACTGGACTTGACTGACCTGGACTGGATCTGGACTGACCTGACTGGATCGACTGACTGGACTGACTGGACTGGATCTGGACTGACTTGGACCGACCTTGACCGACCTGACTGACCTGACTGACCTGGACTGACTTGGACTGGATCTGGACTGGATCGACTGGATCTGACTGGATTGACTGATCTGGACTCGATCTGACTGGATCTGGACTGACTCGATCTGGACCGATCTGACTGATCTGACTGGATCGACTGGACGACTGACTGACCTGGACCGACCTGGACTGGATCTGGACTGGATCTGACTGACTTGGACTGACCGGACTTGACTGGATCTGGACTGGATCTTGGACTGATCTGGACTGACTGACCTGGACTGGATCTGGACCGACCTGGACTCGACTGACCGGGATCTGGACTGATCTGGACTGATCTGACCGACCTGACTGGATCTTGACTGACCTGACTAGATCTGACCAGATCTGGACTGGATCTGACTGATCTTGACTGATCGGGATCTGACTGGATCTGGACTGACTGGACTGACCTGACTGGATCTGACTGACCTGGACCAATTGACCTGGACTTTGGACCTGGACTGGATCGGATCTGACTAGATCTGGACCGGATCTGGACTGGATCTGGACTGATCCTGGACTGGATCTGACCTGGACTGACCGACTGATCTGACCTGGACTTGACTGGATCTGACTGGATCAGAATGGATCGACTGACTGACTGAACCTGACTGATCTGGACTGATCTGACTGACTGGGACTGGATCTGGGACCTGATCTGGACTGGATCTGGAACGACTTGACTGGATCTGGACCTGACCTTGACGACCTGGACTGGACGGACTGATCTGAATGGATCTGGACTGACTCGACTGGACTGACCTGGACCGATCTGGACTGACCTGGATCTGACTCTGGATCTGACTGACTGGATCTGGACCGACCTTTGGACTGACCTGGAATTGACCTGACTGGACCTGACTGGATCTGGACCGATCTGGACTGATCTGACTCGACCTGACCGACTGGACCCAATTGACTGGATCTGGACCTGACTGGACTGACCGATTCCAATCGGACTGACCTGACTGACTGACTGACCGATCTGACCGACTGGACTGGACCTGGACTGGATCTGACCGACTCTGACCGGATCTGACCGAATCTGGACTGACCTGACTGACCTGGACTGGATCTGGACTGACCTGGACTGAATCTGGACTCAGACCTGATCTGACTGGATCTGGACTGGATCTGACTGACCTGACTTCGACCTGGACTGGACCTGACCGGATCTGACTGATCTGACTCGACTTGGACTGACCTGACTGGATCTTGACTGGACTTGACTGCACTTGGACTGACCTGGACTGATCTGGACCGGATCTGGACTGGATCTGGACTGGATCCTGATTGACTGGACCGATCTGGACTTGACTGGACTGACCTGGACTGGATCTGGATCGATCTGACTGATCTGACTGACCTGACTCTGACTGACTGACCTGGACCGACTCCGACTGGACTGACCTTGACTGGACCTGACCTGACCGATCTGACTGGATCTGGACTGGATCTGGACCGATCTGACCGGATCTGGACTGACCTCGACTGGATCTGGACTGGATCTGGACTGACCTGGACTGGATCTGGAATTGACTTGACCGATCTGACTGGATCTGGACTGATCTGGACTGGACCTGGACTGGACTCCTGACCGATCTGACCGATCTGACTGGATCTGACTGACCTGGACTGATCTGACTGGATCTGGACCGACCTGGACTGAATGACTGACCTGACCGATCTGACTGGATCTGGACTGACCTGGATGACCTGGACTCGGACTGACCTTGGACCGATCTGGACTGACCTGACCGATCTGGACTGGATCTGGACTGGATCTGGACTGATCTTGACTGGATCTGGACTGGATCTGACTGGATCTGGACTGGATCTGACTGACCTGACTGACTGGATCCTGACCTGGATCTTGGACCGACTCTGGGACTGACCTGGACTGGATCTGACCGACTGACCGATTCCGGACTGACCTGGACTGGATCTGGACAATCGATCTGGATTGACCGACTGACTGACCTGGACTGGATTCTGACTGGATCTGGACTGATCTGGACTGACTCTTGGACTGGATTGGACTGGACTTGGACTGGATCTTGGACTGGATCTGGACTGACCTGAGATCTGACTGACCTGGACTGACCTGGACTGATCTGGACTCGGATCTGACCGGATCTGGACTTGACCTGACCGGATTTGGATTGACTGGATTGATTTGGATTGATTTGATTGATTTGGATTGGATTGATTGATTTGGATTGATTTGATTGATTTGGATTCCGGACCTGGATTGATTTGGACTGGATTTGGATTGATTTGCATTGATTTGGACTGGATTTGATTGATTTGATTGGATTTGGATTGATTTGATTGATTTGGATTGGATTTGATTGATTTGGATTGATTTGGATTGATTTGATTGATTTGGATTGGACTGGATTGATCCGGATTGATTGGACTGGATTGGATTTGGATTGGATTTGGATTGAATTTGGATTGGATTTGGATTGGATGCAGGTTTTTATTCGAATTACGATTTTCACAATTCGCGGGTTTTGCTAATTATTTCATTCTCTGGCCCTCCTAAATTCGTTCAGAATTCTTATTATTCTCATTGCACTTGACAAAATACTCCTTTTATGTCAAAAATTATTCTCGCAAATTATATTTTTCGTGTATCAACTGAAATCCAAGCTTTGCAATAAAAATTATTGCCATTCATCTTTAAACGTTGAACAAAATTGTTGATTAGATATATCACAATGCATTTTAAATTCGATTTTTTTGTATTCGGTCTTTCATAGTTTTACATAAATTTCAAATCCTTTTATTAGATTTTTAGAAGTTGAATGTTTCAATATGGATTCCTGCACAGCTTTCTATAAATGCAGATTGAGCATAACAAGCCCAAAGCTATAAAACGGCTCTAACTCTGAGTGGTAAAATTGTAACCTTCTGCGTGATAAATGTAATTTGCCGTACTCATCGAGTCATTATTGACTGCTGACACGTAAGAAACCATCCCCAGGCGCCCGGGCCTATTCTCCAATACCATGGCATGTGCTGCAGCCCAAATCTGCACTTTTATGCAAATTTCTAAATCCCAGCCAAACCTTCTATCATCAGCCCCGAACACTGACACACTCACACGTGCTCTCCCCAATGGGCTCACGTAACTTTTCCGTAACGACGACCATCCGACCGGGCGACCATCAGTAAATACCAATTTCAGCAACTTCTTGCAGCACTCATTCCCCGTACGGGGCCCCGAAACGAGGTCGGGTGCACTAAAATGCGATTACTCTGTGGGCAAAGTCTCTCGAAAATCCCTGCCCAAATTCTCCAGCCGAGGGCATCAGGAAGCATAAGATGACTGACTGACTGAATGAAAGCTTCCATCTACGCCACCATAAAACGTCCACACCCAACAATCCCGGACAGCATGAGCACGGACACACCGAACTCGGAAAGTGCAATTTACAAAGAGATTAGATTCGAAATGTGTATGCATGGTGGTCGCCCTGTCTCTATTACATCGTCCGAAAGAAATTCAAAATTATTTTCTCCCCCGGATCCTCCCGGCAGTCGTATTGAAGGATGGAGCACTTCTCAACAGGATAAGCACGCAGTAAAGCGACCGAAGGAGCGAAGGATCCCGGAGGGAAAGGGATCTTGCTGTTGGCCAGCCCGAAAATAATGGCTGCTGCTTCCCGGAAAATAGTTTTCGTATGATGCTATTTGAAACTGAAATATTACTATGGCCAACGGATTCCAATGGCCGGGTACCATCGGCTGGGAGCCGAAAGGAACGAACCAAACCGAGTTAGCCTCTGCTGTCGTCCAGCAAATTTTGACTGCATTTTCGAATGTGCTTATGGCCACCGACCAACGACGATGGCCCTCTACTTTTGGTGGAGAAGGAGGAGGAGGAGGACGACTATCATTCGCTTTTGCTGGAATATAACCCCCAAAAGGATGTGCCGTAATCTGCAGTGGAATCTGTAGTTAACAATCTGGTGTTTGTTGACTCAGCTTTTGTGGTTTTGCAAGCCAACTGCTTGCCGTGTCCTTTTCGGAAATGCGATGTGTGTGGGTGTGTGTGGATGGAATAGGGATGATGGACAGTAGTGTGGCTAGGACGGCTCTGGAATTAATTTTGCGTGAGTTTGTCGAAATGGGCAGCAAAATTGTGATCTGGCAAACTTAAAGGTATCTCATTGTGCATGATATTCAAATAAGGTTACAGTTATCATATGAACAATAAGTGTTTGAAGGAAAACTCTATGTTGAATTGGGAATTTATTACAAAAATATAGACATTTTTATATGTATGCCATTTATCGTTCAAAATGAAAATGGTTCCAACGTCATTTAGCGCGTGTGTTGGAGAAAAATGGTATCACTAGGCTGCGAGGCGGAAATATCACAGAGGGGGATGTAATGCCAATGAAGAAGAAGAAGAAGAAGAAGTGGTAACATTATAAGGCGGCGAATGGCAGTATACACATTTGTTCCACAAACTGCTGACTTTGATCTTGGAACAGACGATATTTTTGGAGACATTTCGTCTTATAGTCAGTGATAGGAAGTATCAACAAAATATCATGGGATTGCTATTACTAATTTGCTAATATTTTTTTCAAAAGTTATTTTTTGATTAACATGTAATGCTTAAAAGATCCTAGAGCTTTGTCATACAGTTCTAGCGTTAGCGTTAGCGTTGTTACGGTATACTTCGTAGATTGGACACTAGTGATACTCATGTTTCTTATGGAATCCTTATCCAGATTGCTATCGGAAATCAAAGTGGGGAGTTCCCCTTGATTCCAATCTCAGATAAAAATGGCAAAAGCACGAGGATTACTACTCCCGGCCACGCCCATCTTTACCGTAACTAGGGTTAGGAAAGGAAATGTTGATGTAGAACTTACTTAACGAGAAGACCCCGACTTGGCGACGCCCTCATGAGTTCTACGGAGTTAGTGGTTAGGTAGGCTAAGGTAGGTCATGGAGGTTTGCCTCAAGCTGGCAATTCGACCCAGAAACTATGTTGTTTTTATCTGTTTTTATTTAAACTCTTGCCAGCCGGCTGTCGAAAGAGTATACTAATATCGATTTTATTCACAGTTTATTCTTTAAATAATTTACAGGCGATTTCTTAACTTCAATCTATCAACAACTATCCGTTGAACAAATCTAAATTTAACAAATTTGTACTTTCTGCTCAGTGAGAAAAACGATTCCTCTAGGTTGCGTGCAACCCTTATGATGAACATCAGGCTTTATGTGCCCAACAAAAAGGAAGTTTGAAAGGTAAACATTAGTATAGGTAGTCTGTATTTATGCTTAAGATGTCGAGAAAATTCTAACCGTGTGGTCATTCTATACCTGGAAGTAACTAACTCAATGAAACGCTGCAATGAACGGCCTCGAGAGTGTCGTCAAACAACAGGAGCAAAAAACTAAAGCACAGGAAAAAAACGCATAAGCTCGTCCTAAACGGACGATAACTTCCGAAGAAGTGGACATAGACATGCTGAACATGATCTGAATAAAAATGCATATAAAATTATCTGAGAAGTAGTCCTCACGTCGCATTGTGGTCCGTACAACAAAAAACTATGCAATGCTCTAAAACTGAAGTTCCATAGGAGCAACGTAACGGAAAATCCTCTCATTGAACACTCAACGGTTTCATCCAGAACGCTGGAAATCATTTCGGATGTGTTGCATGTCTTCAAATCGACAGTGCAAGGATGGTTAAATAACGAAGCGATCCCTAGTAACATTTTGGTTTTATACTGGTTTTATCACACTCTTGTAGAGTAAATTATGGTCTTCAAGAGCGTTATAACACTTAACCCTTTATAAGGCAGACAAATCTAAGCAATAAATTACCAAAAACAACAATAGGACACAAAGTTGACATGGTACTAAACTCAAATGTATGTTTGTTATACATTAAACAGTTCCGAAACATTGAAAAATTGGTGGCAATATAGTTGCCACTGCCCGGCAAGCGGGAAAACAGCAACAACAAAAATAAATAAAAGATTTTTTTAAATTAGGTTTTACGTAAAATCAGTCAAATCAAGGCACATTTTATTTTTTGGTGAAGAATCCTAGTCGGAAAACGCATTACAAATGAAAACAATTTTTTTTGCAATTTTGTTCCCAAATTTTCCAAATTTTGTTCCAAAAACCAAATATACAGAAAGACAAAGCTTTTTTCACGCTAATCACGTAATAATTTAACACAGGAGATTCAAAATAATTAATACCAACGAGAAAAAAATATATCTTTGTCGTTTTTTTAACGAATTATAACTGAAAATCTTGAAAATCAATTTTTTGACGTAGAACTACGTCTGTCTTTTCTATATTGGGGTACACTTTACGATTGCAAAAAATCGAAAAACGTCACGAAAATATGATAGACTTTGATCGTTAATATCTCAGCCGTTTCTCGATGGATTTTCAATTTTCTTGGACCATCCGATCAAGGAAGAGTCAACGCTTCATTCCCGAAGTACACTGAAGTCATTTTTACGCGTTTTATTTTTACACGAATCGCTTTTTATGCAATTTTTTTTCACTAGAATTTCGGGATTAACGCGATGCATTTAGACATGTTTTGGAATTTATGCGGTTTTTTACGTTGTTTTAATTTACGCGGCCCACATCCTCCGCGTAAAAGCTGACTCCAGTGTGTTACAATATCTATGTAGGAATATTTGCTACTGAACACTTGCTAACAGTTTAGCAATCGGTTTTGGTGAATCAGTCAAACTCGTAAGTACATCGCAAGCTTCTTCTTCCATAGCGCTACATTCCAACTGGAACTTGGCCTGCTTTTCAACTTAGTAATCTATTAGAATAAGGAAAATAAGTTCAAAAGTGGCATTTACCAATCGAATCGAGATACAATTATCGAACGACTTTTACTCTCTAGAGAGTTTTTATCAATTGATTATTTGGATATGTGTTCGCTTGAGAGTGTTGTTCATCCTTGATTATTTGAAAATTTTATTTTCATCATTCTTTTCAAATTCTGTTCTAAAAATTATATACATCACCATGGTTTGTAATGCTCACTCAATCTCAGCAGACAATCACGAAAACTACCAGTACTGCCACGTAGTTCAACGTCACCTTTGCGTACAACCCGATTGGGCTGCACCTTTGAGTTTTTTTCATGGCTCAAATTCATCTGGGGTATTACTAGGAAGTAAATAAAGCCCCTACATGGGAAATAATAAGTAGAGCTCTTGTTAATAAATAGAAAAACATATAATTTGTTGGTGGCAATATAGTTGCCACTGCCTTATAAAGGGTTAAAAGCGGAACACAGTCTAAAGCTTGAAAATGTGGAATTTGGGCAGAAGAGGAGTAATTTTAATGTGATGAAAATGAATATATATTGAAATACGGTTCCCACTCAAAACAAGCAGCTCGACGAAAACGGCTTTAAGAAAAAGTAAAATGTTTTATAGTGCATAGTTGATCAAAAACCAATGAACTTAAACAATTTGAAATAATTAGGAGGGTCCCGTAGCGTAGTTGGCTACACGTTCGCCTTATAAGCGAATGGTCATGGGTTCGCTTCCCAGCCCCTCCACCAAACCCCCGTCAGTCACCGGATGCGGAGCACATGTGGTTGCGTATCGGGAGACGCGCCTTATCGTCATGGCTACCTGATGACGACTGACAACTTGTTCTTCTCTCCTCCAACGTACCCGGATAAAATGGCAACCGAACTATGCAACGATCATTGGAGGCACGGCATGGACAAACGGACACAATGTACTGACGATGAGATTGACGACAACGGCAACGACAACAATAATGGTAATGGGAATCTAAAAATAGATTCTGTGTGGATTCTGCACAGCAGAATATCACAGTAGCGATTAAGTAACACAGAGTGCCTGAATAAATAAATAAAGGAATAAAACAAAAAAAAGTTGTCATGAAAAAAAATTGAAATAATTGTTTTTTTTAAGGGGGTGGCTTAATCGGCTACACGTCCGCTTTATAAGCGGATGATCACGGGGTCGATAACCAGTAGACCTCTTCATGTTTTCAAAAAGTATCAAAAATTCAATCGGTCAGCCCAGCATCACAATTCTTATGATAAAATAAGTCTCCTGTCAAATTTTCAGCTAATTCGGATAAAATTTCGAGGTGGCTCAAGTCGATTTAGTGTTTTTGGGCTATTTTCAATTTTGGGAAAAATCTAACAAGAGATATAAACGTCGAAAACTATCGCAACAACCTCTATACGGAAGCTTTTGGTGTGTTCTACAAGTCTTGTGAATATTGCGATTCGTTCCGTTCACGTTTTGGCCATGTTAAAGAGATTTTCAAGCTTTAAAGTGCATAAAAACACTCTTCCCCCAAAAGTCGTTGTTCTACAAAATTCTTGAGTTTATGACAAATGATTGTTAATTCATTATATTATTATTCCTCTTTTTACCCTGAAAATTTGAGTAATATAATTGCCTATGTGCGATTTACCGTTAAATTTCCTAAAAATCAGAAGCTGAACATTTGTAATAAATTTGCACGTTAGGATTTCTTCAAGCAAGTTGTTCGAATAAAACATAAATTAAATCATATGATATTTGATGCTTACAACAAACGACTTCCAAATTTTGTTAAATTCCTCAAATGTCTGCATGCTTTTAACATTGAGTGCATTGTAGTAACAAGTGAAATCGAAGCTTCTTTGTTTGAACAACTTGTTTGAAGAAATCTCAGCGTGCAAATTTATGACAAATGTTCAGCTTCTGATTTTTAAGAATTTAACGGTAAATCACACATGGGCAATTATATTACTCAAATTTCCAGGGAAAAAAGAGGAACTATAATATAATAAATTAACAATCATTTGTCATAAACTCAAGAATTTTGTAGAACAACGACTTTTGGGGGAAACAGTATTTTTATGCACTTTAGAGCTTAAAAATCACTTTAACATGGACAAACCGTGAACGGAACGAATCGCAATGTTCACAAGACTTGTAGAGCACACCAAAAGCTTTCGTATAGAGGCTGTTGCGATAGTTTTCGACGATTATATCTCTTGTTAGATTTTTTCCAAAATTGGAAATAGCTCAAAAACACTAAATCGACTTGAGCCACCTCGAAATTTTATCCGAATTAGCTGAAAATTTGACAGGAGACTTATTTTAGCATAAGAATTGTGATTCTTGGCTGACCGGTTGAATTTTTGATACTTTTTGAAAACATGAAGAGGTCTAATAACCAGCCCCCCCATCAACCTCTCGTCAATCGCCAGAAGTGCAGCAGCAGAACGGCGTAATGGGAAACGCGTCTGACCAACACTGGTACCTGACGGCGACTGACAAACTGACCCTCTTTTCGGAGACATACCTCCAACGGACGCGATACATAGCAAACGGAACAAAGCATCTACATGGACTCACGATATGGACAACCGAACGAACGATGATATGGACAATAGGTTATCTAAAAATAGATTCTGTGTGGATTCTAAGCGACGAGAATACCACAGTAGATCTCGGCACAGTAGCGGTCGTCGAACAAAGAGTGCCTACTAAATAAATAAAGGAATTTTCAAAAAAATGTTTCTTTTCTGCCCTATTACAGCTAACATCCAGAAATATTGCATCCGCGAGGCACTTTCAACGGTAAACATAAATATAAACAATGTTAATTTTGTTTTTTTCTGCACATAGTAAGCACACTCAGTGACAGTCGAATGAATGAGTTGGTGGAGCAGTTGTTTGACTATGTCATTCTATGTTTTGAATAATCATGCGATGTTTGTCAAAATTCGGACTGAAGTTGCTTCATGAAGATGAATATTTTAAGCTCTGAATATAACGAAACACTTGAGTTTTATGGATATTTTAGAAAAAATGATGTTTGTTCTGGAGGTAGGACATAAGCGATACTGGAAACCTTGACAGGCAGCGATAATTCTTGCCACAAACACAAACTCTATACCAAGATTGCAAAACATATCCTTAAACGTGAAAGCATACAGCTTTCTTTTTACGTCACGCTTCACTAAGGATTGCGTGGAAAATATTTTTCCCAAATTAGAATTAATCAAAAGAAACTCACTGCGTTACAATTCAATTATTATTTATCCAGACTAAGGCCGAAGTGGCCTGTGCGGTATATAAGAGTCTTCTCTATTCGGCTCGGTCCATGGCTACACGTCGCCAACCACGCAGTCTACGGAGGGTCCTCTTCCACCTGATCGATCCACCTTGCCCGCTGCGCACCTCGCCTTCTTGTTCCCGTCGGATCGTTGTCGAGAACCATTTTCACCGGGTTACTGTCCGACATTCTGGCTGCGTGCCCGGCCCACCGCAGTCGTCCGATTTTCGCGGTGTGAACGATGGATGGTTCTCCCAACAGCTGATGCAACTCGTGGTTCATTCGCCTCCTCCACGTACCGTCCGCCATCTGCACCCCACCATAGATGGTACGCAGCACTTTCTTCTCGAAAACTCCAAGTGCGCGTTGATCCTCCACGAGCATCGTCCAGGTCTCGTGTCCGTGGAGGACTACCGGTCTAATGAGCGTTTTGTAGATTGTCAGTTTGGTACGGCGGCGAACTCTATTTGATCGGAGCGTCTTGCGGAGTCCAAAATACGTACGATTTCCAGCCACTATGCGTCTCCGAATTTCTCTGCTGGTATCATTTTCGGCAGTCACCAGTGAGCCCAACTACAGAAATTCTTCTACCACCTCGATTTCGTCACCACCGATGCAAACTCGCGGGGGTGGCTCACAATGTCTTCTCTTGAACCTCTTCCTATCATGTACTTTGTCTTCGACGTGTTAATGACTAGTCCGATCCGCTTGGCTTCCCTCTTCAGTCTGATGTAGGCTTCCTCTATCTATCTATCTATGTCGGCAGCGGAGCCAAATAGCTTGACGGACTTATTGAAAATTGTACCACTCGTGTTAATCCCTGCTCTTCGTATTACCCATTCCAAAGCGATGTTGAATAGCAGACACGAAAGACCATCACCTTGCCGTAACCCTCTGCGCGTTTCGAAAGGACTCAAGAATGCCCCTGAAACTTGAACTACGCACATCACCCGATCCATCGTCGCTTTGATCAACCGTGTCACTTTATCCGGAAATCCGTGTTCGTGCATTAGCTGCCATAGCTGGTCCCGATCGATTGTATCATATGCGGCTTTGAAGTCGATGAATAGATGATGTGTGGGCACGTTGTATTCGCGGCATTTCTGCAGAACTTGGCGAATGGCGAACACCTGGTCCGTGGTGGAGCGGTCGCCCATAAAACCCGCCTGGTACTGCCCCACGAACTCCCTTGCAATTGGTGCTAGTCGACGGCATAAAATTTGGGAGTGTACCTTGTAGGCGGCGTTCAGCAATGTGATTTCGCGGTAGTTGCTACAATCCAGCTTATCGCCCTTTTTGTAGATGGGACACACGACACCTTCCATCCACTCCTGAGGCAAAACTTCCTCCTCCCAAATCTTGGTAATGACCCAGTGCAGCGCTTTAGCCAGTGCCTCACTACCTCGTTTAAATAGCTCTCCTGGTAGTTGGTCAACCCCAGGGGCTTTGTTGTTCTTCAACCAGCCAATCTCCTCCTGGATTTCCTGGAGATATGGAGCTGGTAAAATTATGTCCTGCGCGCGTTCTCCCAGGTCCATCACCATACCGCCATCTTCATCTGCCACACTGTCATTCAGGTGTTCTTCGTAGTGCTGCCGCTACCTTTGGATCACCTCAAGTTCGTTCGTAAGAAGATTCCCGTTTATGTCCTTACACATATCAGGCTGCGGCACGTGGCCCTTACGTGAACGGTTCAACTTCTCATAGAACTTTCGTGTGTTATTAGCGCGGTACAATTGCTCCGTCTCTTGATGGTCTCGATCTTCCTGCTGGCGCTTTTTTCTCCGGAAAATCGAGTTTTGTCTGTTCCGCGCCCGTTTATATCGTGCCTTGTCCGCCTTCGTGCGTTGTTGCAGCAATCTCGCCCATGCTGTATTCTTCTCTTCCACTAACTGCTCACATTCGCCGTCATACCAGCCGTTTCTCTGATCCGGGGGCACCGTGCCAAGTGCAGCGGTTGCGGTGCTACCAATAATGGCGGATCGAAAACCTCTCCAGCCATCTTCAAGAGACGCTGCTCTTCCGTTGGGAGTGCCTCTTCCAGCTGCTGCGCGTGTCCTTGGGGTAGTCTACCGTCTTGTAGTCGCCCAATGTTAAGCCGCGGCGTCCGACTTCGACGCGTGTTGTACACCGTCTAGAGATTTGAGCGCAGGCATACTGCAACGAGTTAGTGGTCGGATTCAATATTTGCACTGCGGTAAGTGCGCACGTTCGTGATGTCGGAGAAGAATTTGCTGTCGATTAGAACCTGGTCGATTTAGTTTTCTGTTTCTTGGTTAGGTGATCTCCATGTGGCCTTGTGGATATTTTTGCGGGGAAAGAAGGTGCTTCGGACTACCATTCCGCGAGAGGCTGCGAAGTTTATGCATCGTTGGCCTTTGTCATTCGATACGGTGTGCAGACTATCCGGCTCGATGACATTTCCTCCCTTCCTACCTGTGCGTTCATGTCACCGATGACGATTTTGACGTCCCGCAGTGGGCATCCATCGTATATCTGCTCCTGTGCGTAGAACGCTTTTTTCTCGTCGTCGGGTCTCCCTTCGTGTGGGCAGTGCACGTTGATGATGTTATAGTTGAAGAAACGGCTTTTTATCCTCAGCTTGCACATCCTTGCGTTGATTAACTGCCACCCAATCACACGTTGGTGCATCTTAACCAGCACTATAAAGCCGGGTTCCCAGCTTGTTGGTGGTGCCACAGCTTTGGTAGAAGGTAGCCGCTTGATGCCCGCTTTTCCATATTTTCTGTCCTGTCCAGCAAGTCTCCTGCAGCACCACGACGTCGAAGTTATTATTTATTATTTATTCAGACTAAGGCCGAAATGGCCTGTGCGGTATATAAGAGTCTTCTCCATTCGGCTCGGTCCATGGCTACACGTCGCCAACCACGCAGTCTACGGAGGGTCCGCAAGTCATCTTCCACCTGATCGATCCACCTTGCCCGCTGTGCACCTCGCCTTCTTGTGCCCGTCGGATCGTTGCCGAGAACCATTTTCACCGGGTTACTGTCCGACATTCTGGCTACGTGCCCGGCCCATCGCAGTCGTCCGATTTTCGCGGTGTGAACGATGGATGGTTCTCCCAACAGCTGATGCAATTCGTGGTTCATTCGCCTCCTCCACGTACCGTCCGCCATCTGCACCCCACCATAGATGGTACGCAGCACTTTCCTTTCGAAAACTCCAAGTGCGCGTTGGTCCTCCACGAGCATCGTCCAGGTCTCGTGTCCGTAGAGGACTACCGGTCTAATTAGCGTTTTGTAGATTGTCAGTTTGGTACGGCGGCGAACTCTATTCGATCGGAGCGTCTTGCGGAGTCCAAAGTACGTACGATTTCCAGCCACTATGCGTCTCCGAATTTCTCTGCTGGTGTCATTTTCGGCAGTCACCAGTGAGCCCAAGTACACAAATTCTTCTACCACCTCGATTTCGTCACCACCGATGCAAACTCGCGGTGGGTGGCTCACATTGTCTTTTCTTGAACCTCTTCCTATCATGTACTTCGTCTTCGACGTGTTGATGACTAGTCCGATCCGCTTAGCTTCCCTCTTCAGTCTGATGTAGGCTTCCTCCATCTTCTCAAAGTTACGTGCCATAATATCTATGTCGTCGGCGAAACCAAATAGCTGGACGGACTTATTGAAAATTGTACCACTCGTGTTAATCCCTGCTCTTCGTATTACACCTTCCAAAGCGATGTTGAATAGCAAACACGAAAGACCATCACCTTGCCGTAACCCTCTGCGGGTTTCGAAGGGACTCGAGAATGCCCCTGAAACTCGAACTACGCACATCACCCGATCCATCGTCGCTTTGATCAACCGTGTCAGTTTATCCGGAAAACCGTGTTCGTGCATTAGCTGCCATAGTTGGTCCCGATCGATTGTAGCATATGCGGCTTTGAAGTCGATGAATAGATGATGTGTGGGCACGTTGTATTCGCGGCATTTCTGCAGTACTTGGCGAATGGCAAACACCTGGTCCGTGGTGGAGCGTTCCCCGACTAGAAGGTCATATCAAAATGATATCAACCTATGTTATTATGTTATACTAAATTTTTATAACAATATTTGTTAGAAACATGGTGCAGGATGTTGTTAAAATATCTAAATTTCTATCAAAAACTTCACAACTGGAAACAAAAAACTATCATATTTTGTTACAACTTTATCATTAAAATAACATATTTTGATAGAAATTTATAACAGAATCAGATACAAAATATATTGTTTCTGAGCCGTTGGAATTTTTACAGGTCGTGATAGGTCTCCAGATTGTGATAAACAATCAGAAATTTTTGTTTTTGTTCGAACAAGAATATTTTTCGAGAACATGAAACTGAACATGAACATTACAAATAAGGCAACCTTCTCAAATTATATCAGCGTTGTTATATCTATGGCTGGGAGACTTTGCTACATCTATTTTAATTGCCTACTGTTGGGCAATTAGGTGTTAAGCATATTTCAAATCATATTGTGGTATAATCCTGTTACAACATTTGAAAGATAATGGCTACTGATAACAAAATTGTATCAAAATAAGTTATAAATATCACAATATGTTAAAATTGTGTTCAGTTTCTGTTATGCTCTTCTGGTCGGGTCGCCCATAAAACCGGCCTGGTACTGCCCCACGAACTCCCTTGCAATTGGTGCTAGTCGACGGCATAAAATTTGGGAGAGTACCTTGTAGGCGGCGTTCAGCAATGTGATTTCGCGGTAGTTGCTACAATCCAGTTTATCGCCCTTTGTGTAGATGGGGCACACGACACCTTCCATCCACTCCTGCGGCAAAACTTCCTCCTCCCAAATCTTGGTAATGACCCAGTGCAGCGCTCTAGCCAGTGCCTCACCACCGTGTTTAAATAGCTCTCCTGGTAGTTGGTCAACCCCAGGGGCTTTGTTGTTCTTAAGCCGGCCAATTTCCTCCTGGATTTCCTGGAGATCCGGAGCCGGTAGAATTATGTCCTGCGCGCGTTCTCCCAGGTCCATCACCATACCGCCATCTTCGTCTGCCACATCGCCATTCAGGTGTTCTTCGTAGTGCTGCCGCCACCTTTGGATCACCTCACGCTCGTTCGTAAGAAGGTTCCCGTTTATGTCCTTACACATGTCGGGCTGTGGCACGTGGCCCTTACGTGAACGGTTTAACTTCTCATAGAACTTTCGTGCGTTATTAGCGCGGTACAGTTGCTCCGTTTCTTCACGGTCTCGATCTTCCTGCTGGCGCTTTTTCCTCCGGAAAATCGAGTTTTGTCTGTTCCGCGCCTGTTTATATCGTGCCTCGTTCGCCCTCGTGCGGTGTTGCAGCAATCTCGCTGCATTCTTCTCTTCTACTAACTGCTCACATTCGCCGTCATACCAGTCGTTTCTCTGATCCGGAGCACCGTGCCAAGTGCAGCGGTTGCGGTGCTACCAATGGCGGATCGAATATCTCTCCAGCCATCTTCAAGAGATGCTGCGCCTAGCTGCTCTTCCGTTGGAAGTGCCACTTCCAGCTGCTGCGCGTATTCTTGGGCTAGTCTACCATCTTGTAGCCGCCCAATGTTAAGCCGCGGCGTCCGACTTCGACGCGTGTTGTACACCGTCGAGAGTTTTGAGCGCAGGCATACTGCAACGAGGTAGTGGTCGGATCCAATATTCGCACTGCGGTAAGTGCGGACGTTCGTGATGTCGGAGAAGAATTTACCGTCGATTAGAACGTGGTCGATTTGGTTTTCCGTTTCTTGGTTAGGTGATCTCCATGTGGCCTTGTGGAAAGAAAGTGCTTCGGACTACCATTCCGCGGGAGGCTGCGAAGTTTATGCATCGTTGGCCGTTGTCATTCGATACGGTGTGCAGACTATCCGGTCCGAAGACCGGTCTATATATTTCCTTTCCTACCTGTGCGTTCATGTCACCGATGACGATTTTAACGTCCCGCAGTGGGCATCCATCGTATGTCTGCTCCAGCTGTGCGTAGAACGCTTCTTCCTCGTCGTCGGGTCTCCCTTCGTGTGGGCAGTGCACGTTGATGATGCTATAGTTGAAGAAACGGCCTTTAATCCTCAGCTTGCACATCCTTGCGTTGATTGGCTGCCACCCAATCACGCGTTGGCGCATCTTACCCAGCACTATGAAGCCGGTTCCCAGCTCGTTGGTGGTGCCACAGCTTTGGTAGAAGGTAGCCGCTCGATGCCCGCTTTTCCACACTTTCTGTCCTGTCCAGCAAATCTCCTGCAGCGCCACGACGTCGAAGTTGCGGGGATGTAATTCATCGTAGATCATCCTGTCGCAACCTGCGAAACCTAGCGACTTGCAATTCCATGTTCCAAGCTTCCAATCGTGATCCTGTATTCGTCGCCTAGGTCTTTGCCGATTATATCGAGTCGCATTATCTCTTTTATTGTTCGTAATGATTGGTTTTCTAGGCGGCTTATTGGGCCTGCGCAAACCTCCTGTCTCGTCGGAGGGCCGTCGTGTCAGGGCTGTTTAGCGTCCCACCTAACACCAGGACTTGGGCTTGTGCGCTTTGAGCGGCACACGGTCGCTTTGGTGGAGCCTACTTGCGGATACATGCAGCTTTTCACAGAGCTTTAACCGGGCCCACTGTCAAACCCCACCACATCCTAGGCAAGCCCCACAACTCGCAGATGGCCTGGGGAGGGATCGTCAAGCCCTTGGACATAGTCCCTGCTGCCCGAAGACGTCGAAGTTACGGGAATGTAATTCATCATAGATCATCCTGTCGCAACCCGGCTAGGAGAGCATAACTGAAACTGAACACAATATTAACATATTGTGATATTTATAACTTATTTTGATAGAATTTTGTTCTTAGTAGCCATTATCTTTCAAATGTTGTAACAGGATTTTATCATAATATGATTTAAAAAATGCTTAATACTGAATTGCCCAACAGTAGGCAATTAAAAAAGAGCAAAGTCTTCCAGCCATATGGATATCACAACGCAAATATAATTTGCAAAGGTTGCCTTATTTGTAATGTTGTTAATTTCATGTTCCCGAAAAATATTCTTGTTCAGACAAAAGGCCTATCACGAGCTGTAGAAATTTGCAACTGCACAGAAATAATATATTTTGTATCTGATTCTGTTATAAATTTCTAACAAAATATGTTATTTTTATGATAAAAGTATAACAAAATTTGATATTTTGTTGTTTACATTAGTGTACTTTTTGATAGAAATTAAGATATCTTACCAACATCCTGCACCATGTTTCTACCACATTTTGTTATAAAAATTTAGTATAACATGATATCATAGTGATAAGAAAATTATTTTGAGCTTTTTAGTGGAATGTTTTCACCTGTCATAAGACGAGTTTGAACAATCCCATTGAATTCCACCACTTAATTGTATCCTGACAGATACGTATTTCGACCTCAACAGTAAGGCCGTCTTCAGTGTCTTGTACTTGACTCGACTTGAAGAAAATGATCGCAGCTTACACTATTTATACTATGCGTAGGTATAATAATTTATCTAGGTACTTATCTTACTACGGTGCTTATTTCTACTCGCTTGATGCGCTTAATGCTTAGGTATAAACTTGAAGAGCCAGGAGCTACCATTTCCTTGATCTTTATTCAACAACCGCGTTTGTACCTGTCGGTAGATTTCCAAGCTCTCAGCAACATCAAGTTTCCACGGAGAAGAGACATTTCTTAAAATTTTAATGTTTGATGTCGTAATTGAATGATTTTCCTGATATACATGTTCAGCTACCTTAGACCTAAACTCATAATTTAATCCCTTGTCAGTTTCCCTCTTAGCCTTACTTACTTCTGCAATATGTTCTTTGAACCTTACATCTAACGATCTTTTTGTTTGACCTACATATACTTTATCACACTGTGAACAATTAATTTGATAAACCCCGGCCTTATTTAACATTTCTACTCTATCCTTTGTGGAGCCCAACAGTGTCTTCAGTTGATTGCTTCTGCTGGAGAATACTAAATCGATGCCGAATTTCCTCAGTCGATGGCGTAGCTGGTGGGTGATGTGTCGATCATAGGGGACCGATACCCTCTTCAGCGGTTCATCGATCGGTGTTAGTGTTGTCAGTTCGTTTTTCCGTAGGTTCCTCTGCTTCTTGTTGATGATTGCTTGTATTGTTCTTTCCTTGTATCCATTGATCCTCGCTGTTTCCAAGATGTGTTGTAGCTCCTTCGTTTTTCCTTCTTCGCTCAGGGGAATCGTCTGCATCCTGTGGATCATGTGATGAAAAGCTGCCATTTTGTGCTGATACGAATGATTTGATGTGTATGGGATGACTCTCATGGTGTTGGTGGGCTTCCTGTAGATTTCGAAGTCTAATGTTGCATTTGTTCCCTTGATAACCAGTAGATCCAAGAAAGGTAATTTACCTTCCTTTTCCTCCTCGTGGGTGAATTTGATGTCTTTATGCACGTTGTTTATCGCTTCCAAAATCCTGGGTAGATCTTTCCGGTTGATGATGCTGAAAATGTCGTCCACGTATCTCCACCACTTCTCGGGTAGTACTCCTTGTTCCTCTAGGTTGTCCTCCAAGTTCGCCATGAATAATTCGCATAGAAACGGTGATAGCGGATTTCCCATAGGTGCACCCTTCGTTTGTTTGTAGAAGCTTCCACGGAATGTAAAGTAGTTCTCATTCATGCATAATCTTGCAAGCTTGAGATACATCTTTACCTTTCCTCGCCATGTTGTATCCGTCCGTTGGCCTAGTAGCCAATCCTCCAAAAGGTTCAGAGCATCCTTCACTGGAACGCTTGGGAACAATGCCGCTACGTCGAATGATACCATGATGTCCTCTTCTCCGATGTTTCCTGATTCCAATATCCTCTTGGTGAACTCCTGGGTGTTTACAACTGATCTGCTGGGGAACGGCTTCGGCATACTCTGGAACTCCTTGACTACCCAAGAAACAATTCAGAGCCATAAATCAACAAGCTTGTTGAACAATTGTTGTATAGAAGCGATGGTAGTTGAACAATAAAGCATGTTTAAGAAGTTGTTTAATAAATGTTATACTGATTGAAATCACCGCATTAGTTCCCTGTTTTGTTGTTATTTGAATAAAGCATCGAATAAAAGTTTAACAAATGTTGCCCTAAAATTTCCCTGGCAGGGTGAAGTACAGTTGTATTATTCACTGTAAATATACTTTATTCCACCAAAGTGGAATGTGTAATCAAGTTGATATTGAATAACATGTTTATGTGATGCTTAATAACATTGGTTAGAATTTGTTATTCAACAGCGCTGCCGAAGTTGTACAATTAAATGAAGTAATGTGTCTTATATTAGATTGAAAGCCTTTGAACCAAACATCTTGATTAATTGTGAAATAAGTTTACTGTATGATAACTGTTAATTATAGTGATGTTCTTTCAAATGTTGTTCAACACAACATAATTGCTGTTGATTCATCATTGTTGACAAAATCAATTATGTCGTATCTGGCTGTGCTGATGTCACTGTGCTTTGATTTTTTTGTGAAAATGGATAGATCTTTCTAAAAGTTCGAAAATCAGTGGTTAGTTTTTTTTTTTCTTTATTAGAGTGATTTTTAAGATATTACAAAGTTCATCACTATCAGTGGTTAGTGAAAAACACCGGTTGTTGTGTAGGATGCTACAAGTACAACAGTGGAAAATGCAGCGACTTTCGCAAAACTCAAAGCTGTACCAAATCCTACGAATGGTATAAAGCTTGTTTTGCTATATATCATAAAACTATACTAAAAGCATTATTTCAGACCGAAACTGTTTGTTGTTGCTATTTTGACAGTGATGGGCAACGGATGCGCACACGGATTGACTATTGGAACCAGATTGTATCAGAGTTTATTATTCAACGATTCTTAAACTGCGATAGGGGCAACTACATTCGATACTCATCTGAATTTGTATAAACGTTACTGTGCAAACGTTTTCAACAATATTGTTGTCATATACATTCTATTTTATAAACATGTTCAAATGTTGTTTTTGCAATGTTTGTGCAATAAATTGTTCAATTGGGTGTTAAATAATTTATAACTACATTTAACATGGTCGATTTATATGACCTTGCATGGAGCAGCGGAAGAGCAAGCAGATGTCAATCGAAGGGTCCTGGGTTCAAGCCTCACGTAATTCGAGATTGTGATAACTGTAGTAATGACTAGTTGATGTTAAAAAACAAGTCACTGTTCTATAAATTAATTAGTTGAAAGATAAAAATCCGTAAGAATTAGTGCTCTTTTAACATTTTTATAAAAAAATGCTTGTTGTAGAAACTTCTAATAAGCTTTATTTAAGATATTCGTTACAACAATTTAGATGCAACTAAAACCAACGTTATTCAACTTGTATACAGGACTTTTCTCAAACTAATGTTGAATAATAGTTTCCTCCAATCTTCTATGTTACACAAACAACAGTATATCAAACAGCCTTATTAGTAAAACATTGAACAAAAGCTTTATTAGTTCGGGTAATAAGCTTTGTAGTAACAAGCGTTGAATTAATGTTGTTGTAGCTCTTTCATTGTTTTTGCAGTTGAACAATCGAGGCAAGGTGATAGCTTAAACATTTATTTCAACATGCTTATAGAACTGCTGTTGTTGAATAGATTCTCCATTTTTGGGCGAACAAGGTTGGTATAGTAGTATCAAATGCAATAAATCAATCATAATTAAACATACAGCTGAATAACGCAGCTGTAAGAGACATTTCTTCAAACAACAATTGTTTCTTGGGTAACCACTTGGCCAAGTTTTGTGTAGGGGATCCCACTGATGAAACTATTTCTCGCATCTCTGTACCTGGCTTATGTATCTTTGGTAGTCCTTTGATCCTTGGTAAAACAGGGTTCGTCATTTTAACGCGGGCTTCTCCGATGATCGTCTTGCATTCCTTTATCGTTTTATCCGTAAGTCGGATTAGTCCGGGTAGTGGGTCCACTCTCAAATGCCTGTATGGTCCTCCGTTGATTTTTGTCGTCATCTGTTCATCGTAGTCCTCTTTGTCCATTATCACCACTGCGTTTCCTTTGTCCGCCTTCATGTAGTAAACTGGTTTCTCCTTTAACTCCTTTAAAATCCTCCTCTCGTCTTTGTTCGATGTCCCATGATGTCCTGCTTTGATGGCGTCTGCTACGATGTTTCTCACGCTATTCTGGTCCCGTTGATCAACATTTCGTGAAATCGCTGTCTCAGTATCCACGATTATCTGCTCTAGATCCGCTTTCTGGGTTGTCGCATACCCTAACCCCTTGTTGAGGTGTGCTAATTGTTCCTCCGTAAACTGCTGTGTCGAACGGTTAACAACGAATCCCTCGATCATTTGTACTGTGGGGTTAGTCGTTCTACCTTCCGTCGCTGATTTCCCTCTTAGAATGGTCAATTTCTTCAAAGGATCAAAGGACTACCAAAGATACATAAGCCAGGTACAGAGATGCGAGAAATAGTTTCATCAGTGGGATCCCCTACACAAAACTTGGCCAAGTGGTTAGTCAAGGAGTTCCAGAGTATGCCGAAGCCGTTCCCCAGCAGATCAGTTGTAAACACCCAGGAGTTCACCAAGAGGATATTGGAATCAGGAAACATCGGAGAAGAGGACATCATGGTATCATTCGACGTAGCGGCATTGTTCCCAAGCGTTCCAGTGAAGGATGCTCTGAACCTTTTGGAGGATTGGCTACTAGGCCAACGGACGGATACAACATGGCGAGGAAAGGTAAAGATGTATCTCAAGCTTGCAAGATTATGCATGAATGAGAACTACTTTACATTCCGTGGAAGCTTCTACAAACAAACGAAGGGTGCACCTATGGGAAATCCGCTATCACCGTTTCTATGCGAATTATTCATGGCGAATTTGGAGGACAACCTAGAGGAACAAGGAGTACTACCCGAGAAGTGGTGGAGATACGTGGACGACATTTTCAGCATCATCAACCGGAAAGATCTACCCAGGATTTTGGAAGCGATAAACAACGTGCATAAAGACATCAAATTCACCCACGAGGAGGAAAAGGAAGGTAAATTACCTTTCTTGGATCTACTGGTTATCAAGGAACAAATGCAACATTAGACTTCGAAATCTACAGGAAGCCCACCAACACCATGAGAGTCATCCCATACACATCAAATCATTCGTATCAGCACAAAATGGCAGCTTTTCATCACATGATCCACAGGATGCAGACGATTCCCCTGAGCGAAGAAGGAAAAACGAAGGAGCTACAACACATCTTGGAAACAGCGAGGATCAATGGATACAAGGAAAGAACAATACAAGCAATCATCAACAAGAAGCAGAGGAACCTACGGAAAAACGAACTGACAACACTAACACCGATCGATGAACCGCTGAAGAGGGTATCGGTCCCCTATGATCGACACATCACCCACCAGCTACGCCATCGACTGAGGAAATTCGGCATCGATTTAGTATTCTCCAGCAGAAGCAATCAACTGAAGACACTGTTGGGCTCCACAAAGGATAGAGTAGAAATGTTAAATAAGGCCGGGGTTTATCAAATTAATTGTTCACAGTGTGATAAAGTATATGTAGGTCAAACAAAAGATCGTTAGATGTAAGGTTCAAAGAACATATTGCAGAAGTAAGTAAGGCTAAGAGGGAAACTGACAAGGGATTAAATTATGAGTTTAGGTCTAAGGTAGCTGAACATGTATATCAGGAAAATCATTCAATTACGACATCAAACATTAAAATTTTAAGAAATGTCTCTTCTCCGTGGAAACTTGATGTTGCTGAGAGCTTGGAAATCTACCGACAGGTACAAACGCGGTTGTTGAATAAAGATCAAGGAAATGGTAGCTCCTGGCTCTTCAAGTTTATACCTAAGCATTAAGCGCATCAAGCGAGTAGAAATAAGCACCGTAGTAAGATAAGTACCTAGATAAATTATTATACCTACGCATAGTATAAATAGTGTAGCTGCGATCATTTTCTTCAAGTCGAGTCAAGTACAAGACACTGAAGACGGCCTTACTGTTGAGGTCGAAATACGTATCTGTCAGGATACAATTAAGTGGTGGAATTCAATGGGATTGTTCAAACTCGTCTTATGACAGGTGATAATATCATAGGTTGATATAATTTTGATATGACCTTCTAGTCGGGAACCTGCGAAACCTAGCGACTTGCAGTTCCATGTTCCAAGCTTCCAATTGTGATCCTTAATTCGTCGCCTAGGTCTTTGCCGTTTGTATCGAGTCGCATTATCTCTTATATTGCTCGTAATTTTTGGTTTTCCAGGTGGCTTATTGGACCTGCGCAAACCTCCTGTCTCGTCGGAGGGCCGTTGTGTCAGGTCTGTTTTGTGTCCCACTTGACACAGGACTTGAGCTTGTGCGCTTTGAGCGGCACACGAACGCTTTGGCGACGAGTTGAGTCGATTGGTAAATAACATCATGCGTCTCCGAGACTTTTATAAAAAGTTTTATTTTGGAGTGAAATGATAACCTTTCGATACAACTTTGTGGTACAAGAAATGCAAAAAATCTAATTTTCGTATGAAACAAAGGAAAACAGGCGGAATATTTTGTATTAGCACCCAGGGTTTCAATCCAAAGGAGAATGAGAAAATCTCTCACTTATCATGTCTGGTTGGACTTTCCTGTGCACGCCCATGTTCATCGAATGTTTCTCGAAACGTACAGAAAAAGGTTGCATCACGTATTCGAAATTTATTTTTACAGCTTTTATTGCGATTATGTTTTTCGGCGACATTTAAACAACTCGAATAATATCCTTGCACTTGCACTTAGCCGTTTCAAATCCATTCGATACCTTATCTCCTGGAATTCAGATGGAAGATTCCATACCGGTTTTCCTACAATCAGCTCGTTAGATCGAGATTGATTCGCTCCAATACTGCTACCCCGATGCTAATCCACCACTTCGGAATGACTTATTCATTCATTATTCATGTTTTGATTAAAAAATTTCCTCGTCATCTAAATTGAAAATTTGCACACTGGCACACATGTGTTACCATCGCACTCACTCCCCCTCAGAACCCTTCGCCAAGGATCTCCGAACAGCGAAGCAAATTGTGGCATTCCCGCTCGCTTGCACAATCCTGAAGACGACGACGACGACGAACGAAAACGTGCTTCCATTTCTCAATCGTTATTGGCTGTTGGGTTTTTCCTCGGCTCCAGCTCCGGAACGGGCCCGGTGGCAATCCCCAGGGTTCATTTATTTGTTTTATTTCCGCATTTGATCATGCACAGACAAACAATTTGCTCTCCAGCTCTTCGATTTCACGTCGCTTCGTCGTGGGTAGTCATCGTCGATGGGTACTTGGTCCCCTAGGAAGGCATCTTGATTCGACCAATCTTCTGCCAGCAGCCCGATAGGAAACGGAAGGGAAAGCGAGAGACATCATTCGAACGATTTCATTTCGGTTTTCTCCATTTTTCATGCAAATATTCAAAATGATGGGAAATTCACTCCGCCGGCATCGAATATGCGCTGCTCGGTGACTGGGTGTAAGAGTCCGGAGGAAAGTTCTAATAAAGTGAGCTTTGTATCACATATTTATAAAATATCATACTCCATTGAGACCGAGAGATGGGCGAGCCGAGAAGCATCAGGGAAATTAAGGAGGGAAATGGGAAAAGATCGTAAGATTTAACGAGTCCGATTGTTTGCTTTGAAGCAGACAAAACGGAGCTCTCGGTTATTGGAATGGTGGGAGCGATGCTGGCCATTTTATAACTTTTTCATTGCTCTTTATTGATTTTTTCAAGGAAAGTTTTAAATTTTTTGTTGGTAAACAAAAATGTGAGAAATTGTATGTTTTTTGTTTTGAAAAAGCGTGGAACTTTTAGATTTCTTAATGGAAAATTCTTCTTTTATAGTTGCCATTTTTGCTTTTAAAAGTGCATATTTATTTTTGTTATGTGGAAAATTATTAATTATTTTTGGAAATTTTGCATTTTCTGTGGAAATTTTATATTTATTTATTGCTCATACTCTGATTCTTTTATTGGCAATTGCCTTATTTTTTATGGAAAATTTCTAATTAATTATGCAAATTTTATTTAGCTGACACAAATCTGCTGTTTCTGCATTAGTGGCGATTCCAACATGCACTAGTATTACTTTCAATGTCGCCCAAGTATTTACATGGACCTGCTAATCCCATAGTGCGGTTTGATCCGGCACATCAGACGATTTTTGCTCTCGATTATGTTCTTCCCCAAGATTCAAAGTACCATCGAGGCCATTTACGCCGATATTGCTACCGGTTGTTGCCGTTATAGTTGCTGTTGTTGTTCCGAATATTTAGTGAAATGATATTTTTTTGAATTGCTGCACCACTTCCAATATGCTAAATTTCAATCGTTTACCTCCATCTGCCCAGTGACTTGAAATGTGTTTCAACGGAAGGTCGTAAAGATGAGAAATCACTTTAATTTCCCTGGCCGCAGCAGCAACAGATAAAAAATGATTAGGCAATGCGGAACAGTTGCCAATTTCTATCCCAGACCGCCTTTCTTCGGTGCATGGAAAAACATCAAAGGATAACAGTCCATTTGCGGGATATGGTATTATGGGATGCGATATGGGATTACGACTTTATTAAAGGCATAATTTCAGATAAACGATGCATTAGTGAAAAAATGTTTTGATCTTCCGTTGAAGAAATGGCACATAAATGTGAGATCACTTGGAATCGGGATTGATTTTTAACAAGCATCCTCAAGTGCAGGTAACATCTTGTAATTCATTGGCATGCAATCTTGATGATTTCACTCTGCTCGTTTTACGACTACTAAACCGACACAATATGCCAATCAAAGTTTCTAATAACCGCACATTTGCCGAAACTGATAACCAAATCCACTCACGTACCAAACGCAGCCTGCACCGTAAATCCCGTCCAGTAGTTGTAGTACTTTTAATTAAGACACCCCCATGGAACATCCATCTATCCCGAGCCACAAAGGCAACGTAGACATTTGACAATGTTGCATCGTGCAAGATACGAAGCATCAACTCTCCCCGTATTAGTCGTCAAAATTTAACGACCCCTGACATGAACTCATTCCCGGGCGCCAACTCTCCGTCCGGGTGGCTTGCGGCAGTTGATGGATATCATCACCCGGAGCCCTGGCGCATCTCATCGTTCATCATCCGGGCATCAACGGCTCTGGCTACGACGACGACGACGACGACTGCGATGATGATCAGCCGTACCCACCTTCTATGTATGGCGGTTGCGACACATTCAGTTGAGCATAACACCCCCATCAGATTTATGAGGAATAATTTCTCGCTCGATTCCAGAAGCGAGCCTTGCTTTCACCGTTGTTGCCGCAAATGGGGAAAAAGTTCCCCCGACTGCAGCCTCTGACAGTCAGCCATCTGTAGCAGCCCTAATGTGCGTCGTTTCGGTTTGATTAAAATTCAGGCACCTTTGACAACCCCGGAGAGATTTTGAGGAAAGTGGGCTCATCAAAAGCGACCTGAAGTATATGAAGGTGCTGTGCGGGTCGATGATGCACTACGATGCCATATTCTGTCGTTTTCTACGCCAGAAAAGGTCCATCAATTTTCATACAATGCAAGCCGTCATTTGCCATTGCGAGGCTCTCTTCAACTTGGTAGGTCGATCAACAATTGAATTGATAACAACGAGCAGTATGTGATAAATTTCTCAAGGAAAAAAATCTCATAGAAGTTTATAAGACTTTCGTATGTGAATTCAGGAAAATTTTCTTTGAAAATGATGGAGAATTTTCCATGGAAACTAATAAATTTGTCATGGAAAGTCTAAAAAAAATTAAACCCTAAAAAATAAGCGTTTCGCTTATAAATTCGTAGGAACTTGCCATGGAAAACAATTCCATTATTATTCCGAATCATTTCTAATTAATAATTTTGCATAATTTCTCTTAACAAATAGGAATAATATCCCATGCAAATTTGGAAGAATTTTCAGGAAAAAATCAGAATAATTTCCCTTGAAAATTCAGAAAAAAAAACATCTCATGGAATTACTATGTCTGAAACTCAATTATGCATTTGCACAACATGTGATATATTTGGTGTGGAAAAGGTGACAGCTCCCTTCTCATGGAAAACCGAATGAAATTCTCAAGGATATTCGTAAGAATTACCAAAGGAAGTTTGTAGAGAATTGTTCATGGAAGTTCATAGGTTCGTAAGAATTTCCCATGGACATTTAAAAAAACTTTTCATAAATTGAATAAATCACTACTTAAGCACATGGACAAAGTCAAGGCACTCACTAACACACTATTTCCTGGCGAAACGATACGGAATTTGGAAACGAAGCGAAAAAAAAATTACATAAATTCGAAACGATACGATACGTAGCCCCCCCCCTAAATGGTGGAAAGATTGAACGGGTACTGAAATGAATTCCCTTAAACATGTGCACTTTACGATCCAGTAATATTCAGAAATAGATGGATAAAATTCAAAGGATTCAATAATCCAGGGTCTATAATATATGAAAGTTCAAAACAACTCGAAACATTTCGGGCTCAAGAATTCTCCTTGAAATCCTTCTAGAAGCTCATGGGAACTTCTAAATTCCTCCGGAAAGTTATCCACAAATTCCTCTGAAAATCGTTCGAAAATCCTTCTCATGTAATTGTTATTCCTCCTTATCTAGAAACCCCTCACTATTTTTTTTTAGGAAATTCATGAGGAAATTCCTTGAAGATTTCTTTTCTTCTCTCCAAGTTTTACTTCTAGACATTTCTTCGGCTATTCTTCCAGAAAAATCTCCGGCATTTATTTCAGGAATGCATTCGAGAGTTCCTTCAAGAATACGTACGGAATTTCCTCCCAAAATACGACCAGAAGTATCTTCAGAAATTTATGACGAAAATCCTTCGATTTCGCTCCATATTTTTACTTGTAAATGTATAAGAAATTCCTTCGAAAATTCTTCTAGGAATTTCTCCGGGCATTCCTCCAGGAATTTTTCCTTCATTTCCTCCAGGATAACATCCAGGAGTTTTTCCGGGAATACCTCCATAAATTCAATAGCGAAATCCTCTAGGATTTCATTTTGTAATTCTTTTCGCAATTACTTCAGAATATTATTCAAGAATTCCTCTAGAAATTTCTTTAGGAATTTCTCCAGGAATTCGACCAAGTATTTCCCCGGAAATTCTTGCAGGTATTTATCCGGGAATTCCTTCAGGTACTTCTCCAGAAATTCCTTCAGGAATTTCTCCGGGATTTTTCCGTGGAATTGTCCTAGAATTCTTTCTTCGGAATTTACTCCCGAATTTCATTCGGAAATTAATTTAAGAGTTCCTCCAGGACATGAGAGTTCTCCCAGGAATTTCTTCGGAACAAACCCCCGGGAGTTCATCCGGTAATTTCATCTGGGAATACTTTCAGGATTTCATCTGGGAGTTTCTGCATTAATTCCTCCTGGTATTTTTCCGAGAATTCCTTCAGATATTTCTCCAGAAAATCCTTCAGGAACTTCTCCAAGAATTATTTCCGGACTTCCTTGTGGGAATTCCTCCGGAAGTGCTTGTGGGAGTTCCTCCGTGAGCTCCTCCAGGAGTTTTCCCAATAGTTCCTCCGGGAATCTTTCCAAGAACTTCACAGGAAATTCCTGGAGGATATTTGGCAGGAATTTCACGGGAAATGGGATTTCGGAAGTTCCTCTAGAATTTCAACTCCGGGTATTCCACCGGCTGTTTCTTCTGAAAATTCGTTCGGAAGTTCCACCAGTCGTTCTCTGGGAATTCATTCAGATTTCTTGAAGTTCTTGAAGAAATTCCTCCAGAAGTTCCACCGGAAGTTCCTCCGAGAATTCCTCTGATAATTTGTCCGGGAATTCCTCCAGAAATTCCTACGGACTTCCTCCAGAAATTGCTCTGCCGGAGAAAATCCCATAAGAACTCCCGGAGAAATTTCAGGATGAACTCCTAGAAGAATTTCCAGAGGACCTCCCGGAGGAACTCCCAGAGAAACTATCGGATGAACTTCGGAAGGAAATTCCAGCTAAATTTCTGAAGAAAGCCTAAATGATTTCCTGAAAGAGCTACTGGTGGAACTCCCAAAGGAATTCCCGGAGAAACTCCCGGATGAATTGCCGGTGGAATTCCCGGAGGTACTCTCGGAGGAATTCTCGAAGGAAGTTCTGAAGAAACTACTGGGAGAATTTTCAAAAGAACCCCCGGAGGAACTGCCAGTGAAGCTACCAGAAGAATTCTCGGAAAATATCTTGGAGAATTAATGTCTATGACCGGTCTAATGAGCGTTTTGGAGATTGTCAGTTTGATACGGCGGCGAACTCTATTCGATCTGAGCGTCTTGCGTAGTCCAAAGTTAAGCGAGATTTGTTTAGAAATTCAGATGTATGGTTCTAGTTTTCTAAAACACATGGAAGAATGCAGGATTTTTATAATGTTTGTTATAGCATTATATTTTTTTTAAATACTAAATTCGTTAATAATTTTCTCATTTTATTTAAAAATATCTGATGAGCAATAAATCATACATTTTTAAATCCATTATTGTTTTAATAATTACTGTTGTTCACCAAACGCGCAACGCGAACGTTGCATTGTGGACGTGAATGCGTCACGTGCATTGGCGTTGCGTTTTAGAACAAAACGCTGACTTCAACGCTCAGCGCGACGCGATCCAGCCTTTACTGTTGGTTGTGGATTTGGTTTCAAAGTTTTTGGAACTTCTAAGGAAATAGTACCAACCACTAATATTCATGTGTTTTTATAAAACTACTGTAAATTACGATTTAGAAGATCTAAAAAATTGAAAAAGCAATGTATTAGAATGGATGACGTCTATCGTGTTCCAGCGGCAAATCATAAATAGGGCACTGCACGGAAACATCTCTTTCTCTTTCGTTCCTCATAAGTTTTGACGTTTACTGGCCTTGTTGTTTTCTTATTTCTTTGTAGCGAAAAGAGACAAGGCAGTCCGTACAGAGCCCTATTGGCTGACAGTGGCATCCGTAGTGGAAATTCATTTCAAAATTTTGTTTTCCGGCGTGCGCGTTACGATTTCTCCTCCTCTTTGAGTGGAACTGTGGCCCTGAAAAGGGCCATTTTGAGTGGAACTACGTCCTCGTTCATTCACTAGGAACTGACTTACTTGGTGACGACTTTGGAGCTCTCCGAGACGGCGGGCTTGGCCAGCTCGACACGCACGAAGATGTCGTTTACGCTGTTTATAATGCTCGACGCCTTTGATGAGACGCCCTTGATGATGTTTCTCTGAGCCTTGCTGCCGCCGCTCGTAGCAATCATCGTTGCTGCCGCCGCCCGTAGCAACCATCATCGCTATTGCCTTTTCCGCAGCCTTTCCACCGCCGGTGAAGTCTGGTTCGGCGCTGCGATTTAATTGTCCTGCCGATTCTATCGGGAAAACCAGACTTCGGCTGGGCTGAATACGTTTGCATTAAGTCCGAGACCCTGCCCCTCTGGGAGCCATATCATTGGCATCGGCTTGCTTGCTCCGCCTTTCGTTCGTTTGTTGCCAGTGCAGCGCTTTCGTACATAACCAGGGCCTCCTCTTCTCCTTCTTCTTCAGCTTCTTTTACTTCTTCAAAGTACAAATTAAAATCGCTTGGCGTCGGCAGCAGGGCAAGAGCTCTTCGGAGGGGGATGCTGTGAACATTGATTCGCATGGATAATGTCCATCGCGTTTTAGCAGCAATTTATCGAGTGGCCGACGTTAAGGTCAGTTGCAATGTAATTAAATTTTCTCTAGATTCTGCTTCAGTTTTGTCGCTGCTTATGATTGAAAAGATGCATTACTGAAAACAAATGGGTTCTTTTCAGAATCATTTTCACGAGAGAAGGTTGAGCTGAGACGAATATTTTTCAAAGTTCAAATCATAAGGTTTGTTGCTGCTTGTGATTGGATAGGCGTATTGTGGTAAACAAAACCATCATATGACATGGGAGAAGAGAAGTTTGATCGGAGACGAATTTTGTTCAAAGTGCAACTCATAATTGCTTGGGAGCAGGAGCAAATAGCCGTCGGCAGAAGAATCGCAAGCGCTCGTCGGAGACGCTGCAAAAAAATATTTACATCATTCATACAACAACGCCGTATTCAAATAAAATAAGTCTGAAACATGCTAACAGTTGAGTAAATTTCCAATCGAATACCGTATTTAATCCCAGCACCAGCACGTCTCATATCATTGAGTTGCGTTAGTTGCAAATTAAATTTTCTCTAGATTCATATTCATATTCATATTCAGAATTTCAAAATAAAATCTTTTACACTTCACGTAATCCTACGTCCAATTGGCGGTCGTGTCTCGGATACAACCTTCTACTTTTTTTACACCAACAAATGCGTACCTATTTAGCTTTCTGTTTAAACTTTTCCAATAAAACGCTGAAAAGTTTTTATAGTAGGAAACTAAATACGTTTTTATTGATTGGCAATAGCAATACGTAGTAAAGGCAAATACTAGGAGAATTTTTATATCTTATAATCTTGAATACAAAGTTTATTTAGCGGCGCAGCCGAATTATTTTTTATTGGATAACGTCTTGTGTTTGTTGAAATTTGTTACGAAATTTGGCGAAATTCCAATTAATTTCGTTGGAATTTATTTTTTTTCTGGCGATTTATTTTTGGAATTTAACGAAACGAAAGGGCATCAAAAATTTGATTTCGCCATGCTTAAATTCCATGGAATTCCTTTGCGAACCACCTGAAACGAAATTTTCGAAATAGCGCATATCCTTAATCTCGATGTCTTTCCCTATGTCGATGGTTTTCACGATCCCTTTAATCCACATACATTTCTGCTTTTAATAAATCTTACCTTCTTGTTAGGGTGCCAATGGAATGCATGGGAAAAATTGTCATCGAATTTCAAAGAACGACAATGCTCACAAGTTTCATTACCCCAAAATATGACCCCATGCAAAATTTGAGTTCAATCGGCCATGATTTAGGGATGCCTAAAATCCATCAAAGTTTTGAAATTTCTACCCATGAAAATTTTCCCAAGGGGACCAAAGCAATATCGACATCCCCTTGGCTAAATTTGAGCTAAATCGGACATGATTTAGGGGTGCTCAAAATTAATTAAAAACTTTATCATTTTTTCCATTCTAGGTTATTTCATTACCAGTATTTGTTTGAACTTTAGAAGTAAAAGCAGTCACACTGTTTATTATTATTCTTTTTCATAAAATGGAGGATATTCTGTTTGTTGGAGAACATTTGCCATTGTTTTCCAAGCCATCTAATTTGCCGTCGTATGGTAAACTTCTTCGTAAGTCCATGTTTCATTTGAGAGCTGAGAAACAAACTACTAAACAAAGTGCGCAAATAACAACAGAAGCGTTGATAGCTGTATAGATAGGAAAACAAATTGATCAAGTGATTGGTAATAGCGCAATTGAATTTAAAATTTTGCGTTACCATTTTGATGAGAACTTAGATCCAGCGGACAAACAAAAAGTAATCCAAGCCATTCGTGCATCAAGTAAATATTTTTAACTTAAATATATTCAGACTATGAGTTTCTAATTATCTCATCATTTACAAAATCAATTGATTCTGCAAAATCTATCATTGGAGCGCAGAACATTTCAACGATCGAGTTGCACTAATTCGTGCATGGTGGCAAACTTGTTCAAAGCTTTAGAAATTTCGGAGCCTGTACTTGACATCTATGTCCCGCATTGGGATTTCAGAGGAGTATCGAATTGCCAAGAAGCGAGTTCGAAGCCTGGACGTAGTGGATGACGACCTGTCGACCTGTTTCAAATATGGTGCATGCTCCTTGTGCATAGAATAGAATGTGTATGAAGAATAACTACTTGGCCATCCAAAAAATTCCTGGAGTAAGGCCTTCTGATCTACACGCGTAACCAAAGGTCTGACGACCTGTTTCAAATAAATTGCTTGCTCCTTGTGGTACATAAAATAAATTCCGAATAATAAATTCCGAGTGTAAATATTCACATAAATAACGACCCAAATCAGGGACGTTGTACGGGTCGGACAGGAGAGCGACATGGATCCTCGACTCCGAGACCGAATGCCACAGTAGCTGCTGGACAGATGCACAGTGGTTAAGATTCAACTGTGTTGCCTGCGAAGCTTCTTCTTGTTTTCCTCTCCGATGGGACACGGAGGTCCACCCATAGCGTGATTACATGCTTGCTTTTTCCGGTCGGAGATGGACACTTTAGTAACTTATCGCCTTCCTGCGCATTGTGCCCTTCCCAACCACAATGACAAGACAGGTTGCTACGGTCTGGGCCCTTAAAGTCGTAGTACTTATGTCCTGACTCTCAGCACCAATAGTACCAGTCCAGTTTGCTTATTGGGCTTACTGACCAGCCGATTTCAACATCCCTCGCTCCATTAACTAGGGTAGGCTACCTGCGTGCCAAAAGGACGACCTTTGTACCGTACTGCTCTCTGGTAGCGGAGACAACGTCGTTCGCGCTCGGGACCTCGTCCAGTTGCTTGCATTGGAAAGTCACTTCAGTCCCCAACGACCTCATCTCGACGCTGTCACCCAAGATCTCTTGGGCCAGTCGTTCCACTAGCTTCACGTTTCAGTATCAAGATCATTTCACCAGTCTTAGCCCTAGTCCAGCGCCGAAAGCTTTTCGGTCTCCTGCATCAACGTCAGCGTACTTATGCTTATCGGTTTTGAGCAGCAAGGCCTCTACTCTGTCCTTAACTTTCTTTGCATCTCGATCCGCGCTCGACTTCCGCTTTGAGCTACTGACCAGCTGCCAGGGATTTTCGGTCCCTTGTGGCCCGATGGCACTGGCCGGCAGGTACCCTCTTACGGCCCGGCGACTTGTGTTTGGTTGGTGCCGTTCGCTTCTTTTGGCCGAGAAGTCGCCCTCTCGGGTCAACGGCCTTCGGGCATCAATACATCCCGATCTACTTCGTCAAGACGACGTTTGGCCTACTGTCGCCTACTGCTTGGCTTTGCTCTGAGCACCTTCGCTGGTTTGCTGTCTGAGCCGTTTTTGGTTAGGCGCAATATTTTCCTCGTTGACCATCAGGGCGAAATCAATCCCTCTTCTGCCATAGTCAATGTTCCAAAGGAAGGAGAAGGCGTCTGTTATAGCACCTTTGTCGGCCTTCTCGTTTCTCCCGGGTGGCCAATAAAAGCGTCCTATACTTGTCCTACGACTCGAACACCAGCAGGTTCTGTTTCAGTTCATTAATGATGTTCTGCCTTTCGCTCGCGATCTCAATAATATTATCGAGTTACTCGACGACCACCCACATCCCGGGTAGTGGTCTAAATATTGTACCCAAATCGGAAGATTATAGATAGAGTCTAGTCTCCCATCTTTATCTCATTTTTTCACATTTTACATCTCATTTCTCACTTTTCATTTCTCGCCTCTCACTTCTCACTTCTCAACTTTTTGCTTCTCATCTCTCACATCACACACCTTACTTCTCCCTTCTAACTTCTCTCTTGTCCCTTCTCACTTCTCACATCTTACAAATAGCTTTCTATTTTTCACTCTTCACTTCTCATAACTCACTTCTCACAATTCATTTCTCTCCATTCGCTTCTCGGCTACCACTTATCACTTCTCGTTTCTCACTTCTCACATCTTACATCTTACTTCTTGTATAAAATGTCTCACTTCTCACTTCTCACTTGTAGCTTCTCATTTCTCGGCTCTCACTTATATCTTATAACTCACATATCAAATCTTCACCTCATTTCTCACTTCTCACTATTCACTTCTCACATCTCATTTTGCACTTCTCGCTCCTCAATTCTCACTTCTTACTTCCCACTCCCCACTTCTATCTTCCAACTTCACCCTTCCTGCCTTCCCTTCTCACACCTTATTACTTTTAATTTCTCGCTCCTCACTTCTCCCATCTTACTTATCGTATTGAATTTCTCACTTCTCATTTGTCGCCTCCAACATATTTCTCGGCTCTCACTTCTCGTTTCTCATTTCTCACATCTTACATCTCACTTCTCGCATTGAATTTCTCCTTTTCAATTTTTCTCTTATTTGTCGTTCCAACCCATTTCTCGGCTCTCACTTATCACTTCTCGTTTCTCACTTCTCGCTTCTCACATCTTACACCTCACTTCTCGTATCGAATTTCTCACTTCTAAATCTCACTTCTCACTTATAGCTTCTTATTTTCGGCTCTCACTTATCACTTCTCGTTTCTCACTTTTCATTTTTCAAATCTCACATATTTATCTTATTTCTCACTTCACACTATTCACTTCTCGCCTCTCACTTCTCACTTCTCACTTCTCGCTCCCCACTTCTTACTTCTCACTTCTCGCTTCTTACTTCTCACTTCTAATTTCTCATTTCTGCCTTCCCACTTCTCCCTTCTTGTTTCTCACTTCTTACATCTTACATATTACTTCTCACTTCTCCTTTCTCACTTCTGATTTCCCACATCTCACTTCTCACTATTTACTTCTCACTTTTCACTTTTCAAAAATCACTTTCCACTGCTCACCTTTTACTTCTCACTACTCGCATATCATTCCTTACTTCACACTTCCCAAATCTCACATTTCACTTCTCGCTACCGTTTTCTTACTTATCATTTCTCCCTTCCTATTTCTCACTTCTCATCCACTTTTTACTTCTTTCTTCTCGCTTCTCGGGTCACACCACACGTTTCTTACTTCTCAGTTCTTACTTCTCACTATTTACTTCGTACTCCTCACTTCTCACTTTACACTACTTACTTCACACTTCTCATTTTTCACTACGTACCACTTCTCTCTTCTCGCTTCTCACTTTTTCTATCTTAAATCTCACTTATCGTATCTAATCTCTCATTTGTCACTTCTCACTTTCCTCTTTTTACTTACCGCTTCTCGCTTCTCAGTTTTCCCTTCTCACATCTCACATGTTTATCTCATTACTCACTTCTCACTATTCACTTCTCGGCTCTCACTTTTCACTATGCACTTCTCGGCTCTCACTTGTCACTTCTCATTTTTTTCTTCTTATTTCTCACTTCTCGCTCTCTCACTTCACTCTCCTCACTTCTCCCTTCTTGCTTCTCACTTCTCACAAATTATTTCTCATTTCTCACTTATCACTTCTCACATCTAACAAATTATTTCTCACCTCTCATTTCTCACATATCACTTCTCAAATCTCACTCGTCCCCTCTCACATCTCACTACTCACTTCTCGCTTCTCACTTATTACTTCTCACTTCTCACTTCCTCACTTCTCGCTTCTCACTTCAAACTTCTCGCTTCTAAGTTCTTCCTTCTCGCTTTTCACTTCTACCTTCTTGCTACTTACTTCTCACTTCTCACATATTACACCTTTTTTTTTCTCATTTCTCACTTCTCACTTCTCCTTTCTCACTTCTCATTCGACCTAACGGCTGGGGTCAAATGACCTTCGGAACTGATGGCCTTTGCTCTAATGACCCAGCATTTTCTTCTTCTTCTTCTTCTTCTTATTGGCATTACATCCCCACACTGGGACAGAGCCGCCTCGCAGCTTAGTGTTCATTAAGCACTTCCACAGTTATTAACTGCGAGGTTTCTTAGCCAGGTTACCATTTTTGCATTCGTGATATCATGAGGCTAACACGATGATCCTTTTATGCCCAGGGAAGTCGAGACAATTTCCAATCCGAAAATTGCCTAGACCGGCACCGGGAATCGAACCCAGCCACCCTCAGCATGGTCTTGCTCTGTAGCCGCGCGTCTTACCGCACGGCTAAGGAGGGCCCCACCCAGCATTGTACCTACATTAAATACTCAAAGTGGTTTCCGTTGAAAATGACTTAGAATATTTTTTTGAAAACCGCGTAAAATCCGAAATCCGCGTAAAAACCGACTTTTGCAAAAATCGATAAAAAAATCAACTTTTTACAATTTTCACGTGATTTCAAGACTTTTTCGAAAAATCGCGTAGAAAATTAAAACCGCGTAAATCCTAAAAATCGCGAAAAAAAAGGCGTAAATCCCAAAATCCGCCTAAAAAGTGGCGTAAAAAGCGACCCGCGTAAAAAGAGACCCCAGTGTAATTACAAACTATCAGTAGATGAGGATCAAAAACAGTAGTTGAGGAACATCGAAAATCAGTTTTCTTGATCTTTACACGTTGTGTTTTGAATTCACGATATCGCTAATCGCGAAGAAATAAACTTCAGTGTAATAAACATTGCCTAGCAATCTGATAATTTTCTCCGTAAATCTGATCTCAAAAGTCTTCAAAGTTTCAAAAAATTCAAAATTTTGAGCACTTATGTTTCATGGAGCTCAAATGGGCATATTTTAGGGTTCAGGAAATTTTTGCGTAACGTTTGGTCCCATAACAGTCGATTTTGTCCATAATTTTTTTTTCGAATAACATCAGATTTCGACGTTTCATGCATTTTTAAGTCATTTGGCATCAAAAACAAAAAATCGATTTTCGACTTTTCCTTTGGTCTATGGAAAAAATTTCATGGGTAAAAATTTCAAAACTTTGATGAATTTTAGGCACCCCTAAATCATGTCCGATTTAGCTCAAATTTTGCATGGAGTCATATTTTGGGGTAGTAAACTTGCGAGCTATGTCGTTTTTTGAAATTCGGAAATGTGATTTTTATTGGCACCCTACTCCTTATCTCGATATCGCTCTATCTCGATGTGATCTGGTAAAAAATTGGTTAGGAACCACTCTCCCTATGTCGATATGTTCAAAAGTTTAGGCTACTAGGCCATCTTTAGGCAACAAACCATCAACAACGAGAATTGTCTTGTTGTCGATTTTCATAGCAACGAGCATTTTTTGATCTAGTATCCATTTCAATGCTTCTTCCATTCTTCGATCTCTCTCTATCTTGAAGGTCCCTTCAACATCGATATGTAGAAAGCCAACTTTACTTGGAAGCCATAAGACTATAATTGAAAATTTTCAAAATGTCTCCCAATCATCCCGCACATTGCTGAAAGTTAATCAACCATTTATTGCAATCATATTATTCATTATTACCTCATACTAAGACTGGAGTGGTCTCCAGTACCCTTGCGAGCCAAGGCGTAGCGCTCTACTGCCGTTAACCACAAGTCGAGCACATCTGTATATGGACGCCCATATACAGATGTGTTCGACTTGCGATTAACGGCAGTCTAGTCAGTGCCTAACCACCATGCTTAAGCAGCACTCATGGTAAATAGTCAACCCCAGGGGCTTTGTTGTTTTTTAGCCGTCCTATACCCTCCTGGATTTCCTGGATTTCAATCATCGAAGCCTCAAGCGCGAGTTAACTCGCTTACGGTCTGTAGACAGACCATTGCACTTGAGTTTTTCACACAAAATCGCATCGTTTCGCTCAATTGCTAAAAAATGATTTCGCTCCAAAAAGCGTCAAAACCCAATCGAAGAGCATTTTATGTTTAGGTTTGGATTAAGGGCCGTACACAAATTACGTAAGCATTTTTTCTGGGTTTTTCAACCCCCCCTCCCCCCATGTAAGATTTTTCCCATACAAATCAATTTTAATTTATATGGAGCGTAAGAAAATGACCGACCCCCCCTCCCCCCATAAGTGCTTACGTAATTAGTGTACGACCCCTAACTATCCATTGTTCTAAGCAAAGAAAGTTGATTTGATGAACACATCAAAGAAGAACACGTGAAAATCATGCAAAGATGCAAATTTGCGAGTCGAATATGAAAGACAGTGGCGTAGCCACGGGGTGGTTTTGGGTATAAACCCCCCCCAAAGACAAAATTTTTGGAAGAAAAATTTTTTTCGAAAAAAAAAACCCCCCAGACCAATTTTCTGGCTACGCCACTGATGAAAGATGAACTATTCTCTAGGCCACGAGTCGGGTGAGGTTTGACTAACGCTAGATTCGAATCCTGGATGAGATTTGAGAATTTGATTTTTCTCAACACTGCTACAAGGCTTGAATAAAACAAACTATTGAGATAATTTGACTGAGTCACAGATGCACATTTTAATCTTGACTTCTATGATCCATTTTTTTCTGATTTCGACGAGACATTTTTTTCTGAGATATTTTCAAGAATGTTTACTGCTGGACTAGTAGTTCAAGATCCGAACTACATGCGCTGTAGCAATTACTCTCGAAAAATTGCCGAAAATGTATTCAAAAATGTCAAAGGATCGTTTTGCCCCGGGGGTGCATATTACCCTAGTTTCCTCTAAATGCATTTCCATAAAATTTTGAGACTGAAGGTACAGAAGTCTCCATTTAAGAGGCATGAAGCCCTTTTCCGAAAATCTCAGTTGATTAGCTGCAAGGGAATTGGAAGCAACCCTCTCTGCTTCTTGGAAGCCTCCTTCTAAACATCTCGAAAGGCTCCTTATAAAAGGATCGGAAGCCTCTTCCAACAGGCTCGGAAGCCTCCTTCCAAGAGGATCGGAGGATTCTTTTCCAGAGGTTCGGAGGACTTCTTTGAAAAAGGTTCGGAAGCCTCCTTTTAAAAGGCTATGAAGCTTTTTTTTTTTTTTTAAGAGGTGAGCCAGCCCAGGGCTGCAAACCTCTATAATAAAGAAGCAAACAAGCTTTTTTTCAATAGGTTTGGAAGCTTTCCTTCAAGAAGCTCGGAATTCTTCTTTCAAGAGGCTTAGAAGCGTCGTTTAGAGATGCTCAGAAGCCTTTTTTTAATAGACCTGGAGGCCTCCTTTCAAGAGGCTTGGAAGCCTCAATTCAAAAAGGCTTGGAAGCCTCAATTCAAGAGGCTCGGAAGTTTCTTTTCATCAAGCGCGGAATCCTACTTTCAAGAGGCTCCGAGGCATCCCTTCAAAATGCTCAGAAGCCTCCTTTTAAGTGGCTCGTAATTTGCGTTTCAAGAGACTCGGAAGCCTCCCGAGAAGCGCACTTGTCATAAACGAGTTTAAGTGATTCAAATAAGACCAAATCGAGTCACATAAGAGTTGCTGCAACCAAATCTGTCAGAACTGTGCCGCTAGGGCTTCATTTAAGAGGATCGGAAAGCTCCTTTCAGAAAACTCGGAAGGCTTCTGTCAAGATGCTTGGAAGCCTCCTTCAAGAGGCTCGGGAGGCTCCTTTTAAGAGGTTCGGAAGCCTCCTTTAAAGAGGCTTAAAAGCTTCCTTTCAAATGGCTCGGAATTCTTCTTTAAAGAGGCTAGGAAGCGTACTTTCAAGAGGCTCAGAAGCCTTTACTAGGAGGCTCGAAAGCCACCTTTCAAGAGGCGTAGAAGTTTACTTTCAAGAGGATCGGAAGTCTCCTATCAAGAGGCTCAGAAGCCCCCTTTCAAGGGCCTGAAAGTTGCTTTTCAAGAGGCTCGGAAGCCTCCCATAGTCATACGTCTTGTAGAAAGCTTGAGGTATAAACTTAATAAAATCAATTACACGTCATAATGAAAATTTCAGCTAACTTAATGAAGAGTAATACATCTAGTTTTCAGGTTCATTTTTCATATATCTTATCTACGCTTGTTTTATTTACACCAAAAAAGGGGGGGTACCTCAATGTAAGCCAAAATTCGAAGGGGTACCTCTCAAAAAAAATGTTGAGAACCGCTGATCTAAAAGGCAATGAATCATCCCAAAACAATATCTGTGGTAACGGATGGAATTGATGCTACTCTCATACAGTAGTCCAAACTTGTTTTACCTACGAATTTGTGCGAATTCCTTAATGCAAATGCTAATGCCAACAAATCCATGGAGATATACAGGTTTAAATAGCATACGACTGTTAAAGTGTAGAGTTTTTAATTCTAGAGAGTTTGTCAACTCGGTTCACCTAACAACTCTGTACACGGTCAAATATATCAGCAAGAATTGTTCCCCATTACTGTTCACCATATTATCATTTTTAAACTATCACAAAGTAGTCGAATTGTACATGTCCTCCAATAAATTCATATTTTGTATCGTCAACCTTCACATACACCTGATGAAGCAATTTGTCACACTGGCCAGCTCTGCTTGCAGGTGAACAGGAACACCATCCCTGCCGGACCAATCCCGAAAAATAAAAATTGCACCAAGTGTGAACCAATTTGTCAAGCACTCCAGCCCATAAAAGGCAACGAACGTTTTGAACCGATCACACCACATTTTGCTCATGTTTGTGTCACTCTGCCTGCTCACAAAGCTGTTATCACCGGTCACCCATCTGCGTCCAGACTCATCGGTTGAGCATTATTGATTCGGGACAATAAATATTATGCTTTCTGTGCCCTTTCCGAGCATCATGCCTTGTAATTACGTTGCACCCCGAATGATTCCGATGCGATCGGTGATGGGCTCAGTGCGATCAGTTTTCGGTAGATTTGTATGTTTTCATAGTGGTGCGGCAGATAAGATCAACTGGCAAGACCACTCCGAGGGATCCGTTTTCCGATCGTTTGTAGTTTTTCGGTTGGCTGACTTGGGCGATAGGCTGTAATTATTCAACACCTGACCATTTGGGAAGGACCAGAGGGAATTAGGTTTGATTCACCGAAGACTAATCTCTGGAATTAGAACTAATTTTTGTTTATATTGATTGGTTTTCTAAGGAAGAAGGTGGAGTACATTAGCAACTGCAGGTTGATTCTAGTTGATTTGTATTAGGTGAAAATGCAGCTGGCCGAATAATAATAAAAGCGGTTTGTATTTCGTGGAATAAGTGTAACCATTTTGATTATTGGGAAATTATAACTTTGAACAAGATCAAAGCTCTGATGGATCGTTTATTCATACAAGAAATTTGAAGACCGATTGGAATCGTAGAAACCATCACGACTCATTCATCTCAAGGTACAAACGCTACAAACATCAAACATCAATGATAATCCTGCAACGAATTCAGCCCAACCCAAAGCTTGCCACCCCTTTGATGGGCTGTCATTAGATTATGGATTATTGGTGCGAAAGAGAGACGACCGTCGCAAGCCATGGACATGAAGCGGTGATCGCGATAACAAGTTGTATTGCTGCCGTCTTAGCCACGTTGTTGGTAGCCCTCGAAACTCAACATTCCTTCATACACACTGTGAGGTATTTCAACCAATGAACATGCAGTGGCATTTTTGCGTATGAACGTACGAAACGACGTGACTATCTGAATGTATCGTGAATCAGTGAATCGAATCATTCATAAAGTATTTCATAAACGTCTTCCAAAATTTACACCGTCCCGTCAGCTACCGTCAAAGTCGCGTTGATCTCGTGGCACCCCCCTTGGCGAACGATTCGTTCGTGATCACAGCTTCCCGATAACAATTAGCTCCTCCGACACTGACGACTGCCAAGCCACAATGGATTTCGAATCCGATTCCGGGGATCCATCTTCTTCCAGCTGTAGCACGACCCAGCACCACTTCCAGCATCGAAGACAGGTAGGATTCGAAGAAAGAAAACTATTTGCTGCGCGGGCGCTCGTTTTGGGGCCCCGAGCTGCAGCCTCAACCAATAAGCATCTAATCAATCAAAATTCTTGGGTGGTGGTCCGAATTAATCTTGACCCGTCGGCGAGCTAAGTCGGATTGCCGTCCGAGCTGAATGTGACTGACTTGTCTGCCATCATGGCCACAATCGCACATGCTTCGGGGAAACGACGACGACGTGCGAGCTCGAGGAATTCAGTTGAATCGTGATCACACTCATTCAGCTTGTCGAACTTGAAGGAGAATTTACCAAACAATGAAGAAAAGAGATACCAACTTAGCGAAGTCATATGTAAAACTGATTACCCTTCCAAATTACTGATCTTAATTATCTGATTGTGTGGTGATGGGAATGTGGGTTTTCCTCGAAAATTGTCCACCAAGAACATTAGTGCGCTATTTTACTAGGTTCATATTTGTCGATTAGATAGATACAGAACGGATAGCACCTCGACACGACAATCTAATCATCTACCGATGGCTGTTAGAATGCGACCGACGACGAGTATATCCATTACGAAATTGACACAATCAAACTGTCATTTTCAGCGCAATTAGGCAGCAGTTGACTAGCGAGAATTGACACCAAAGCCAACACTGATAAGTTTTTTGTTTTGTTAAATTAACGTCCGCCTTCCATGTCATCCATGACGTTTGCTAATGACACTTTCGGTGTATAAAAAAAGCTTCCACCCTCTTAACAATAAATTTACTGACGAACCATCTAGATTGGTATTCTTACTCACTTTGTACTCCTCTTTTCAGATTCTTCTTCAATGGCTCTACATTCCAACTGGAACTTGGCCTGCTTTTCAACTCAGTATTCTATTAGCATTTCCTCAGTTATTAATTGAAAGCTTTCTATGCCCGCCATTGCATGAGTATGTATTTTGTGTGGCAATGGATACACTATGCCCAGGGAGTCAAGAATGTTTCCCACCCGAAAACATCCTAGACCGGACCGAGAATCGAACTCGCCATCTCCGAATTGGCAATCCTACACCTTTGTTCGCAAGGCTACTGGAGACTTCTTTTCAGATTAGCTGAATTATAATCAATCAAGAGCCGCTTTCAGCAGGTTTTAAGGACAATCCTCATGGAATCCAAATTTAAAAGTACTCGCGTTTTCAAGGGCACCCCTTTCAAAACGGAAGCCACGCACAACTGTCACTTTTATTATTCTGCGCTGGAATAATATAAATGACAGTTGTGCGTGGCTTCCGTTTTGAATGGGGTGCCCTTGAAAGCGCGAGCACTTTTAAATTTGGATTCCGTGAGGATTGTCTTTAATGCACTATTGTGACATTGTTAGATAGTGTAATTACATTGAATATCAGCTATACCTCGATTATATTTTTTGCATCGAAAAGTCCGTATAATCGAATTTTCCATATAACCGAAGCAAATTTTTTCTTGGAATTTATGTTATACGATGAAAATAAGTCTTAATACAAAAAAAATATCCATTTATTTTCCTGCAGTCCAATTCGCATGTTTTGGCCTATTTATGCCAACTCAGCAGATGATGAGCTTTTGTAAGAACGTACCATTTTTCCAGTCGCAAACTTGCACACCATTTTGAGATTACGTTAGTGGTGGAAAGTTTGCCAAGCTTAAAATGTACACAATAATATACTTTTGTACGAATTCTAACTACAGTGCCTACCTGTTTTAGCAACAAAGCAAACACTGAGTGTACGAGAAAGTTTTTTGTTTCTTTATAAGGGAAACTTTTAGCCTGAGGCTGGCTCGTCTCCGGTGTACGAGAAAGTTATATCCTAGTAACACACTTCAGTTCGATTTGGTTGCAGCAACTCCAATGTGACTTGATTTGGTTGCATATGAGTCACAGTGACTGATATGTGACAAGTGTGCTACTCGGGCTATTCGCATAAAAACAAACTTAATATAAAAGGATCGACACTTGTTCTCAATCGATTTGATCGCAACAAATTGATTTGAATGGAGAATTTTGTACCATTGTCTACTATTGAAAATTGACTGGATCGAACTATGGGCTCAGAAGATATGGCCCAAATACATTATTGAATACAAAAAAACGCTTAGAATCAGTCTCTTTTTCTGACACTTATCTTTAACCAATCTGCTTGTAACCTGCATATTGCGTTTGATAGGGATTAACTTCATGTCAAAAATTCTTTCTAAATCGGGCGAATGTTAGGCCAAATGAGCGCATGAGCATTGCATGAGCGTTTAAGGATCACTCGTTTGCAACACTCACATTCTGGATATTCAATTTCTTTTCCTGCCGTTAAGCATCAATATAATCCGCAAGCCTTGTACTGAACAAATATGAATGCGGCCGAGGGATATTCGACAAAACTTATTTAAATATAAAGACTTCTTGTAGATTTTTCAGTTCAAATCATAATCAAGTTCAAGTTCCTGGACATACTGCTAACAAAATCCGTGGGTCGAATTTACTGAATGTTAATGCGTCATCTGCTCTTCTACACGTAATTTCATGCACCAAAAGCAGGAAAAGGTTTAAAGCAAATATCGAACAGTTTAAAACGGCATCCTTATCTCATCACTTGCTTCTCATACTGTAAGAATGACAATTCACTTTTCGTTTTCATATAGCAGAGATCACCTAAACATACGGGTTTTATTTCCCCACTTATTTAATGCAATATACAAGTACAACGAAATTTCCAACGTGAAAATGGTGAATTAATCCAGTCATCCGAACATATGATTCAATGTGGGATTTCATATATAAGTTCGAAAACATGACTTACTGGCCTTTACTTGCCCCAATTTACCCTAATAAATATAAAATCAATGTAAAATATGACATAGAATATTCAATAGCTTTTCAGAAACTCAAATCACGAAAAACGATTTGGGCGAAAAAAATTGTGCTTTATAATCGAGGTAAAAAGTCCATATAATCGAAGTCCATATAATCGAGGGTCCATATAATCGAGGTATACCTGTATAGTGCAGATACAAATTTCATCGGAATTGAATTGTGGTCCTAAGCTGCTTATTTATAATTATGTTGGTTTATAAATGTTACTGCATAGTGCAATATTTTATTGAATTATTACAAACACTAAATCTCTATTAAACCAGTTTTATGCCAAACATCTTTTAGCAACATTAATCCGGTTAAAACTGTAAGTATTGCGCACAATACATTTGGTAAAAATTAAATTTACAAAATGTATTATGCCTCGAATTCTCAAACGCCGAGATCAAACAAAACAAAGAACTTTCACTGTATTTCGGTTAGTCATGATTTTAACTAACTACCAGAACGAGGGGAGGTAGCTAAGCCAGAGACAGCGCTAGGTGATTGAATAATTGGAGGTTTTGGCATAAGCTGAAAGTTCATCATCTGAAACCTCCAGTGCTTCAGAGAGACCGTTGGGTGTTAAATTAAAAAAAAAGATTGCAGGTTCATTGGCTCTCGCCTGTTATATCCATTGTCCATGAATGTGTAAACTGTTGTTCTATTTCATCAAATTTCTCAGCAGGGGCTATCAAACGATCTGCAGAACCGTTGTAGGCAAACGGAATCAACGGCTTGGTAATTAGATTTTTTTCATTTACCAAAAATCTCTATTTCTGAGATCCACCATTCTTTGCTCGATAAATTTGATCAAACAATTACACTCAGCCTTTAATTGAAGCAGACCAGTACGTAGTACGTATCGCAGTCGGACCGAATCTTCTGTGAGTTTGTCAATGTTTACAGCGTTGCTAACCTGGCTGGTCAACATCACGTCAGAGCGCAGCTGTCATCCGATGTCCTCACACGTCGCGGGAAGCACCTTATAATTGTTTATTTGTTGTTTGATACGCCGATTGCCCGAGGAATCAACTCTAGGATAGTATAAGTGCGAGCTGAATTCCAAATGACGTTACAGCATGTACTGGTGATGAAGATGTTAATAATCGAATGAGCCCCGGACCGCCACAATCGAGTGAGTAGCCCAGCCAGCCCAGAGATGGATACAATTGATCAAGGGTTGACAGTTGTGTCATTTCACTCCTTGAGTAAAGACTTGAGTAAAGGTGACAGCAAGATGAATACAGAGCTAGGTGTTTCAATCTGCCAAGTTTATGGAAGAGAAGAAGGCGGGGGTGAAAAATTCATTTTCAGTGCAAAATGAAAACAAACCGGCTGGCTCTCCCATACTAAAATCCAAGATGGCTGAATCGTGAATTTGGCAGATTGGAACACCTAGTGGTGTATTCATCTTAGGCATCACCAAGATGAATACACCACTAGGTGTTCCAATCTGCCAAATTCACGATTCAGCCATCTTGGATTTTAGTATGGAAGAGCCAGCCGGTTTGTTTATGTTTTGCACCGAAAATGAATTTTTCACCCCCGCCTTCTTCTCGTCCATAAACTGGGCAGATTGAAACACCTAGCTGTGTATTCATCTTGCGTGACAGTGTCTTGAAATGGTCAGTGGGCCAATGCCACAGCTACCTTTGGTCCCGTAAAAACGTAGCAGGCCTTAAAGCACGCCGTCCCAATCCAGCCGCCTGGCTCGCCCAACCTTTTCAAGTTTCGCAATTTACTTCATGCTACAAAGCAGGAACAAGAATATTTCGCGCTCAGTAATAGAGCGGCAGTCAAGCTCACCAGAGACTCGCCCTTGCCTTAGGTGAGGGAGTGGATCATGTTGAAAACTTCTATTTTCTGGTAATTAGAAAACGTCAGATGACGGAATTGAGAACTCTAATCATGAAGCAACTTGCAAACTTACGACATATTTGAAAATTTAGTCAGATTAGTCTACGTATTGAAATTTGAATATTCGACTCTGATGATTCGAAAGTCATTTGGCAAAAATGGTCGTTTGGTAGAAAGGGTCATTTGGCCAATCATTATTATTATTAATATCTTTATTAATGAGGTTTTCGGCCCTGGACCGGTTCGCCTCGTATTGGCCAATCAGTCATACAGCCGAAAATGTCGTTTGGCTGGAAAAGTCGTTTGGTCAAGAAGGTTATTTGGCCGAGGATGCCGTTAGCCTGAAACGGTCATTTAACAGGGAAAGCCATTTTGGTCGAATATGTCATACTACCGAAAATGTCGTTGGGACGAAATGGTCGCCAGAACAAAAATACCGCCATCGCCTGATTTTGGTGGCCGTGAAGGACGAATATATTACGACGGTCTTCAGGATGAGTGTTTTCTTTGTCGGCGCTCTGTAAATCGTAGGATAGAGCCCAAAGTCCAAAGAACAAACACATCCGAGTTTATAGGCTGGGATTGTATTGTATATGGAATTGCTGTAGCTAATCGAAACTCAGAATGCGCAGATAAAATCATTGAAATCTAGTGGAAAAAACAGTTTGGAACAAATGGATGACGCAGCTATGGAATCGTTGGAAGATAAAGTGAGCGAGGTGGAAGATGAATCAAAGCCGATACCGTCTGCCGGTTACTTGACTGACTCGGAAAATAATGAAGACGCTTCTATGATGAGGAACCTAAAGGCGACCCAACGAAGAACCCAGTTTGCGTCTTCCGGCGGCAGTTCGAGTTTCCGTCTCAAAAAGAAAATTCGACGTAAATTGAACTTTCGATTTTTAATTAAATGGTAGATTATAACATTTCTAAAGATTTTCGTTTTAAGGAAGAATACTTTCTTTATTCTTGTTTTGTAACGTCGTACAATCATGCGTCCAATCTTTTGAATGGAACAGGAAACATTTCGGAATATCCGCTAAAATTCTGAAACTATCTTGTATTTTTTTTTCTAAATTTTCTCAGGAATTTACCCGGAATTTTACGGAAAATCTTTTGGAATTCAGAAGAAAGTTCTTTCGATTTTATAATATTTTTCTTCAGAGCCTTCACGGAAGCCTCCTTTCAAGAGGCTCGGAAGCGTCCTTTCAAGAGGCTCGGAAGCGTCCTTTCAAGAGGCTCGGAAGCGTCCTTTCAAGAGGCTCGGAAGCGTCCTTTCAAGAGGCTCGGAAGCGTCCTTTCAAGAGGCTCGGAAGCGTCCTTTCAAGAGGCTCGGAAGCGTCCTTTCAAGAGGCTCGGAAGCCTCCTTTCAAGAGGCTCAAGCCTCCTTTCAAGAGGCTCAGGAAGCCTCCTTTCAAGAGGCTCAGAAGCCTCCTTTCAAGAGGCTCAGGAAGCCTCCTTTCAAGAGGCTCAGGAAGCCTCCTTTCAAGAGGCTCAGAAGCCTCCTTTCAAGAGCTCAGAAGCCTCCTTTCAAGAGGCTCAGAAGCCTCCTTTCAAGAGGCTCAGAGCCTCCTTTCAAGAGGCTCAGGAAGCCTCCTTTCAAGAGGCTCAGGAAAGCCTCCTTTCAAGAGGCTCAGAAGCCTCCTTTCAAGAGGCTCAGGCCTCCTTTCAAGAGGCTCAGGAAGCCTCCTTTCAAGAGGCTCAGAGCCTCCTTTCAAGAGCTCAGGAAGCCTCCTTTCAAGAGGCTCAGAAGCCTCCTTTCAAGAGGCTCGGAAGCCTCCTTTCAAGAGGCTCAGAAGCCCCTTCAAGAGGCTCAGAAGCCTCCTTTCAAGAGGCTCAGAGCCTCCTTTCAAGAGGCTCAAGCCTCCTTTCAAGAGGCTCAGAAGCCTCCTTTCAAGAGGCTCAGAAGCCTCCTTTCAAGAGAGCTCAGAAGCCTCCTTTCAAGAGGCGCAGAAGCCTCCTTTCAAGAGGCTCAGAACCCTCCTTCCAAGAAGCCCGGAAACCTCCTTTCAAGAGGCTCAGAAGCCTCCTTTCAAGAGGCTCAGAAGCCTCCTTTCAAGAGGCTCGGAAGCCTCCTTTCAAGAGGCTCGGAAGCCTCCTTTCAAGAGGCTCGGAAGCCTCCTTTCAAGAGGCTCGGAAGCCTCCCAAGAAACAATTCAGAGCCATAAATCAACAAGCTTGTTGAACAATTGTTGTATAGAAGCGATGGTAGTTGAACAATAAAGCATGTTTAAGAAGTTGTTTAATAAATGTTATACTGATTGAACTCACTGCATTAGTTCCCTGTTTTGTTGTTATTTGAATAAAGCATCGAATAAAAGTTTAACAAATGTTGCTCTAAAATTTCCCTGGAAGTGTGAAGTACAGTTGTATTATTCACTGTAAATATTCTTTATTCCACCAAAATAAATCCTATTTTGTGTAATCAAGTTGATATTGAATAACATGTTTATGTGATGCTTAATAACATTTGTTAGAATTTGTTATTCAACACCGCTGCCGAAGTTGTACAATTCAATGAAGTAATGTGTCTTATATTAGTTTGTAAGCCTTTGAACAAAACCCGATGATTAATTGTGAAAAAAGTTTACTGTATGATAGCTGGTAAAATATCTTACTTATTCGTGGATAGTGTTGTTCTTTCTATTGTTGTTTAACAAAAAATAATTGCTGTTGATTCAGCATTATTGACAAAATCAGTTTTGTCGTATCTGGCTGTGCGGATGTCACTGTGCATTGAATTTTTGTGAAAGTGGATAAATCTTTCAAAAAGTTTAAAAAGAGTGGTACATATCACCGAAAATTAAAGCGAGTTGTTGTGTAGGACGCTACAAATACAACACAAAACAGTGGAAAATGCAGCGACATTCGCAGAACTCAAAGCTGTACCAGATCCTACGATTGTTCGATCCTCGCGAGTTCGATTCTCGGTCCGGTCTTGGATTTTTCAGAAACATTCTTGACTCCCTGGGCACAGTGTATCCATATCCATTGTACTTGCAACGCAATATACATACTCATGCAATGGCTGGCATAGAAAAGTTTTCAAGTAATAACTGAGGAAATGGTAATAGAATAGCTGAAAAGCAGGCCAAGTTCCAGTTGGAATGTAGAGCCATTGAAGAAGAAGAAGAAGAAGAAGAAGGCCCTGTGCAATTGAATTTTGTAATTACCTCAAAAAAACTGCCGGCCTCGATTGTCTCCACAACAAGAATGAAATCTACAATAAATTAACTTTTGATACTTTTGCTCATTTTTTTTTGATTACTGCACCGCACTGTTTGTTGTTGATGTTAGGACAATGATGGGCAACAGATGCGCGCACGGATTAACTATTGGAAGCAGGTTGTTTCAGAATTCATTATTCAATGATTCTAAAACTGCAATCGGGGCAACTACATTCGATGCTTATCTGAGTTTGTATAAACGTTGCTGTGCAAACGTTTTCAACAATATTGTTGTCATGTACATTCTATTTAATAAACATGTTCAAATGTTGTTTATTCAATGTTTGTGCAATAAATTGTTCAATTTGGTATTAAATAATTTATAACTACATTTAACATGGTCGATTTATATGACATTGCATGGAGCAGCGGAAGAGCAGGAGGATGTCAATCGAAGGGTCCTGGGTTCGAGCCTCACATCGTTCGAGATTGTGATAGCTGTAGTAATGGCTAGTTGATGTAAAAAAATAAGTCACAGTTCTATTAATTAGTTGAAACATCGATAGTTCATGAAAGCCATAAAATAATATCAATATAAAAATTATCCATAAGAATTAGTCCTCTTTTAACATTTTTATAAAAAAAATGCTTGTTGTGTAAACTTGTAATAAGCTTTATTTGAGATATTCCTTACAACAATTCAGAAGTATTATAGCCACCAAAACCAACGTTATTTCTCAAACTAATGTTAAATAATAGTTTCCTCCAATCTTCTATATTACACAATCAACAGTATATCAAACAGCCTTATTTGTAAAACATTGAACAAACGCTTTATTAGTTCGGTTAATACGCTTTGCTTAACAAGCGTTTAATCAATGTTGTTATAGCTCTTTTATTGTTTTTGCAGTTGAACAATCGAGGCAAGGTGATAGCTTAAACATTTATTTCAACATGCTTATACAACTACTGTTGTTGAATAGATTCTCCATTTTTGGGCGAACAAGGTTGGTATAGTAGTATCAAATGCAATAAATCAATCATAATTAAACATACAGCTGAATAGCGTAGCTGTAAGAGACATTTCTTCAAACAACAATTGTTTCTTGGCTCCTTTCAAGAGGCTCAGAAGCCTCCTTTCAAGAGGCTCAGAAGCCTCCTTTCAAGAGGCTCAGAAGCCTCCTTTCAAGAGGCTCGAAGCCTCCTTTCAAGAGGCTCAGGAAGCCTCCTTTCAAGAGGCTCAGAAGCCTCCTTTCAAGAGGCTCAGAGCCTCCTTTCAAGAGGCTCAGAAGCCTCCTTTCAAGAGGCTCAAGCCTCCTTTCAAGAGGCTCAGGAAGCCTCCTTTCAAGAGGCTCAGGAAGCCTCCTTTCAAGAGGCTCAGGAAGCCTCCTTTCAAGAGGCTCAGGCCTCCTTTCAAGAGGCTCAGAAGCCTCCTTTCAAGAGGCTCAGGCCTCCTTTCAAGAGGCTCAGAGCCTCCTTTCAAGAGGCTCAAGCCTCCTTTCAAGAGGCTCAGAAGCCTCCTTTCAAGAGGCTCAGAGCCTCCTTTCAAGAGGCTCAGAAGCCTCCTTTCAAGAGGCTCAGAGCCTCCTTTCAAGAGGCTCAGAAGCCTCCTTTCAAGAGGCTCAGGAAGCCTCCTTTCAAGAGGCTCAGAAGCCTCCTTTCAAGAGGCTCAGAGCCTCCTTTCAAGAGGCTCAAGCCTCCTTTCAAGAGGCTCAGAGCCTCCTTTCAAGAGGCTCAGAAGCCTCCTTTCAAGAGGCTCGGAAGCCTCCTTTCAAGAGGCTCAGAGCCTCCTTTCAAGAGCTCAAGCCTCCTTTCAAGAAGGCTCAGAAGCCTCCTTTCCAAGAGGCTCAGGAAGCCTCCTTTCAAGAGGCTCAGAAGCCTCCTTTCAAGAGGCTCAGGAAGCCTTCTTTCAAGAGGCTCAGGCCTCCTTTCAAGAGGCTCAGAAGCCTCCTTTCAAGAGACTCAGGAAGCCTCCTTTCAAGAGGCTCAGAAGCCTCCTTTCCAGAGGCTCAGGCCTCCTTTCAAGAGGCTCAGAGCCTCCTTTCAAGAGGCTTGGAAGCCTCCTTTCAAGAGGCTCAGAGCCTCCTTTCAAGAGGCTCGAAGCCTCCTTTCAAGAGGCTCAGAGCCTCCTTTCAAGAGGCTCAGAAGCCTCCTTTCAAAAGGCTCAGAGCCTCCTTTCAAGAGGTTCAGGAAGCCTCCTTTCAAGAGGCTCAGAGCCTCCTTTCAAGAGGCTCAGAAGCCTCCTTTCAAGAGGCTCAGAAGCCTCCTTTCAAGAGGCTCAGGAAGCCTCCTTTCAAGAGCTCAGAGCCTCCTTTCAAGAGGCTCAGAAGCCTCCTTTCAAGAGGCTCAAGCCTCCTTTCAAGAGGCTCGGAAGCCTCCTTTCAAGAGGCCTCAAGCCTCCTTTCAAGAGGCTCGAAGCCTCCTTTCAAGAGGCTCAGAGCCTCCTTTCAAGAGAGCTCAGAAGCCTCCTTTCAAGAGGCTCAAAGCCGCCTTTCAAGAAGCTCGGAAGCCTCCTTTCAAGAGGCTTGGAAGCCTCCTTTCAAGAGGCTTGGAAGCCTCCTTTCAAGAGGCTCGGAAGCCTTCTTTCAAGAGGCTCGGAAGCCTCCTTTCAAGAGGCTCAGAAGCTTTTTTTTAAATAGTCTCAGAAGCCTTTTTTCGAGAGGCTTGAAAGCTTGATGTATAAACTTTATTTGAATTGGAAAGCTTGCTTATTTTCATTATGGCGATAAAAATACGGGGTACCTCAATGAATGCAAAAGTTCGAAAGGGGCAAGGATGGTAACGATCATTCAGTAATTTGCTTTCGATCATTTAGTAGTTTAGTTCAATCAAAGGTAATTGCCTATTTCCGGAATTAAACCACCCGACTTGGACGTTAATTTACAATGTTATGAAAACTCATATGTGAATATGTACGTTATGTGGAAGATATTGATTTGGAAAATGTATTGGAGGTAACCACTTTCCCTTCGATGGGACTCGAACCCATGACCCTACAGTACGCTAGACTGGTGCTTTAACCAACTAAGCTACGAAGGACCTCCGTCGGCCTTCGCAACCTAGCGGCTACTGAACGAGCCGAGATTCCCCAAATTGGACGCATAGTCAAATTACTCGCAATATTCACATATGAGTTTTCATAACATTGTAAATTAACGTCCAAGTCGGGTGGTTTAATCCCCGGAAATAGGCAATTACCTTTGATTGAACTGAACTTGAGTTGCGTGCTCTTGCCTACGCAATGCGGTCGGGTCTGAGCTTGACGACCGACTGGCAAATAGCTTACACAACCTCACTTGATCAGTACCGTTGCTGATGAAGAATGTGTATAGCCGCCAGACATTCTAAATACTCACGCTCCTCTAATGTGGACGTGTACAATACACATGTGGAAGTATTGGCTTGAGAAATGGATTGCGAGTGATTTGACTATGCGTCCAATTTGGGAATCTCGAGCTCGTTCAGTAGCCGCTAGGTTGCGAAGGCCGACGGAGGTCCTTCGTAGCTTGATGGGTAAAGCACCAGTCTAGCGTACGGTAGGGTCATGGGTTCGAGTCCCATCGAAGGGAAAGTGGTTACCTCCAATACATTTTCCAAATCAATATCTTCCACATAACGTACATATTCACATATGAGTTTTCATAACATTGTAAATTTAGTAGTTTGTCAATAACACATTCCAGAAGCTGAATTTCAAAATATGTTGTATGGTGGATTTCTAGTGCGAAGGTTTTTCTGTACTTGTGTACTCTGCCTAATGGTTCGTTGTTTGAATTCCACTAGTAACGGAATTATAGCTATAGTTTCAGTAACTTAGACTAACTGATAACAAAATTCCAATCATTTAGTTTGAGTTACTGCAACTAGCGCTCTAACTCCGTTATTAGTTGAATTCTAATAACGAACCATTTGGCAAAAGGAGGAAAACCTTCGCCCTAGAAGTGCACCATACAATATATTTTGAAATTCTGCTTCTGGAATGTGTTATTGACAAACTACTAAATGATCGAACGCAAATTACTAAATGGTCGTTAACATCCTTGGAAGGGGGTAACTCTCCAGAAAGCAATACCTGAGAGCTTTCACTCAACGTTAATAAACGGCATCTCAATCAATCGTTCCAATAATAATTGATAGATTTTGGAAAAGTGCTACGCAGGTTTTATAGACGGTTCAATTTGTTCATACCAATTTCCATTCAAATTAAAATAACAGGCTGCTTTTGTCCAAAATGCTCAAATTGTCGGAAAACACTTTCATCGTAGGGCTCAATTATACGAGTGGTAAGGATAGAAATTCGAACTACAATAATACCTATAAACGTTATTTAGATTTCCAAATGAAAGCAACCTGGATGGACGTTGGTTTCAAATTATTTCAACCGGTATCTTATCTCGGCAGACGAACTTTCGAAAACTTTCTACGCCATTCCAGCGGATGCGTATATCTACGAAATTTAAATTCGCTGTCTGTAACTTATTTATTGAACTTCCTTAGTGTACCTACGTGAGAATGTAAAGGCATGTATGTAGTAATTAGCCACAGTTCTGGCTTATCATGGTGTTTATTAAACTATGAATTATGTATGAGACTGTTGATCTTCTTCTGCATCATAAAAGAGTTATCATGACTACCAAGATGTTCAAGGTGTTTTTGCAAACGCGTAGCGTTGCATTATTGTAATGAACAGCAATCAAACAATGCAAATACTAGTGGACGAAAGTGATGTCAAAAAATGCATGATTTGCTCATTACAGAGCGGTAGTAATCTCACTTATTGTTACGCATAAATCAATAAAGACCACACCAGGCGGACAATTCATACTCCCATACTCCCCTGTTCGTCAATCAGTGGGAAACTGTCAAAGTCGTTGTGGAATTTCCAATGAAATAAGTACCCATTACGAGTCAGTATATCATTTCTCGCACTTAAAACTGCGCTTCAAGCTATGATCCTACTGCTCCTGTGGCGACGACGCATAAATTTCGCACCTTCGCCGGTTGCTGTTGCCCCTGAGTTTCACTTCATCGATAGTCAGCGTAATACGGGACTCGCTCGCACCCCCGAAGCATTTTGACTTAACTGTTCCTTTTGGACTTTTTACCGAGCCAAAATCGAACGGAAAGGTCCTTCGCTGCGCGATGGGTAAACTTTATGGTTCATCAAGATTGCAGCCGAAGGGTTCATACATTTCGTTTATAATTTTCTTGAACATTAAGCAGTACTAAGAAACTTGCAATGTGAAAAAATGAACACAAACAAATTGCATTTAACGATGAGCAGCTTTAGCATTTCCGCTAGGTGGATCAATCTCATATTTTAAGATACGTATTATGATGAACGTAATGACTTTTCACACATTAGGAAGTACTAATGAATAGCGCCCCTTAGGGACTTTGGGAAGATGAGTTCACGGAGGATGATGTGGATTGAAATGGGCTCTTCCGGGATGGAAATGGTTTCTTGCGCGTCCGAGTTCAGGCTGATGACCGCGGTGGCGGATGATGTTCATCATGGGCATTTAATTTGTTTCGATGCTTGGCTGGGCTGGAGAAATCGCTCGTTTAGCGCAAGTGAATGATGGGAATCTGGCTCCTATCGGCGTCGTTAGACTTTGAACGAGATGCAGAGGGGCATTATAAAAAAACTGAAGCGCCCGTCGCCCGCGTAGAACACAGGAAATTATCAAAACCGTTGAAAGCCTTGGTCGGTCACCTGGATGGGCTGAATGGATAGGGAAAGCCGTTTAGCGATTGATGTGATTGTTCCGTGGAGATTTTCTCATAATCTGTAACTAGAGCGATCGTTTAGGGCTAAGTTTGTCGGCCGTAGATTAAGAAATTAGTTCAAGCGAGGATGGCGTCTATTATGTGGCTAAATGAGTCTTAATATTTCCGGGGCTAGATTGAAGAGATTTCTATTGTGATGAATTCGTTTCTGTGTAATAGGACGGAAACGAGGAAGCACTTATGATGCCTATCTCGGAATATATTGTTACAAAAAGCTAACAGTTTCCTCGCTTTGATATTCGCGTCGCCCTCATTACCATGTACGAACCATCGCAAGCTTACAAAGTCATCATAAAGTCAAGCAAAAGCAACTTGCTGACGGGTTCATAAATCAACTGGCTTCACCAAATTACCAGAGAGACAAGTAAAGACCAAGACGACGTTTCCTTATGGCAAATCACATTATTCGTCGGATGATGCCGACTCTGCAGAAACCCTCTCGTTTAAAAAGTGTCTCGATTTCTGCTGGAAACCAATAGGTGGGTGAGTTTTTCGTCTTCTCAGCTAAAACTTGTTTCCAGCGTTGTAGCTGAAGTGCTAAAGGATGTGCGATACAAGTTGATTTGACGAAGGGACGAAAACACCTGACAAGTCTTTCAGTACTCAATTGCGAAGTTTTATTATGGCTGGTTCCAAATCCCGAAAAAATGTAGGTAAGAACAGCATTGAGAAAATGTTTTGTAGCATTTTCAACGTATTGAAAAATTCTACTGGAAACATTCCATTTATTTTTTCGTTGGAAATATCGCATCCCCCTGCAGTCCCACACTGACTGTATTAGAGAACCATTAGATCAACCTGACATATGTCACATGTGTTTTAAATAAAGCATTTTTCATACTACTGATGTGAAGCCGGCTCCGTCGGAGGACTGAACAAGGCGGCGAGGCAGAGGGTGTTTTCCCATTTTCTCGCTCTTTGTTTTGATTGCCAGCGAACCGAAACGAATAAACTCTTCTCCCGGATGATGGCAGCAGGGCCGCGGTGTGAGGGAAAATTTGCGGAAGATTCGTTTTCTCCACGGTGTGAGCCGTTGTCGTTGTTTTTGTTGTTGAGAGACTCCAAGGAATCAATGTGTGCCGAAGCAGTGGAAACTGATCCCTAGTGGATGACACCCAAACCGAAAAACAAACCCTTAGCGGATTAGGAAGCTCGGAAGGATGTTCGTACTTGAGAGGATACACTGAGGAAAATGTTATTGCATACAAGGTGAATTACATTAAATAATGTGTCCACCTCTACACACTAATTAATGAGTTCATGAGCCATCGCTCAAACTAGAAATTTATTCACAAGCTTAAAATTCATCAACATCGAATATCACTCTTGCTCACGCACAGTCTGACTCCAGATCTGCAATATCCATTTTTTTGTCAATATATATGAGTGAGTACATCCAACCGGCGGTTGTTAGATTTTCCGACAATTCTGTATAAGCTTTTCTCACATTTTTTGTATAAGAATCTAACAATTTCGCATATGCTCAGTTCTTATACAGGTTTTGGTAGATTCTTATACAGAATTGTTTGAAAATCTAACAATCGCTGGTTGGGTGTACCTACCCTGGCTACAGCATCGATACACCTATGAGATGCGTGCTGTAGAGCTCCATGATCGTCAGTTTTGGGAGATGTTCCTCCAGTTACCCCAAACATTTAGGGTCCCCATGTCCGATTCGACAGCCAGCATGTTCGTGGCAATCCACGGAGTCACCTACCTCTTTCCGGTTCTCTGTTGAATATTGTTTTCGCTATTCATTCTTATGCCCAGCGTTGTGCTGAATGCATTATCAGACGATAATGATTGCAATTTTTATATGAAAACTTTTCACGTGAAAACAGTAGGCGAGTTGTCACTGACGACAACTTCTCAAATTTTGTACTCTAACGATAATAAACATAGAATGTTACTTCAAACATTACTCTTTACTAATATCAGATAATTGTCAACATTCCTGTTATATCTTCTATTTGGCGTTATTGTGTCATGGTAGTAAGGAAAAAGAGTTCAAAATGGAGCGGTAAATGCTTCAAATCAAGATACGATTTTCAAACGACTCTTGATCGCCGGCGAGTTTTTATCACATGATAATTTAAAAGTGATTGATAATTTAAAAGACTTTGTTGAATTGAGGAAGTGACGGTGCATCGGTGAACAGAATAAATATCAGCGACGATGGACAAGCTGTGGAGTCACCTACACTAGATGAGGTTAAAAAAGCTGTTAAAGAGCTGAAAAACAATAAGGCTGCGGGGAAGGACCAGCTCCCTGCTGAACTTCTCAAACATGGCAGTGAGCAGCTTTATGAAGTTCTGCACCATATTATGTCGAAAATATGGGAAGACGAGGAAATGCCTGCTAGCTGGTTGGACGGCCTCATTTGCCTTCTCTTTAAGAAAGGGCACAGACTGGAGTGCGCCAAGTACCGAGGAATAAACCTCCTTAATACGGCGTACAAAATTTTGTTCCGTATTCTGTTCAACAGATTGAGACCTCTTGAAGAGTCATTCGTCGGCGAATACCAAGCAGGTTTTCGTGAGGGCCGATCAACGACGGATCAAATGTTTACCCTGAGACAAATCCTTGATAAATTACGGGAGATCAACTTGCAGGCACATCATCTGTCTATTGATTTCAAGGCAGCGTACGATTCAGTGAAATGGAATGAATTGTGGCAAATTATGCTTGAACATGGTTTTCCGGCGAAACTGATATGACTGATTCGTATAACGTTGGACGGATCGAAATCAAGTGTAAGGGTTGCGGATGAAATATCGACGTCATTTGTTACCTTAGATGGATTAAAGCAGGGTGATGCACTCTTGAACCTACTGTTCAATATAGCGCTTGAGGGAGCGATTAGGAGAGGTGGTATGCAAAGAAGCGGTACCATCATCACAAAATCGCATATGCTCCTGGGATTTGCGGACGATATCGATATTATCGAAATTGGTCGCCGTGCCGTGGAAGAGGCTTTTGCGCCTAAGAGGGAGACAGGAGACAGGAGCCTAAGAGGGAGACACTAAGAGGGAGACAGCGAGGATTGGACTCACGATCAATACCAGCAAAACGAAGTACATGGTCGCTGGCAATCAACGTGGGTTCATTAGTGGTGGTTGTAGCGAAATAGTGCTGGATGGTGAAAAATTTGAAGTGGTAGAAGAATTTATGTATCTTGGAACATTAGTTACGAGCGATAATGATGTTGCCCGCGAGGTGAAAAGGCGTATTGCAGCTGCAAATGGGGATTATTAAGGACTTCGTAACCATCTTAAGACCCGTAGTCTGCAAACGATGACAAAACTCCCGCTGTATACTACTCTAATTCTTCCGGTGGCTTTATACGGCCATGAGACATGGCCGTTAAAGGAGGCTGATCGAGAGCTCTCGGGTGTTTGAGCGTAAGGTGCTGCGGACAATACTCGGCGGTAAACAGGAGAACGGTATCTGGCGGCGTCGCATGAATCACGAGTTGTACCAGGTGTATAAAGGGCTGGATATTATTAAGCTTATACAACACGGCAGACTACGGTGGGCTGGTCACGTTGTTCGTATGCCGGAAGAACGTCAAGCGAAGATAATATTTAGTAGAGAACCCGGAAGAGGCCGCAGGCTTCGTGGAAGGCCGCGTACACGATGGCTTTTTGCAGTTGAAGAGGACCTGAGGGCGCTTAATGTTCAGGGCGACTGGAAGCGATTGGCCCAGGATCGAGTCCAGTGGAGAAGGATATTCCATTCGGCTTAGGTTCATCGAAGAGCTGTAGCCCATCAAGTATCAAGTATCAATTTAAAAGTTAGATCGCGGGTGTGCTTTGATTATTCTCGATTTACACTTGATACAACTCGTGATTCCCTCTGATTATTGTACGCAGCACTTTTCGTTCGAAAACCTCGCAAGCTTTCCGGTCAGCCTCCGCCTGCATGTTACAGGACCTAAGTTGGTTACGTGATCCATAGAAAGCCATGCAGCAATACATCTTTCCAGTTCACGGAACATGAAATTTTCACATCTCACAAGCGTTCTAAGGTAAACAAATTCTTCAACAACTTCAAACACATCTTCATTAAAGCACTGCCTCTGCACCAATACCAGTTCATCTCTACCAACAACCATGTACTTTGCCTCGTAAGAGCTAATAGCTAAGCCTATCCTCGCCGTCGCCCTCTACAATGGAACAAAAGCTTTCACTACTGCGGTGCGATTGATTCCAATGAGGTCAATGAGAGCAATGTTGAACAATAAATTTGCAGTTTTGAACCCTGCGTCAACGCATCTAAGGTCACAAACCAGAATGACAACTTCGTCTGCAATCCGAATAATTGATTTCGAGTCAGACATTATCTGCCACAGCTCATTTCATAAGGTGGTAATTCTGCAGATTCAAATTTGAGATCGGAACGAAAAGTGGTCAGGAAGTATGGAGTATTATGTCAACCTCTTTTAATCGTTTTTGTAGATTGTAGAATCGATCGATCGACGAACTCTTTAAGGTTATGCGCAACTATTGAAAGGAATGGATTAAAGGCTCTAAGCCATTGGAAAATTGAATATCATCAGGCACTGTTAAAATCGGTTCAAACCGTTCGTGCATCGCAATCACAGACATCTAAATCGTGCACCTTACTGGTACGTGCACAATGCAATCAAGACCTCACGGAGAGCGGACACAAGGGCTGTAAGGCATAACTGTCGCAAGATAACGCCGGCAGCAGCAAAGTCATCGAAAAAAAAAGTCATCAATTGGTGGTCGTCGACAGCAGCACTCAGCAGAAAGTAAATCATCGAGTGGCATCACTGACAGCAGCAGCACTCAAGTGAAATTTCCACGCAATATTCGGACCATCGTTTGGTTGCTGTGTGAGATTCGAAATTGCGAATTGAAAATCGATTCTCTGCAAGTTGTACTTCACACAATTCCTCCACCTTCATAATAAAGTAGTGAAATTAAATGGAATAGTACAAACTCGTCTTCCGACAAATAAATACATTCCACTAAAAGCTTAAAATAATTTTTTTATCATATTTTTCTGTTCAATGTCCAATAGCCTCCAATTGTACATTCAAATTTTTCTTGTACGCAATATTGGGTACAAGATAAATAATAACGACAACTTGTAAGTTTAAAAAGTGTTGGAAACAAGAGTCAAATCTAATAGAGCCTTTTGTTACATCATACATGCTGTAACATTATTATACTGGGTGGTATTCATTATAGGAAGTAACTTTTCCTGAATGTTGGAGACCATTTATGTCCTATTTGGTAAAATGTTTAATGTTGTTTGCATCTATTAAAAAAAGTAATCCTTGCTCAACATAGTTAAAAAACACTTTTCAATACTAACTAACAAGATTTTCCGAAAGTCGTTCCGCGGAATGCAATTTAGAATTCAGTTAGAAAAATTATCATTGAAATCAATTCTGCTGATTTTTTTTTTTTTTTTTTTCCGCATCCGGTTGGTATGCGGCAAAGTGAGGAAATAATGCCTTCTTGAAATGGAAACTTTTGCATTATCAACTTCTTTTTCCATAAAGAAAAAAAAAATGAATGAACGCACCTGGCCGGAATGCGAAGGGGAAAGATAATACCTTCTTTGAATGAATGCCTTTGCCCGGTATAAGGCGAAAGCAGTTGGTAATGCCTTCTTTAGGAAGAACTCGCCTGCCCGATACATGGAAAGGGGGGGGGGATAATGCTATCTTTAAATGGCTGAGTCTGTTCGGTATAATCATTCATGGTGTATTTTCATAACATGAAAACACGATGGATTCACGAAATCATGAATCATTTTCTCATTTCGGGGAACGGATTTCTACTCGTGTAGCGTCAAAAAAAGGACTATTTATAAAAACGTCAGATATAATAAAGGATTTGTAAGGGGAAATTGAAAGTTCGAAAACTACTTCTACATATTTTGAGAGGCTCTCCTTAGCCGTGTCGAAAGATGCTTGGCTGCCAAGCAAGACTATGCTGAAGGTGGCTGGGTTCAATTTCTGGCCCGGTCTAGAAAATTTATCGATTAGAAATTTTCTCGACTTTTTTTAGCATAAATTAGGAGTGAGAAGTGAGACGTCTCACTTACTAATCATCTCTCACTTTTCATTGTCAAAAGTGAGAAGCGCGAAGTGAGTGGAGAGACGTCTCACTACTCAATTCTCACCCTCATATCTCACTTCTCACCCTCATATCTCACTTTTGACTCCTCATATCTTACTCCTCACAGTGGAAAGTGAGTAGTGCGAAGTGAGAAATTGGACGTCTAACTACTCACTTTTCACAGTGAGAAGTATGAGATGAGGAGTAAGAAGTGAGACGTCTCATTTCTCACTTATCACCTCTCACTGCGTGAAATGAGAAGAGCAAAATTTGAAGGGAGACGCCACTCTTCTCACTCATCACTCAAACGTCTTATTTCTCACTTTTCACAGTAAGAAGTGAGATTTGAAACGTCAAGTGACACACGGCTGAACGATCTATTCGGCCAAATGACCTATTCGACCAAATGACCTATTCGGCTAAATGATCTGTTCAGCCAAATGTTATAATCGACCAAACAACTTTCGGCTTAGTGGCCTTCGGCCAAAAGTCGTCCAAAAGTCCTCGTTAAAACAAAACTAATTCGAACTTTTGTGATCGAAATAAATTTAAATAACAACATAGCGTGATGTTTGAAATCTTTTTCGTATGGCAATTTTGGGGGCACCATTCGACTGGCAATAACTATGCCGATGTGAAGTTTATTTGTGATTTGTGGATGCGTTTTTCATTTATTGTTCGAGGAAACTATTAAGAATTAAAAAGTGACAATGAAAATAAATTTTGTGTTGAATAATGTTTTCACTGGATGATTGTATCGAGAATTGTGACGATTTCCAGGTAGGTGTTGTTTAGAGGATACCGTTTTGTAAAAGTGGAAATATTTTTATTCCGGCTCAGTAATTTTTAGATGAAATAAGATGGATTACGATTTTAAATTTTCTATAACTAGTCCAATCATGAGCGGTAGAAGCAGTTTATTAATGTTCTGTATTGTGCAAGACAGTAGCAAGAATTATAAAAAATATATCAAGCGTATCAATCGGTCATGTTTGAGGTTGTTATAGCTCATGGTTTTAGTTGATTCGTTCATGAAATCGTGAGTCATAATCATGATTTCATAAAATAATATGGTTCAAGAATTCATGATTTTTAAATCATGAACATGGTAACCCATTTTTTACGTGTGTAATAGAGTACATCATCAGTTGTCTGTACTGTGATCTTTTGGAGACCAGTAGGACATAATTTTAATAAAATATTTGTAACGGCCTAATTTACGTCTTGAAAAAAACACCTCCGTGCCCGACACTTGCCAAAACACACCATCCGATTCCGGTGGGACGTATTTTCCTCCTCCCATGGGAGCACGCGGGCACGCTGACTCTGCCTCCGTCTTCATCTTCAATTCCAATTGATGGACTCTCGGATGCTGCCAACTTTGTTGACTTTATTTATTTGTCTAATATGCTGAATCGAATCAACCCCTTGCAAGGCTTGGATGGATGGAACAAAACAGCCCAGCAAAGCAGTTTTTCCCGGCACTGACGGCGAACTCCTGTGTCTGATTCTGGCGGGTGGGTTAGAGGATAGGCAGCAAACAGACCTTTAGTAGTTCAGTAACAGATTGTTTCGAATGTCTTTTTTGTTTGCTTTTGTCGTTGGTTGCCTTCTGCCACTTTACATAGCGCCAAGCAATCGAATCAAAGTGTCACTTTCCGTCTTTCTCCTTGAGCGGAGCTGCAATCTGTTCGATGTGATTGGGATTGATTTTGGTTCGTTTATTCTCCTTTTTTTTGTGGAATAGTGATTTCTTCGATTTAGGATTTCTTTTCTTCATTTCTTTGATGTAAAAATCGATGACTACCGAGTAGCCATTTTTCATTGCCGAAACGACAATGGCCGACCTCATTTGCATACTGAAACACCCCGTGTCGATAATGATTACTGCGCGGTCGTTTACTCCATTCCAACGCAGGTTACCTCGGTACCTACTGTTTGCAGACATGCTGCCATAATTGTAGCCAGTAGGCAATTATCTCTCCATTTCCGGGCTTCATGTGTCACCCGGCTCAATCACCATCAACTGGCGGCGTCAACACTCAGGAGTTCACCGTCACTGAACTGGATATTTAGCCGGCAGGGATGCCTTATGTGAAGTTAAACCTAATTTGAATAACATATTTTTAATTCATTGGTTTTGGTGAAGTGGACTAACTTCTTAAGTACTTATTCGTGTAAAATCTTGTCTAAAATGACTACCATGAATTTGATAGGAAAAAAATGTACAACACAATTGCGTTCAAATGAACTCTGAATCCAAGTAGAATGGTAAAACTGATGTAACAAAACGAAAGTTTAAGCAAATACTCAGTAACACACTTTCATTTCACCTAAATAATTCGAAAATTGTACGGATAAAAGTTTGAACTTGTTTCTCATCCGGAAAGGAAAAGTTGAACAAAAACCGGAATTGTGGTGAAGTTATATTAGCGAGAGTTTGAAATTATTGCCACTCGAATAAGCCGTTTCCGAGTTGGAAGTCAAATGTCTCACAAGGCCAACTGGGATCTTGCAGAATTTATACGTAGAGATTAAACAACTATTTCCCCTCACATCATTTCCTATGACATGTGTGGAGACGCAGAGGTAAACAAGCTATTTGAACGAAATATCTTATCAAACAAAGTGCAACCTTGTTTTGTGTGGTATTCATAAGATTTTCTGTTTCACAAAGATTTGCTGTTTTTGAGGTGAATCACGATCCGCATTTTTAAATGGCTGCTCATGTGGTAGATATGAGGCTTTGTGTCATATCCATCGGGAGATCTGGCGAGAGAAAGATCAGAAACGACTTCATTTTTTCGCATTTATTTGCCCTCGTGGAAACGAGTCATCTGGCATCCCTGGTTATAGGAAACGATTTCATTTTTTCTTGCTCCCACCTCGCACCGCAATGGCCGCCCGGGCCAATTAGGTAAGTTATAACGTGAAAATTTTAATGTCACCTGCTTTCATGATTTTCCCAACGGACGAGACGACTATACGACGGCAATCGGGTCGTGATACGAGAGCGTGACTGCGATGGCGATGATGAACGGATTGGTTGTGCGATCCTTATCATCACACATTAGCTCGGTTTCGTGTCGTTCCACGTTAGATCAAGGGAGTTGGGGTGCGGAAAATATGGAGAGATAGTAATTTGTTTGTTCCTGCTGGGCGATTACACACACGACGACGACGACGGAGACGGCGATTATGATGGCGGTGATATTTTGTGGGGGCAAATCGCGTTCGGGCTTGAAATTGCTTGCTCAAATATTTGATGATTGCTCCTGATAGAAAAGGTTAGTGAAACTGAAACCTTGAAGGAAAGTTCCCTAATTGTATATGGCTGTCTGGTTCACTATACAACAATAGACTACGCAGAGGAAGGCTTATTTGTGGCGAGGTTATTCAGATTCAACACACCATTGACAATAAAGAAATTAATCGATAAATATATTGGAATGCCATATTCGAAATGGTGGTGTCTTGTGCGTATAGAACTGTTGTGATTGCAAGCAAATAAGCGTTCGAAATAGGTGACGTATCAAGATTGTCGTTACACTCAAGAATTCCAAGAACTGGAGAACAGGCCTGAGGGTCAATAAGCTTAACTAAAGATCTATTTGCTCCTTTTAGCTATACCTACAGCATGCTCTTAGTGATTATTTGAGCCAAATTATGGGTATGGATTGAATGCACTTTCCATTTCAGGCCATTCAAGAATTCCAAAAATTGGAGTACAGGCCTTATGGTCAATACGCCTAACGAAAAATCTATTTACTCCTTTTAGAAATCAAATATGCTTTAAAGCATCATTTGAATCAAATAGGTGTTAAATGCTTATCCCATAAGCTTCTTTGGCTTGATCTATTTTTGGAAAGATCCATAAACCAACAGGGCGTATAGTCCAAGAAAATGTTAGATGGAATGGATTTTTCAGGGCGTATCCAATTTGGCTCTATAGATTACAAAGGAAATTTGAAAAAAAGATATAACAGCCCTAAGGAAGTTTTGAATGAACAATTGATAAACGCTTATTCAAGTAAATTCTGACAGGCTAACAGTTCTCAAGGTGCTCAAGGACTATACTTAACTGGGATGCAATAATTCCTGAAGGCATATCCATGGATATCCATGGATTTATGGATCACAAAGATTTCAATCATTTGTTTTTAAGTTATTAGAGACCTTTGGCTATGCGTATAGATCTTAAGTCATGTGATCCAGAGAATTATCGGATGGCTTGGAATGGAACATTTGATGAAGTGTTTTCCAATTAGGCTCTATGAATCAAAAAGATCATAAACCACTCTTCAAGGAGACAAATGTCCTTTAGTTACGCGTTTTGATATTAAGGCCTATACTCCAGGGAATTTTTGGATGACCTGAAATGGAACAGTGATTTTTTTTTAATCTTTATTAACGTGATTTTTAACTAAAATAAACTTCATCACTACGGAACAGTGATTGAAGGCGTATCCAATTTGATTGCATTGATTAGAAAGGGCGTGGACCGTTTTCAAAAAGAGATAACAACCCTTTGGTTACGCGTGTAGACCTCAGAGTCTAAACTCCACGGAATTTCTGAATGACCCGGAAAGGAACAAAATATAACTGCCTTGTAGTTATACATGTAGACCTTAAGGCCTAAACTTCAGCGAGTTCTTGGATGATCTGAAACGTAACAGTTATTGCAGGTATTACAATTTTGATTCTATGGATTAGAAAGGGGATGAACCATTAGAAAAAGAAAACAGCTCTTTGGTTATTTGTGTAGACTTTAAGACCTATACTCTAGGGAATTTTTGGATGATAATCAAGACAAATAAAACAAATAAGACAAATAATAGAAGTAAAATAAATAATGCAAAAATAAACATATTAGACAAATAAAGCAAATAAGACAAATACACCCAATATTTTTTCCTGATATTTCACCAGCTTTAAATCAAGGAATACTCCCGAATATTCCTCCAGGCATTCTTACAGGAATCCCTTCGTTTATTCTACAAGATATGCCCTCGCATGTTCCTTCAGGAAATCTTCCGAATATTCCTCCAGAAATTCGTCTGGATATTCCTACAAGAACTCCTCCGTATATTCCTCCAGATATTCTTTCGGATATTCCACCAGAAATTTATTAGGATTTTCTTCCAGGAGATCCTCCGGATATTCCCCCGGAATCCCTCCGGATATTCCCCCGGAATTCCTCCGGATATTCCCCCGGAATCCCTCCGGATATTCCCCCGGAATTCCTCCGGATATTCCCCCGAAATTCCTCCGGATATTCCCCCGGAATTCCTCCGTATATTCCCCCGGAATTCCTCCGGATATTCCCCCGGAATTCGTTGTTGTCGTCGTTGTTGTCGTCGTTATAGGACAGATTTTTTCCGTTGTGCTATTTTGTCAATTATTTCGTGTATTCTGAAAATATATTAAAGAAGCCGTTGCTCATTTCTTGATAATCTCGCGCTCCACCGATTTCTTCATTAAACAACGCAAATTTGGCGATATTTAGTTGACACTATGGTCGAAAAAGAAATTCAAAATTGTGAGCCGGTGATTTGCAAAGAATGCACACAATGCATTCACACAGATTTGGGATTATATGCTATATGTGCTGGACCGTGCGGCAGTGTATTTCATCTTTCGTGTGCTGGTGTAAGTAGGATTGAACTTCGAGCTCTATCCCGAGGCCTGATGTGGATGTGTAGCGAATGCCTACTATCATTCAATGACTGGAAAATTGCTTCGAAGAAAACATCTTCCTCGTCAACGCCCGATGATACACGCCGAATGCAGACCGAAATAGCAGATTTGAAATGCCAAGTATCTTCAATTGCGGACGCTCTACAACGGTTTATTCGAAACGATTCACCTGCATCTATTGTGAGTTTGCTTCACTCGACTCCTACCGCACATTCAGAGGCATCTAATGGAACGAACGATAACTGCGAAGACGATAGAAGACAAACTCAGCCGCAACTACAGATACAATCGACGCCTGACTGTTATTTTTCAATGTTTCTAACACACATAGATAATGCTACAACTGAGAGTGATATAAAGGCTATGGTTTATCGATGCCTAGGCGTCTGTGAGAGCGATCGCGTTAAAATTGTGAAATTAGTGCCAAAAAACTTGGATTGTAGTCGTTTAGATTATGTCTCATTCAAAGTCACCTTGAGTTGTAAATGGAAAGAGAAAGCTATGAGTGCATCTACCTGGCCCAGAAATCTCAAATTTCGTGAATTTGTTAGTCGCCATAACACCATATGGAAACCATGAAATGTTACTAGAAATCAGTTGATTCAAATCCGTGTTGCTCCGTGTCATTGTAATTAAGTTGTGATTCATAATGATATTAATGTAAAAAATATTCTTATTATTAATGCTCTTTCTTACTCGTTCCCTGTAAATAGCGATGTGAGTGTTTGCTTTTCTCGTGTAATGTAGATTAGCTGTGATTTTGTGAAAAATGTCATTTGGTTAAGTTTAAAGTCGGATGTGAATGAGTTTTGGTCGATAGTTTTAAGATATTCATTAAGACAAATAATGTCAGATGGATTAAATCAATAATAAATAATAAATAAATAAATAATAAATTCCTCCGGATATACCCCCGGAATTCCTCCGGATATTCCCCCGGAATTCCTCCGGATATTCCCCCGGAATTCCTCCGGATATTCCCCCGGAATTCCTCCGGATATTCCCCCGGATTCCTCCGGATATTCCCCCGGAATTCCTCCGGATATTCCCCCGGAATTCCTCCGGATATTCCCCCGGAATTCCTCCGGATATTCCCCCGGAATTCCTCCGGATATTCCCCCGGAATTCCTCCGGATATTCCCCCGGAATTCCTCCGGATATTCCTCCGGAATTCCTCCGGATATTCCCGGAATTCCTCCGGATATTCCCCGGAATTCCTCCGGATATTCCCCGGAATTCCTCCGGATATTCCCCGGAATTCCTCCGGATATTCCCCCGGAATTCCTTCAGATATTCCCCCGGAATTCCTCCGGATATTCCCCCGGAATTCCTCCGGATATTCCCCGGAATCCCTCTGGATATTCCCCCGGAATTCCTCCGGATATTCCCCCGGAATTCCTCCGGATATTCCCCCGGAATTCCTCCGGATATTCCCCCGGAATTCCTCCGGATATTCCCCCGGAATTCCTCCAGATATTCCCCCGGAATTCCTCCGGATATTCCCCCGGAATTCCTCCGGATATTCCCCCGGAATTCCTCCGGATATTCCCCCGGAATTCCTATTTGGCTTCCTCCGAAATTCCTCCGGATATTCCCCCGAAATTCCTCCGGATATTCCCCCGGAATTCCTCCGGATATTCCCCCGGAATTCCTCCGGATATTCCCCCGGAATTCCTCCGGATATTCCCCCGGAATTCCTCCGGATATTCCCCGGAATTCCTCCGGATATTCCCCGGAATTCCTCCGGATATTCCCCGGAATTCCTCCGGATATTCCCCCGGGAATTCCTCCGGATATTCCTCCGGATATTCCCCCGGGAATTCCTCCGGATATTCCCCCGGGAATTCCTACGGATATTCCCCCGGGAATTCCTACGGATGTTCCCCCGGGAATTCCTACGGATATTCCCCCGGGAATTCCTCCGGATATTCCCCGGAATTCCTCGGATATTCCCCGGAATTCCTCGGATATTCCCCGGAATTCCTCCGGATATTCCCCGGAATTCCTCGGATATTCCCCGAATTCCTCGGATATTCCCCGGAATTCCTCCGGATATTCCCCGGAATTCCTCCGGATATTCCCCGGAATTCCTCGGATATTCCCCGGAATTCCTCCGGATATTCCCCGGAATTCCTCCGGATATTCCCCGGAATTCCTCGGATATTCCCCGAGATTCCTCCGGATATTCCCCCGGGAATTCCTCCGGATATTCCCCCGGGAATTCCTCCGGATATTCCCCCGGGAATTCCTCCGGATATTCCCCCGGGAATTCCTCCGGATATTCCTCCGGATATTCCCCCGGGAATTCCTCCGGATATTCCCTGGAATTCCTCCGGATATTCCCTGAATTCCTCCGGATATTCCCTGGAATTCCTCCGGATATTCCCCTGAATTCCTCCGGATATTCCCGGGAATTCCTACGGATATGCCCCCGGGAATTCCTCCGGATATTCCCCCGGGAATTCCTCCGGATATTCCCCCGGGAATTCCTCCGGATATTCCCCCGGGAATTCCGCCGGATATTCCCCCGGGAATTCCTCCGGATATTCCCCGGAATTCCTCGGATATTCCCCGGAATTCCTCCGGATATTCCCCGGAATTCCTCCGGATATTCCCCGGAATTCCTCCGGATATTCCCCGGAATTCCTCGGATATTCCCCGGAATTCCTCCGGATATTCCCCGGAATTCCTCCGGATATTCCCCGGAATTCCTCCGGATATTCCCCGGAATTCCTCGGATATTCCCCGGAATTCCTCGGATATTCCCGGAATTCCTCGGATATTCCCCGGAATTCCTCGGATATTCCCCGGAATTCCTCCGGAAATTCTCCCGGAATTCCTCCGGAAATTCTCCCGGAATTCCTCCGGAAATTCTCCCGGAATTCCTCCGGAAATTCTCCCGGAATTCCTCCGGAAATTCTCCCGGAATTCCTCCGGAAATTCTCCCGGAATTCCTCCGGAAATTCTCCCGGAATTCCTCCGGGAATTCTCCCGGAATTCCTCCGGGAATTCTCCCGGAATTCCTCCGGGAATTCTCCCGGAATTCCTCCGGGAATTCTCCCGGAATTCCTCCGGGAATTCTCCCGGAATTCCTCCGGATATTCCCCCGGAATTCCTCCGGATATTCCTCCGGAATTCCTCCGGATATTCCCCAGGAGTTCCTCCGGATATTCCCCCAAAATTCCTCTGGATATTCCCCCGGAATTCCTCCGGATATTCCCCCGGAATTCCTCCGGATATTCCCCCGGAATTCCTCCGGATATTCCCCCGGAATTCCTCCGGATATTCCCCCGGAATTCCTCCGGATATTCCCCCGGAATTCCTCCGGATATTCCCCCGGAATTCCTCCGGATATTCCCCCGGAATTCCTCCGGATATTCCCCCGGAATTCTTACGGATATTCCCCCGGAATTCCTCCGGATATTCCCCGGAATTCCTCGGATATTCCCCGGAATTCCTCCGGATATTCCCCCGGAATTCCTCCGGATATTCCCCCGGAATTCCTGCGGATATTCCCCCGGAATTCCTCCGGATATTCCCCCGGTATTATTACGGATATTTCCCCGGAATTCCTCCGGATATTACCCCGGAATTCCTCCGGATATTCCCCCGGAATTCCTCCGGATATTCCCCCGGAATTCTTACGGATATTCCCCCGGAATTCCTCCGGATATTCCCCCGGTATTATTACGGATATTTCCCCGGAATTCCTCCGGATATTACCCCGGAATTCCTCCGGATATTCCCCCCAAGCTCCTCTGGATATTCCCCTGGAATTCTTCCGGATATTCCCCCGGAATTCCTCCGGATATTCCCCCGGAATTCCTCCGGATATTCCCCCGGAATTCCTCCGGATATTCCCCCGGAATTCCTCCGGATATTAACCCAGAATTCCTCTGGATATTCCTACAGGATATCCTTCAGATATTCGTTCGGATATTCCTCCAGGAATATGCCGGGGAGCTCCTGGAGAAATATCCGGAGGAATTTCTGGTGGAATACCAAAAACAAATATAAAGAAATTCAGAAGAATTCGTTGAAGAATATCCAGAGAAATTTCTTGTAGAATTTCAGAAAAATTTCCAGAAGAAATAAACAGACAAATTCTTGGTGGATCATTCGAATTCCTGGTGGATTATACGGACGAATTCCTGAAGGAATATCCTACCGAATTCCTGGACTTCTGAAGAAATTCCTGGGGGAATATCAGGAGGAATATCCGGTTGAATATTCGGAAGAATTCCTGAAGGAATATCCGAAGGAGTTCCTGGAGGAATATCCCTACGATGTCCTGAAGGAATATCCGAAGTTATGTTTGGAGGAATTCCTGGTGGAATAATTCCTGGAGGAATATCAGGAGGAGTTCCTGGAGGCATATCATGAGGAATTTCTGGAGGAATATGCGTAGAAATTCCTAGAGGAATATCTGACACGAGCCGGACACATATTGCACAAAAGTTTCTGTTACCCAACTGAATTTAGTCACATTTGAGTTCTTATTATTCTTGGCATTACATCCCCCACTAGGACATTTCCGCCTCGCTGCTTACCCGGGTAGAAGAAAACAGCAAAATAATATCAAATTTTACTATTAATATATGAATAACTGAGTAGCAAAATATGATATTAGTTTGTTTGATATAGTTGCTAAAATAGCAAAAATAATAACAGACATTGCTCTAGCAAATAACTCATAAATAACTGATTTTGCTATTGTAATAACAAACCAATAGCAAAATATTTGAAGAAAATATCATAATCAGTTATTATTGATATGTTGAAAATGAAAAAGGTTAAATGAATAACAAACTTTGATATGATTGCAAAATTTGTCCTTTATTTGTTGTTTTGCTCCTTCTTACAATAACATATAAATAACTAATTTTTCTATTATAACAAAATTTGTTGTTGGGATGCTATTTTATGTTATTCATAACTAAATCTGATATCATAGCAAAATTTGTTATTATTATGTTATTTGTTTGTTATTCACCTCTACCTGGGTAATGTTCATTCAGCACCTCCACAGTTATTAACCGCGAGGTTTCTAAGACAAGTTACCTACCTCCACCCTCAGCAAGACCATGCTGTATAGCTAAGGAGGGTCACTAGTCTGCTCATATTTTCGACAGAATATAGTGCAGTACTTCATAAAGCTGCTCACTGCCATGTTTGAGAAGTTCAGCGGGGAGCTGGTCTTTCCCAGCAGCCTTAATGTTTTTGCTCATTATTGGCCTTTCTAACCTCACCTAGTGTAGACGACTCCACAGCTTGTCCATCGTCAATCTGCCTGCTCCTGTCACTCCTGACGGAATCCAAGTTTAAAAGTGCTCGCGTTTTTTGGAGGCACACCACTCGATACGGAAGCAATGCACAACTGTCATTTTTATTATTTCACGCATGCTGCGACGCAGAAAAGCTAAATCAACAAAAATGACAGTTGTGCGCCGCCTCTGAATCGAGTGGTGTGCCCCCGAAAACACGAGCACTTTGGGACTTGGATTCCGTCAGGAGTGACCTTAAGTGTGTGCTAAATGATTTTTTACACAGGCTTATTGCATTTATCAGTTGAAGAAGTGCATGAATCTACCGTAATGTAAATAAAATATGCTTGATACACTTTTTTTTAAAAAAGCAGCGATAAATATTTCTCTACAAAATGATGTATTATCACTGAATTATTGATAAATTTGCGTGATGAGTAAACGTTACATCCAGGACTAATAATAGCTCCTGCTACCCTATGTGCAATAAGTTTTTTTATATACAGTTTTTTTCAAGTAGTAGAACGTGAGAATTGTTTTTGTCACGGTTTTGGTCCTCCATGCAGAAACTTTCATATTTATCTAATCAAAAGCAATGTACCTAATACATATAAAGCCAATAGGCAAGCGTGATCATCAGCAAAACGAACCGAAGCAATTGATGCTTTTTTTTCATCTGGGTTCAGATGTAGGGTAAGACGGCATAATGCGCCCCACCTGGCCAAAACGCCCCACTTTGATTTCTAGAAAACTATAACTAATTAAGGATCAAAATCAGTTGGTACCCATAAGTATTTGTAAACCCATCATACTATGTGAATGTTGAAGTATTTTTGTATTACACAATGAAAATAATAGCAAAATACATAAAGTTATAGTTTTGATTTAACTTTTAAAGTTTGTTTGCTCAACATTCTGGAGCGACTCTGGCATACTGTCCGCAAAACTTGCACTGGAACACTCAGTTGGGCAACAAAAAAAACTTTTGTCAGTGGTTGATATGATATAAAATTGTTTCCATCTTCAAAAATGTAACGATTTTCGAAAACATGTTTCACTGGCCAAAACGCCCCAGTGTAGGCAGGACGATATGCCCTTACCAACTGAACACAAGCGCAGCGAGCCTACAGCAGTTGCTTCCAAATTGTATGGAAAATATTGAAATGTAATTCACACCTGCTTAAATGGACCTACATTGGTTTTTTAATGTCAAGCGCATAAGGATTTGTAGCCTTTTTGTTATGGGATTGATAAAATACTAATGAAGGGCTTTGAAACTTCTTTGGTTAAGGTGGGGCGTATTGCCCAGGCACTTTTTGAAATTCATTTTTTCACGACTTTTCAAAAAAGCATTATTACGTGTTATCTGTAATATTTTTATATGACTACTCACGGGCAATGCATTTGCGACTTCCTGGGCTGCCAAATAACACAAAGTTTGCATAAATTGCGTTAAAAAGTAAAAAGTTATCGAGGAGTTGCCTTAGGGGGGGCATATTATACCGTCTTACCCTATAGGTAAAACGCAAGAGATGGAATATGAAACAGTTCTCCTATTTGAACGCGAATCGAGTAGTTTCTTCATCATATAACCAGCCATTCGATCTTCAGCACGAGCTATATCGATAAAATTATTATGAAACTAAACTCGTATCAAGGCACAAATTACGGATTCATTTCTGGCTTGCGACAAACTTGTCTCGTGGTGTCCAATTGCATCGTTAAATCCCTCAACAACAGGAGGGCACCTACCAGCAAGAACAACAACCCCACAGCCCAGGTCCCAGATCGCAGAACAGCTTCAAATCCGGACGGAAGACATATTTCATCCCACCAAATGGACACAAATTATGAAAATTGCTATAAAATATGACATTAGAATAAAATATCAATTCATAAATGAAACGATGAAAAACGGCTTTACGAAGCCCCCCTTGAAAACACTGACCACTGCTGACTGCCAGGCTCGAGCGCAGTGAAAGAAGAAAAGAAATGAAACAAGAACCAACTCGCGGTGACTGTTCGACCACCTTCGAAAACATGAGCCTCGCTGCGTCCGATACTCGAGAACGCGCGCCGCGGGTGGAAAAGGTGTGAATAACGACGACGTGACGCGATCTCCGCCGAATTTCTTCGCGCGAAGCGCTGCTGCTGCTGGTGGTGCTGCGTCAACGAAAACGAAGCCCAGCCGGGGAATTTATGAATTTTGATCACTCTCAAAAACTCGTTGAGATCGTTTTCTGTTTGGATATTTTAATCCAGCCATAAATAATAACTCGATGGTTTCCTTGCGTCGTTCGGTCGTTCGGTCATTCAGCTCTCGGCCATCCAAAGTCCCATAGCCACCAAATCTGGTCACCGCACCACAACGGGTAAAACAGGCACAACAATTTGCTCTTTTTAACCGTCGTTAATGGATTCTTAGAAAATGTTTGCAAGCAGTATTATAAAGTGCTTCTACTGGATGACACACCAATAAGAACCTTGCAAAGTTCTGAATAATTTGTTTGCATTACAAATTGTTAGATTTTTATTTGAATGTTTTGATCTACATGTATTTTATACAATATTTGCATAAGAAGCGTAGATTCTATAATTTTGTACAGGCCAAAACTCGTAAATAGATTATTTCCAAACAGTAACTTATGATCCAAGAAGTAATCAAAAAGCTCTAACTTTGAAATAATTTTGACCGTTTTATCCATATCTGTCCCAGTCTCCATCCATCGCGGACAGTTCATTCATAAAGGAGCTTTGGGATGTGTCCACCTCGCTCAAATAACTATATTTCACGTCGACGAGGCATCTCCAAGAGGAACAACACACAGCACAAGTACCCTTCCGAGGGGACACACACTCGAAAAGTGATTCCAGAAGAAATCGTAATCCTCAATAAATTTTGAAAGAGAAAATTTTTGTCACCTCTAGATTAGGCAAGCGTAATAGTGTTTTGTTTATGAATGAAGTCACGGGCCTTTTTCGGGGCTGGGCAGCATCATCATCGTCGGACGATGGGTACCCCCCGTCGGTGGCCAAACTGCGGTCATAAACACATCCACACCCTAAATTGGCTCGTTGGCATGGTCATTGATAGTAAACGGCCGGGCGTCGCGCGCATAGCTCGGTCCGGCCAACTGTTTTCTCGGTTTCAGTCCCAGACACCACCAGCAGCGATTGATGGGCATAAGGATTGAGATTTTTTCGTAGTTTGTCACTATCGGGTGGACAATGATTTGTTTCATCTTCGTCGTCTAGTTTCAAGTGGGTGGACTGTCGAGATGATTATTACGGCGGCGACCACAGAGTGAAATATGAATTTGTTTTATGGGCCCGCACAATGGATGCCGATTTTAGAATCACGTGAACCCATGACTAAACAGATGACATAACTTCTTACTTTGGTAATCACATTTCTCCGCTGCATGTATGAAGAATTCATCCCCAGGGAAGTCAGTCTTGGGCTGACCTAATCCAGATAATTATCAGTTTTGGGTTACCCCGAATTATGATCAATTTTAGGAGCAGTCGTTGCCAAATTACAGCATGCGATTTTCATTTGAAGCAGCACATTATAATTGCCTACCTTATGGCTTTTACAGAGGATTTATGTATAGTGAATAATGCACCAACCTTCCATGGGCTGAAAAGGCAGTCACCACCAGAGGTAATATTAGGAAAGGTTGCCAAACACAAATTCCTTTTCGGTCGAGACTTTTGATGGCTAATAGCTTAAATAAAAGACTGTGCACAACTTATGTTGTTTTTAACTACTTGGCGCAATAACCAAAAGTAAGCAAGCCATCTGGTAGCGTAATATTGACTAGCGCTACAGCTTCAATATATAAAGATTTACAACGATAAATGTGCTCGAAGATAGTTTCGCAACTTATTTATCGCCGATCAGTCAATGTAGTTTTGACAACGTATTTCGTGTGTGTTTTATAAAATACCTATTTGAAATGCTTTGCGTATTTTGTCGAAAACTTCGTGTCCTTCTCAGACAATTTCTTGCAGATTACATCTACCTCGATTTTACTTCACTCATGAGTCAAATAATGGGTACATCTAATGCGCGAGTGGTTTATGCTGTTTATTTGTATGAATCGTTTTCACCACCAGTACTGCCGGTGTAAATTTTGGAAGCTTTCTTTTCCATTTCTTGTGGGATGAAGTAGGCTTCTAGAGTTAACATATAGGATGAGTTTTTGTTCGCACTATTGCTATTAAGAACCTCATTGTGAAAGACGTTAATTCTGAGATCAAGTTGCAAATAGTAGTATCAGTCATCCAATTCCAAGTGGTACGTTTTGCGGAATATGAAGCAATTCTTTGATCTACGGTGTTTATAGCGCCTTCAGTTGAATTGTATTGTGTATTGATCAGAAGTTTTCATTCTGATCAGCCTGGTTCCTTTATTACCCTTTTTGGAAAATCTTTGTATCTTTGGTATGCGTAAACATAGATGAATAGGCATCTCTCCCTTTTTGCTGAATAAGAGTTGGCTGATTGTATCATTTATTCTCACGTAACGTTTCGCCCATCGTCTTACCATTCTCTAACAATAATTAACCTAGTTAATATGAAGCAATACACTTGGCAATTGTTACACGTCGTCCTTTGTAACCCATGTTCAAAACCAGACCTTCAATGACATGTTTCCCTTGATTGATTTCCCTATTTCTGGAAAGCGCCTTTTCCGTGTACAGCAGGGTTTTAAAAACGAAGATGGTTTTGTCAAAGCAACTGTTAAAAACCCTGATTAATCCACCTAGAGGTGATGAGGCCTTTCTCGTGCATTATAACAAAAGTATTTTGGCCAGTACGTTTGAGCCCATAGTCCGATCTGGCCAATTTTCAATAGGAAACGATGGAGAGTATTCTGCGTCGAGTGAAACATGTTGCGAGTAAATCGGTTAAGGATAAGTGCCTGAAAATGAGTGACATTTTTTACTCATTTTTTTAATAAAAAAAAAGTGGTATTTTTGCCATAACTTCCGAGCCCATAGTCCGATCAGAACAATTTTCAATAGGAAACAATGGTAGACTATCCTGCGTCGAATGCAACTTGTTGCGAGTAAATCGGTTAAGGATAAGTACCTGAAAAATGAGTGACATTTTTTTACTTATTTTTTCTATAAAAAAGTCGTATTTTGGCCATAACTTCCGATCCCATAGTCCGATCTGACCAATTTTCAATAGGAAACAATGGTAGAGTATCCTGCGTCGAGTGCAAAATGTTGCGAGTAAATCGGTTAAGGATAAGTGCCTGAAAAATGAGTGACATTTTTTTACTTCTTTTTTTATAAAAAAAGTGGTATTTTGGCCATAACTTCCGAGCCCATAGTCCGATCTGACCAATTTTCAATAGGAAACAATGGTAGAGTATCCTGCGTCGAATGCAACTTGTTGCGAGTAAATCGGTTAAGGATAAGTACCTGAAAAATGAGTGACATTTTTTTTGGGTGGGGTGCGCACAGACACACACACATACACACACACACACACACACACACACACACACACACATACACACAGACATCACCTCAATTCGTCGAGCTGAGTCGATCGGTATATAACACTATGGGTCTCCGGGCCTTCTATAAAAAGTTTGTTTTTGGAGCGATCATATAGCCTTTACCGTATACTTAGTATACGAGAAAGGCAAAAATTCAACCCGTACATAGGGTAACCGTACCCTTAGTGGAGGTAGCACCAAAAGTGGAGGTAGTGGGGCTTTAATGAGATTTATCATATTTATACACTTTACGATGGTTTCAGTTGATGCGTCGTGCTTCAAATATCCTGTTAAATGCAATTTATCTTAAGATTTCACTTGAAAAACTATTGAAAAGAATGATTTTCCTTAACAAAATTGACTCCCTTGCACCTATAGTGGTGCAACTGTACCAATAGTGGCGAGTCTCATAAGAAATCAATGGAATTAATTTTGACCGCCACTAAAGGAACAGTGTACCCATAGTGGTGCAAGCTATATTTGTTGATGTTAAATGACATCTGTCTCATTTTTGTAAGCAAATTTATTAGTTTATCTATTGACTAAGATATTAAAGCTGTAAATTCCCCATAATTATTAATTAAAATAAATATTTTCTTTTGTGGATCTTCTCATACCTCCACTATTGGTACCGTTACGCTAGCTGGCTTTTTTGGCACACATTGTCGTCAGCATACGCCTCCCACGGAACGGTACTAATTGTACATCAATCGTGATTCCTTCATCAGAATTGAGAAGAAGTCATTGGTTTCAATCGATACCTTTCCATATTTAACCGCTTTTTTTCTGCACCTTTCTCGGTAGTAAAACGCAGTAAATTGTCGATTACATCAATATTCAAACATAATCAAACAATGTGACTCCGAGTGGTATTTCATCACCTCAACAGCTCGCTTCCTATTTCATAAATGATCATGGGTAATCATCCTTCGGGTCATCGGTCACCATCCTTCGATTAAAAATGTATCGTATTCACTTACCTCTCCTTAGTTTAGTATCCAACTGAGCTGATACTCCCTTTCTAATGTATTGTATTGTGGACACCATACCCTCGCAGGGGGGTGTCTCATGTTATAAATAATTTAACATTTATTTATTTATTCGAAATGATTCGTTTGACGAACATTTTCCATTGCTTACCTTAATTTCAACACCTAAATTATTTTATCCAGGTCGATTAGGGAAGAGCTACTCAACTACTAGAAAGAGTGAGCAAATCTAACTTAGAACAGGCGAACACACGTCATCACTGCTGAGTTTGTTGTTATCCACTAGTAGGTACAAAATGAATCAATAGAAGAGACAAAACATTGATTTGTTTTAGTAGATATCGATGTCGAAAAATCAAAACACAAATGACGACGTGTCTATCATTATCTTTAAGCGCAGCGTCACGAACGCAATAGTGAAATGAGATATCTCAGTTTACAAAAAAAAAACATACAGTAAAGTATGTCAATAAGAAGACATTTGTTTTGTATTGTTCGCGGTAATCACTTGACTATGAGAGATTTGTTTGTGTTCTTGAATTACTTGTTTTGCGTTTAAATTGAATATCATTGGGGCAGTAACAAGCCTGTTGATGTATAGTATAGTAAATAATAATAAATAAAGAAGAAGAAAGTATTCATTGTAATAAAAAAAAAATGCCAAACTATCTTGTGTCATCGTTTTCTTTGTTTTGATTTGAGTCAGGGCCTATCACGGTATTTATTTCACTAGACAGGAACAAAATTTGCATTAAGATTTCGAAATTTCCATGAAAAAATAGGAAATCAGGAAAAAATAGGAAATTGGGAATTGCTTTCAAATTATAACCTACTTGTATTCGAATTATTTTTTTTTCTGAAATCTTCAAATTTGTCTTCTAGAATTTCTAAATTTATTTATCCCGGAATTTCATTGGCAACTAGGCCAGGAATTTTCTAAAGTTCTTCAGGAATTCCGTCGAGAATTCCTCCAGAAATTACTTTGCTTATTTCTTCGGAAAACAACTCAAAAATTTCTTCATAATGAATTTATCCAGAAATTGACTTGCGAATGTTATAAGGAATTGATTCGGAGATTCTCCAGGAAGCTTTTTATAAAATGCTTCAGCAAATGTTTCGGTTATTCATAGAGGGAAATTCTCAGAAAAATTCCAAAAAAATGTATTGAATTACCTTAGGAATAAAGAATTCGAGGCAGTTTTCTTGAGAAATATCGTTTTTCTTGGATAATTTTTGAAATAATACTTTAAACAATTATTAAAGAAACTCCTGAATTCTGAAGAAATGGGGAATCCCTTAATGAATGCGTGGGAAATTTCTGGTGGAATTCAATTGGGACTTTCTGGAGATATTCAGGAGTTCCTGGAGAAATATTCAAGGGAAGTTCTGAACTAAGTCACGAGGGAATTGCAACAGCATTTTGCAAACGAATGTGGTGGTAGGTCATTTGACATAGTCTTTTGGTATAACGCCGTTTGGCATAAAGGCCGTTTGGCATAACGGCCGTTTGGCATAATGGCCGTTTGGCATAATGGTCGTTTGGCCTAATTGTTAAGTAATCACCGATTTCAGAACTTATGCATAACGGAGACGAGCCAGCCTTGGGCTGAAAGTCTCTTTAATAAAGATACAAAAAAAAAAAAAAAAACTTTTGCATAAGATGGGAAATTATTTATAATTATAATCGCTCGATCATTATAAGAGAGAATCTTTGAATTGTTTTGTTTTGAATTAAAGATTGTATCAAATCACTGCTCGAAGGAACATTGGTAGACTCCATGAAATTTTTATTATCTGTCTTTTCCTCATAACATCCTTTTATCTCTGGGTCAGTAGCAAGATCGTCGTTGACTAAGACAAACTACAAAAGACGGAAACTCGAATAGCAAAATTGTAAGTGCTCAAGAACAAAAACTTTTGTATTAGTTATTTCTGCAGGAGATATAATCATATCTTTAAAAGCACACTTTATCGTGCATAATATAGGGCTGAAAATCTCTTTAATAAAGATATAAAAAAAAATAAAAATCTTGCATAAGTCTGAAAAGTATACGCTTCCTTCTTCAAAGGAAGAATTTTCCCGGCATATGACACAGGAAGATACGATTCCTTTTTTGAAATAATGCATTTTTTGGGAAAACACAAGGAAGAATACGTTCTTATTCTTAATATATGCATTTATTCAGTTGAAGGAAACGGGAAGGTAAAATTCCTTCTTTCAAATGATGTATTTACTCTGCCAAAGGGCCCTCCTTAGCCGTGCGGTAAGACACGCGGCTACAAAGCAAGACCATGCTGAGGGTGGCTGGGTTCGATTCCCGATGCCGGTCTAGACAATTTTCGGATTGGAAATTGTTTCGACTTCCCTGGGCATAAAAGTATCATCGTGTTAGCCTCATGATATACGAATGCAAAAATGGTAATTTGGCTTAGAAACCTCGCAGTTAATAACTGTGGAAGTGCTTAATGAACACTAAGCTGCGAGGCGGCTTTGTCCCAGTGTGGGGATGTAATGCCAATAAGAAGAAGAAGGTAAGAGAGGATATTATTCATATTTTCAATTAAGGCAAGGTAAGATATGAACCCTTCTTTCAAAAGATGAATTTTCCCATTAGACGGCAAAAGAAGATATGGTTCCTGGTTTCAATTCAGGCATTTGCTTGATTAAAGGCAAGATAGAATATCATCCCTTCTTTCAAAGGATGCTTTCGCCCGGTAGATGGCAAAAGACGATATAATTCCTTCCTCTAAGACGGTTTAAGACGAGGAAGATATGAGCCCTTCTTTCAAATGATGGCGAAAGATCAAGCAGAAGGCAAAATGTGATATAGTTCCCTTTTTCAATTCAAGCATTTGCTCAGTTCAATGCAAAGGAAGATATGATCCCTCCTTTCGAAGAAAGTGTCTCCCAGCAGATGAAATGAGAAGATATGGTACCTTCAGTTAAAGTATGCATTTGCCCGCCAGATGCCGAAAGACGATATAGTTCCTTCTTCTAGTTCAGGAATTTGCACGGTTCAAGGCGAAGGAAGATATGATCCCTTCTTTAAAAGGATATATTTGTTAGGTTTAAGCCAAGCGGAAATATAATCTATTCTTCAACATGAATCCTTATGAAACATCATGCATTTTTCCTCTCTTTGATTCTTTATTTTAAAGCATGCTTCAGTCCTGTCTAGGAAGAGTGCATATGGCCTAGTACATATTTTCCCAAGGTGGAGGAGCGTAGCCCCCTAGGCTGTGTAAATCTTATGAAAGGGGGCTGTGACCCCCCAACTTTGAGCAAGTTTTCTTACATACCCTTACATGAAAACCAAAGCTTGCTGGTAGGAGTCAACATATGAAACCGTTTTTACAGGAAGCTTTTTTATTCTCAACTAGCTGGCTCGTCGAGCTTCGTTTCGCCTAAAATTAATTGAATAGCATAATTTGACTTTCAATGTTTGCTATGTGATTCGACTTCGTTTGGCAGAGTAAACGTTGAAACTTCTTTTTTTTCCACAATTCAAGTTGGGTTCCATTTGCTTTATTTATTTTCGAGTTATGCAAAAATTAGATTTTTACTTGTATAACATTTCTTGTCTTCAACAACCTCCACATGCCAAATTTGGTTTTATTTGTTTGATTAGTTTGCGAGTTATGCAGAAATATGTTTTTCGTTTGTATGGGAGCCCTTACTTCTAGAGCAGAGAGGGGCATCGAGCTATCTTAAAAACCTTCCCTTTCCCCAAAAACCTTCGCATAAAATTTTCACGCCGATCGATTTTACAGTCTAAAAGGGTCAGACAGACAGAAATTCACGTTTTCGTATAAATATTTTCAACGCCATACAATCCTGCATCCAATTATCATGTATTTCCCATATGGGGGAAACAACGTAGCAGAATGGCTCGACGCAGTACAAATAATAATTATACCAAACCACCATTATGCCAAACTACAAATTTCGAATGAACTTTGACGATTAATATCTGTGAAAATTACCGAGTTAATTTGAGGGGATTTCCGGGGAAATTCAGGAGAAGTTTCTGGACGAATTTCTAAACGGCAATATGCGACGACACATCGAGCTATATTTCTGTTCAATTGAAAACATATTTAGTAACAATTTTACAATTTTTGTCATTTTAACTACTAATGTTACATGTTTTATAACAACCTCTGTTATGAGAAATTGCTGTAACAGAATAACAAGTTCTAATATAAATATATTAACATCTACTGCTCCGGTTTTGTTTTTTCAATAACCGTTTTACAAACTGTTAAAATTGTACAGTTTATAAAAATGTTACAGCATATATGATGTAACAAAAAGGCTTCATTCGATTCAACTCATTTTCCCATCACATTTATATGGAGCTTGCATTCAATATAGTATACAACAAAAAGATGGATGTAAATTTAAGGTCACTCCTGACGGAATCCAAGTTTAAAAGTGCTCGCGTTTTCGGGGGCACACCACTCGATACGGAAGCAACGCACAACTGTCATTTTTATTATTTCACGCATGCTGCGACGCAGCAAAGCTAAATCAACAAAAATGACAGTTGTGCGCCGCTTCTGAATCGAGTGGTGTGCCCCCGAAAACGCGAGCACTTTTAAACTTGGATTCCGTCAGGAGTGACCTTAAAGGTGTTTGAACACATGGGTTCAAAATATGGGTTCAAATATTTCCGTAGCGTGTAATTTTCAGATTTTTTAATGTTTGTATATGAGATTGTTCATTTACAGTTGCCAACCTTTATACACTCATTAAAACAACAGTAAAGGATGCTGTGTCCGATCGCCAGCGAAAATATCCATGTACAGTTCGTAATTATGCGAAATGTCTCATGGTATTCACGAAAACTTCTTACCTTTTTTAAGGCCGTCCCTGTTGGTCTTTGAAATACTGTTCCCATGCCAAATGCTTCATGTCCTTACAATATTGAGAGTCATGAAATTTCAGATTGATCGGTTGAGAAAGAAAAATGCATTAATCGCTAATCAGCATGGTATACAGCCTTTTCTCGACAGCTAGAATTCTCATTTGATATATTTTCTAATATTTTTTTGAGCAGTGCATTTCCCATTGGAACTTGGTCTGCATCTGCACCTTGTTTTTTTTTTTCAATCGAAATTCTACAGTATGAAATTGAATTTCGTGGTAAGCAGGGAGTCTAGAATAGGTTTTTTTTATTCTTCAGTAACATGAATTTTGATTACATGCTCTATTATTCACAAGCAAATCGAAAAAAAAAACTAGATCGGACCAAGTTTCTAATTTGATATCAACTTAGGATTAAAAAGTCTACACAGAAAAAAATAATGAAAAGTAAACAGCGTGTAAAACTTGACATGCAGAAATTTACGTTATACCAGAGACGTTGTTTATATATAGAGACCCGCAAACAGTGAAGCCGAAAGTACCAAACGAACAGTCAAACGCGGTACCAAACGAGCAAAGTAAACAAACATTACCAATCGGTACTAAATGCAAGATGGGTATTGTAATTAACATTATAGAATTTATAAAAAAAAGTTTGAAAAGTTCAGTAAATGAAGATCTTTTCAGAGTTCTCATAGCAAATTTATATATGGTACATAATCATATAAGAAAATGGTGCTAAAGAAGACAAAATATGTAGTTGGAGCAAACGAAATAACTACTGACAAACTGTGTAATTTTAAAAACAGTTTAGAGCAACCAAACATAATTGGCACTCCTTACGTTTCGATAGACTTGGCAAAAAAAAACACTAACACTCCTGCTATTTCTATATGAACGCATGACAAACGATCAATAAATCTAAACATATTGATTGATCCACAATGTTTTGGAAAATATGATCTATTCTATTCACTAATTCTATTAATAAAGGATCGCTATGACGTTAAAAATTGCACAACTTCGAGTTATTATAGATCAAAATAAAGTTTTTATGGGCTATTTTTTAAAAGATTTATGAATTATTTGTCATACATTGATATAAAAATAGCAGGAGTGTTATTGTTTTTCTTGGTCATGTCCAGTGGAACATATTATCCTATTGTCGGCGTAGCACCAACTTAGAATTCGGAAGTCGGGACTTCCGAACCGAACTTTCTTCCGAAGTTTTATCTGTCAAACTAATTGAAGCGCATCTTTGGCCGAATCCAGCGCACTACTTACGAAGTTGGGAAAGTTGCCTGTATCTGGAGAAAAATCCAACTTCGGTATAAAAAGCGTTCTAACTTTGATCTGGATAGACAATATTAAGTGCTCAATTGAAATTATTCTTTATCGGCGATGATTTATGATCATGTTTTACGGAGCAATCAGTTGTTACTAGCGGTTATTTTTTTTTTTTTCATTTCTTCTATGGATCATTCATTTATGTTTATATGCAAAACATTAGTTCTAAATGTAGAGTACTATGAGAAAATCGTTCAGATAAGCCTTTGTACAGACTTGAAATTTACGCCCGTAAACATCAAATTAGGTGTATTATTTGTTGAGATGGGTCTTTCTTATTGTCAAACGGTAAGATGTGCAACCATTGGCGAAACTGCAGGGAGGATAGGGGGCCTAAGCATAACATAGGATCTAGCCAGCCCCCCCGGAAAATTTGGAATTTTCCATAAGTATTGCACATATCAAGCCCTCTGTCTACATCAAGATAAATCTATTGGATCAAGTTTTTGAACTTCGAGCAATTGTTATAATTTGCGATAGTAATGTTAAACACGAGGGATCGATGTCAGATATCATTTTTGATTTTGATTGATTAAATAAATTTAAGTAAAATAGTGAACTAAATGTACTGTCTTGATATTGAGTAAAGATGGAATTTTGGACAAGTCTATTTAGTTTTTTTGTCTTTATTAAGGAGACTTTCAGCACTAGGCTGGCTCGTATCCCGGGCAGAAGCTATGAACAGAATAACAAAACATGATATGGACTTGATTGATATAAGAGATAAAAGAACAGGCAACAATATCAAAAATTTGCACCGAAATATCATTTAAATATCAAGATATGCTATGGATAAGAACAAACTAATGGCACTTGATATCGATCACTTATTACAAATAACATATCTTGATATCCTCATGATATTTTAGTGCAAAATATTGATATTGTCGTCTGATCTTTTATCTCTTATATCAATCATGTCCATATCTCATTTTGCTATCTAATCTACATTTGATATTATTGAGCTATTTTCGTCTACTCGGGATCCGATTTATTTAGTTTCAAATGGCATATGATGCTTACTTTTGCTTATATAGGTTACCGTAGATTTTCTAATAAATCCTGATTCTTCAATAGGATTTATTAGCAAAAGATCCTTTCCTTTATTTCAATTTTATCAGAGTTTTGGGAGTAATTGTTAACTAAATCGAGCGTATGATCTTTAGCTCTCTAACTAAAACTAATCATAAAAGTTGCATCGCATTTCGGGATAATTATTACAAATACGATGCAGCGTATCATATGCCTGTATCAAATCTAAACGTCCCGAAGGCATTTCTTTCTGCAGATTTGCCTAGTGTTGTGTTATTGTTTTTCTTGCTTCTTTATTTCTCAGGTACTTATTCAAAGGACGTATGTGATTTTGTAAACAAAGATTCAAACGCCGATTTTCCTATCTGATGGCACTCCCGCAAACCAACACCACCAACAGGTAGCCGAAGGCTGCCCTACCGGTCTGTGGTGATGATTTGCGTGAGAGTGCCATCAGATTGGACCAATCGACGTTCTACTCTTTGTTTACAAAATCACATACGTCCTTTTGAATAAGTACCAGATTTATTCATTCTTATGTTCTTTCTTTATTTCTTATGTTATTGTTTTTCTTCTTTTGGCTTCTCGTGATTGTAAAAAGGTTCGGCAGAAGAGAGAGAGTAACTAAAAGTTATATAAGAAAGAACTTGGAATTCTTTTGAATGGATTTTGAAAACTTCACAGACTTATTTTACTTTTCTAAGCTCCTATTGTCGCCGCAGCACAATAATCAGTGAAAAGGTCTACTGAGGCATGAAAAAATGAAATAATGTGACAATTGTGTAAGATTTTTTCGACAATTATGTATGAGGATGTAGAATTGATTTTTTTAAAATCATCTTGCAATTTATCCTAGCAAGAAAGTAAGGTTAGTTTGTTGTGGTCAGATCGCCGTTTGAAAGCTCGTAGGAATTGTCGGGTCAGTGATTTGAGGAAAATACTTAATCTAACTAATTTATCTAATATTTAAGTACAGAATGCTGCACGTCGGTTCGGTCATCCAAAACGAAATCCTCCACATTTTACATATGTCACTGGCCATATATGAAGAGTAGTGTCCTTGCTCGGTTCATAGATACGTTGAATTATTTGGTTTTGTTATACTTCCGGCGGTCGAATCATAGTTAGTAAAAATCATTGTGTAAAAAGATAATCCTTCCTGTGGTTTCTAATATTCATTCCCTCTTCCTAATTAAATATAAGGCCGGCGCCGGGATTGCTCATTTGAACATTTGAATCACTGTAACTTGCACACTGAAAATGCGTGAACAATCCCAGTTAATCATTCAGTTGAATCTGTGTGGAATTTCACTAATTCTGGTCAATCACGGAGTAGCAACCATAGATATGTGTAGTCAGTCAAAGTTAAAAAAAAATGTGAGTGAGTGAGTGAGTGAGAATTGTTCTTGTAAAAAAATATATTTTGGCCATAACTCCGAAGCCCATTGGGCCAATTTTCAATACGAAACAACGGGACAGGATTCCGCGTCGAATGTAACATGTTGCAAATCAGTTAAGGATAAGTGCCTTAAAATGAGTAATATTTTTGCTAATTATTTTAAATTTTTGCAACAAATTTAGTTCTCAAACAATAATATGATAATAATACTGCAGCATGAAAACTATTTCAAAAGAATAGCTATTTTCTGTAAGTTGTACGAGTTGATTAAATTTTGCATTTCCTTAACTGCGCAAAGTATGGTGCGTGCACGGCATTTGTTAAAATATTTTTGTGACTATCTTTTATTTGGACGAAATCTCCCATAACAATGCAAAATCAGACCCTATTTTAAATTTATCTGGAGAAATTATGAAACATGCTTTCGTTTTGCAATCTGCTTAGAATATTCAATCCGCCAGACCTCTCCGATGCCACATTCATATGTGACAGATTGAAATTTTCAATTTTTATATTTTACCAATCGAACCTTGACACAATGAAATTTTGGTTTGACACTTTTTCAACTCATCCGCCATATCCTCCCGGACTCTCCCATCCAGTTCTGTTTGCCCACACAATCCTTAGTTCTAAAATGTGCCGAAAATCGACATTTGATGGACGCACCGATTCACTAAGCGGCGGGATGCGGACCCCGCCACACTCGCCGATCAGAGGGATGAGACGAAAATATTTTGAAAGCTAATGTGTGGTAAACCGAAAACAAGCGTCAATTTCCGTTGATGGATGTGGCAAACCATTTCTGCGTGACAATGGAGAAATGTGTCACTCTCATTGTAGGCTCGTTGTTTGACTTTCGATCATATTTTTTTCCTCTTTCTCTCGAATCGTGATGTGGGATCCTAACGTGGTCTTTTGTGTGGCTGTCAAACCGCTTTAAAAACGTGTCACTAAATGGTTTCCCTCTGATTGTCACTCTGGTCTCTAATTCATCGGAACTGATTTTTAGGAAAAAATAAGAGCGGTTTCTGGGCAATCTAATTTAACCGAGCCAATTTCAGCAGCTGTCCGTCCATTTGGGCTCTAAATATCCATTAACGATGCACAGTGTTCGTCAAGGACGAGAATCTAGTCGAATAGTTTAGTGCTTTCAGATTCGATTATGCTCGATTTATTTTATGGAAACTGAGACACTTGTTTTAGCTCTCCTAATTTGAATAGACAATTTTGTTGATCCACCATCAAGGACAATATTTTCATATTCAGATATTTAATAGTTAATAATGAACACTGAGCTTCGACGAGGAAATGTATCAATTGGGGATTTCTCAGCATTATTGAATCTCATAATTAAAGAGGAAGACATTTTTGTCCGACTTTTGAATTGAAACCCTACACCGTGCCCTGTACGCTTACAAACGATGGGAAATTAAAAACAATTTGAATATTGGATGCAATTACAGCGCGCTGGATTGGCTTCCCTGTTGAGGCAAATTGACACCATTAATTATAAAGTTAGCAGGTGCGATTGTGAATACCTCCGCACATCCACAAATCTCCACGTATTCACTCGCAGTTGGATTGGAAGACAACAATTGTAAGCCCTCCCACCCAGCAATTTGTAACAACTGTACAGTGAATGCATTGCAGTAATGGGGGCATCCTCTATTCACGGGTTGTCGCGATGCACTTCCACACGAGGCCGGTTCGATCTTCACCGCGGTTGCCACTACTATTGGCTGGGCTGCAACGGTATTGATACACCAACTGTTGTAATGCAGGGTGCGATAAAACCAATTTCAGCCTGTTAGTCTATAATTAATTGTGGGGTTGTAATAATACCCACCATTCACGGCATTCACGCATAACGGAAATGTAGCACGAGCGAACCGTTACGAGGGTTGCTTGCAATCTGCAGTTCGTGGATCAATGCGAGTCGACAGCGACGGTGGATTTAGAATCGATATCACAGCTTTAAATCATTGCTATCTAGTTAAATCACAGGATATGTTGTGTCTACTTCTAGAATTGATCAACTCTTCCTATTACAAGTAATACTATGTTTACACACTGGATTGTGGTCATACAAGATCTCATTGATTGCTCATTGCAATCAACCCACCACCATAAAATGTGGACAAATTTTTCATTGCTTATTTACATTTTTTCCTTCTCGACCATATAAGGACCAACACCTCTAGATGTTTTTTTGAAAACTATTTCTATTAGATAATTAACTAATACATGCATTCATCTCTTAGAATTGGTGTTCCGTGTTCTCTTATCACTATCATTTTTATTCGCTATGACATATTTTTAGTTCTTCACTTTTCAATTGCCTCTGGCAGTTAAAAAATATCCTCCGGTTGAATTGAACCATGTAGAAATTATAATATTTTAAAATTAAACTAAACACTAAACTTAACCTAATAATTACTGAGAGTACAATGAGCTAATCGATGTAACAGAAGGTTGCAACGATTTTTGTCTGAAGTTGAAAATTATTTTATTGGACATTTGTTGCAATGTCTCAATAAGTATTAGAAACTCTATGAAGTTCCAGGAATAATTTAAAAAAAATAATTTTGAATCCTCTGAAGTGCCTTCATTCTGTTATTGCAGCAACTAGTCCATATTGGCACAGCATTGTTGAATGGTCTAAAAATTTGTTTGTAAATCAAAAGTTTGTTCTTAAGGCAAAGTTTTGATTTTCTGTTTAAAAGTGGATATAGATTGTTACATTTGGCCTGAATGCCTTCAATGTGATTTCTAAAAGTAAATTTATCACATTTATCACTCATATGAACCATCATTCTATTTAAAATAATGCTTTCAAAAAGTTTGCTTATTGAAGAAAGCAAACGGATTGGGCGATAACTAGAAGCCTCAGCTGGATTGGCGTTTTTCCATTTATCTGGAAAGTATGCCGATTGAAAACGTCTGTTAAATAAATTGATCAAAAAGGATAAAGAGCTCTCATTAAGTTTTTTGATAAGTATGAAGAAAATACCATCATCACCCGGGGCTTTCATATTTTTAAATTTTCTAGTAATAGATCTCACTTCATCAAAACTAGTTCCCAACGAAGAATGGTCAAAAACATTCTCTTGATTAAGAATGTCTTCGAAGCTCCGTGTTACCTGATCCTTGATTGGACTAGTGAGACCTATACTAAAATTATGGGCACTCTCAAACTGCTGGGCATGTTTTTGAGCCTTTTTGTCATTAATAAAATAGTATTTTCCTCTTTAAGCGCTGGAATTGGCTTTTGAGGTTTTTAACCTTCTGTCTGTGCTCAAAAAAACTTACGTTGTCTGTGCTCTGGGGTCAAATTGACCCCAAATTGAAATTGCTATAACTTTTTTAATGTTTGGCATATTTTGGATTTTTGGGGCTGTTTCGAAAGATAATTTAATCATCTTTCAGGTCATAACCAAAGATTGACTTTTGGTGGGCGGGAACTGCACCTTTTCAAAAAGGTTATGCTGGAAGGCGTGTGCTTCGGCAAGAGGCGTTGATAAGTTTAGAACTTGGCCGCCAGGTGGTGGTATATTTGAATTCATTATTTTAAACTTCCGATACATAGAATTTTCCTCAGTGTAAATAATCTTATCGCACAAATTTAAAACTTGTTAAAATGGCATCTTGATCAAAGGTCGTCTAGTGAGAATGGACTGTCTTGTGACGGAAGTAATAATTGAGAATTTTACAAATAGGTGGCAAATTGGTTGATCTTTGGTTACGCGTGTAGACCCAATGGCCTTAATTCCAGGGTTTTCTTGGATGACCTAAAACATAATCTTGGGACACATTCTATTATTTGCAGCATCGCTGGAGCAGGTTGAATTCAAAAAAAGCTTTTGATGAACTCTACCACAACATTCATATTTGCCAAAAATGTTACAAACCAAAATGCATCAGATCTCACATGGAACAATATATACTCAAATATAACAGCTCACTTGCACCGCATCTTGGAAGAAGTGCTCATTATATTGAGCACAGCTTTGTAGTCCAGGACATCCTGAACAATGTTGCCGAATACAACTTGGGTGTAGGTATAAGGGATCTCAAGCTGAAGCAATATATACAAAAATATGGCAAGTACACTAGCGCCGCCTATTTGTAAATTTCCTAACTATTTATTTCGTCACATGACAGTCTATTCCCACCATACGAATTTTGTTAAAGACGTCATCTTTACAAATTTCAAATTTGTGCGATAAGAATATTTACAATGAGGAAAATTCCATATATCGGAATTACTTGAGTAGTCTAAAATAATGAATTCAAATATACCGCCACCTAGCGACTAAGCTCTAAACTAATCAATGCCTCATGTCAAAGCACACGCCTTCCTGCATAACCTTTTTGAAAAGGTGCAGTTCAAAATGGGTGGGATTTTCAGATATAAGTAAAATAAGCATGAAAAATCACTGTTTTGGACCCTTTTTTTGGACCTACAGTCAATCTTTGGTAACGACCTGAAAGATGATTAAATTATCTTTTGAAACAGCCCCAAAAATCCAAAATTGGCCAAATATTTAAAAAGTTATAGCAATTTCAATTTGGGGTCAATTTGACCCCAGAGCACAGACAACGTAAGTTTTTTTTAAAAAGCACACTGTAGCGCATATTTTCAAGATTTTTCAAACAAATTTGCATCTAGGAGACAGATCTCGGCGAGTTTTACCAAACGACTGAAAATTAGAAGAATCGGTTGAAAACTAAAAAAATGGCAGCCACTCAAAGTGGCCTGAGGTCATATTGACCCCAGAGCACAGACAAAAGGTTAAATATTTTTTGTTAATTTTCATAAGGGTTTCGAACAAAGATCGAAAAGCTGGTATTCTAATTTGAAATTTTCAAAAAATTTTGGATCCATTAAATCGAAATTCAATAACAACTTTTTGAGTGAATTTTCCTGAACAGCTTCAGTTTAGGTATTTGCTTTGAACATTGCATCAATCATTTGTGATGCAATTGTTCAGTTAGAAAATCAAAATCGGAATCAGGCATGCTACATGAATCGGCAGCACGATCGTCATTTTCCGTTGAAGAATGAGTATGAAAATCATTCATCGAATCTGAGATCCTATTAGTGGGTAGGTGTCAAATAGCTCTTACATAGCTCTACTGCATTTTCGGCACTCATCTCGAGTGCCATCCAAACAGGCTCGTCCAGGCAGCAAGTCAAAATGTCACGAGGCAGCATACAGGTAAGACACGTGGCATCTGCATAGGAAGTTTATTTCCGGCTCATTTCTGATTCTCACAATGGCGATCCTGCCAGGATCTGCGAAATTCGCGGCACATACAGAAGGAACCTAAATGTACCAAAAAGGAACCACCTATCTGCAATGCAAAATAATAATAAAAATAATCCACCGCGATTGCGGATCAGAATGATTGCGCACCGAAAAGCAGACATCGATTGTCACGCATCAGAAGCGGGTAAAAGACCGCGCTCTTGAAAAAGCGTATTAGAGGAAGGTGGGTAGACTTGATCCCCGGGGAGACTTGATCACCCCCTGTTTTATCGAGAACTAAAGTAGTTTTGTTCTAGCACATTTTTTTGTATAGATCCTCTAGATAAATGACCTTTATGTGGTGAGTTATTTTTTGGATTGACAACCTTATTTATTCTGCAGAGCAGTTTGTATGTTTTGACCTTCCCAAAGATTTTTATATTGGCCACGCAAAATTTGAACAACTTTTCATAACAATGATCAAATGCTTCCGTTTTTTCACAGCACAAAGCCATAAATATGCTTAATGATCTGTACTAATGAAAATGTCAACACTCCATCAAAGTTTTAGGATATTTGGATTTGAAGTTATTACCTCAATATGGGGACACTTGATCCCCCCTTAGTCATCCATACAAAAATTTGGCGAACAAATTCAAAAAAATATAAATCTGTTCTCAGGCTTCTAATTTTTTGTAGATTTGACAGATTTGATGAAAGGTTGGCAGGAAAAATTATTTATTGCGTAGATATCATAGAAAGGGGATCAAGTCTCCCCAAATTTTAAAATTGCATGTGATGAATTTAATAACAAAAATCGTTCATGAATACGCACAGCAATTCGAAAATTCCGCGTATTTTGAAGGAAGAATAATAAAAAAAATCTGAGGGCACCTGTATAATTTTATCAAAGCAAGTACTTGGAGAGGGATCAATTTCCCCCGAATATTTTAAAAGTCGATTTTTGACAGCACTCCCAAAAATCGATTGTGTATCAATAACAACAATAATATAAGGACTGTCATACATCAGTAAAGTTAAATACTATGTTTCTTAGAGAGTCTGTGTGGAAATCGCGTATGTTTATTTACTTTTGGCTGTGATACATCGGAAATCAGAAAAGGGGATCTAGTCTACCCAGTCTCCCCTACAGTGTCGCGCTTGTTAAAAGTGGATTACACAATCGCACATTCATGTAGAGTCCGAAAGGTCACACATTTCAGTAGCGGACAACATGTCGCACAATCAAGATGCGGATATGTAGGTCGCGCAAATTAGAAGCGGGCATTAAAGTCGTGCATTAGTAAAGCTGACAGCAGTGTCGCGCATCCAAAAAGGAGCGTGAAGATGGAAATAGAAAAAGCGGATATAAAGGTGGCGCATGAGTGAGACTGATTCGAATGGTCACGCATTCGAGAATCAACGACAGAGTTGAAATTGGACAAAACACTGTGTGTCTGTGACCATTATTAACGAAAAAAAAATGTCCATCCATTCTGAACTCGCCTTTCGAAAGATATAATATCCAGGCGTCTGCTATGAAAATTTCAAAATCTTTCATCTAGGGAATCGAAAGTTATAGCAGTTACAAATTTAATGATTTTTGCGTTCGATATCTCACCAATATCGATATCAACCGTGAATTTCCTCCTGATTACATCTAAATAAATTATCATCAAATATGCAATTTGCAACCTCAATCAACTATAACCTAAAACCTATTCTTCGAATAATAGAAAAAAAAAATAGAGGATGTTAGAAATAACATTGTACAAATATCGATGGCAAAATAGACAATACAACCAAAATACAGTATTCAAATTACAGAATTATTGCACTTCAATCTCCTAATCATACCAAAGTGTGAATATTGTCTATGACAGACAAGTAACTACACTCTGTATGATGATTCTGCTTTTATTAAATATGATAATAGTTGGTAACATAGAATACCGCGCTGAAACAATTTTGTCTTTCATGGGTACTGGGTAGTTAGTAAGACTACCCAAGCAACCAGAAGTTCAGATTTTACTTAAATTTACTCTTAACCGAACTAATTGGTTCACTATGGTTCACATCAAGTTCCAAGTATCCTTAACGGAACTTTAAAGTTCACTTTTACGCTCCCACCATACGAAAAATTACTTAAAATGAGAGCTGATTAAGCCAAAATAGCGCTTCTTATCCGAACTTCTGGTTGCTTGGGTAGTAACCAACATTTAAACAACAATGTACATCATTTGTTGTCAGTTATACAACCATCATCCAGTTCTATTCAAGCAGTGGTACGAAAACGAGCTCTATTTGAAAAAAAAAATGGGAAAGGCTAGATCACTAGAGGAAAATCGCCTTTTCCGAGAACGGTAGATGGAAAAAGCATATATGTATCACTTTGGAACGTTTCAACAATTTAACTGATTTGCTGAAAAACGATGCATTTACTTCATAAATTAATGCATTTACTACATAAATTAACTGACACAGGGAATACTAGTATCCGACTAGAAGATGGAAACCATCGCATTTCCATGAAGCCAGGTAAGAAAATGAGAGATTTCAAAAAACTGTCATATTACATATCGTATTTCGATCTGAACTGTAGGTCGTCTTCAGTGTCTCGTACTTGACTCGACTCAAGTCGAGACACTGAAGACGACCTTACAAGTCAACAGACTAAATACTCACGCTCCTCTAATGTGGACGTGTACTATACACATATGGAAGTGTTGGCTTGACAAATGGATTGCGAGTGATTTGACTATGCGTCCAATTTAGGAATCTCGAGCTCATTCAGTAGCCTCTAGGTTGCGAAGGCCGATGGAGGTCCTTCGTAGCTTAGTTGGTTAAAGCACTAGTCTAGCGTACTGTAGGGTCGTGAGTTCGAGTCCTACCGAGGGGAAAGTGGTTACCTCCAATACATTTTCAATTCATTATCTTCCACAAAATGTACATATTCACATATAAGTATTCATAACATTGTAAATAATTTATGTAGTAAATGCATTATTTTATGAAGTAAATGCATCTTTTTTCAGCAAATCAGTTAAATTGTTGAAACGTTCCAAAGTGGTGCATATATGCTTCTTCCGTTTATCGTTCTCGGAATAGGCGGTTTTCCTCGGGTGATCTAGCCTTTCCCATTTTTTTCCAAATGGAACTCGTTTTCGTACCACTGCTTGAATCGAACTGGATGATGGTTGTATAACTGACAACAAATGATGTACATTGTTGTTTAAATGTTGGTTACTAGCAGAGCCTAAAATATTCATCTTCATGAAACAACTTCAGTCCGATTTTTGACAAACATCGCATGATTATTCAAAACATAGAATGAAAAAGTCAGACGACTACTCCACGAACTCATTCATTCGACTGTCACTGAGTGTGCTTACTATGCGCAGAAAAAAACATAATTAGCATTGTTTATATTGATGTTTACCATTGAAAGTGCCTCACGGATGCAAATCGGATTCAGTTCTATGTGATAAATTACTTCACTCATTTAAAATGTGTTTAGATTTCAGATAATTTATCAATTTGTAGAATGTGCATAAATATTCAATGACTAATATTCAATCGAATATTGACAGTCCAGAGCCGACTATGAATGCGTCTGAAAGTGAGCTGACAAGTGAAAGGAAGTGGAATTCACCAAAAAATTTCGATTATTTTACACTCTGGTTACTAGTCTTACTAACTACCCAGTACCCATGAAAGACAACATTGTTTCAGCGCGGTATTCTATGTTACCAACTATTATCATATTTAATAAAAGCAGAATCATCATACAGAGTGTAGTTACTTGTCTGTCATAGACAATATTCACACTTTGGTATGATTAGGAGATTGAAGTGCAATAATTCTGAATACTGTATTTTGGTTGTATTGTCTATTTTGCCATCGATATTTGTACAATGTTATCTCTAACATCCTTTGCTATTTTTTTTTCTATTATTCAAATAATAGGTTTTAGGTTATAGTTGATTGAGGATGCAAATTGCATATTTGATGATAATTTATTTGGATGTAATCAGGAGGAAATTCACGGTATATATAGTTGCATATTAGTGAGATATCGAACGCAAAAATCATTAAATTTGTAACTGCTATAACTTTCGATTCCCTAGATGAAAGATTTTGAAATTTTCATAGCAGACGCCTAGATATTATATCTTTCGAAAGGCGAGTTCAGAATGGATGGACATTTTTTTTCGTTAATAATGGTCACAGACACACCGTGCAAAATGTTCTTGCGTTTGAGCAGTGAACGAAAACATAAATCTCGCGCTTAGTTCCATAGGGGCGTAACTGTATTGATCGATTTCTTTTCGTCGATGTTTTCTTTTTATTATTGTAGCGAATTGTGCTAGTTTGCCGATGATGTAATGGTTTCGTGCGATAAAGGATGAATGTATCTTGCACTAGAATCAATAGTCACGGTTGTAGCTTTTGAAACAATTGAGTTATTAACAAAATATAACATCGATAAAGAGAAATCGATCAATACAGTTACGCCCCTATGAAACTAAGCGCGAGAAATGCTTGCGCATGTGCTCAGAAGCGGATCAGATGATTCTGATACCTTTTTTAGCTTAACAACTCAAAATGAACATGAGTTGTTTTCTTAAATTGAGTGGTTTACTGACTTATTGGCGAAATGGCTATAAGGAAAATATTTATGAGCAGTCAATGCTCGGACTTCCGTGCCATGTAGTTTCTATCAGGTGCATAATGCGCATGGCCTTCCGTAGAGGGACGATGAAATCAACTTCGTTTGTGTTTTTTGTTAGTGGAAAAACTCGGACGGTATACGGAGCTGGTGATGCTTGAATGTCCTCCTCGTAGGTTTGTGATGGGATCTCCCGACGGATTCCTCCTCATGTTCCAACGAAATATGTTGCACTCCATTACATTGTTTCGACAAACGGCAATCGGATGATAGTAATTCATCACCAGGACGCACAGTATATAGCATATTGGAAGCCCCGGAGCCCCTCAGTCCAGTCGTGCAAGAAGCTGTTCCAAGTCGTCACAGTCGCCCTGGCCCTGTGGTCGAGGTCAGCAAAGAGGTCTTCCAGCCTGTGATATCAGGCAAGTATTCGTTTTGCAGTAGCTCATCCCTGCCTGACATACCTTCCAGTACCAGCTCGCTTGAACCTATTGTGAAAGCACTCTCTAGACCGGTCCCTTCGGAAATTACGGACAGTTTATCTGATTTGCGGTTTTATTACCAAAATGTTCGAGGCTTAAGGACGAAAGTAGATGATGTCTTCCTATCTACATCTGAGTTGGAGTATGATATCTACGTTTTCACTGAAACATGGCTGGAGGATTGTATACAATCGTCGCAGTTGTTTTGCAGCAACTATGCAGTGTTCCGTGTCGATCGTTGTGTTACCAATAACTCTCGCTGACGTGGAGGTGCTGTTTTGATAGCGGTAAGCAAAAAAATCGGGTCATCACTCGTTACTCTTCGCAACGGTGAGAATATCGGACAGCTGTGGGTTAAAATGTCTATTCGGGCAATTGATCTATTCATTGATGCTTTGTACATCCACCCCCCCCCCTCGGATAAAAATCAAGACAGAACATTTATGCAGTATCACATCGACGCTGCATCTGAGATCTGTAGGTTACGGAAGGATTCAGACTCCATGGTGATTTTCAGAGATTTCAATCAACCACGTTTAGTATGGAAGCAAGCGTATAGAGACCACGCATTCGTCGATGCTTTGCAGTCACATATCTCCATGGCCAGCCAGATTATGCTCGACAACATGGCATTTCACTGATTACATCAACGAAATTTGATCAGGAATTGCAATGAACGCATATTGGACCTTGTATTTAGCAGCGACTCTAATACTACCAATAAATTTACATCTCTAGTTGCGGAGAAGGTTGTCCCTATCGACCGCTTTCATCCACCACTCGATTTCTGCGTAACATTCCAGTCTGTGATATCATTTTCTGAAGAAATTGACCTCTCCGCACGCGATTTCCGCCGAGGTGATTTTGACACAATGTGCAGTCTGCTATCGAATACTGATTGGATCGAAGTGACGCAAAGTACTGACGTGGATTCTGCTGTTTCTGCATTCAACACTATTTTGCGCAATTGCATTGCCCAGACTGTCCCACTTATCCGACCTCCTAAGAAACCAGCTTGGGACAACTTGCGGCTTCGTGCATTACGACGTCGTCGTTTCAAGATGCTGCAGCAGTACTGTCGTCAAAGATGCTATTTCTCGAAACAACAATTTGATGAAGCGAGTCGCATATATCGTGGATATAACCGTTTTGAGCTTGAGCTTGAGCTTGATTGACTGCTCGTAGTTGCTACTCCATTATGACCAGATCAGCTGTTCTTGCACAGGGAACCAACAGATGTTTGCTTGGGACTAGCACACATCTTCAATGTACAAGTACTGGTGATCTCATTTGTTAGGTCATACTGGCGCGCGTCACGTCAGAATACAAGTCAATGTAAGGAAGGGGGAGGAAATGATGATGCAATCACTCGCCCACTGCAAGCCGAATATACCTCTGCACTTGCCACGAGTTCATGCGGAATTTGTTGGAATTTTTGGGTTAGGTTGGAGAGGCAGAGGTCCGTCTTGGTTAACGAGCTGCCAATGTGATAGATAGGAGAAGGTAACTGATGGAATTTCTAATTGGATGTAGGAAACGAGCTCTATAGTTCATTTCCAATTCTAGCAGATTACTGTTAAAATACTCAAGTTGAAGGTATAGGAATAGTAATGGAAACGGTATGGAAGTCCATTTCCAGTTCTAGCGATTGCTAGAACATGAGAAATAAAGAGAAAGATACAAAGTAGGAGAATGGAACGGACCTGGGATTGAACCCACGACCTCCTGCGTATGAGGCAGAAGCAGTAGCCATATGACTACCAAGCCCGCTTCAAGACGACTCTTCTCTTACAAGATACAAAAACGGATGGGGCCCAAAGATCCGGTTTTTTAACCTTTTGAACATGGAGTCTCGTTTTTATGGGTTGACTGCAAAAATATCCAAAAACTAGCTTTCTACCTAGTTGAAAAAAACATCTAGACCATCCAATCAACCTAGAGAATAAAAAGGTTTATCGTGACTGGCTGACTGGTTTTCTGAAACGAAACCCCAAAGTATCATTCCGAAAGCCAGAAGCTACATCAATAGCACGCGCCAGAGGCTTTAATCGACATTCTGTCAACGCTTTTTTCGATATTCTGAAGAACACAGCCAACAGACATCGCTTTCCGGCTTCCCATATCTTCAATGCAGATGAGACGGGGGTTTCAACGGTAATTATATTCGACTAATTTCCAACTGTTTTGAATTTTAGGTTTCATCATCCTGTGAGGCAAGAACTATCCAGTTTGACTATCCAGCGAAAAGCCGTCACAGTAAGAGCCGGTATGGCAGCGTGCAGAGCAGTCATGATCCCTACGGGCCGTGCGTGATGTTGGCCATATCTCGAAACAGCAACTAACCGCTCAGAAAGCGGTGTCTCAGCATCTTCCGAAATTTCTGGTCTAGCCGTTGTTCATCAGTAGTTTCGAGCACACGACAGCGCCGTGTGGGTTTTCGAACCTGGAAAATTTAAAGCGGGTGTAAGACTGTCTGCAGGGTGATGCACTCGAGGCAGTCAGGAGTCGGCTCGTTCTGCCAAACTCAGTACCAGATGTGATATACGACCTTCGAAATCTATTCGGGAGGCCGGAGAAGTTGCTAAAGAGGCTTTTGATCAAAGTCAGAAGTGCCCCTGCACCGAGAAGTGATCGACTTTATCAATTTTGGTATCACGGTGAAGCAATTGTGCGACCATCTTGAATCTGCACAGCTCAGAGACTACGTTAACAATCCGATTCTGGTGCAGGAGTTGGTTGATAAGTTGCCACCGAGCTACAAACTGTACTGTGTCCGGTTCAAGCGAGGAAAAGTGAACAGTCCGTTTAGGATGATCACGAACTTTGCAGCTGAAATCGTTTCGGAAGTGTAGGAAGTCACAGAGCTCATATTGCTATCCGTGAGCGATCGAGTGCGATTGGGAAAGAAAATCGCTGGGAAGAGTTTGTTCATATGCATGAGTATGAAGAGGAACAAAGCGAATATTCCAGCAATAAGTCATTTGGCCGAAATTGTTGAATCTGCAGAAGGACGGATTATTTGATCAGGAGTTGTGGAGAATTTAAGGCAATGAACATTGTACGTAGGCTTAGAGAAATCGAAAGGCAAAACAATTGTAAGCTCTGTCTGTCATGGCGACAATCACTGCTTTTCAACTGCTCGGTGTATGATAACTAGATGTTGAAGATACCACCATACTCATCTGCATCGAGTGGAAGAGTCGATACAGCTGCATAAAGTTAAGTCCAGCCATTATGTGATTATTCGTACGATACCGGTAACGCTCTATGTAGGGAAGCGTAAATTCGATACCGTAGCATTTCTGGATGAAGGATCATCGGCTACGCTAGTGAATGTAGTGGCCAAACGACTGAAGGCACATGGTACTTCTGAACCACTCATGGTAACGTGGGCAGGAAACATAAACCGCTTCGAAAGCGAATCAAAACCGTACAGCTGATGATGTCTACAAGAGGCTCCGACAGGAAATAATCTTTGACCAATTCTCGTTCAGTGTCTGAAACACAGCAACCCAAGCAAAATGTACGGTATCGAGAATTGATGGAACACTACACACATCTTGTGGACGTGCCGATTAAAGAGTTTTCGGGAGGAGTGCCAACTATTCTATTTGGATTGGATAGGATTGGATAACCTCCAGTTTGTTTGCACCATTAGAGTCTCGTGTAGGTAAAGCGAATGAACCGATTGCCATGGGCTCGAAAATTGGTTGATCAATTTATGGTGCAGAGAAACCCGGAAATATCGATGGACGGGAAATGAAAGGAAAACAATTCGAATATGTCCGAGAAGCTGAAACAGGTGTCAATAAAGTTCAGTGACTTAAGATCACAGCAAGCAAAAGTTGAAGTTTATGTTGCGAGTAATTCCAATCGGAAGTATTGTGTCCAGGGATTGGGGAAAGAACCCATCATATCAGGATATGGTAAAGACCAACAAGCGTGGGTGCGTACCTGCACCGGAAGGTTCATGCAAGTGGCCGCGAAGCTAGCAGTGATGAAAGCAGGAGAAAGTATTCCTGAGCCAGAAATGGCCTCCGTGGTAGAGTTACGGGCGGGGGAATATTCTGGCGACACTGCATGTACGCAGCCGTGTCAGGATCAGTGTGTGAAGAACAAATTTCGTCCTATTTTTTTTTCGTGTTGATCGACAGATGCCAGATAGAGATTAGGTAAAAAATAGTAAAACAAAACAAATGGCCGAGATTGAGCAAAGTGGATTAATAGCGAATCGTAGAAATTTATTGTAAGGATAGAGTTGAAGATATAGTTTGAATACCTCAGGTTTATTTATTTATTTTATTTTCTGGAGCAGGGAAAAGCCCATTTGAGTAGAACTATTAATAAAAGCTATTTCTCAAATGGGCGCAAAACCTCCTCTTCTTTTCATATCAACAGAATACAAATTTCCAAATGATACATACAAAATTTGCTTAATAAATTATCTAACTAACGAACTAACAACTAACTATCTAGCTAACACCTCAATTCAATCCAACGCAAAATCATTTGCTTTGTTTTATAATGATGTTTTCCTTAGGACCTTCTTAACTCTTAAGCGGTGCTTAGTTATGCGCTTGAACCTGGTTTGAGACATAAGAGGTTAAGAAAGTTGGCCTTTAATAAGAAAGAGGTGCTCGAAAAATACTTCACAAAGGCCTCAGGAATATATGCCACGGCTTTGCCTCTTTGACAAAGTTGTACTGTTCTGATTCAGCGGCGCAGCCAACATTTTTGATAATACTCGACCGTATGAGACAGTATGGTTTAAGTTTAAATTTGTATCGAAATTCCGCGGAATTCCGTTAAATTTCGTTAAAAGCTAGTTTTTTCTAGCGAAATATTTGTAATTTTACGAAACGAAAGGAAATCAAGAAATCAGATTTCGCCATGCTCAAACTTTGGGAAATTTCGCGGAATTTTGTTTCGAACCACCTAAAACGAAATTTTTAGAAATACCGCATATGCTTAGATATTAAGCTCTGCTGTTGAGATTGTATTAAAAACAAAAATTGATGTCAATCGTTATTCAAGAAAACTTGATATCGGAACATGATTTCAATATGCATTCCTCAGTTATCATGATATAAAGTGAGTTATTCAGGAAGAATAAAAGCAACCTGCAAACAAAATATGCTGTTGTTGAAAATATGCCTGTAACCCACAACAGTGACAAAATATTAAAATGTTACGTTTGCTTACACATATATAGATTTTTTTTACGTAGGATCATATACCGCAAAAATAGTAAGCAGCATAATTTACTTTTCAAGCCCAATTTTAATAACACCCTAAATAGGATTCTTCCTTAAATTATTTATGATTTTCTTTAGGTTAAAAAATGGTTTGTTTTGGCATTTAGCATAATCTCTTACAGTTTAGTTTTCCCAATTGCTGTAAAAAAAAAAACCCTCCAAAAGACCTATCTTCAGATGGTTAGCAAATAATGACGAGGGTGGCACATCTGACGGAAAGAAAAGGGCTGAAGGCCAGTAAAAAAAAAAATCCATTAAAAACTGCACCACCCGAGTCAATGCAGAGCATATCATTGCCTTAATTAGTTGCGGTGGATTTGCTATCAATTTAATGGAATAAAAAAAATATGGCGTAGTCAGCTTGAAAAGCATATCCCTACGCTGCATTGGTATCTATACACGGAGGGTTTTGCAGAGCTATTTTTCATATATTGAAAAATGTTGGCATCATTTTGGCAAAGGCATCTATGTATTTTCAATGTTCAAAGAAATAATGTTCGGGTAATTCCCTTGGCCAACTCCGTTTTTGAAGTTAGTAAAATGAAGTTATCATACTTCATATTTTTTTCGCTAGTATAAAAACACACAACAAATATATAGCAATTGATTTCAGCTAAAATTGCATTTTCTTCGGCATGAATCTCAATAAACAGTTGATCAATATTGCTGAACATCATATTTTGACGTAACGTAACAACGCCGCACAAACGAATAAAAAGTTTCCGCTTTGAACTGTTTTGTGGCGGGCAACTCAACTGCTGAAGCAATCTCGAAATTGGATTTTGACGGAACTCACTTTTAAACGGTATGAAATTTCAAAGGCCGATCGAAATATTTTGGCGTTTGAGTTTTGTATGCTGATCCGAACGTTGGTCTGATCTAATAAACGAACCTTTTTACCTCCGTGCAGCAACCACCCCAATGTCGCGCATATTATTACTCGAAAGTGCAAGACGAAGAAATTAATTTCGTTTTTCACGCCGAGATGCACCTGATGCGAGCCAATTTGTTTGTTTGTTTTTTTTTTGTATTCGTTATGCCATTATTGCTGCACCATCCGCCATCGTCGCCGCATGGTACAATAATGTTGCCCTTCGCCTGCAGAGTGGCGCTCTTCGCTGCTAGCTCGAGCGGTCCTTATCTATATGGTCTGTCAATTCGGGATTGAATTAAAATTAATTGAATTAAAACAGCTCTTATCGCGCTGCCGAGTGGACCCGCCGGGTGGAGCCACCTTTTTTTCGAATTCCGGAAGCCAATTTTCTGCAAGCATAATTTGATTGTTTTAAATGCTTAATTGTGGCCATTACCGATGGTGTGTTTTGGGACGTGAAATGCACCAAGTTTAATATCGAAGCTAGTGAGCAAATATTAATGGGTTGCACCTTTCTTCTGCATATGTTCTCCGCTGCAATCAAATTTAAAGATATTTCAAATTAATCCGGTCCAGTAATGAAGGCAGCAATTTGTTTTTAATTTTCCATCCATTACATCCTTTTTGCATATGTAATGCATCGATGTACAGCAAATTTCAGAAGCAAAGTTAATTTTAACAATTTTCCGATTCAGCTCCCAGAAGCCAAGCCGCCGGATGGTAGAGGGTGAATTATCATTAACGTCATCTGATAAAAGCGTTTGGTTTGCTTGGTCGAAAAATTGGAACTTCCGAAGAGGACAGCGGTTATGCATCTGTGAGTATGCTGGTTTTGGATTGGATTTTCACTTGCGTACGAAAGTTGACCCGGAAAATGGTCGATCGGGTTTGACTGTTGGGTGCGATGAAAATAATTACAAAATAATCTTCATCGATGGGTTGTAATGTTGAACATATGGAGGACATATGAGGACATGAGATGTAACGGGGAGATTTCAATTAAACGTTTGACCAACATAGGAAGGAAGTCATCATACGTTCAATCCAAGTATAGGATATGTGTATTCTGCAGTTCAACTTGTGGAAAGGATACTTTGTTTACCATACCTTATATTTTTACGCACTGACAGCTGCACAAGTAAATGTGAATAATTATAAGCCACCTGAGTTTGATAATTTATTGATTGATAATAATCCAGAGTCGTTATACGCCAAAATAGAAAAGAATATAAAGAACTATTGGGAGCTGAGATAAAACTGCACCGGCGTAAGAAACGAAAAAATATTCTCGGAAGCAGAGGGAAGCTTTGCCAGAAACAACGCAAGGAAGTTCTATGACAGTTCCGGAAATCTGTTGACCGACTGAGTTGGGACGGCTGCTAGGTGGAAGGAGTACTTTGAGTTATTGTTCAATGGACAATCGATCGGCATAAACATGGACAAGCAGTGGAACCACCAAAGCTAAACGAAGTGAAAAAGGTTGTTCTAGAGCTAAAGAACGGTAAGGCCGCTGGCCGCTTCCGAAAAAAGTCAGCTAGTCTACTGGATTTGTAAAATACAGGATTTATGGATCAAGGTACGTTCAGTGGCTTCATAACCTCTGATTGGTGGTGTTTCTATGGCTGGACCGTTGAATGAAGTTTAAGTAGAATTTTGCGCTGATCTTCAAGGTAAATAATCGCAAATGTAAGTGAGAGCTATCCTTCAATTGTTTTGCTAAACCCCCTGTGTATGGTTCGCTATTAACATATACTAGAGAAACGCAGAATATCCTGGACTGCCGCTTGATGCAGTCCATCGTTGGTTGCTAATCCGAGCCCCACCCAGGCAAATAGTGTAGTTCCCTCGTTCCGATCCATTATCTGATCCCTCCAGTGGTAATCAGTTGTGGACACCTGACTGACTTGCACACGGACAACCTGTTTTCTATGGCCTGTTAGTGTTAGCCAGTAATACGAATTGATTGCCCACCCCCGAAGAATAAAGGATTGAGTATCCGTCACTCTCAGTTCCCGCACATTGTGCACCGCACACTAGGTATACAAAAAAGCGTGACAGAGGGTGAGGGGGGGTCTAGAAATCTCAAAAAATAGTGGACGTCATAGTTTATTAACCCCTTAATCAGCTCCGTGAAGCCGATTAAGCGAGAAACGTACCTTCAAAGAAACTTTTGGTTACTTGGGGTGTGTCTCCGACGACGATCAATAGGATGTCGTCGGCATGAATGAAAACGTTTACCTGTTCCTGGCGACCAAAAATAAGGTGACCGCCAGGGCTGACCTTTGGAGTACACAAGTTTCCTTCTGGTAGATTTTGGAAGACTGATTTCCGATGACGACTTGAAATGATCGCCCTTTGAGGAAATTCCGAGCGAATGCCAGTATGTTGCCCGAGAATCGCCATTCGCTAAGTTGCTCCAAAACTAGTGGTGACCAAGTCCGATTGAATGCCTTCGGGATGTCAAGGGATACCTAGTCATCGTGTTTACCCTCCTCGAAGGCATTCTCCTAGGCCGGCAAAGTACGTTCCGGTTCCGTACCCAGGACGGAAGGCATGCTGTTGGGAGCCGAATATTCTATCGGCCTCGAGATAATCGCTTAGACGACGGTTAACTAGCCTCTCGACAACCTTAGAAACGCAGGAGGTTAGCTCTATGGCTGTATTTAAAAGCATTCCGGAAGGCTTCGCTATCTTTGGGTATTGGGATGACGTGGCTGAGCCACCATTCATCTTGAAAGATTTTACGGAAGGGGAAGGTTTGTAATCATCGGATACCCTTTTCCATCTGGTCCAGAGGAATTTCCGTTACTCCTGGCGAAGGCGAATTTAAGCTCGGTAGCAGAAAAAGACTGGTTCTCGAGGGAGCAAGATCTGGTGGTGATGAACCTCTGGAATTCGGTTGGTTAACCACTTACTGCGACAAGTGAAGCTAAAAAATACTACCCGAGAGCACTGGCAACTTCCGGAAGGAATGGGTTGAAAATCTCTTTAATAAAGATATAAAACAAACTTCTGGAGGGTCTGATATGGTGCGATCTTCAACGTCAAGGTGGATGGCGGATGGTAGAAAAACGACGTTTGCCACTAGTGTGGATAGGAAATGACGTCACTGCTGGGACATGATGGGGCACGTGACCCACCAAATCAAATATTTCACCTCAAATTTAATAAAGTTCGTCACACCTCTAGGGGGGAGGTTGGTTCTGAGCAGCATGACTATTCGTACAAAAGTTTTGGGAGTTCGTTACAAGAGCGTGACGAAGGGTGGATGGGAGAAATCCCAAAATGAATTTGTAGAGGAATTTTCGAAGAAATCCTTAGAAGAATTTCCGAAAGAACTCCTGGAGGAATTTTCGAAGAAAATCGGAAAGGTATTTCCGATAATAATTTAGACTTTTCGAGGAACTCCTAAAGAAACTTCCGAAGGATTTCTCCTAAATAAATTTCCGAAAATATTCTTAATATATATTTCCGTAGGCACTCCTAAGAAAGTTACTAAAAATTATCCATAGGCATAGGCAAGAATTTTCTAAAATAATTGCTAAGCGAGTTTCCAAGGGAATTTCTAAAAGAATTTGTAAACAAAACAAAATAAAATCCGGATAATTTTGAGGATTTTCAAAACATTATTTAACAAATCCGAGGATTTTTATAGGATTTTTTTCATTTTAATATTTATTTTTATTATTCCCCCGTGACCTTTTGGAGACTAGTAGGACAAAAAGTCAATTAAATATTTGTAACGGCCTAATACTCTTTCGAAAATTCAAAAAAGAAATTATAAGAATAAATCAAAATTAGTTTTTTTAATTAGAAAATTGCTTGGGAAGTTAAGAATTAGAATAAGAAGTTAGAATGGGAAGTTAAGTTGAAATTCCTTCCCAAAAATCTTTAGGAAAACCTACGGATATTGTTTCAGGAAAACCTTCCGAAATTCGCTTAGGAGAATTCCTTCGGAAATTTCTTTATATTTCTTTTTGGTTCAGAAATTATTGCGGAAAATTGTGTCGGATTTCCTTTGAAAGTTTTTTTTTGCAAAATGGCTGCAATAATTACTTCGGTATCCTAAGGAACTTCTTCCGGAATCTCTAGGCAGACATTCTTTTTGGAGTTTCTACGAAATTGCTTCAGAACTTCAACAAGGAATTCAACCGATTTTTTTAGGAATTCCTCCCAACATTCCTCCGAAAATTTAATTAGGAATTCCTTGATGCCGTCAGAAGTTCTTCAGAGATTTTTTTAGGAATTACCTCATAACTTAATTCAATATTTTCTTAGGAATCATTCGAAATTTGATCCAGAAATTCCTTAAAATATACGAAATTCCTGTAGTATTTCATTCTTTCAACAAAACCTCCGGAATAATTCTTGCAGGAATTTCGGAGACATTTCATATGATTTTATCATAAAAATTTCCGTAGTATTTCCTGGAGGAAGTTTCTAAGGCATTTCCAGAAAAAAATACAAAGGCCTTTCAAGAGATTCCATTTCTGAAGGATTCCATGAACGAATGTCAAAAAACTTCCTGAAAATTTGTCCTAGAGTTGTAGAAAAGATTCTTACATGAAATTCCGAAGGAATTACTGGAGAAATTTTAGAGAGAATGAAATTTCCGATTGTATCCGAGGGAATACCTAAAATAGCTTCTGAATTGAAAAGTTTTAGAGAAAACTTTCCAAAGAATTCCTTGAAACCTTTTCAATAAATAGACAATAAAATGCAATACAAATTAAGTCATACTTGATACAGATTTATCGCTTGACTGATTAACGCCTCCGATTATGATAGTTCTTACCACTGACGCCAAATTATAAATGAATCAATTACGCCAAAAATGCTAGTGCCTCAATATTACTCGAGCTCCGGCGCCGCCAGTGAATGACGTTAAAATGCGTTAAAATGTCAAATTTGGCTTTACAGGTACACTGGGGTCGCTTTTCACGCGGTTTTATTCACACGGGTCGCTTTTTACGCGGTTTTTGGGATTTACGCGGTTTTTTTCACGCGGATTTAATTTTTTACGCGATTTTCCGAAAAAGTCTTGAAATCACGTAAAAATTGTAAAAAGTTGATTTTTGATCGATTTTTGCAAAAGTCGTTTTTTACGCGGATTTCGGATTTTACGCGGTTTTCATTTTTTTATTTGGATGGCTCATTTGTTTTAAAAAAAATCTTTTCAAGGAAAAACACGTAGAGTATTCAATTCAGGTACGATGCTGGGTCATTAGAGCGAAGGCCGTCAGGCCAGAATGTCATTTGGCCACAGCCGTTAGGATGAGAAGTGAGGTGAGAAATGAGAAGGGAGAAGTGAGAAATGAAAAAGGTGTAATATGTGAGAAGCGAGTAGCAAGAAGGGAGAAGCTTGAAAAGAGAAGTAAGAAGCGAGAAATGTGAATTGAGAAGCGATGAGTGAGGAAGTGAGTAGTAAGAAGTGAGAAGTAATAAGTGAGAAGCAAGAAGTGATTAGTGAGAAGTGAGATGTGAAGGTGACAAGTGAGAATTGAGAAATGATAGAATAGCATAGCATATGTGATTGTACAAATCGTGGGTGGCTATACAATGCTCAATTGAGCAATCTACTGTATATTGTCGCAAATTGGTACTTGGGATTAGTACCTTTTCCTATACAGTAGCAGTTGTATACCTGGTCACATCCTTACAATCACGGAAGGAAGGAAGGAAATGCTAGTTCAACATCTACTGGTGAAGATGCAGGGAACCCATACTACCTTCATTGATATCTCATGAAGGAAAATTTGTGTTAGTGAGTAAGGTGAAGTAAGCGAGAAATGAGAAGTAATTTGTGAGAAGTGAGAAGCAAGAAGGGAGAAGTGAGGAGTGTGAAGTGAGAAGCGAGAAATAAGAAGGGAGAAATGAAAAGTGAGAGCCGAGAAGTGACTAGTGAGATGTGAGAAAGAAGGAGTGAGAAGCGAGAAGTGATAAGTGAAAAGCGAAAAGTGAGAAGTGAGAACTGACAAATGAGAAATTAGATACGATAAGTGAGATTTAAGATGAAAGAAGTGAGAAGCGAGAACAGAAGAGTAGGAAGTACGGAGTGAAAAATGAGAAATGCAAAGCAAGTAGTGTAAAGTGAGAAGTGGGGAGTAAGAAGTGAATAGTGAGAAGTAGGAACTGAGAAGTGAGAAAGGAGTGGTGTGAAACGAGAAGCAAGAAGGAAGAAGTAAAAGTAGATGAGAAGTAAGATGTGCTAAGTGAGAAGTGAAAAGTGAGAAATAGAAAAGGAGAAATGAGAAGCAAGAAAATGGTAGAGAGAAGAGGAATGTGAAATTTGGGAAGTATGAAGTAAGGAATATATGATATGCGAGTTAATGAGAAGTAAAATGTGAGCACTGGAAAGTGATTTTTGAAAAATGAAAAGTGAGAAGTAAATGGCGAGAATTAAGATGTGAGAAATTATAAGTGAGAAATGAGAAGTGAGAAGTAATATGTGAGATGTGAGATGTAAAAAGTGAAAAGCAGGAAGGGAGAAGTGAGAAGATATAAATGAGAAATAAGAAGTGAGAAGTGAGAAATAAGAAGTCGGAAGTGAAAAGTGCAAGCTGGAAGTCAGAAGTGAGAGGCGAAAAGTGAATTGTGCGAAGTGAGAAATGAGATAAATATGTGAGATTTGAGAAACGATAAGTGATAAGTGAGAGCCGAGAAATGAGAAGCTACAAGTGTGAAGTGAGATATAGAAATGAGAAATTCGATACGAGAAGTGAGATGTAATATATGAGAAGCGAGAAGTGAGAAACGAGAAGTGATAAGTGAGAGCCGAGAAGTGGGTTGGAAGCGACAAATTCAAAGTGAGATTGAGAAGTGAGAAATTCAATACGAGAAGTGAGATGTAAGATGTGCGAAGGTAGAAGCGATAAGTGATAAATAAGAATCAAGAAGTGAATGGAGAGAACTGAGCAATGAGATGTGAGAAGTGAGGAGCGAAAATGAAAAGTATTAAGATGTGAGAAGTGATAGCATGAAGGGTGAAATTAGAAGATAGAAGTCAGGAGTTTGAAGTGAGAAGTGAGAAGTCGGAAATAAGAAGTGAGAAGTGAGAAATGAAGAGCGAGAAGTGAGGAGTAAGAATAAATAGTGAGAAGTAAGAACTGAGAAGTGAGAAACGAGTGGTGTGAAACGAGAAGCGAGTGAGAAATGAGATAAAGATTTATTTATTTATTTATCATCAGACTAAGGCCGGAGTGGCCTGTGCTGCACATAAAAGACTTCTCCATTCAGCTCGGTTCATGGCTGCACTTCGCCAACCACGCAGTCTGCGGAGGGTCCGCAAGTCGTCCTCCACCTGATCGATCCACCTTGCCCGCTGTGCACCTCGCCTTCTTGTTCCCGTCGGATCGTTGTCGAGAACCATTTTCACCGGATTACTGTCCGACATTCTGGCTACGTGCCCGGCCCACCGCAGTCTTCCGATTTTCGCGGTGTGAACGATGGATGGTTCTCCCAACAGCTGATGCAACTCGTGGTTCATTCGCCTCCTCCACGTACCGTCCGCCATCTGCAACCCACCATAGATGGTACGCAACACTTTCCTTTCGAAAACTCCCAGTGCGCGTTGGTCCTCCACGAGCATCGTCCAGGTCTCGTGTCCGTAGAGAACTACCGGTCTAATAAGCGTTTTGTAGATAGTAAGTTTGGTAAGGCGGCGAACTCTATTCGATCGAAGTGTTCAAAGTACGTACGATTTTCTGCCACAATGCGTCTCCGAATTTCTCTGCTGGTATCGTTATCCGCGGTCACCAGTGAGCCCAAGTACACGAATTCTTCAACCACCTCGATTTCGTTACCACCGATACAAACTCGTGGTGGGTGGCTCACATTGACCTCTCTTGAGCCTCTTCCTATCATGTACTTCGTCTTCGACGTGTTGATGACTAGTCCAATCCGTTTAGCTTCGCTTTTCAGTCTGATGTAGGCTTCCTCCATCCTCTCAAAGTTACGTGCCATGATATCAATGTCGTCGGCGAAACCAAATAACTGGACGGACTTCGTGAAAATCGTACCACTCGTGTCAATCCCTGCCCTTCGTATTACTCCCTCCAAAGCGATGTTGAATAGCAGACACGATAGACCATCACCTTGCCGTAACCCTCTACGCGTTTCGAATAGACTCGAGAATGCCTCTGAAACTCGAACTACGCACATCACCCGATCCATCGTCGCCTTGATCAACCGTATCAGTTCCGGAAAACCCTTTTCGTGCATTAGCTGCCATAGCTGGTCCCGATCGATTGTATCATATGCGGCTTTGAAGTCGATAAATAGATGATGTGTGGGCACGTTGTATTCGCGGCATTTCTGCAATACCTGACGTATGGCGAACACCTGGTCTGTGGTAGAGCGTTCACCCATAAATCCCGCCTGGTACTGCCCCACGAACTCTCTTGCAATTGGTGTTAGTCGACGGCATAAAATTTGGGAGAGTACCTTGTAGGCGGCGTTCAGCAATGTGATTGCGCGGTAGTTGCTACAATCCAGCTTATCGCCCTTTTGTAGATGGGACACACGACACCTTCCATCCACTCCTGCGGCAGAACCTCATCCTCCCAAACCTTGGTTATCACCCAGTGCAGCGCTCTAGCTGAGATAAAGATGTGATATGTGAAAAGTGGGAAGTGAAAAACGAGAAGTGATAAGTGAGAGCCGAGAAATTAGAAGCTATAAGTGAGAAGTGAGAAACGAGAAGTGATAAGTAAAAGCCGAGAAGTGAATGGAGAGAAGTGAGTTGTGAGAAGTGAGATATGAGAAGTGAGAAGTGAGGAATAAAAAGCAATATGTGAGATGTGAGAAGTGAGAAGCAAAAAAAAGTTAGAAGGGAGAAGTGAAGTGTTTGATGTGGAAAGTGAGAAGCAAAGAATTGTGAAGTGAGAAGTGAGAATCGACAAGTGAGAAGTGAGATGTAAAAAGTGAACAAATTAGATAAAGATGGAAGATGTGAGAAACGCTAATTTGACGTCACTCATTCCATTGCTTGGATTGCAATCGTGACGTCATGCTCGTTTGGCTACACTAATTGAGAGTTCATTTGGCTACACTCGTCTTCGCCTCAGCTCGTCTATGTATCCGATTTGGATACAATATTATGACCACTACCCTGGATGCGGGTGGTCGTCGAGCAACTCGATAACATTATCGAGTTCGCAAGCGGAAGGCAGAACATCAGTAAGGAACTGAAACACAACCTGCTGGTGCATCGCCATGCTGTTCGAGTCCTAAGACAAGAACAGGACGCGTTTATCAGCCACCATCAGCAAGTCGCCGGGCTTCAAGAGGGTAGGGCAAAGGATGTATTTTGGACAACCCTTACGGGGGCTCTTATATTGGACCATCAAGAGGAATTTGAACTCAGTGGTCCAAAATATGAACCGTCGAACTGGTGGTCCAAAATACCTCCCTTACCCTACCTGCCTACCAGTGCCATCTGCACAAGCGACCGAAAATCCCTGGCAGCTGGTCAGTAGCTCAAAGCGGAAGTCGAGCGCATCTCGACTCGCAAAGAAAGTTAAGGACAGAGTAGAGGCCTTGTTGGTGAAAAATGATAAGCATTGGTACGCCGACGTCGATGCAGGTGACCGAAAAGCTTTCGGTGCTGGAACAGGACGCGCGAAGCGTTAGACGGACCAAGACTGGTAAAATGATCTTGGTGCTGAAACGTGGAGCGCAAGCTAGCGGGACGACTGGCTTAATACTAGTAACACACAAGCTTTACATAGGTTGCTGCCACTCATATGTGACCAGATTTAGACACAACCAAGTTGCTGCAACCATTTTTGTCTGACTTGTGCTGCTCGGGAAGAGATCTAGGCTCGAGCAGTAGAAATTGGCTCAATAATACTTTATTCTGTTATTGATACCATACTCTGTTATGAACTACCCCTGCATAAGAGGTAAAATACCAAAATGTATATGCACAATACTTAAGCCATAACAAACTCAGTTATATTAAATTGAATTTCAATACCAAATGCTTAACCGATTATTATTCGTTTGGTATTGAAATACCTAAACATGGTATGCCTCAAGTATTCTGCATATAAGTTTTTGGTATTATTTATTGGTATTTTACCTCTTATGCAAGGCTTAATCATAACAATTTCTGTTATCGAGGTCGTCGCTCCTGCTCGGGGGTGACGGCGCCGAGGTGAGGTAGTTGGGGACGGAAGTGACATTCCAGTGCAAGCAACTGGACTAGGTCACGAACGCGAACGACGTCGTCTCTGCCGTCAGAGAGCAGCAGTGGTCATGAAGCGAGGGATGTTGAAATAGGCTGGTCAGTAAGCCCAATGAGCAAACTTCAGCCACCTTCAATGCACAGGTACTAATGGTGCTTCGAGTCGGGACATAAGTCCTACGACTTTAAGGGCCTAGACCGTAGCAACCTGTGTCGTAATTGTGGAAGGGTACAAGGCGCAGGAATGCGATAGGTCACCAAAGTGTGCATCTGCGCCAGCAAAAAGCAAGCATGTAATCACGTTATGGGTGGCACGCCTGTGGCAGTCGGTCTCGGAGTCGAAGACCGATGTTGCTCTCCGTCCAACCCGTACAACGTCCCCGACTCGTTATTTACGTGACTATTTTAACGCGCATCTCGGAATTTGTTCCATGTACCACAAGGATCATGCAATATATTTCGACAGACCTCCTGGTTACGCGTGTAGATCAAAAGGCCTTACTCCAGGAATTTCTTGGAGGGTGAAGAAGTTATTCTTCATACACATTATATTCTATGTACCGCAAAGAGCATGTATCATATTTGAAATAGTTCGACATACCTTTGATTACGCGTGTAGATCAAAAGGTCGTACTTCAGGAATTTCTTGGATGCCCGAGAAGTTATGCTTTGTACACATCCTATTCTATGTAGCACAAGGACCATGTACCATATTTGAAACAGGTCGATAGACCGGGTTAGGGACAAAAGGTCGAAAGACATAAGGTCGAAAGGACAAAAGTCGAAAGACAAAAGGTCGAAAGACAAAAGGTCAAAAGGACAAATGGTCGAAAAGGCAAAAGGTCGAAAGGGACAAAAGGTCGAAAGATAAAAGGTCGAATGGGACAAAAGGTCGAAAGGACAAAACGATCGAAAGAAACAAATATCAATAAGATCATAATTACAGAATTTTTAACAATTAAAATTCATTCAGTGAATTCAACTAATAGATGGATGTTTGGGTTTTCTAAATATCATATCGATCTGTCAAACGCCGCACATCAAATACATCAATGCGGGCGCCTGCGACATGCCCTATGTTAGCAGATGGAAGTGACATTTAGGAAACCTTGATATCCATCTATTATTTGCACTCATTGAATGCATTTTATTTAATTGTAATAAAAGGGATTTTTTTTGCCAACTGTATAGGACAACTCAGCACGTGGAACAGATACTAATAAAATAAAAAAAATAAAATTTCTACATTTCATTTCCCAATTGTCTACCCCCGATTTTATCACGTTTCGACCCGATTTTATCACGTCCTGATTTTATCACGTATTCGACCCGATTTTATCACCCCCAAATATTTTTTTATTCTTTTTATTTTCGTAAATAATACCCCAAACAACATTGATTTTCATGAAATAACTTTTACCGCCTGTAGTTTATTACGAAAGACTTCTGAGTACCTGTGAAATATTCTGTGAGAAATTTCGACAAGAAATAACGGGTAACGATTACGCATTTGGCCTTTCCAAGGCATAAAATGATTCATATTTGTGGAATGAATTAAAAAATTGGAAATATTTTTTCTTCCAATTTTGTCACATCCTGGGGGGTGAAAAAATCGGGATATTACTGTAGTACAAAATTTCTATAAACAATGGAGTGATAATAACAAAAAAAAATGCAAAAGCAGAAATTACCATTATAAAATATGAATTTTCCATAAAGAAATCAAAATGTTTCACGGAAAAATACAAAATTTTCATAAATAAATCAATAAACAATTACCTACCTACAAAATTTATCACAAAATAAATATTTTTTCCGTAAAAAATTATAATTTTCTACAAAACAATAAAAAAAAGCTTAAAAAAAGACAATTTCCATACAAAAAAAAAGCAATAAATGTGATAAAAACTTTCAATGAACTTTAAACGCTTTTAAAGAAGGGGCCATCTATGGAAAAATGCTCACTTCCATTACTTTTTTATATTTCTTTATGGAAATTTTCATAGGTTTCATATTTTTCGTGAAATTCTTTTTTATTTTTTGAGGAAATAAATATTTTGTGGAAAATTTTGTTACTGTTTATTGCTAATATTGATTCTGTTTATGGATATTTTGTATTTTTTCCGTGGAACATTTTGATTTCTTTATGAAAAATTCTTCTTTTATTGCTTTGGAAAGTGCTATTTATTTTTGTTTTGTAGAAAAAAATTATGGAAATTTTGCATTATTTGTGAAAGTTGTAGAAATTTCATATTTATTTATTGCTTATACCCAGATTTATTTATTGGCAATTTCCTAATTTTTTTTGGAAAATTTCTAATATTTCAGGGAGAGTTTTTATTTTAGTCTAGTCAATTAAGTGTAATAGACATCGAACATTTGGTGCTTTTAGCTAGGCACTGGACGCACTTGAATAAAACTCAGAATTCTGATTAAATACATCTGTTCGCCGCTCTGTGTCATTTATGATGCCACCCATGCCAAACCACCCAACATGTGCGCGAAACACGTTCATGAACCCGATCCAATTAACTCTCCGCCACCCGCTCAAAACTTTTCAAACTCGCTCCGTGCTCCGACAGAAGCGTTATGGTCGTTCGTCTTCGCTATGGAGGAGACCGCTAGAAGACTCATAAAGCTGTCGCCAACTCAGAGCCGCGTTTCTCCCGCTCGCGACGACATTCTCGCTTTGTGCTGGTGGTGCTCTTCTGATTCGCAAAATCATTCCCCCGCGAACCAGTCTCAGCTCGACGGCGACCGGACCGGTTGTTAGGCCACGCCTCCCAGAAAATGGCAGCCCTTGGTCCGACGGCAGTCAGTAGCACTTTTCAGCTCGACCTGGCAACATCTTGGCTTGTCTCCTTCTCTGGAGATTAGCAGCGCATTATTGGAAACTTTCCCCATCACTGGCTGCCTCTGCCTGCGGGTGGCGATCCGGGTGGGGACGGTGGAGTTCGCTTTTCCACTTCAGCCAGTGCCAGTGGTGTGGGTGGTGAATGGTTGGTTGTTGTGTGCTAACAAGATACGATAGCAAACGAGTGGATTTCACACCCATCGTCATCGTCGTCGTCGTCGTCAGGCACGGACGAAGCTAATTCAAAACTCGAGCAAACCATTTTCTTGGCTCCGGCAGAACTGGGGAGATGGAAAACGGAAAAGCGAGACAGTAGGCGACAATATGTGATTGGGGTTTTCGGCAGGAGAGTGAAACAGCTGCTAAATGAGTACGTGCCTAGTTTTTCGGCGCTGTGAATATTGGAGCCGTTTTGGGGTTTGGGGGATTTGGGTTGGCAGGAATGCGACGTGCGCGGGTGGAATCTTTCAGCACCTTGCAAGCGTCACAAGCTCTGGCACTGACTGGCAATCTTTTACTGCGACTGAGAGGTGTTTAACCCTTTACAAAGCGAAAGGAATGAGAGGTCGTTTGTTGGGTGTTGTCGATGAAATTTTCGTGCTGTAAAATTTCACGGTTCAGTAGGATTTGAGAACGCTGTTAGGCTGTTAATCTATGGTTCAGTAGATGCCGTTGAAACTGTAATAAATTTGATTTTTTTTCACCGAAGGATACTCAGGGTGGGTATAACGATTCTGTTTAAGATTTTGTTTTTTATTATTATGATGAATCTATTTATATAGATTTCTTAGAAATTGTTATCTCATAGTGTACGGATTATCCGCACAACTTTTTTCGTCTAATATGTTCATCTTTCTCGTTTATGCGATTCACCATCTTATACCTGTCGGATCAAAATCAAGAACTCTTTTCATCATGTTATTGGCCGACATTTTGATAAAGGATCTGCTTCATCGCGGATTACAGTCGTTTGATTTTTACAACAAGGACACGCACGTCGATCTTACACGAGCATTACTCAGCTCTCGCATACATAAACGACTTTTAACCTAACAAGCTTTTTTTAGATGTTCAGCATCGATCGATGACACACCTCATATGATCGAAATTCGCAGCAACGATTTGCATCATATTACATCACAAATATGCAGTCCTACGCTATAATACGCTACAGTTTCTCACTACCTTCCCATAACTACGGCTGTACCCATGTCGTTTTCAGACCAGAAAAGAAGATTCAGAGCATCTTCCCTGGTAGGAAAGCCATTTAGCATTTTTGCAATAAGTCCCACCCATTATATCTTGTCAAATCCAACATACCTAGTTCTTGCGAATATCTTCAGCGTTGCCGAAGCATAAAAACCAAGCTATACAAATTAATTTTTCTATCTCAATTAATATCTTTACAAAAATTCAAAAAATAAACATATCGTACAATGTTTTGAGCATCCAAAGAATTATTTAACAAATTCTTATTTTTGCTATTATACTAAGGGCAGACATATGTTTTACATTGTTCAATAACTTCCTTTTTGTCTCAGTTCTTAACGGATTTCTTTTCTTTTGTCTACATTTAACTTTCTGCTGTTAATAAGGATAGTTCTTACTTCTCGCTTCATTACGCATCGTCTGTTTTTTTTTCTAATTATCTAATTACCTTTGTTTCAAAACTTCTGTCTCTTCACTTTCAAATATATAGCTTCTACTTTTTTTTTTAGATTTAACCTCCTTTTTTCGACATATTACCATTTTTATTTTACCATTTTCATCTTCTCATTGCCTTCTGTTTTTATTACCTCGGCTACATTATTTGTATTTGATCTCTCGTTATTTTTCCTATTTCTTCATTTCTCATATTTCTCATTGAGACAACGCAAATTTTGATTATCAAAACTACTAATCAAGATTCTTTGTGACAATTTCATTGACTTCGATGTGAATTGTTTTCGGAAGTAGCACTTCTCACGAATAATTAAGTTCTCTCCTTGAAGACTACCCAAATCGGAGTAGAAACGATGAGAAACAGTCATTTTGATTATTCAAAAAAATTAGTATTTGGAAGAAATGCAAGTTTCAGTAAAAAGATCTTTTGCGTTGCTTCGAGATAATCCAGCTGCAGAAGAAAAATATCGATAATAGAGATAAAAAAAAATTTCTGCGTTATAAAGTATACACGGGTAGAAATCCATTCCTCGAAATGAGAAAATGATTCATGATCTCGTGAATACATCGTGTTTTTTTTTTGTTTTGAAAATACACCATGAAAATAATTAATGATTTCATTATTTATTTTCGCGTAACGCATCCAATGCGTTACGATTTGGTTTTTGAGAATGAGATCAAATTTGGAGGAAACATAAAATTCAAATCGCTATATCTCAGTTGATTTTCAAAATTATTTTATTGATCTTTCACCCATCTCATGTAGTTTCTGTGTTTCTAAGGGCGCTCAGTTTCCCGCTGGGATGCCGTGAGTCAGGACGCTGTCAATCAAAAACGTGCTCAAAATGACTATATCTCAGCTATTTCTCAGATGATCATGAACCGGCTTTTTTCATAAATGTGTTCAAAAATTAATCCTGAGAGAACGTATTACAAACAATATTTCTGCCGAAATTCCAGGTTCTCCAAATCGTTCTGGAGTCAAACCATTTGATCTATCAGGTTAACTACATTCTTCAACACATCGACGTCAACCCATCAAGCCCGCACATGTCCGTAGAGCCTATGGATATAACTTGCGATTCAATCATGCCTAAACCAGTTGTTCTAATTTCTTAAAACTGTTGCGGAGTTCGGATCAATTGGCCTACCAGGTCAACTACGTTCTGTATTACAACGACGTCTACATTCACAATTGAGTAATGACCTACGAGACAGATGAAGGCTTGGCTAGCGCTCCTGTTACGGCAGTGTCCCACAGGGATCAATTTAGGGTCCATTGCTGTGGAACGTAATGTACGATGCCGTACTGAGGTTGAAACTCCCGCCAGAAGTCAAGTTAGTGAAATTCGCCGATGTCGTAACCATAATCGTGTAAGGATAGTCCATCGAGGACGTCGAATTGGTTTCAGTACATCGGATCAGTTCAATTGAGGAATGGTTGCACAACAATAAGCAACAGTTAGTGCATCATAAAACGGAGATGATAGCCTTTAACAATCGGAGATCGATGTGATGTGAGCTCCTGAACGATTTACGGACATTTGGCCGAATAGAACATTTGGCCAAATAGGAAATTTGCCCAAATAGGACATTTGGCGGAATAGAACCTTTGGTCAAATAGAAACGACCGAATAGGACACTCGGCCATCATCTGGCCAAGCAGGACATTTGGCCGAACAGGTCGTTTGAAAAGTGACCTCATTTTTCTCTTTTCAAATATCCTATTCGGCCAAATGTCCTGCCCAGCAAAATTACATATTCGGTCAAATGTCCTATTCGGCAAAATACCCTAATTGGCCAAATGTCCTTTTCGGCCAAATGTTCTATTCGGCCAAATGTTCTATTCGGCCAAATATCCTATCCGGTCAAATGTCTTGTTCGGCCATTTGTCCTATTCGGACAAATGTCCTTTTCGGCCAAAAGTCCTACTCGGCAAAATGTTCTATTCGGCAAAATGTCTTATTCGGCCAAAAGTCCTATTCGGCCGAATGGCATTTTGGGCCAAATGACTTTCGGCCAGATGGGTTTCGGTCTAGTGGCATTCGGCCAAACGACCTTTCCCCGCATTTGTTCCCGTGTAAATTGTAAATAATCCGAAAAAAGGCATCACTTATAAGAGAGAAATCAGATCCAACGATGCTAAGCCTATGGTCAATCACGAAGTAGCAACCATAGATATATGTGATCATGCTAAACCAAGCTAAGTTTCTGCTGCATTATCCTTTCATTACTTTCTTCATGTCGAATTTCTCTTCTACATTTCTTCCTAGTTTTTTATTCGTTTCTCCTTATTTTTCCTTATTTCCATATTTTGTGTTCGAATGACATGAATATATCTCAGCTACCATTGAAAGCACTACAGTTTTGGATTATTATCAAATTATTATCAAAAACAATAATTTTAGATTTTATTCAAACGTTTTGATTTCGATTCGGAACTTCTTTAAATAGGGAACTTCATCTTATTTTTAGACGGGGATTGAATTTAAAACATTTAACAGTCTCTCACTTATCATCTCTGTACAGTGTATACATATACAATATTAGGTGGTTCAAAAAATCGATTTTGCTCCACAGTGCTCATCTGATTCTTTACCATGTTCTGAGTGTCCTCTGAAAATTTGAGCTCATTTGGACTAAAACTGATTTAGCACAAGCCGTTTCAAGTTTGCATGCAAATTAGTATGGGGAAATTTATTTGTTCATTATACTGTTAATGACGCTTCCCCATCAAGCGCAGGTTAAAAGAAAACCTATATGGCTAAAAGGAATACTCAACAGCTTTCACTCAGTGAAAACCGCATCTCAATTAATCGTTCCAATAATTAGTAATCGAATTTAATCTATACCGTGGTTGTCTGAAGCTAATTGCATATCTCATCAACAGGCAACATTGCTGCTCGTGGCGCGAAAGATAGCACCCACAAATTCAGGCTACTATGTTCCACTGCACGTTTCAGTGATGCCCTCAAAGAAGTTTAACGATCATGACTAAAGATTCGCAACCTGTCTTAAAATCGATTACTAATTATTGGGACGATTAATCAACATGCGGTTTTCGTTGGGTGAAAGCTGTTGAGTATCCCTTTTAGCTATGTAGGTTTTCTTTTAACCTACGCTTAATGCGGAAACGTCAATAACAGTATAATGAAAAAATAAATTTCCCCATACTAATTTGCATGCAAACTTGAAACGGCTTGTGCTAAATTAGTTTTAATCCAAATGAGCTCAAATTTTCAGAGGACACTCAGAACATGGTAAAGAATCAGATGAGCACTGTGGAGCAAAATCGATTTTTTGAACCACCCTAATACATATGTAGCATACTGTGAGAGACTATTTTCGCAAGCTGTCATGATAAAGGAATGATTCGGCCGGCTATACCTCTTGATAAATTTCTTTTAAAAAGCTCAAAACGCGGGGAGCACTGGATCTGAAGATGCATTTCGACTTGTTCAGAACAAGTTGTTCTACACAGCTGGGCGGTCCTCAACACAAAATGAGCGAGAACAAAGCGAGAATCATCACTTCTCTGTGGGGCTGCCTATCCGATTCTGGTTGAGTGTACTTTTAGCTTTCTCGTCAGTTCTTCTCACAACGATTTATTTCTTCCCATTTGTTCAAATGTACACATGTATTCCAAACTTCTTGATAGTAGGCTTCCTAGTCTCTTAAAAGGAGGCTTCCGGGTCCCTTGAAAGAAAACTTTCTAGCCTCTTGAAAGAAAATTTCCAAGCCTATTGAAATGAGGCTTCCTAGACTCTTGAAAGGAATCTTCCGAGACTCTTGAAAGAAAGCTTCCGAGCATCTGGAAAGGAGGCATCCGAGCCTCCTAAAAAGAGGCTTACGGGTCCCTTGACTTCCTAGCATCTTTGAAGGCTCGTAATGAGGCTTCCGGGACTCTTGAAATGAGGCTTCCGAGACTTTTGAAATCAGGCTTCCGAGACTCCTGAAAGAAAGCTTCCGAGCCTCATGCAAGGAGACATCCAATCCAAGTTTCTTGAAAGGAGGTTTCCAAGCCTCTTGAAAGGAGACTTCCAAACCTCTTGCAACGAAGCTTTCCAGGGAACAGAGCCGCCTCGCAGCTTAGTGTTCATTAAGCACTTCCACAGTTATTAACTGCGAGGTTTCTAAGCCAGGTTACCATTTCTGCATTCGTATATCATGAGGCTAACACGATGATACTTTTATGCCCAGGGAAGTCGAGACAATTTCCAATCCGAAAATTGCCTAGACCGGCACCGGGAATCGAACCCAGCCACCCTCAGCATGGTCTTGCTTTGTAGTCGCACGGCTAAGGAGGGCCCCTCAAGCAGGATTTTAAAGTCTTTAATTTACTGATCGCCATGTACATTATGTATAATCCAGAGTCTTAGAATCAAAAATTATTGAGGTTGAGAACCGCTGGTCTAGAATAGCGGTTCTCAACCTGGGGTACATGTACCCCCGAGGGTACCTTCGCTGACCCCAGGGGGTACCTCGGACGAAAATGCGTAATGGCGTAATCGTATTACAATTCCAATAGAAAAAATAATGGTAAAGTCTTAATAATTGTACAAATTCATATTGCAAGACTTTGTATTCCTTCCCCTCGGATATGTTACCTTGCCGCGGTGGGTCGGCTTACGCCATTAGCACTGATATGGCAACCAAAGACATATTCTGTCGTGGTGGTATCACATGTTGACTATTTTTGTTTGGTGCCGCGTTACATATCTGGCATTTACGCACTAATTCACGGCATTTGCATGTGATCCAACGGATCTCGTGTCTTGGAGCCTTGAATGGTAGTGCAGTCAGGCTGAGGCCTTTTTCATCAGTGATAATGATGTGAGTTCTCTTCTTTTCGGCAATACTTTTCTGATGCGTTCCCTGTGACGATGAGTCGTAGCCAAGCTTACATTTAGCTAGCTAGGCATTTATTGAAAAACAAAGTATTCGTAGGGAATCAACAGCTGGATTCACTGAGTAGAAGTTTTTTTTTTCAAAACTAGGAATGTGGTGCCAGATTTATTTTGTTATGACTCACTTCGAAGAGCAATAATAAAAAATACCACACATTATAATGATGGTATATGAACAATCTTATGACGGCTTCATTCACGATAATTTTTACTAATAGTAGGGAATAGGCGTGATGAAGCTTTACTTTGCCACCGAAAAGTGAATCCTATAGCTGACTCATAACTGATCATTAGTACATGATAGATAATGACAGTTAGTTTGGAAACGATCAAGCTACTTATTAGAACATAATAATAGTAATACCTTGACAAAGGAATAACAATAAAATAGACTAAATGCACAAACAGTTTCCACTTTTTACAAGACATAACTTACATTGTGTTTGATAGTATTGACACAGGATGCATAACTTAGGCAAACAAAGTAATTCAAGGAACGCATACTTCATACCTTCTGACCATAAAGACAAGAATAACATCGTACAGATCAATCTATATGATTCGGCAATTCAGCCTCCAAAATAAACGAAAGATTTAAAAAAAGTCTATATGATTAGGAATGAGATAATGGGAGAGAGTATCTATTAGAGTAGTAAATGTAGTGTCTTTTGAGCCAGTTCAACAGTGTCTTAATGGACGACATGATCCATGTACGGCTGGAAAACTGCTTCAAAAGTTATTAACTTGTCATTTTTTATAAATCGGGGATTGAACACTTTCTTATACTTGATTAAAAAAACTTCCAGCTCAGTTTCTACGATGAAGCATTGGGAAACATGTTCCATTTATGAAAGTAAATCCCTCTGATTCAGTTGCACCAGCGTCTTCTGGCAAACTGCTTCGAATGGAATTATGCTACGGTATCATCAAAGGTCTGGTGCAGAGGTTTCTACTCTATTCAAAGTCCCGCCAGTTAACCTTCATAAAAAAAAAAAGAAAAAACTTGCATTATCATATTGCAAGACTTTGTATTGTACAAAATATGCATAGCAATCACTTAATCAAAACATACCAATCACACAGTGTATGAAGGGCTGTGGGACAAAAGATCATAACAATCTTCAAGAGCAATATACTTGATCAAAACAAAACTCTGAAATATGTTAAGAATATAAGGTTCAGAAGCCTTTGGGCACGAAAGCTTTTTTCCAAAGCGGTTTGAAAGCATCCTTTCAAATTTTCTTTTAACAGGATTGAAAAGCCCTCTTTTAAATGGTTCGGAAGCCTCTTTTCAAAAGGGTCGGAAGCCCCCTTTCAGGAGAGTTGGAAGCCCCTTTTCAAGTAGCTCAGAAATTTTCTTCCGAGGGCTCGGAATTCTCCCTTCGAGAAGCTTAGAAGCCTACTTTTAGAAGGCTCAGCAACGTCATTTCAAGAGGTCCTTTCATGAGGCTCGAAGGCTCCTTTTGAAAGGCTCGGAAACCACCTTTCAAGGGGCTCGGAATTCTTTCAGCCAACCCCCATAAGTGGCTCAGAAGCCTATTTTCAAAAGGGTCAGAAGCCCAGTTTCAGGAGGCTCGGAAGCTTCCTTTTTGAGAGAGTTGGAAGCCCCCTGTCAAGAAACTCGGAAGCCCCTTTCAAATGGCTAGGAAACTTTCTTTCGAGCGGCTCGGAATTCTTTCAAGAAGCTTGGAAGCCTACTTTCAAACGGCTCAGCAACGTCATTTCTAGACGATCACCTTTGGAGGGGCTCGGATTTTTTTCCTTCGAGAAGCTAAGAAGCCTACTATCAAAAGGCTCAGAAACGTCATTTCAATGCCTCAAGCCTTACTTCAAGAGGTTCGAAAGACCCCTTTCATGAGTCTCGGAAGCTCCCTTTTAAGAGGCTCAGAAACCTCCATTCGTGGAGCTCAGAATTTTTCTTTCATGAAGCTTGGAAGCCTACTTTCAAATGATTCAGAAACGTCATTTCAAGATGCTTAAAAGTCTCTTTCCAATAGGTTCGAAAGCACTCTTATGAACTACGCTTATTAAAATAGGGGGTACCTCGATTAATACAAAAACACGAAGGGGTACCTCTCAAGAAAAAGGTTGAGAACCGCTGGTCTAGAAGATTCCTCTTCTCAACTATATCATTTGAAATGCAAAATAAAATGTTTTGCAGTCTTTTTTTTTATAAATACACAAAGTACAAAAGCCGCCTACAAAGTGATATCCCAGATCATCTTCCGACGTCTGTCACCATTAGTGAGTGAGTTCGTGGAAAGTTATCAAGCCGGTTTCGTTGACGGCCGCTCGACAGCGGACCGGATCTTTACTGTACGGCAGCGGTTCTCAACCTGGGGTACATGTACCCCTGGGCCCAGGGGGTACCTCGGACAAAAATGCGTAATGGCGGATGAATTACATTTTTTATCAAAACTTATTGATAAAGTTTTTATAATTTTGTTTTTTTTTTTAATTTTATTTCAAAACTTTGTCTCGTACGTGATATGCGCGATTAGTAAATCATGGCCTATTGAATCCTGCCCTCCACAACCAGTACAATGAATGAGCATGACAGAAGATCAAAAGGGCAAAACCTCGAACGAACAAATTTTAAAAATCTTCTATGCAATCTACCTGATCAAAACAGAATGTTGAATAATATGTTAAGAATATAATTCTTGATTAAAATCTAGAGAGTACAGATTTGGATGCCTCCATTTGAGAGACATGAAAACTTTTTCCCGAAAAGCTCAGTTGCTTCGTTGCAAAGGAAATGAAAGCATCTTTCTACACTTTTCGGAAGCCTCCTTCTAAGCAGCTCGGAGAACACCCTTCAAGGGGTTCGGAAGCCTTTTTTCATAGGTTGGGAAGCCTCATTTTAAGAGGTTCGGAAATTTTCTTTCAAGCGTCCTATCAATATACTTAGAAGCCTCATTTTAAAAGTCTTGAAAACCTTCTTTCAAGAGGCTCAGAAACCTTAAAGTGGTTTGGACGCATCCTTTCATCCAAAAGGCTCGGAATGTTCTATTAAAAAAGCTCGTAAGGCTTCTTCCAAGAAGCCTCCATTCAAGAGACTCGAAAGCCTCCTTTCAACAGGCTTGGAAGCCTTCTTTTAAAAGGCTCGGAAGACTCTTTTAAAAAGGCTCGGAAGGCTTCTTTCAAGAGTCTCGGAAGCCTCCTTTCGAGTAATTCGGAAGCCTTCCTTTAGAAGCCTCGGTTTTTTTTTCCTTCAAGAGGCTGTAAAGCGTCCATTCAAGATACTCCTATGCCTCCTTTAAGTGGATAAAAAGCCGCCGTTCAAGAGGCTCGGAAGGCTTAAAAGTGTTTATTCAAGATACTCCGAAGCCTCCTTTCGGGGGCTCAAAAGCTGCCATTCAATAGGCACGGAAGAATCCTTTCCAGAAGCTTGGAAGGCCCCTTTCAAGATGCTTGGAATTCAGAAGCCTCCTTTCAAGTGGCTCGGAAGCCTTCCATAAAATGGCTCCTAAGGTCTTTCATAAGGCTTGGAAGCCTCCTTTCAAGAGGCTCGGAAGCCTCCTTTCAAGAGGCTCGGAAGCCTCCTTTCAAGAGGCTCGGAAGCCTCCTTTCAAGAGGCTCGGAAGCCTCCTTTCAAGAGGCTCGGAAGCCTCCTTTCAAGAGCCGGAAGCCTCCTTTCAAGGGGCTCAAAAGCCTCCTTTCAAGAGGCTCGGAAGCCTCCTTTCAAGAAGCCCAGAAGCCTCCTCTTAAGAGGCTCAAAAGCTTCCTTTCACGTGGCTCAAAAACTTCCTTTCAATAGGCCCGGACGCCTCCTTTCAAGAGGCTCAGAAGCCTCCTTTCAAGAGGCTCAGAAGCCTCCTTTCAAGAGGCTCAGAAGCCTCCTTTCAAGAGGCTCCAGCCTCCTTTCAAGAGGCTCAGAAGCCTCCTTTCAAGAGGCTCAGGCCTCCTTTCAAGAGGCTCAGAAGCCTCCTTTCAAGAGGCTCAGAAGCCTCCTTTCAAGAGGCTCAGGAAGCCTCCTTTCAAGAGGCTCAGAAGCCTCCTTTCAAGAGGCTCAGAAGCCTCCTTCAAGAGGCTCAGGAAGCCTTCTTTCAAGAGGCTCAGAAGCCTCCTTTCAAGAGGCTCAGAAGCCTCCTTTCAAGAGGCTCAGAAGCCTCCTTTCAAGAGGCTCAGAGCCTCCTTTCAAGAGGCTCAGAGCCTCCTTCAAGAAGGCTCAGAGCCTCCTTTCAAGAGGCTCAGAAGCCTCCTTTCAAGAGGCCTCAGAAGCCTCCTTTCAAGAGGCTCAGAAGCCTCCTTTCAAGAGGCTCAGAAGCCTCCTTTCAAGAGGCTCAGGAAGCCTCCTTTCAAGAGGCTCAGGCCTCCTTTCAAGAGGCTCGAAGCCTCCTTTCAAGAGGCTCAGAAGCCTCCTTTCAAGAGGATCAGGAAGCCTCCTTTCAAGAGGCTCAGAAGCCTCCTTTCAAGAGGCTCAGAAGCCTCCTTTCAAGAGGCTCAGAAGCCTCCTTTCAAGAGGCTCTGGAAGCCTCCTTTCAAGAGGCTCTGGAAGCCTCCTTTCAAGAGGCTCAGGAAGCCTCCTTTCAAGAGGCTCAGGAAGCCTCCTTTCAAGAGGCTTGGAAGCCTCCATTCAAGAGGCTCAGAAGCCTCCTTTCAAGAGGCTCAGAAGCCTCCTTTCAAGAGGCTCAGGAAGCCTCCTTTCAAGAGGCTCAGAAGCCTCCTTTCAAGAGGCTCAGAGCCTCCTTTCAAGAGGCTCAGAAGCCTCCTTTCAAGAGGCTCAGAAGCCTCCTTTCAATAGGCTCAGGAAGCCTCTTTCAAGAGGCTCAGCCTCCTTTCAAGAGGCTCGGAAGCCTCCTTTCAAGAGGCTCAGAAGCTTCCTTTCAAGAGGCTCAGAGCCTCCTTTCAAGAGGCTCAGAAGCCTCCTTTCAAGAGGCTCGGGAGCCTCCTTTCAAGAGTCTCAGAAGCCTCCTTTCAAGAGCCTCAGAAGCCTCCTTTCAAGAGGCTCGGAAGCCTCCTTTCAAGAGACTCGGAAGCCGCTTTTCAAGTGGCTCGGAAGCTTTCTTTCAAGAGGCTCGGAAGCCTCCTTTTAAGAGGCTCCGAAACCTCCTTCCAAGAGGCTCGGAAGCCTCCTTTCAAGAGGCTTGGAAGCCCCCTTTCAAAACCCTCTTTCAATAGTCATGGAAGCCTTCTTTCAATAGGCTCGGAAGCCTCCTTTCAAGAGGCTCGGAAGCCTCCTTTCAAGAGGCTCGGAAGCCTCTTTTCAAGAGGCTCGGAAGCCTCCTTTCAAGAGGCTCGGAAGCCTCCTTTCAAGAGGCTCGGAAGCCTCCTTTCAAGAGGCTCAGAAGCCTCCTTTCAAGAGGCTCAGAAGCCTCCTTTCAAGAGGCCCAGAAGCCTCCTCTCAAGAGGCTCAGAAGCCCCCTTTCAAGAGGCTCAGAGCCTCCTTTCAAGAGGCTCGGAAGCCTCCTTTCAAGAGGCAGAAGCCTCCTTTCAAGAGACATGGAAGCCTCCATTCAAGAGGCTCAGAAGCCTCGTTTCAAGAGGCTCAGAAGCCTCGTTTCAAGAGGCTCAGAAGCCTCCTTTCAAGAGGCTCGGAAGCCTCCTTTCAAGAGGCTCAGGAAGCCTCCTTTCAAGAGGCTCGGAAGCCTCCTTTCAAGAGGCCTGAAGCCTCCTTTCAAGAGGCTCAGAAGCCTCCTTTCAAGAGGCTCAGAAGCCTCCTTTCAAGAGGCTCTGGCCTCCTTTCAAGAGGCTCGGAAGCCTCCTTTCAAGAGGCTTGGAAGCCTCCATTCAAGAGGCTCGGAAGCCTCCTTTCAAGAGGCTCGGGAGCCTCCTTTCAAGAGGCTCGGGAGCATCCTTTCAAGAGGCTCGGAAGCCTCCTTTCAAGAGGCTCGGAAGCCTCCTTTTAAGAGGTTCGAAAGCATAATACCCTCGAAGGGGTTTAGAAGACTTCTCTCAAGAGGCTTGGAACCCTCTCTTCGAGGGGCTTGGAATTCTATTTCCAAGAGGCTTGGAAGCATACTTTCAAGCAGCTGAAAAGCGTCCTTTCAAGATGCTCGAAAGCCTCTTTTTAAGTGGCTCGAAAACCGCCTTTTAAGAGACTCGGAAGCCTTTCTTCAAGAGGCTCGGAAGGTTCTCTCGGAAGAGGCGCGGAATCCTAGTTTCAAGAGGCTCGGAAGCCTCCTTTCAATACCAAGTTTATGGAGAGCTATACTGCCGCTAACCGCAAGTCGAGCACATCTGTATATGGACGCCCATATACAGATGTGCTCGACTTGCGGTTAGCGGCAGTATAATTCCGTTAGTTTTCAGGTCCATTTTTCATATGTCTTAAGAGTTACGATTATGTTCATTTACAGCAAAAAAAACATAGGGGGTACCTCAATTAATGCAAAAGTTCAAAGGGGTACCTCTCAAGAAAAAGGTTGAGAAACGCTGCTGTACGGCAAATTCTTCAAAAATGCCGTGAATACCAGGTCCTAACGCATTATTTCCTCATTGATTTCAAGGTGGCCTACGACAGTATAGACCCCGTACAGCTATGGAAAATTATGGACGACAACAGCTTCCCTGGAAAGTTTACCAGACTGATCAAAGCAACGGTGGATGGTGTGCAAAACTGTGTGAAGATTTCAGTTCGTTCGAATCGTGTCGGGGACTGAGACAAGGTGATGTTCGACAGGACCCGCCTGAGAAGCAGTGTTACAATAGACGGGGATACCTTCGAGGTGGTCGCGGATTTCGTCTACCTTGAATCCTTGCTAACGGCTGATAAAAATGTTAGTCGTGAAATACGTAGGCGTATCACCTGTTGAAGTTGGGCCTACTGCGGGCTCCAGAAGAAACTGTGGTCAAAAAGGATTCTCCACTGCATCAAATGTGTCATGTACAAGACGCTAATAAGACCGGTTGTCCTCTACGGACATGAAACATGGACAATGCTCGAGGAGAACTTGCAAGCACTCGGAGTATTCGAGAGACGGGTACTTAGGACCATCTTTGGCGGTGTGCAAGAAGACGGTGTGTGGCGGCAAAGAATGAACCATGAGCTCGCCCAGATCTACGGCGAACCCAGTATCCAGAAGGTAGCTAAAGCCGGAAGGGTACGATGGGCAGGGCATGTTGCAAGAATGCCGGACAGCAACCCTGCAAAGATGGTACCGATCCAACAGCAACCCGATCCGACAGGTACGAGACGGCGTGGAGCGCAGGGAACGAGATAGGCAGACCAGGTGCAAAACGACTTGGCGAGCGTGGGCATGAATGAATTATTGTAACTATCAAAATTGAATGATTTTATTCTGCCAAACTTTGTCTCAAATGCCGAACACGCATAGTAAAAATTATCTCAAAAACTTTGATTCAAATTCCGAACACCACCTTAAATGATCTTAATGTAAAATTTCAACGTTATCTCATTGTTGGGCAATTTTTATGTCTTTGATCTGTACGCCTGTCGAGAAAATGTGTTTATTTATGCAATAATAACGAAATATTTAAGACATATCTCGAAGTGACGAGTGTTCGGAATATGAGTCTGTTTGGGATTTGAGTCAAAACGGTATTATCCAAGGTCCACCACTACTGTGCGTCACCGGACATATGCAAAAAGTTGACCTGTTCAGGTAGAGACATCTTCCCATCCAACCTAAATATCTGCGTCAAACAATACTTCGACTGGGTGGGTGGATGAGCTTCGTTCCATTACGTAGGTCTTTATGCGAAAAACGCTCCGGTGAAGTTTTGATTCTTCGCTGTGATTAGAATGTAAATTTTATCTTCTGCTAAATTGGACCTTTTTCACGCTTCTACACATCGCACCGTTGCGTTTGCGTTCCGCCATCGCCGTCGTCGTCATCGGATGGAGCCCCACGCTTGGGACCTTCTGGTGTGATGGGCGTTGGCTTCGGCAGATTAAAACAGGGCGACTTACTTTGGGTTCAGTGTGTGCTCGCTGCACCAAACGGGACGGCTGCTCTCGGTGGCGACGAACCTAGTGAATGAGTAAGTGAATGGGTGAGGCGAGAAGCTTTTGATGAGACATGAAGAAGCTTGTTGAATGGTGAATTTATTCAATGGGAATTTCTTCACTTATGTGTAAATTTGAGACGGTTTCACCGGGGTTTATCCTCCCGATATCTCCCAGCCCCGATCTTCCATCGTTGCCGGTTTCGCTAGTTCAAAAAATTACTCCGGTCCCCCCGTCGGGCGGCACGCTTCAGTGAGGATGGGAAAATGATGCCTCCGGTTGTTGATAAGCTCACGCAAAATTGGAGTCATTTTCAAAGCCGCTGTTTTTCAATTGAGCCTCCGGCTCATTTTTGCTGCGAGGTAAATTACATCGCAATTGAACGAAAAGTGGCTCGATTAGACGATAATCTTTTGTTTGTTTTTGTGCAGAATTATCGATAAGTGGAACTGAAATTGCTGCTATTTCTTTTTCAATTGCGAAGTAGTAGTGCTAGCAGATTGTAATGGTAGATATAATATAATAGAGAAACATGAATTGTGATCGATTCATGAGTCAACGAATTATGAACAAGGTACGTACTGCTGTTCGATAATTGTATTTTGAGTTAGGAAAATTGCGATTAAATTGTGGATACTTCAAGCTCGTGTTCAACAATTGAAATCCAATTGAAGCGTAATTGTTAAGGAATGCGAATCAAAAGCTTCAAAACATCGATATGACGATAGATTTGAAAATTATAAACAATATTGTTTGACTTCCCGGGCAGAAGCCATGAACTGAATAATAAAACATGATATGCACTTAATTGATACAAGAGATAAAAGAACAGGCAACAATATCAACAATTTGTACCGAAATATCATTTAAATATCAAGATATGCTATGGATAAAAAAACTGATGGCACATTATATTGATCACTCATTACAAAGAGCATAACTTGATCTTCTCATGATATTTTAGTGCAAAATATTGATATTGTCTTCTGATCTTTTATCTCGTATATCAATCATGTCCATATATCATTTTGTTATCTTATCAACATTTGATATTATTTTCGTCTACTTGGGTTTTGATCTTCTCCGTCATACTTATTCGCTCTCGGATAATGGCATTCACATTAAACAGATATTTACACGTTTAAATATTTCACGTTTATTCGCGACCAAAATATGGCCTGTATTCTAGATTCCAAAAGTTTCGCCGGAACCAGTTTCGGAGTTACTTTATAGAAATAGGTGAATACTTATACCCATCTCCGGCGAAACGTTCGGAATCTAGAATACAGGCCATATTTTGATACGATCAAATTTATTTTATTAAACTTGGCATAGTTAAGCTGGAAAAAGTGATATTTTACTTTCAAACATTGGTCACATAACTTGTTATAGAAAGTTGATATGTATGCCACACAATCCGAAGAAAGTCTATGGAAAATGCTGTGATGCTGAAATTGTGCTCAGTCGATTTATTGATTTCGAGGAGGTTTAGTCAATCCACAGTAAGTTTGATCCTAAACATTCTTTAAAATATTTGTCATTCGTTGATATTACGCCAAGCATCAAGCGGTCGATGAAATCAGACAATTTTTAATGCAACCTTTAAAACAACCTCAAGCACTTTCTTCACAGTCCAACATTCAATTTCCCTATTCCAGCCAGTTGTATTCGATATAGATATCAACGCCAGCGAACGAAAAATAATTTCTCCACTGATAATCATCAAGTGACACATAACAAATGACATAAACACACATTTGTCTGCCATCAAAGCACACACGCCTCGATGTCCCCGACTCCCCCAGGCCTCTTGCTATCGATTAACCTCACCGCGCCACACACACGTGCGTTCCCAGCTGCCAGTGGCGTTGATTGGCCTCACAGAGAGCGACAAAAAACAACAAAATAGAAAAACCCTCCAAAAGTGCACGAACGTACCCAATCGCACACAAGATCGTTATCAGATAATTATGATATGCCCGGATATCAATTTCTCGATTCCCGAAAAGGTGGTCTCACCGAGACCACTGAACCGCTGGCAGGCTGCATCATTATACGTCTACCGATGACAATCAGCAAAACTCACTGCGTTTTACCACTCAAATGCTTCTCCGCGTCTCCTACTGTCCTCTCGCAATGTGACCGTTGTTGTCGTTCCACCCGAAATGGCCACACGGACACCACATTATAATTGTTAATTGTTATTATGTGAAACTATGGCTTCCGGTTGTTCGGAGTCTTCTGGCTTTCCGCTCGCACCATCTTTCCACCGAACTCCGAAACGCGCAGGAACTGAATCTGATCGGAGTCCGGGACTCATCTGGTCAGAAGTTCGGCGGTGGTGATGGCGATGGTCATTATCACTCGAGCGTCATCATAAAATCGGTAAGCGTTGGGTTGGTCCACTGCGTATGACCCTGTGGCCACAGAAAATTACCCTCACGTAACTGCGCGAGGCGGGCCGGGTTTTGGCGGGGGCACTGCCGCACCGCGACCGAAACTAATAGAAAATAATTTCGCGAAATAATTGTTCTTGTCGGGGGCAACCTCGCGTCTAGCAGGCTGCAGTCGATCAAAATGAGCCTACAGTTGGGTCTTCAATCGCGTGGGTGATATTTATCTAACCCACAATTTTAGCGATACCGTATGAAATATTGACATATTCAAAGTGACAAAAAAAACTATAAGCTCTTTATACAAATATTGTACAAAAATCATTCATAAGTATAATTTTTATACAATATTGGTGCGAAATCTAAAATTTTTAAAAAAATCTAAAAGTGCGAAATTCTTCAAAGTTATATGTTGTTTAAATTTAAAATTGGCCCATTCCCACCCCTCACAGGAGGTGACATTGGGCCAAATACAATAAAGTTCAGCGGTGACGATGCAACGGTTCAATCGTTCATAAAAAATAATTGCCTACATTACGGCTGTTGCCAACTATGTATGGAAAATCAACCAAAGGCTTGGCCCAATCTCACCCGTTTTTAGCATGCATTGCTCGTTGCTACGAAAAAACAAGACCGCTAAATAAATATTCATAAAATTCGATAAAACAACAAACAGATTATCGTAACATGATCACCAGGTATCCATCGATCTAAAATTTAGTTATGTAATAGATTTGTGGGGCATTACTGACACTATTTTAATACGGGTTCATTCGATCAATAGTTTTACATTCAAATTCCAAGCATTATGGTATGAGCACAATTAATCCTTGGAATTTGTTTTGTGATTTCTTAGACCTGAATTTTACTCTAATTTCTAACCGTTTGAAGTTTTCATCGAAATTCGTAACAGTTTCTGAGATATTAGAAGTTGAAACATTTTTCGTTTTTGGCCCTATCTTACTCCCTAGGCCCAATGTCACCCCGAACGATGGTACATATTTAACAAGATTCATATACAGAATTATGGAAAAATCCGCAGTTACAAAAATTATAATGATGAAAGTTTCGAGCAGGTTTTAAGAAAACGGCAAATGGCACCATTACTGCCTGAGTAGACGAAACTAGCTCAATTATATCAAATGTTGATTAGATAGCAAAATCAGATATGCACATGATTGATATAAGAGGTAAAAGATCTGACAACAATATAAATATTTTGCACTAAAATATCATGAGAAGATCAAGCTATGCTATTTTTAAGAAGTGATCAATATCATGTGCCATTAGTTTGTTCTTATCCATAGCATATCTTGATATTTTAATGATATTTTGGTGGAAAATTTTGATATTGTTGCCTGTTCTTTTATCTCTTACTAGTCGACACGGCAGACGTTGTCCTGCATAGTAGGCGAAAATGCGCTTTGTGAACTGATTAGGTGAAACTTCCATGCGTTTATTAATGTCACTATTTCATGGTTTAGTCAACCTTACCAATGATTTTCTCAATAGGGAATATTATATGTATAAACCCGTCGGAAACGGTTTCGAACATATTTACTGAAAGAATGAAAAAAATCCATCCAGCCGTTTTCGAGTTATGCGGATACGAACACAGACCATTTCATTTTTATTATATAGAAGATATCAATCAAGTCCATGTCATGTTTTGTTATTCTGTGCATGACTTCTGCCCTGGTGGCAAGTGGCAGTGTCGCAAATGAGAGCTCTTGATAAATTTACTTTAAAAATTCTTGTAATTTTATGTTTTTTTTTGGGTATTCCTAGCTCAGAACATAGATTATTAGTAGATCTTGCATCGTAGGTCTTCGCCGATGGTTCCGGTCCGTACTCTCTTGGTGATTGTTCGTCGCGTGAGTTTTTTTTTTTTTTTGCTGGCTTGCAGGGCCTGACACCAAACCCCCTAAATTTCCGGAGGACCATTCCTCCTTATTTCCGGTGGACCATGGTGCACAGTTTCACTTAGAGTCCCTCGATGGCACTGGGACGATTATCAGCCGCCCCTAACATGGAGAACAGGCGCTGTTGTGAGCCGATCCTGACATGGAGAACAAACGCTCAATAAGATTTGCACCTCCGGAGAGGAGCAAATCCCCCCGTCAGCATACGACCATAGTTCCCACCGGGGTTCGTTACCCGATCTTCCCTAAGGTTGCTCGTATCCCGGCCAGCACCGCGGGAGGTAGGAATAGGAGTTGCTGGGTAAGAGGCTAAGGACCGCGAGATGGGGTCTATTTATTCCTTCAGGTACGCGAAGTACCAATGGTACGCTTTACCCAGCATTTGCTGTGCCCCTGCAAAGATGGTGTTCGCTTCCGATCCGGCAGGTACGAGACGGCGTGGAGCGCAGCGAGCGAGATGGGCAGACCAGGATGAAGGATGGAGAGATGCGGCCTCGAACCGTGTATTGTGGCGTCAAATTGTTGATTCAGTGTTATCTGTTTAGATGTAAACAAAATAAATGAATGCATCGTAAGTGTTTGAAACGAACAATATTTATATTTCTAGACCAACATTTGAAAAGGGCGTTACAGCCAAAATTTATTCCTTCTGATTCTTCGTCCACATATATAGCTTTATATGTGGACAAAGAATCAGAAGAAATAAATTTTGGCTGTTACGCCCTTTTCAAATGTTGGTCTAGATTTGTCCTCTACTACACAGTATACAAATATTACAGCATACATGGCTCCATTCGATTTGTTTTAAAATTACAGGCTGTTATTAGTATGGAGCTTGCATTCCGTAGCGTGTAGTTTTCAGAATTTTAACTGTGTAAAATATGACCTTTAAATAAACCTTTTTCTTAAATTTATGTTGTAAAAATAAGTTGATTTTCGAGCCCACAAAATTTTGAAATAAAAGTGAAATGAACCCAATTTTAATCACTTTTGAGAAGCATTGACGAAATTCCGGCGGAAAATTTTTCTAAAAAATCAAAATTACTCAAGTGCATGGTATGCTTCGGCCAAAGTTTTGGGTTCACCCACTATATGATGAACAGGTCATAAGTTTGGGGTCACCCTCCTGATATGCGTTTTAATTCAATTTAAGCAGAATATTGGCTAAAGCACAGGTCTAGACCTTTTGTTTGGAAACTCACTTTCTTAAATATGTATTTTGCCTGAATTGAAACTGTTTATTTAAAATGTGTAAATTTTTAAATATTTATTTTACATCTAAACAGATAACACTAAATCAACAATTTGACAGATGCTGGGTCATTAGGCCGAATGGTCATTAGGCCGAACGGTCATTAGGCCGAATGGCCATTAGGCTGAATGAGAACTCGGGAGTGAGAAGTGAGTAGTGCGCAATGAGGAAGAAGTAGAAAGGAAGAAGGAAACAGGAGAAAGAAGTAAGAAAGAAGAAAGAAGAAGGAAGAAGGAAAATGGAAGAACGAAGAACGAAAACTGAAGAAGGAAGAAGAAAGAAGGAAGGAAAATAAAGGATGAAGAAAGAAGGAAGAAGATATAATAAAGAAGAAAGAAGAAAGAAGAAAGAAGGAAGAAGAAAGAAGGAAGAAGAAAGAAGGAAGAAGAAAGAAGGAAGAAGGAAGAAAGAAGAAGGAAGAAGGAAGAAGGAAGAAGGAAGAAGGAAGAAGGAAACAGGAAGAAGGAAACAGGAAGAAGGAAGAAGGAAGAAGGAAAACGGAAGAAGGAAGAAGAAAGAAAGAAGAAGGAAGAAGGAAGAAGGAAGAAGGAAGAAGGAAGAAGGAAAGAGGGAAGAAGGAAGAAGGAAGAAGGAAGAAGGAAGAAGGAAGAAGGAAGAAGGAAGAAGGAAGAAGGAAGAAGAGAGAAGGAAGAAGGAAGCAGGAAGAAGGAAGAAGGAAGAAGGGAGAAGGGAGAAGAAAGAGGAAAGAAGGAAGAAGAAAGAAGGAAGAAGGAAGAAGGAACAAGGAAAAAGGAAGAAGGAAAACGGAAGAAGGAAGAAAAAAGAAGAAAGAAGAAAAAAAGAAGACGAAAGAAGGAAGAAGAAAAAAGGAAAAAGAAAGAAGGAAGAAGAAAAAAGGAAGAAGAAAGAAGGAAGAAGAAAGAAGGAAGAAGCAAGAAGGAAGAAGCAAGAAGGAATAAGGAAGAAGGAAGAAGGAAGAAGGAAGAAGGAAGAAGGAAGAAGGAAGAAGGAAAAAGGAAGAAGGAAGAAGGAAAACGGAAGAAGGAAGAAGAAAGAAGGAAGAAGAAAAAAAGGAAGAAGAACGAAGAAAGAAGAAAGAAGGAAGAAGAAGGAAGGAAAAAGAAAGAAGGAATAAGGAAGAAGGAAGAAGAAAGAAGGGAGAAGGGAGAAGGGAGAAGGAAGAAGGAAGAAGGAAGAAGGAAGAAGGAAGAAGGAAGAAGGAAGAAAGGAGAAGGAAGAGGAAAGAAGGAAGAAGCATGAAGGAAGAAGGAAGAAGGAAGAAGAAAGAAGGAAGAAGGAAGAAAGAAGGATGATGGAAGGAGGAAGAAGGAAGAAGAAACAAGGAAAAAGGAAGAAGGCAGAAGTAAGAAGAAAGGAGGAAGAAGAAGGAAGGCAGAAGGAAAAAGGAAGAAAGAAGGAAGAAGAAGGAAGAAAGAAGGATGATGGAAGGAGGGTGAAGGAAGAAGAAACAAGGAAAAAGGAAGAAGGCAGAAGTAAGAAGAAGAAGGAAGGCAGAAGGAAGAAGAAAGAAAGGAGGAAGAAAGAAGGAAGAAGGATGCAACAAGGGAAAAGGAAGAAGGGCTGAGGGGAAAAAAACTTCTCATTTTTCACTTCTTGCTTCTTTTTGCTAATTCGACCTAATGACCATTCGGCCTAATGACCTTCGGCCAAATGGCCTTCGGCCTAATGACCTTCGGCCAAATGGCCTTCGGCCTAATGTCCTGACACCAATTTTACACCACAATACACGGTTCGATGCCGCATATCTCCATCCTCGAATGCGCCCAACGCTCACCAAGTAGTTTTGTACCTGGTCAGCCCACCTCGCTGGCTGCGCTCCACGCCGTATCATACCTGACGGATCGGAAGCGAACACCATCTTTGCAAGGTTGCTGTCCGGCATGCTTGCAACATACCTTGTCCATCGTATCCTTCCGGCTTTAGCTACCTTCTGGATACTAGACGAATTCCTCGACTACCTCGAAGGTATCCCCGTCTATCGTAACACTGCTTCTCAGGTGGGCCCTGTCGCGCTCTGTTCCGCCCACAAGCATGTACTTTGTCTTCGATGCATTCACCACCAGTCCAACTTTTGTTGCTTCACGTTTCAGGCGGGTGTACAGTTCTGCCACCTTTGCAAATGTTCGGCCGACAATGTCCATGTCATCCGCGAAACAAATAAATTGACTGGATGTGTTGAAAATCGTACCCCGGCTGTTACACCCGGCACTCCGCATGACACCTTCTAGCGCAATGTTGAACAACAGGCACGAAAGTCCATCACCTTGTATTAGTCCCCGGCGTTATTCGAACGAACTAGAGTGTTCACCCGAAATCTTCACACAGTTTTGCACACCATCCACCGTTGCTTTGATCAGTCTGGTAAGCTTCCCAGGGAAGCTGTTCTCGTCCATAATTTTCCATAGCTCTACGCGGTCTATACTGTCGTATACCGCCCTGAAATTAACGAACAGATGGTGCCTGGTATTCACAGCATTTTTGAAGGATTTGCCGCACAGTAAAGATCTGGTCCGTTGTCGAGCGGCCGTCAACGAAGCCAGCTTGATAACTTCCCACGAACTCATTTACTAATGGTGACAGAAGTCGGAAGATGTTCTAGGATATCACTTTGTAGGCGGCATTAAGGATGGTGATCACTTGAAAGTTCTCACACTCCAGCTTGACGCCTTTCTTGTAGATGGGGCATATAACCCCTTCCTTCCACTCCTCCGGTAGCTGTTCAGTTTCCCAGATTCTGACTATCAGTTTGTGCAGGAAAGTTTCCAGCTTTTCCGGGCCCATCTTGATAAGCTCAGCTCTGATACCATCCTTACCAGCTGCTTTATTGGTCTTTAGCTGTTGGATGGCATCCTTAACTTCCCTCAAGGTGGAGGCTGGTTGGCTTCCATCGTCCGCTGAACTGACGTAGTCATCTCCTCCGCTGCGTTGACTTTCACTGCCTGTACTCTCAGCCCCATTCAAATGTTCCTCGTAGTGCTGCTTCCACCTTTCGATCACCACACGTACGTCCTTCAAGATGCTCCCATCCTTATCCCGGCACATTTCGGCTCGCGGCACGAAGCCTTTGCGGGATGCGTTGAGCTTCTGATAGAACTTGCGTGTTTCTTGAGAACGGCGCAGCTGTTCCATCTCCTTGCACTCCGCTTCTTCCAGGCGGCGTTTCTTCTCCTGAAAAAGGCGGGTCTGCTGTCTCCTCCTCCGTCTATAACGTTCCACGTTTTGCCGGGTACCTTGCTGCAGCGCGACCGCCCGCGCTGCGTCCTTCTCCTCCAGAATCTGTCTGCACTCTTCGTCGAACCAATCGTTCCGTCGACTTCGTCCCACATACCCGACGTTGTTCTCAGCTGCGTCGTTAATGGCTGAGTTTACTGTCACATACCTCTGACACAACCCATTCTCATAACAGATCAATATCTATACTTCATGTGATGCTTTTAGCAGGTTTAGCTCTCGTCCAAATTTATAAAATGGCGACAAATCCCTTGGACATTAGCTAAGTGTCGTAGACAGGCTTTAAATGACATTTTCGGCCTAACCGAAATGTCCTCAGAAAACACTTCGAAATCTCATCGGAAAATGCTTCAAATTTTTTCCATAAAACGCTTCGTAATTTCCTCAGGTCAATGCTTTGAAATTTCTGTGGAAACTTTTCAGAATCTCTTCGGGACGCTTTGAAATTTCTTCAGCAAACGCATCAAAATTTTCTCGGGAAACGCTTTGAGATTTCATCTTGAAACAGGTTCTTCTTCTTCTTCTTATTGGCATTACATCCCCACACTGGGACAGAGCCGCCTCGCAGCTTAATGTTCATTTCCACAATGATTAACTGCGAGGTTTCTAAGCTAAGTTACCATTTTTGCATTCGTATATCATGAGGCTAGCACGATGATACTTTTATGCCCAGGGAAGTCGAGACAATTTCCAATCCGATAATTGCCTAGACCGGCACCGGGAATCGAACCCAGCTTGTGGTCTTGCTTTGTGGCCGTGCGTCTAACCGCATTTCAGCCAGTTATTTCCACGCAAAGATCGATAAAAGCGGCTCCACTCCAGCACTCCGAATGCCAGTACCCCGAAATCCATTACCCCGAAATGGACACTACCCCGAAATCCATTACCCTGAAAGGCCAGTACCCCTAAAACATTTCGAATCTGTAGCTTTCCAGTATCATTTTTCAAACTGACAGATATTGATGAATCCAAAACGACTATCTTTGCAAAGAAAAAAAAAAAGAGTTAGAGTTACTTAAAAAAATGCATTGAAGCTTTAACTAACTGTTTAATCAACAATGTTGGTTTTTCATTTAATTAACTTAAATTGTCATTCCACCCCATTATTACCAGGAAAACTACTATTGTACGAAATATAGTAAGGAGGTGATAATGTCTCTTTCAATAGAATGTGTTTGCAGAGGAGATAATGCTTTCTTCAAATGAACGCGTCTGCCCGGTATAAGGCGGATAAAGTAGATAATGCCTTCTTCAAATGAACGCGTTTGCCTGATATAAGGCGAACAAAGAAGATGATGCCTTCTTTAAATGTACGCGTTTGTTCGCTACCAGGCACACAGAGGATAAAATGCCTTCTTTATGCGTTTGCCCGGTGTAAGGCGATCAGAGGAGATAATGCCTTCTTTAAATTAATCCTTTTTCCCTGTTCACGATACACAGATGAGATAATGACTTTTTAAATGAACACGTTTGCCAGGTACAAGGCACACATGCCTTCTTTATGCGTTTGCGTTGTATGAGGCGAATGGAAGAGAGGATGCCTTCTACAAATCAACGCTTCTTTCCGAAGACAATCAGAGCTCCTTCTCTCACCTCTACATGATATATTACTCACTCACTACCTGTACCTCACTACCTCTTACTCACTAACTATTACTTACTTACCGCTCTTACTTACTCACTGACTCTCAATCACTCTCACTAACTCACTTACTCTTAATCGTCTTAAAAATGTCGTGATCGACATAAGACAGAGAGCAAAGCGCTTTTTTCTATATCTGGCGATCAAATGAAAGAATCGTGGGTTAATTGATCAATTTTGCATGAAAAGCAGTCATGAAAGGATGTTGTGCTTTGTTTCAAAATTAAAATTTCTAAATTATTTTAATAGATATTTGCAGAGAACAATAACTGGACGATAAATTAATCACATTCCTCGAATCCAACGAGTTGAAAGCGATAATAAACACAATAATAAAGCAGTTATTGCAAACTTTCATGTGCTGTCATGGAATAAAAATTGGTGAAATTTTTGCAGCATGCTTTTCATTCTTTGCGTTTCTATAGAGAATGAGAGGAGCAGATATGTGAACATCGCATGACATCTCTTATTGAAATTGAGTACTGCAGTGCTGCTCTAAATCACTCACTCTCTCTTATTCACTCACTAATTCACTCTTGCTCACTCTCTCACTATTACTCACTCGCTCATTCTTACCACTTATTTACTGTTACTCGCTTACTCAATTACTCACTCTTACCTATTCGCTCTGATATTCAGTTACTCACTCTTTCTCTGTTACTCACTTGCTCCACTCAGTCACTCTGACTCACTCAGTCAGTCTTACTTATTTGCTCACTCACCCACTCTAAATCACTCACTCACTCCTACTCACTCGCTCTTACTAACTCTTACTCATTCACTTACTATTACTCACTATTACTCATTGCTAACTCACTCTTACTCACTCATTACTACTCACTCACTATCTCTTACTCATTCAATCAGACTAACTCACTCACTCATTCAATCGTAGATTCTAAGAATTGGACCACGCTTCATCCGGAAAAACTATAGCGACCAAGGAGCAACTTTAACCGTGTTGCCTTTGTAGCCTTGCTGACGTGGACCGCAGTTAACCGAATTGGGTTCAGTTGACCTCCTCAATCGTCAAATCTGAAACACATGCAAGTTGGCATCGGATCGAATTTTCAATTCTAACGTGAAATCTGTGCTGTTATACGCTAGCGAAACATGGTGTGTATCAGTGGAGAACACTCAACGGCTGCAGGTGTTCATTAACAGATGCCTGCAGTATATAATTCGGGCCTAGTGGCCTCACAACTGGATCTCAAACAACGAGCTCCATCGTCGTTGTCACTAGAGGCCGATAGCAACAGAAATTCGGGATCGGAAGTGGGGCTCGGTCGGCCACACTCTACGTAGGGGCGGAAACGAAATCTGTAAACAAGCATTAATGAAGTATAAACTTGAAATAAGGGCTTATTCGGAGAATTGACTCATTCGGGGTAGTGTCCCATTCAGGGAAATGGTATTCGGGGTAGTGACTCATTTGGGGTAATGGCATTCGGGTAGTGGCCTGGTAATGGCATTATGGGTAATGGAATTATGGGCAGTGTCATAGAGTCATAAAAGCATCGTAGTAAATATTTTCGTACGTACAATCCAAAGCAGTAAACGTTTAGCTGATGAACAGAAAGGCTCAGTACCAACCAGTTTAATTCTGGAAAATAAACTTGATCTTTGATCTGTGAAATAGTTTGCAAATGCAGGCCACTGATCTATAAAAAAAAGTTATAATGATATTTATAATTTAATTCTGAACTGCGATAACACTGAAAAATACAAATATTTGTTGGTCCTTCTAAATAATGAAGACTATCATATCGCATTCAGGAGCTTCCTTGGAGCTCGTTTTATTCGAGATTTCACTGTATATTTGTGATAAGGATACCTCACCCGCAGCAGTCCCACCTGAATCATTTCACGTAGAGTATGCAGTTGGGTGATTTGAGTTGGATAACCGAATCGAATCTCTCTGGGGCAATCGAAGAAAATATGAGCTCGGAAAAGCGCGAAGCACATGTTTTGACACACCACCACCCCAGCCATGGTGTCGAGCTGGTTGGCCAATAATGTGGTTCGCATTATCGCAACGTGGACCTACCGCAGCGCCTGTTTGGGTCTTCATATCTCGCGGAGTGGCAGCGCGTGGTCCGGCCGGCGATTGGATTCAATTGCCGCCCTGTGCGTTGCGTTGCCCGGGGTACTCTGGTGAAGGATTTTTCAATTACCTCTTTCAGCCGCTCCTTTGAGAGTGTCAATCAGTTTGACGGCTTGAATGCAAATGCGGTGCGAGTTGGACAGAGCTTCTGCGCTTTCGGTCTCGCAGCTCCGTGTGGTGTGAGAACGTGATTCGGAGATTAGCCGCGGCTGTGGCGTTGCATTGGGCGAGGTGATTTTGCGCGCTTGATTATGGATGTGGGATGGAGTGCGTTTGGGCAGATCGTTCTTAATGAAGCGCGAATGACAACCGTGGAGAATCGAGCCGTCCGCAAACATGTTTGAATTTTAAGATTTTCTACATTCTGTTTTGACCAAAGAAATGAGAATTCAAGCTTTATGGGACCAGAAGCTACTGCGTATGTTTTAAAATATGTTTTACAGTTCTAATATTCAGCGACAATACACAAAGCTAAACTGGGCTTATCTTTCTGGTTGGACAATCGAATTTGGGAAAATTCTTGACGCTAACGATTTTTTAGCTCCAGGTACAGCCGTTAAAATTCACAAGTATATTTTCGTAAATTTGATTTTAATGAACGATCTTGGCAAAAGTGGGTGTTCCAGCGAAATTACTCATTCGCATACCTTTTACTTCTTTCCGCACGGTAACTTTACTCACTTAATCAACCCAACACCGTTGGTTTCTTGTTCCAGTGAACCGAGCCAAATGCATCACACCAGATCAAAAGGAATTTAAACGTCTCATCAAACATTAAATTGCACTCTAATTAAGACCTCGGACTGAATTCTTGCCCACCAACATTTCCCTCCAATTTCTCTGCGCAACGAACTTTGACGAACGGCGGTAGATAGGCGGTAGGCCATTGGCAAACCCACCATGTTGGCAGCATTCTGGCGGACGCTGAACACACCACCTCCAAGAGAAGGTCGTAATGTCATTTTCACGTCTTCGGCCAAGTCTCGCACTCGTCGGGTCCCGGGGCCGCAGAAGATTCATTCGTCCCTGTCAGCGAAACAGGGAAATATTTCGCTAATTAAATTCCGCAAACGATTTTTCAAATTTTCACTCGTTCTATTTCGGGAAACCGGCTCGTCGAAGACATTTAGCGAATCACAACTACAGGAGTCAACGTCGAAAGCAACTCTGGGTTGGCTGGGAGAATGATGTTCCTTTTCGCGACATGGCCGTTGAGTAATTAATTAGCCTTTGTGACGATCTGTGATATGTTGGGCATGGGTGCAGCTTTCTTTCTTTCGAACTCGAAAGATTCGGAGGGATGGTTTTCTTTATTTACGTTTCAACTGCACATATTCGTCATATGTTGGATACTTTAAACCAAGTCACACTTGATTAATGCTATGATGCGTCATTTCACAAGTCACCAAATGTTCTATAGGCGTATATGAGTGAAAATGTTCAAGTGTCTACATATGCAAAGGGACCGTGGTCCTACGAAAGGAGAGTGACATTTGACAAATGATCGGCCGGACGGGATGGATGCTAATTGAGTGAATCTTTCAGTCAGCAAATCATCTGTTTTAACGATGTCATACGATGACCATCAAGATATGAGTGAACAGCTTGACTTCTATAGAATTGTGGTCTGTATTTTCAAGTGAGATTTAAATATTTAGAAGTTGACAGCAAAACAATCGCATTTGCGAGATGCCAGCACAGAAATCCGTGCATCCACTAAGCATGTGATCTGTCATGATTAGGATATTTCAATAGAATTTAACTCAAGTAATGATATCGACTGTGCACCGACTTTGCTGACATCGACATTGTTGTTTCAAAAGGGCGAAAGTCGCAAACGTAAACATTGACTTCTTCTGCTGATTTCAGGAAGAATAGAGACTTCTGGCGGTATTTTCCACTTCCGCTCGATAGAAGGCGCGAAGCGCCACCAGTTCCAAGTGGTTGTTAGCTGGGAGCGGTCCTAGTTGTTGAGGAATTTGCAGGAAAAGGCATTGTTTACGTTTGCGACATTGGCCCTTATGAAACAACCGTGTCGACATATCAACATGTAGGGGAAATATGTGCAGCACCAATTTCGTCACTTGTTTTTGGTAACATGCGTGCTTCTTCTTATTATTATTGGCATTGCATCCCCACACTGGAACAGAGCCGCCTCGCAGCTTAGTGTTCATTAAGCACTTCCACAGTTATTAACTGCGAGGTTTCTAAGCCAAGTTACCATTTTTGCATTCGTATATCATGAGGCTAACACGATGATACTTTTATGCCCAGGGAAGTCGAGACAATTTCCAATCCGAAAATTGCCTAGACTGGCACCGGGAGTCGAATCCGCCCTCATCGTGGTCTTGCTTTGTAGCCGCGCGTCTTACCGCATGCGTGCTTACTGTTGGAAAAAATCATAAAAAAATGAGAATCAAACCGTTTCAATCATATGAATCCAAATTTTGAAATTGCCATATCTCAGTGTTTTTTCAACCGATTTTCTCAGTTTTCACCTGTAAGTAAAGCAACGGATTTCGATAAAAGGCATTTTTGTGATATCTCCATATTTCATTACCGAAAATGATATCGATTCATCTAGTTATGATGGAAATGCTGAAACAACATATAAAAGGCATCACCTGGTTCACGAGAACAAATTTTGAGCATCCATATTATGGCTACGGTAATAATTCGTTGCCTGGTGGAACCATGAAGCTACAGTAGCTATTTAAAAGCAGACAACTTCCGTGAACGTGCTAAATGAATTATTGGCAGTGGCTGGTTTTCTACCCGCCGCTGCCAGCATCCAGGCGCTATAGTATATGCGCAAACAGCCAGCACGAGTTAACCGCCAGAAATTTGTATGGCGAAAGGCATCTAAGGTGGGATTTCTCAAAACTATGAACTTTTATTTGGTACCTGTTGTGTATAAAGGTGTCCGCTACTACATCTACCAAATATTTTTTTCGATGAAGGTAATTAATTTTGAGAAATTGAACCTTAGATGCCTTTCGCCATACCACAGATAACAGATATTGAAGCTAGAACAAATTTTATTGAAAATCCTGTGTAAACTTTTGAATTGATATACGTTGGCCCACTACTGCCATCTACTCAACTGATTGCGGCAGTACCTAAGGATGCAACTGAATGTGAACCGTCGAACGCAGCCAATGCATTTGACAGCCGCAATCGGGCTGCGTTTTCAATAACAATGATCCTTGCGCCATCTCCAATCGATTGCCAAACGCGGTCCCAATTTAAAATACATTTGAATTAACGGTTGCGGATGTTTACACACGTATGGGATGCCAGCCTCAATATCTGTTATCTGTGGCCATACTGATTTCAGAAAGTTAACTCCTAGTATGCCGCTGTAAGGACGCTCGAAGTGGGTGATTCATTAAATCTAAACTATACAAGACACATGGGCAATTACGAACTATGATGTTCTAGGATCTCCGAAATCTCCCTGAGTTTGAATCAAATCAACCACGACTACCATGATGTCCCTAGCTAGCTTGTTCTACACCGCTGTGCGGTCCGCAACACTAAATGAGCGAGAAAAAAGCGAGAATCTTTACTTCTCTGTGGGGGGCTGCCTAAGTTTGATAGATTTGTTATCATGGCTTGCTATGATTCGGAACAGTTTTTGCCTTCTTCTGCAAACCCTGCTTGCGCCTTAAATCATGTGACATGTTGTTAAACCTACAAACGACACTGGAGCTTGAATCAGGTAGTCTATCGAAAAAATCACGGCTTGAATTATGTCGTCCGCCTTAACATCAATCTAATTATGTCCTTAACATATACGCCTGTGTTCCACATCCAGGCATACATATATGCCCAAGTAGTACGCGAAAAGGGCCCTCCTTAGCCGTGTGGTAAGACGCGCGGCTACAAAGCAAGACCATGCTGAGGGTGGCTGGGTTCGATTCCCGGTGCCGGTCTAGGCAATGTTCGGATTGGAAATTGTCTCGACTTCCCTGGGCATAAAAGTATCATCGTGTTGACCTCATGATAAACGAATGCAAAAATGGTAACCTGGCTTAGAAACCTTGCAGTTAATAACTGTGGAAGTGCTTAATGAACACTAAGCTGCGAGGCGGCTCTGTCCCAGTGTGGGGATGTAATGCCAATACACCCGATTCTTTTTTTACACGGGGGATGCGTTCCGTGTAAAAAAAGTTTTCAGTTCAAAATTCGAAAATCCGTGTAAAAAAAGTTTTATGATTTCTCGACGAATCATGCAAAATGGAGCAACTTTGCAAAAATTTTGTATGGGATTTTTTTTACACGGCCGTGTAAAAAAAATCCGTGTAAAAACAGAATCGGGTGTATAGATAGATAGATAGTACGCGAAAAATCTTTCAATAGGCACTTTGTTTCCATTCAGTTTCTTTCAGGCATTGACAAAACATTAAAGCATCAACAAGTTTCATGAAGATGTCAGAAATGTTCGAATTGCGATTAATGTTTCATTGACATGGTGTGTTAACTTGCAGCACATTCGAAGTGTTGAATCATGCTGTGATAGAGTGAACGACTATCAATCATTAGATTCTTAAATCAAATCCAGTTTTATAATTACTATGTCTGAAACTCGAAACTCGAACATATGAATGATTTAGTTCGAAAAACCTGTATTCTAGACAGGTGCTCTCTCTACTAAGCTACGAAGATCCTCCATCGTCTTCCACAGCTCAGAAGGCTAGGTACTGATGAGATCAAATTTCCAACACCAGGCACATAGCCGAACTCTCACAATCTGTGCATCACGCTTAATTTAGTTACATTACGCTAGATTCATGCACTGATAAACGTAATGAGCCTGAGTGAAAAATCATTTCGAGTCGGTTTTTTAGTAGCCATTTTTCGTTGACTTAAGCAGGCATGCTGTGCAGGGGTTTTTATTTTGCCATTTGATTATTTGGCCGAAAAGGACATTTGAAAAGCGAGAAATGAGATGTAAAAAGTGAGACGTCTCACCACTCACGTCTCACGTCTTCCCACTTCTAACTGTGAAAAGTGAATAGTGCGAAGTGAGAAGTTAAACGCCTCACTACCGGATGAAGTTGGTGTTTTGCCTTTCTCGTATACTAAGTATACGTAAAGGCTATATGATCGCTCCAAAAACAAACTTTTTATAGAAAGCCCGGAGACCCATAGTGTTATATACCGATCGACTCAGCTCGACGAATTGAGGTGATGTCTGTGTGTGTGTGTGTGTGTGTGTGTGTGTGTGTGTGTGTGTGTGTGTGTGTGTGTGTGTGTGTGTGTGTGTGTGTGTGTGTGTGTGTGTGTGTGTGTGTGTGTGTGTGTGTGTGTGTGTGTGTGTGTGTGTGTGTGTGTGTGTGTGTGTGTGTGTGTGTGTGTGTGTGTGTGTGTGTGTGTGTGTGTGTGTGTGTGTGTGTGTGTGTGTGTGTGTGTGTGTGTGTGTGTGTGTGTGTGTGTGTGTGTGTGTGTGTGTGTGTGTGTGTGTGTGTGTGTGTGTGTGTGTGTGTGTGTGTGTGTGTGTGTGTGTGTCTGTGCACCAACCCAAAAAAATGTCACTCATTTTTAGGCACTTATCTTTTACTGATTTACTCGCAACAAGTTGCATTCAACGCAGGATACTCTACTATTGTTTCCTATTGAAAATTGGTCAGATCGGACTATGGGATCGGAAGTTATGGCCAAAATACCCTCTCTTTATAGAAAAATTGATTAAAATGTCACTCATTTTTCGGGCACTTATCCCCAACTGATTTGCTCGCAACAAGTTGCAATCGACTCCTATCTCATTGTTTCCTATTGAAAATTGTTAGATCGGAAAATTGTATGGGATCGTAAGTGATGGCCAAAATACATTTATTACGGAATAATCGCGTAAAAAAGTGTCACTCATTTTTGGGCACTTATCCTCAAGTTGCATTCGACGCAGAATTCTGTCCCATTGTTTCCTATTGAAAATTGGGCAGATCTGACTATGGGATCGTAAGTTATGGCCAAAATACTTTTTTTGCGGAATAATCGCATAAAAAAGTGTCACCGATTTGCTCGCAACAAGTTGCATTCGACGCAGAATTCTGTCCCATTGTTTCCTATTGAAAATTGGTCAGATCTGACAATGGGCTCGGAAGTTATGGCCAAAATATTTTTGCCTTTCTCGTATACTAAGTATACGTGAAGGCTATATAGATCGCTCCAAGAACAAACTTTTTATAGAAGGCCCGGAGACCCATAGTGTTATATACCGATCGACTCAGCTCGACGAATTGAGGTGATGTCTGTGTGTATGTGTGTGTGTGTATGTGTGTTCGTCTGTGCGCACCTACCCAAAAAAAATGTCACTCATTTTTCAGGTACTTATCCTTAACCAATTTACTCGCAACAAGTTGCATTCGACGCAGGACATTCTGCCATTGTTTCCTATTGAAAATTGATCAGATCGGACTATGGGCTCGGAAGTTATGGCCAAAATACCATTTTTTTACAGAAAAAAATGTCACTCATTTTTCATGTACTTATCCTTAACCGATTTACTCGCAACAAGTTGCATTCGACGCAGGATACTCTGCCATTGTTTCCTATTGAAAATTGGTCAGATCAGACCATGGGCTCGGAAGTTATGGCCAAAATACCACATTTTTATAGAAAAATTGGGTAAAAAAATTTCACTCATTTTCAAGCACTTATCCTTAACCGATTTACTCGCAACAAGTTGCATTCGACGCAGAATACTCTCCCATTGTTTCCTATTGGCCAGATCGGACTATGGGCTCAAGAGTAATGGCCAAAATACTATTTTTATAATGCACGAGAAAGGCATCATCACCGCTAGGTGGATTAATCAGGGTTTTTTTTTCTGATTTCATTGTTTTATTTTCCTTCTTCCTTCCCGAAGAAAGAAAGGAATAAATAACAGAACACACATCACACATCATTTTTCAGTGCATTGACTTTGACATATTTCAACCCTGCTCACTACTCATTTTTCACAATGAGAAAAGAGAATTGAGGAGTAAGAAGGGAGACGTCTCACGTCTCTCTCCTCATTTCTAACTTCGCACTGTTAAAAGTGTTAGATGACTCACTACTTACTTCGCACTACTCACTTTCCACAGTGAAAAGTGAACAGTCAGAAATAAGAAGTAAGACGATTTTCTTCTCACTCCTCATTTCTCACTTGACACTGCGAAAAGTGAGTAGTGCGAAGTGAGAAGTGCGACATCTATATACTCTAGAGTGGGGCGCAGTTGTATGGAAAAACGCAAACTTCGTCCAATCAAGTGAGATCAAGATTTTTCTGAATTGTCTTGGGACCCCAATCAACTGTGACAAACATGGGTTTTTTTTTTTTTTTTTAATTGCCCTCCACTATCCCCCACACCAAAAAGCTCACATGGAGCCCCCTGGTAATGGACGCATCTAATCTAAGCATACTCTGAACAGCACGACAATAAAAAATTTGAATTAACAATGAACTTGTATGCAATAACAATAACAATAACAAAAAAATAAGAAATAATACAGGATAGGAATACTTTAAAACTACTGTAAATCCCAGTGGAACGTGTTCCTTTAAAGGGATTTATGAACAAGAAACGTAAATAAAATAATATGTAATGATAAAAACAAAGTATAACAATTTAAATTGGTTTAACAGATGATCTTATGATTATAGTAGGTATTCATTGAGCTTTCCCTTCATGTGAAATTTTAATTTAAACTTGAATGTCTCACGGTTTGTTAACTGCTTCAATTCATCTGGCAGCTGGGTTGCAACCTCGCATGCCGCATCGCGTTTTAAATTTACATGGAGATTAGTATGGGAAAACGTACTTTTTTGCATTTTTGCTCTTAGCGGCTTCAATTTATCATCAATCACGTGTCTCAATTTGTTAGCATATAGTGTAAAAGATGCCGAAAGACTTTGCCGAAGAAGGTACGTAGCTGGAGGGTCTACAAAAAGTGTTATTACGTTTTGAAAATTGATTGTTTAAACCATATGCAAGAAATCAATGTTTCTGCCAGCACTACCGGACAACCTATGGTTATCGAAGGGCAAAACCCATCTTCCTTCTTATCGGAATTTTTTCTTTGTGAAATAATTCCGGATAGCTCCCATTAGCTCTAAAGCCATATTATTTTATTTATTTTGAAATAACACTCAGTTAAATTATTCGTCTACGTAGTACGGCAGTGCTGGCAGAATAAACGATTTTTTGCATATGGTTTGAACACTCAATGTTCGAAACGTTATAACTTTTTCGTGGACGTTCCAGCAACGTGCCTTCTTCAGCAAAGTTTTTCGGCATCCTTTGGGTTATACTTTAACGCAATGTGCTACTTGGTTTACGATAATTTGAACCCTTTAGTGATAGAAATGCAAAAATATGCATTTTCCCATACTAATTTCCATACAAACTTCAAACGCGATGCGGAAAGCGAGGGAGCAACCAATCGGTCCCAAATTCTGCACAGTTGTTCAGGACCCAGAATGGCTTCGAAAAACCATTGATTTGAAAAAATGACCATGACGCCCCACTCTAATATATTTTCTTTTTACTACTTACTTTTTACAGTGAGAAGTGAGTAGTGAGACGTCTCACTACTAACTTCTCATTTCTCACTTCTCACTGTAAAAATTGAGAAGCAAGAAGCGAGTAGTAAAACGTCTCACTACTCACTTCTCACTCCTCATTTTTCCCTTCTCACTATAAAAAGTGAGTAGTGCGAAGTGAGAAGTATACTTCTCACTGCTGACTTCGGTCTACTCACTTTCTACAGTGGGCAAAATTAGATGAGGAGTGAGAAGTGAGACATCTCACTTCTCTCTTCTCACCCCTCATTTCTCACTTATCACTTCTCACGGAGTAAAGTGAGAAGAGCATTTCTCACTTTTCACAGTTAAAAGTGAGATGTGAAAAGTCAAATGAGAAATTCGACCAAATGACCTATTCGAAAAAATTACCTTTGCGGCCAAATGACCTTTTCGGTCAAATGATTATTTTTCGGCAAAATGACTTTTTCGGCAAATTGGCCTATTCGGCAAAATGACCTGTTCGGCTAAGTGACTCATTCGGCCAAATGGCTTATTCGGCCAAATGATCTATTCGTCTATATGACCCTTTCGGCCTAATGGACTGTTCGGCCAAATTATCATTGAAATATTTACTGAAATCTACTTGATTTCTTTGGATTTTGATTTAAAGCAATGAAAGAAGGTAATGCTTTCTTTGAATGACCGCATCCGGTCGTTAGGAAAGAATGCCTTCTCGACATGGACACGTTGAATCGGTATAAAGAAAAGACAGGAGGCAGTCCCTTCTATGAATACAAGCATCTGCCTGGTATGAAGCTTTTTGCACCTTCACTGGCCTAATAACCGGCAACTACCCGAGCAGATATCACTTGAAAAATATTGGCCAGACTCAGAATATCTGTCGTTTCTGTAACATGGAACGTGAAACCTCGGAACATCTGCTTTGCAGTTGTGATGCATTGTACAAGGGTAGATCTCAATTTCTAAATAGTGGCTTTATGCAACCAGGAGATATTTGGACTGCAAATCCTGGAAAGGTAGTGGGTTTTATTAACTCAATTCTACCGGACTGGGAAAAGACGCGTCTTAGGTTGTTCACTTGACAAATGGTGATCAACCTACATGATGCGAATTCATAGTTAAGAGTAATCAGGGCCCGTGATTCAGGGGTATACCACAAAAGTTCAACTCAATGGACGCCGGCGGTTCTACGCCCGGACAAAAAAAAATGAAGCGAAGGTGAAAAATAATGCCTTCTTTGCATAGATGCGTCGGCCCGGTATGAGGCGAAGAGAGGGATAACGCTTTCTTTAAATGGATGCGTCTGCGGAGTTGGTAATGCGTTCTTCAAAGAAACGCGTCTACCCGGTATAAGACAAAGGGAGGGTAACGCCTTTGACGACCCCACAGGGTTGTTCGCTGGACCGAAGGTTTTCTTCTTCACCGAAATAAACGGCAATCAGTTGACTAAATGAGTGTGAACTTCTCGGAAAACACTACTTTCTTTGTTCTTTAACCAGAACGGAGTTTAGTAGCACATTTCCACTCCTTGTGTGTCTTACACTTCGAACCGAATATTGCTTTCCCACCTTTCGGATTTAAAGTCGCGGATAAGCACTTGCTTTCGGAATTGTTAGAGACGATTTGAATTTAGGGTGGAATTTGTCGCGCACGATCGTTTATTCTCAACCGTATAGATCGACGAGTTGGAATGTACTGTCTCTTAACGAGATGATCAACGGACTGATCGGCTATCTTAATGTATATGGATAGTGGTCAGATAGGAACATTATCTCTTCTCTCGTATTTCAGGCAATACATTGGCTTATAGAGAGAAGTATATAACATGGCAAGTTACATATGTATAGAAGTAGTATAAATTCACAGCATTAGGGTGATAACAAGAATATTAGATCGAACTTATCTAGCAGATTCAAATCATAGGCTTATACATTCCGGCCACCTTTGAAATAGCTTATTTCAAATCATCTTAAACACTAACACTTCTGTATCTGGCTGCATGAAGCTGAGAGACTCTCATCGCTTCTCTGTTGACAATGATCGAGTTCGGCGATGAGTCGATGTGATCGAAGACTGGATGATGTACATAGCAGTCGTGATGTGGAGCCGTGGCCTCGGTGTTGTCGTCCGAAAACAAAAAAAAGACCAGGTAGATCATTCGGGTGGATTTAAAATAATGGAACGATAATTACCTGGTTTAAAATGATATGCGCCTCGAGCCAGTTTAGCACTGCTACACTGTTGGTCTTCGGATGCACCGGATGGCTGGTAAGTTTCGGTTGGTATCCGCGCGACAGGCCGCACGACGTTGTCTGAGGAAGCTGTCTTCAACGTGACCGCTCTGACGATGCCGTCCTTTACTGGGTTGGCCACTGGGCGAGCGGAAGACAGTCATCTTTGATCACGACGATTTGTCCAGTTTTCACGCGATTTGGAGTTTGGCAGCCTTGCATAGCCCTGGACTGCAACTGCTGCAGGTATTCCGGGTACCATCGTGACCATATTCGTTGCGGATGGCGCTGAGTTTGTTCGTAATGTTCGAGTCGGTTTTTAGGAACGTTGCTTGAACTAAATTCAGGAACAGCTTGGAGATTGGAGCCCACTAGGAAATGTCCAGGTGTCAGGGCTTCCAGATCGGTTGGTTCCGACGACAGGGGTGTCACCGGACGGGAATTGAGGCACATTTCCACCTGTGCTAAAAGGGTGAGCAGGTCCTCATACGACAAACTGGTTTTGCCGATTTCCTTCAGGAGGTGGGTCTTTGCGGATTTCACCGCAGCTTCCCAGAGACCTCCGAAATGGGGCGCTCTTGCAGGGATGAACTTCCAGCGGATTTCGTTGTTGGCGCACCACGAGAAAATTTGGTTTCGGTCTTCATTGTCCTGCTTCAGCATTCTGTACACCTGGTGTGGAGCATGAGATGCTCCCTTGAATGTAGTCGCATTATCGGAATGGAGTTCACAAATATTCCCTCTCCGAGCTACCAGACGGCGCAGCGCCGCAAGGAATGCCGCTGTTGTTAGGTCGCTCACGAGCTCTATGTGGATGGCTCGTGTCGAGAAGCAGATAAAAATCTGGTACTTATTCAAAAGGACGTATGTGATTTTGTAAACAAAGATTCAAACGTCGATTCGTCCGATCTGATAGCCCTCCCACGCAAACCATCACCATAAACAGATAGGGGGAGGCTTCGGCTACCTGTTGGTGGTGTTGGTTTGCGTGGGAGTGCCATCAGATTGGACAAATAAACGTTTGAATCTTTGTTTACAAAATCACATACGTCCTTTTGAATAAGTACCCGAGAAATAGCGACATATACCTTCGTTGGACCACGTTTACGAATCGGTGACTTGACGTAAAGGGTCCACAATAATCTACGCCACAGACAGAGAAAGGTCGCGTTGGAGTAACGCGCGAAACTGGAAGATCGGCGACGGTTTGCTGGATCAAATTTGATTTGCTGCGAAAGCAAGTAATGCACTGATGGTAGACGCCTCTGACGAGATTTCTTGCGCCCAGTATCCAGAATTTTTGACGTAGACTAGCCAACATTAATTGTGGCCCAGCGTGGAGTAGCGTATTATGGTACTGAACAGCAAGGAGACGTGCCAGCGGATGTTTGGCACAAAGGACAATAGGGTGTTTTGTTTGTTCCGATAAATCGGCATTATGGAGGCGTCCACCGACGCGGATCAGCTCGAACTCATCTATGTAGGCCTTCAACCACTTCAACGGACTACATTTGGAAACAAGCATACCAGCGGACAGATCGCTGTGCTCTTCAGGAAAGCTTTCGCGCTGCGCCAAGCGACACAGCATTCGATCGGCGGATTGGAGTTCTTCAGAGTTGAGTGGTGTAGTAGCAGATTTAGACAGTGCTGGTTTGTTTATTTTTTCAGGAAAACAGCGACGAGCGATTGCACGGTCACGTAGGGCTTGGAGATAGCGCAGCGACCATGCGACAGTACGGCGGAGTGCCGAAAAACTTGAGTACCTGGAGAACAGTTCATCGTTGAACGATAGGTGAACGGAGGTCATGGCAACGATGGGAATTTTACGGGTTTCGTGGGTGACTTCCGATGATTCAGCTGCAGAAGTTATCCCGGCAGGCCATTGATCCGGAGATAGCTTCAGCCACGATGGGCCATTCCACCACCGCGTTTTGTTGAGAAGATCGGCTGGATCTAGTCCCCTGGAAATGTCGTCCGCGGGGTTATCAGAACCCGCTACGTGATTCCACCTTTCAATAGTAGTCGTTGCTTGGATTTGGCTTACGCGATTTGCTACGAACGTTTTCCAACGTCCTGGGGATGAACGGAGCCACTGGATCACTGTGGTAGAGTCGGACCAGAAAAAAGCCGGTGGAACGGTCTTGAGAGATGAGGCAACCTTTTTGTACAGCTGCGTCGATAGATGAGCTGCACACAGTTCCAGCCTGGCTATAGTATGTCGAGCAGCGAGAGGCGAAAGTTTCGATTTCGACGCCAGGAGCTTCACACCCACCTCACTGGTGGATTGGGCGCGGACATAGCAGCATGTTCCGTAGGCTTTATTAGAGGCATCGGCAAAGAAGTGGAGCTCAATGCTTACAGCGTCTATGACAGAGGTAAATCGGGGTACTCGAACTTCGCGAAGAAGATCGATAGTTGTGTGGAATTCTTTCCATTGTTGCTGCAGTTTCGGAGGCAAAGGTTGATCCCATTCGTACCGTTCGTTGTTCGGTGTCTTTAACGCCCATAAACATTGCATGAACAGCTTCGCTTTTGCAACAGTGGGTCCTACTAGCCCTAGTGGGTCAAAAATTTGAGCTACGTAGGACATGGGCACGGCAAATGCTGGGTAAAGCGTACCATTGGTACTTCGCGTACCTGAAGGAATAAAATAGACCCCATCTCGCGGTCCTTAGCCTCTTACCCAGCAACTCCTATCCCTACCGCGGTGCTGGCCGGGATACGAGCAACCTTAGGGAAGATCGGGTAACCAACCCCGGTGGGAACTATGGTCGTATGCTGACAGGGAAGGGGGGTTTGCTCCTCTCCGGAGGTGCAAATCTTATTGAGCGTCTGTTCTCCATGTCAGGATCGGCTCACAACAGCGTCTGTTCTCCATGTTAGGGGCGGCTGATCATCGTCCGAGTGCCAGCGAGGGACTCTAAGTGAAACTGTGCACCATGGTCCACCGGAAATAAGGAGGAATGGTCCTCCGGAAATTTAGGGGGTTTGGTGTCAGGCCCTGCAAGCCAGCCTTTAAAAATCATAAGCAACGAACAATCAACAAGAGAGTACGGACCGGATCCATCGGCGAAGACCACTGCGACGAAAAGGGACTAGCGATTGGAAACTCGGTTCGTGGAACTGCAAATCTCTCAACTTCATCGGGAGCACACGCATACTCGCCGATGTGCTCAAGGACCGTGGATTCGGCATCGTAGCGCTGCAGGAGGTTTGTTGGAAGGGATCAATGGTGCGAACGTTTAGAGGTAATCATACCATCTACCAGAGCTGCGGCAACACACACGAGCTGGGAACAGCTTTCATAGTGATGGGCGATATGCAAAGGCGCGTGATCGGGTGGTGGCCGATCAATGAAAGAATGTGCAGGTTGAGGATCAAAGGCCGGTTCTTCAACTTCAGCATAATCAACGTCCATAGCCCACACTCCGGAAGCACTGATGATGATAAGGACGCATTCTACGCGCAGCTGGAACGTGAGTACGACAGCTGCCCAAGACACGACGTCAAAATCATCATAGGAGATTTGAACGCTCAGGTTGGCCAAGAGGAGGAGTTTAGACCGACTATTGGAAAGTTCAGCGCTCACCGGCTGACGAACGAAAACGGCCTACGACTAATTGATTTCGCCGCCTCCAAGAATATGGCCATTCGTAGCACCTACTTCCAACACAGCCTCCCGTATCGGTACACCTGGAGATCACCACTGCAGACAGAATCACAAATCGACCACGTTCTGATTGATGGACGGCACTTCTCCGACATTATCGACGTCAGGACATATCGTGGCGCTAACATCGACTCTGACCACTATCTGGTGATGGTTAAACTGCGCCCAAAACTATCCGTCATCAACAATGTTCGGTACCGACGACCGCCGCGGTACGACCTAGAGCGACTGAAGCAACCTGATGTCGCCACTGCATACGCGCAGCATCTCGAGGCAGCGTTGCCGGAAGAGGGTGAGCTCGATGGGGCCCTCTTGAGGACTGCTGGAGTACAGTTAAAGCAGCCATTAACGACGCAGCGGAGAACAACATCGGGTATATGGGTCGAAGTCGACGGAACGATTGGTTCGACGAAGAGTGCAGACAGATTCTGGAGGAGAAGGACGCAGCGCGGGCGGTTGCGCTGCAGCAAGGTACCCGGCAGAACGTGGAACGTTATAGACGGAAGCGGAGACAGCAGACCCGCCTTTTTCAGGAGAAGAAACGCCGCCTGGAAGAAGCGGAGTGCGAGGAGATGGAACAGCTGTGCCGTTCTCAAGATACACGCAAGTTCTATCAGAAGCTCAACGCATCCCGCAAAGGCTTCGTGCCGCGAGCCGAAATGTGCCGGGATAAGGATGGGAGCATCTTGACGGACGAACGTGTGGTGATCGAAAGGTGGAAGCAGCACTACGAGGAACATCTGAATGGCGCTGAGAGTACAGGCAGTGAAAGTCAAGGCAGCGGAGGAGATGACTACGTCAGTTCAGCGGACGATGGAAGCCAACCAGCCCCACCTTGAGGGAAGTTAAGGATGCCATTCAACAGCTAAAGACCAATAAATCAGCTGGTAAGGATGGTATCGGAGCTGAGCTCATCAAGATGGGCCCGGAAAAGCTGGCCACTTGCCTGCACAAACTGATAGTCAGAATCTGGGAAACCGAACAGCTACCGGAGGAGTGGAAGGAAGGGTTATATGCCCCATCTACAAGAAAGGCGACAAACTGGAGTGTGAGAACTTTCGAGCGATCACCATCCTTAATGCCGCCTACAAAGTGATATCCCAGATCATCTTCCGTCGTCTGTCACCATTAGTGAACGAGTTCGTGGGAAGTTATCAAGCCGGCTTCGTTGACGGCCGCTCGACAACGGACCAGATCTTTACTGTACGGCAAATCCTTCAAAAATGCCGTGAATACCAGGTCCCAACGCACCATCTGTTCGTTGATTTCAAGGCGGCATACGACAGTATAGACCGCGTAGAGCTATGGAAAATTATGGACGAGAACAGCTTCCTGGGAAGCTTACCAGACTGATCAAAGCAACGGTGGATGGTGTGCAAAACTGTGTGAAGATTTCGGGCGAACACTCCAGTTCGTTCGAATCGCGCCGGGGACTAAGACAAGGTGATGGACTTTCGTGCCTGTTGTTCAACATTGCGCTAGAAGGTGTCATGCGGAGAGCCGGGTGTAACAGCCGGGGTACGATTTTCAACAGATCCAGTCAATTTATTTGCTTCGCGGATGACATGGACATTGTCGGCCGAACATTTGCAAAGGTGGCAGAACTGTACACCCGCCTGAAACGTGAAGCAACAAAAGTTGGACTGGTGGTGAATGCGTCAAAGACAAAGTACATGCTTGTGGGCGGAACCGAGCGCGACAGGGCCCGCCTGGGAAGCAGTGTTACGATAGACGGGGATACCTTCGAGGTGGTCGAGGAATTCGTCTACCTCGGATCCTTGCTAACGGCTGACAACAACGTTAGTCGTGAAATACGAAGGCGCATCATCTGTGGAAGTCGGGCCTACTACGGGCTCCAGAAGAAACTGCGGTCGAAAAAGATTCGCCACCGCACCAAATGTGTCATGTACAAGACGTTAATAAGACCGGTAGTCCTCTACGGACATGAAACATGGACAATGCTCGAGGAGGACTTGCAAGCACTCGGAGTATTCGAGAGACGGGTGCTTAGGACCATCTTTGGCGGTGTGCAAGAAGACGGTGTGTGGCGGCGAAGAATGAACCATGAGCTCGCCCAACTCTACGGCGAACCCAGTATCCAGAAGGTGGCTAAAGCCGGAAGGGTACGATGGGCAGGACATGTTGCAAGAATGCCGGACAGCAACCCTGCAAAGATGGTGTTCGCTTCCGATCCGGCAGGTACGAGACGGCGTGGAGCGCAGCGAGCGAGATGGGCAGACCAGGTGCAGAACGACTTGGCGAGCGTGGGGCGTATCCGAGGATGGAGAGATGCGGCCTCGAACCGTGCATTGTGGCGTCAAATTGTTGATTCAGTGTTATCTGTTTAGATGTTAACTAAATAAATGAAATGAAATGAAATGAGGACATGATTCTTCGCTTGGTGAGAATGGGGGCTGGCAAAGGTAGCTGTACCTTGAAGCAGAAAGTGTCTGTTCCCGGTTCCCAAATAAGCCCAAGCGTGCTAACAAACTGCGGATCTTGGAGGTCATGCCATGGCTGGATAGAACGGTCTTCTGGAGGAATATCTTCAAGAACTTCGATTGAGTTGGAAGCCCACTTTTTCATCGAGAATCCGGCAGATTCGAGCATTGCTGATACTTCACGTCGTGTTTGGATAGCGGCTACGACATCGTCGGCTCCGGAAAGAAAGTCATCGACGTAAAAATCATTAGCTACAGGATCAGCGGCGGATGGAAATTGGTTGCCGGAATCAATTGACAGTTGCTGGAGAGTTTTCGTGACGAGATAAGGCCGGAGGCTGTACCGTAGGTTACGGTGTGTAGCTGGTATGTAGCTGGTATGTGGTTATCCGGTCGGATGGATTACTACGCCATTTGATACGCTGCAGTGGTTGATCTTCTTCATGATTGCCAGTACATCTTTTCGATGTCCCCATTTAGGGCGATGCGGTGGAAGCAGAATCGAAGAACGAGTGACAAAAGATCGTCTAGAACGACCGGTCCAACAAGGAGAATTTCATTGAGTGTGCAGCCTGACGTTGTTTGACACGAAGCATCAAACACTACCCTAGTCTTCGTGGTGGTACTTGAGAGCTTAAATACCGGATGGTGGAAAAGGTAACAGTGCAACTTGGTATTGTCAACCGGTTCATCGAGCCATCTAATGTGTCCAAGACGCTCGTAGTCATCCATAAACTGATGGTAGGCTACCTAGGGTCTCGCTCTAGAAGGCGTTCCAAAGCGAGAAATCGACGCTCTGCAATCATCCCTGACTCTCCCAATTCGATTCGGGGATTTTCTGTTCTGGGTAGACGAACGATGTATCGCCCACTTGGATCTCTGAAGTGATTGTAGCGTAGAATGCTTCACAAATCCTTTCGGAAGCGGAGTGTACGGATTGTTTGGGAATCGTCTCGATCTCCCAAAACCTTTGGAGAGTGGCATCCAGTTGGGCGTCAGAACTGGATAGCTGACACGCTACTGGCCCGACAGGTGCTGGTGATGTCGAGCCACATAAGGTCCAACCGAAATGGGTTTCGATGAGGTAGGGCAAGCCAGGACCCAGGGAAACTTTCTTGCCCGTGTGGAGATCCCAATATACTTCGCCGCCAATGACGAGGTCGATTTTGTTCGGGGCATAGAATAACGGATCGGCTAATTCGACCTTGGGAAGTTTGCAGGAGGAAAGCTTGACTTCGATAGTAGGCAAATTGGCGGTGGGGTGGTCGATGACGAAGAAATGAAGTTTCGTGGAGAAAGTTCCTACTCTGGAACAGACTGTGGCGGCGATGGCACGATGCAACTTGCGATGGGATTGGCCAATTCCTTCAACGGATACATCGACTTTGGATTGAGAGATGGCAAGGAGATTGGCAAGCTCTGATGACATGAAGTTCGACATTGAACCGGAATCCAACAGAGCTCTTGCTTCGAAAGCCTTCCCGTGATCGTCGACAACTTTGAGCGTCTGTAGGAGAACCGTGCTGGCTTGTGATTGAACCGAGATGCTAACTTGTTGGGAGGCGGAAGACGGTCCCGGAATGGCCAGCAGGGCAGAATTGGACATCACGTCATGGGGTTTCGACATCACGGCAGGAGCAGCAGAAGACTCAACAGTCTGGATGGGATCGTGCAGCAATGTATGGTGGCGATCGCGACACGTTCTGCAGGAAAACTTAGATGAGCAGCTTCTAGCATTATGGCCGGTTCGGAAACAATTCCAGCAAAACTTCCTTTGGGATATCAGCTCTCTTCTTTGGCTGACGGGCATCTTGGCGAATGTTTGGCACTGGAATAGAAAGTGCCGTTCGGAGCAAGCGAAACATGATGGAACGTTTGATTTACTATCGGATGATACCACACTGGCGGCGAACTTGGACGAAAGCTGCTTTTTTGGAGGCAAAATATTGCCGGCCACCTTTGCTTGGCTGGGTTGGGAACGATGGGACATATCAGATGCTACGGACTTCAGGATGCGCACACGCTGGTACAAAAACTCAACTAAATCGTTGTATTTGACGTCATCATCCTGGCTGGTTTTCTCCTCCCACGCACGGAGAGAAGCTGGATCAAGTTTGTAGGAGAGGATATTCACCAGGGGGGTGTCCCAGTGGTCGATGGGTTCATTTAGCTTGGCGAGGGCCTTCACTTGGCGCTGAAACTCATCCACCAACTCATACAGATCGTTGGCGGATTCTTTTTTGACCGCCGGTAGGTCATAGATGCTACTGAAAAGCTGTTTCTTGAGAAAACGACGATTGTCATACCTTTTGAGTAGAGCCTCCCAGACGGCACCGTAATTATCGGCTTCGATGTCTACGGTCTCGAAAGGTTTACGTGCCTCTCCTTCGAGGGACTGGAACAGGTACTGCAATTTGGCTACAATTGGAATGTCGGCGTTCGAGTGCACCATCGATGTGAAGGTGTCCCGAAAGGACAGCCACTTCGAGAAATCCCCAGCGAATTTGGGAAGATCAATTTGTGGCAGTCGAAGATGGAAGTTGCCCGGAACAGCTGGTGTTGTATTGAGCACACTTTGGTTGTGATCCTCTGCACGTTTGGACAACAGAAAACCTTTAGCTACACAATATCTGGCCTCAAACCCAACTCGCTCCGCTAGATGCGTGTCCAAATTCTCCGCATCATCGCATTTTTCGATTTCCGCTTGCACCTTGAGGAAGTCTCGGTACACTCTGTCCAGTCCTTCAAGTCTAACAGAAATCTGACAATTATCACGGTTTTCTTCGTAGTGTTTAACAAAATGTTCTACTCCAGTACAATGGGCTATCAGTCCTTTCCTCACTACGCTCAAATCGGTTAACTTTGCTCGCGCTTTTGTCCGGCATTTTTGCACCGATCTAGGACGGAACGATCGCGAACGAAATTGATTTTCTCCTTCCCGACGTGGACGGTACGATTTTGCTCCTTCCCGACGCGGACGAATTGCGCGGAATACGTCGCGATTACGCGGATTGGTGCAAACACTATCGTTTGAAGAGTCACTGCTATATCATTCACTCCTTCCTTGCCGCCACCAAGGATAACGCAATGAGATTGCGACCGAAATTTTAATTTGTGTCTCACTTCACTGAATTCGACCAGGCTAAAAACAGCACACTTTGTTTCTACTGCCTATACCCAAGCCACGCTCAGCTACAAAGCTGCTTCAGTGTCGATTTTCACACTATTCTTCCCCACGGGGACCGTACAATGCCTAGATACAAATGGCACGGTGACTATTCACTGATCGCACAATTGGAATCTGGCGCGCTTCAAATATCCACACTTTGTAGTCACTCTACTATGGCGTAATTTCACGGCCTATGTGCCGACTTTCAGTGGTCACTCGGACCCGGAATTTGGTTCACACACTCACTTAATTCCTTCTGACCGGGGTATCCTCCGATCCGGCTCGAAGGACCAATGACGACGCCCACAGGGTTGTTCGCTGGACCGAAGGTTTTTCTTCACCGCAATAAACGGCAATCAGTTGACTAAATGAGTGTGAACTTCTCGGAAAACACTACTTTCTTTGTTCTTTAACCAGAACGGAGTTTAGTAGCACATTTCCACTCCTTGTGTGTCTTACACTTCGAACCGAATATTGCTTTCCCACTTTTCGGATTTAAAGTCGCGGATAAGCACTTGCTTTCGGAATTGTTAGAGACGATTCGAATTTAGGGTGGAATTTGTCGCGCACGATCGTTTATTCTTAACCGTATAGATCGACGAGTTGGAATGTACTGTCTCTTAACGAGATGATCAACGGACTCATCGGCTATCTTAATGTATATGGATAGTGGTCAGATAGGAACATTATCTCTTCTCTCGTATTTCAGGCAATACATTGGCTTATAGAGAGAAGTATATAACATGGCAAGTTACATATGTATAGAAGTAGTATAAATTCACAGCATTAGGGTGATAACAAGAATATTAGATCGAACTTATCTAGCAGATTCAAATCATAGGCTTATACACCCTTTTTTGAATGAATGCGACTGTCCGGTACAACGCGAAGAAAGGGGTGATGCGAATAAAGTAAGAGAGGAGATAATCCCTTCATTATACCTGGCCCATTATCTCACTACTCAATTTGCACTCCTTATTTTTTACAGAGAGAAGTGAGAACTGATGAGCGAGAAATGAGATGCATCCCTTCTCACTCTTCATTTCACTGTAAAAAGTAAGAAGCGCGAAATGAGTAGTGAGACGTCTCACTTCTCACTCCTCATTTCTCACTTCTCACTGTGAAAAGTGAGTAGTGCAAAGTGGGTCACTTCACGCTTCTCATTTTTTATAGTGAGAAGTGAGAAATGAGGAATGAGAATTGAGACGCTTCTCTTCTCACTCCTATTTTCTCACTTTTTTAATGATCTATTCGATAAAATGTCTTATTCAGCCAAATGTCCTATTCGGCAAAATAACCCTTTCGGCCAAATGAGCCTTTCGGCCAAATGAGCCTTTCAGCCAAACGACCCTTTCGGCCAAACGACCCCTTCGGCCAAATAAACCTTTCAGCCAAACAACCCTTAAGGCCAGATGGGTTTCGGCCTAATGGTTTGTTCGGCCTAGTGACATCAACACGGCTCTTAGGTGGATGTTGTTTCAACACACTTGGGAGGAATGATTCTTCTTACTTCTTGGGACGAGTGATTGTTGATTTCGAAAGATATATGTTGTGATTTTAAATGTATTTTCATGCACATATTTGGAGCATGCAAATAGACGTAAAACTTAATCGATCTCACTATTCTTTTAAATCGAAATAAATGTAAACGGTGCTTGCTTGTAAAATTCAATCAAATTTAATAGAATATCGAATGCTAATTCGTTTGATGGGATAAGCTGCAATTTTACACGTCGTTGAATTTTCAAAATTATTTGCTGTGTTTATATTACAAGCAATTTTGCTTGGGTCGAATAAAGTTATCATGCAAACAAATTGAGAAAATCAAAACTTCTCATTAAGCGTGGAGTGGACTCTAATTGGATGCATGTAAGATACAACCGGGTCAACATTTTGTCCATTTTACTCGAGACTTTCGCTGGTTTAAATGAGATATTGTGGACATTTATCATCGTTTTTTGCTGTTGGGCGTCGAAACCAAAAGTAAGCAAGCCGGCCAGCAGGTGGAATCATTTTGGTTGGAGCTGCAATATATGAAGATTCATAACGATAAATGTTACCTGTATATCAATGTGGTGCAAATACAATTTAAAAAAAAAAGATACAGATAAGAAACACCAATGTTGCTGGTGATGCACAATTTTTCAGAATAAAATATTTCAAACGCTATGATTACATTTCCGTTATTCAAAATATGTCTGCTTTGAGGCGACGTATAAAAACAGTTACTTACTTACTTACGGATCCTGTACTCATAATACATATACATATGTACATATAAAAACAGTAGCGCTCATTTATTGCAATCAAAACACTTGAAACGTGAAACAACCCCGCCTCTGCTCGATACCGATTCTTCAACCTTTTTACGCTATAGTCGTCAATGCATAAGCAACAAACGAAATGGCCTTTGATGGATGGCGAAAGTGTGAGGTTCACTTTCGAATGGCGATAATTTGGTGAAACTGAAGAGAAGAAATCCAGACGCGCCGTGGATGATGGACCCCAAAAATAGATACACGTGCTGCCCCAGCAGCCGCGGCGCAGTCACCGATATTCTGAGATTCTGTAATGGTGGGGCAATTAAGCTTCTGGTTTTGCTCCGGCCCCATAAGTGAGTCTGCGAGGGTGGCCTGCTAGAAATCCACCGCCGTAGACCTCCGCCGCGTGGTAAGAAATTTATCGCTTCTCAGCACTTGAGGCAATTATCATCAAATCTGCCTTTTGGACCTACGCACGCGGACCGAACACTACCAGAGTCAACCGGAGCGGCGGCAGCAGTAGCCAGTCGGATCGCGCCGATTCGGGCATGAAAAATTGCAATCACATGTTTGTTAGCACATTTTCAGTGCAATTATCGTCTGCTACAAATTATTTCTTTTCCAGTGGCGTGGAGCTGGCAGTTGAAGCGTTGGTGTCTTTTCGGAAAACATGCCGGGAGTCGTGATCTGTGACTGTGACTGCTCCCGCCGCCATCGATTGTGCTCTTCGGGTGGCGTTTCAATTTAATGACTTCCCGTCCCAGACGGTTGCGCTGCAATTTTGTTGTTTTATGGAGTTTCACGTTGAAGATCTGACGCTCGAATGCATTCATACATATTAACTCGCTAATCATGAAGGATTTTTTTTGAAAATGTTGACCGTATCCCATATTTTTATTTGAAGGTAAATGTTCGAAATACAATGCAAATAATGCTAACATTCTAAGGTGTATATTTGTCATCTCGGATTATTCCCGTTAAGTGAAAACAGTAACGAGCTCCAAAACCGTCAACCTTATTAGCATTGAGTATACCTACGTGACAGAATGCAGTCGAGGGAAGAAAATGGATTTGCATTTATGTACACTGCTTTGGCTAAAGCTCTTGAAAAAAAAAAATGGAATAAAGATTCGTCTTCGTTCTAATTGGAATTGATGCAGAGTTGAAACGAGCTGTCGATCATGACGACATCTCTTACAGCAGGTGTGAAAAGGATTTTCATCCAACTATCATCTAACGAACGACCCACTTAGACATCTAATCCCTTGTTTGACCTAATGCCTTTCATCCTTTTTCATATGTTCAATGAAGCGACGCAACAAGTCAACTTCGATATTTGAGATTGATCGAGCACCTTCTATTCGAGAAAAAAAAACTTCGATCAAAACCTAGCAGCAGAACAAATAATAATTCAGAAAGTGCCGTAATCGAGATCTGTTTGATGCCGAAGCTAAGGATTAGAGGTGAAAGTGACAGTTTTATCGTTTTCTTGATGATGGATTAGATTAAGGACATCTGTGGAGTATTCAAGAAAGCATTATAAAAGGAGTCTTCCATTGATGGAGTGTGAGAAAGTCGATGCGCGCCGAGAAGGTGGGCGACGGAACCCAACTCCGACCTGTCAGCGTGAAACTTGAAAGGGTCCCACCTACTGACGGAGTACGGAACGAAGAGACGGAAAGGAAAAGCGATCATTCAAAAGGGATTTTTATGACTATTTTTCCTGTGTTTTCGAGCTATAAATGCGTCATTATGCGCGAGTGTGCGGGGCTTGGAAAGTCCAGAAAAGGAAGTGCGGCGCAAGTTTATGCGTGCCAGTGCCAAGTCAGTCAATGAGTGAGTTGGATGATGTCTCTGCTGCTGGCTCTGTGCGCCCCACCGTATTTGGAGTGTGGAGAGTGAAGTACAAATTACCATAAAGTCGATTTTTATCTGTTCCTTTGAAGGGCATTAAAAATGTCGTAAATAATGAGGAAATGTGGCTTTTGGAGTACGGCCATCGTTTCATTGAAGCGCTCGACCGACGGCGGCGCACGGCCAACCCAAGCACATGCAGTGCCATGCCGGTGTCGGATCTGGTGGCGGAATGCGCAATGAAAGAACTCAGATCTGGGAAACTACTTGCTAATTAAAACTTGTCGCTGCCTCTGGGCACCGGCCCGGAGTGGAGAAAATATGATTTACGACCGGTGGTTCACGACAGTTGTGATATAGTTTCGTCATCGGATATACTGCGGAGAAGTGTTTTCTTGCATTTTCTTTTTCTCGCAGAACTGCACTGATGGAGTGCAGATTCTGAAAAATGGTTTATGGCTTGCAAATTAGTGACACAAAGTAGTCGATAGAGGATCAGAAACCGATCTGAAAAAATGTTAGTCAACATAATTAGGTTTTGGTGAATGTAGTATTCTGATTTATTCAATGTTGCTCTCAAGATATAGAGTTTGTACACATGGTTTATCTGGTCTATCGCACAGCAAGTTATCTGGGTGGTCTCTCTGTTTTCCCACCATGGCGTTAGGTTCCAAAACATCAAGATTAAGCTCATGATTGGTGCATTTTGACGTATCAATCAACGCTGGATTTTAGTGGAACACATCTCGAAATCAATTTCTTTCCTCTCATCATTCTCTCGCCACAATCTCGTTGAGATACGCAGAACTGCTACCATAAATCCAGTCAAAGCGATAGCAATCAGTCGCTTTGGCTCGTAAAATCCGCTGCATTATTGAATCCCTCAACGGAATCATTCCCTCTATCATCGAGAGTCCTTTGTCGGAAGCTACACCTCCCTCCGTTCCCTGTTCCACGCGTCCGCTCCCTACTGGGAAAGGGTGGTAAAAGTTAATTGTAATTACAACAGTTACACAAATTGTACTTGTTCCCTTTCCGACACGTCACCAAATGCCAGATTGTCGTCATCCACCGGCGGAACACCATCAGGAGCAAATCAGAAATACACGATCGGAAACCGTCAAGTGATTTTATTATTCACTCTAATCTGTTTAATTCCTTAACCCCCGTCGCTGCCCCTGCTGGTATGAGACAAAACCCGACTAACTGGTGCTGGTGTTGCAATTTGTGAAACCGACACTGGAACTGTGATAACATCATCGAACGGAAGAACAAACTCGGTAGAGTCAGCTCAGCATTCAGTCAGAGGGAGATTTCCCAGCTCTTCATTTGGATGAAGAGGGAAAATCCTTCCATTGTTCAATATCACTTCATCCCCTAAGGATTCGGCTAATAATGTTGTTTTTATTAGAGTTAGACGGGGGGTGGTGGTGGTTGCGTATATTTAGTTGCGAAGTTTGGCACAGCAGGGAGGAGGGATAGACATGAAGAGTCAAACGGATGCCACTCCGGAGAGTGATATTGAGTCTAGGATGTGGTTACCAGAAGTATGTTCTTTAGTCGAGAATCTTTCTAGACAACCCTATTGAGCCACCCCATAGCGGCAGCAACAGAGAAAAGACTGAGTTCGTAGCCAAGTGTTCATTGGTGTATCCAGAGTTCGTTTATAAACTCGAATATCAGTCTATAAACACTCGAGCGATTCAGTTCTTTTCTAGTAAAACGATTTCTCGTAAATTCAATTATGTGTTGTTCAAAAATTACACAACCTCTTAGAGAGCGGTGAATAACTATCAAACAATTTACCCAAACGACGGCGCTGGATGGTTGAGTGGTAACTGTGACTGCCACTCACCCCAGTGAGCCTGAGTTCAATCCCCGTTGGTATTTTCTAAGACGAAAAATGTCAGACCTTCCCTAAGGTAGGAAGCAAAGCCGTAAGTCATGTCATGATGGGTACGATAAAAAGGTTCCAGGTGAAGTCGTCTTCCTGTCTGTCTTCGGGAGGAAATATTCCTACAGAAAATGAAAGCAACAAAAAATACACCCGCATCAGCAGATGGCAGATTTTAATGCACAAGAACCTTACAGGATAATTTGGTGCTGAGATTTTGGAGAAGGGCCGTTTGGCAAAAAGCTACTAGGCAGAAAAATGTTTGGCCGAATACCCTATTTGGCCGAACAGACCATTAGGCCGAAAGTCATTTGGCCGAAAGGGTCATAAAGCCGAGTAGGACATTGAGACGTCTCACTTCTCACTCCTCATTTCTCACTGTGAATAATAAGAAGTGAGTAGAGAGACGTCTGTCCAGTTCAGCCAAATGTCCTATTCTGCCAAATGTCCTATTCGGCCAAAGGGGAAGGGCCGTTTGGCCGAATACCGTTCGGCTGAATGCTTGTTTGGCCGAATATCCCATTTGACCGAATAGATCATAAGGCCAAAAATCATTTGGCCGAAAGGGTCATATAGTCGAATAGGTCATTCGGCCGACCAGGTCATGTGGCCGAATAGATCATGTGGCTGAATAGGTCATTTGTCTGAATAGATCATTTGGTCGAATGGGACATTTGGCCGAATAGGACATTTGGCCAAGTAGGACGATCAGCCGAATAGGACATTTGGGCGAATAGGATATTAGGCCGAATAGGGCATTTAGCCGAATAAAACATTTGGCCAAATAGGATATTAGTGAGCAGTGAGATGTCTCACTTATCACTTCTAACTTTTCACTGTGAAAAGTGAAAAGCGCGAAGTGAGTAGTGAAACGTCTCACTACTCACTTCGTACTTCTAACTTTTCCAGTGAGGAGTGAGAAATGAGAAGTGGGAATTGAGACGTCTCACTTCTCACTTCTCAATGTGAAACTTCGTGGTGACGACTTCGGTGTCGATGAAATGGAGCGTTGCACAGTGTTTTATTTCGTCATTTTAACGATCGAAATTGAAAAACTCGAAAAGTGTTGATTTTGGATATAAGGTTTGTTCACAGAAGTTTCAAGATATTAAGGAGCGCATCTTTCGATGAAAACAGTTTGATGATTAATCCCCCTAAAAGTGAGTTGAGAAAATTATTTTTCCACCAGAATGAGATAGACACGTAGTGTCTTCCGCAAAGTTGTAGTAAATGTTAATACGAGCAACTTTGCTGAACATCCCGAGTTTCTATCTCTTATATATAACAAACTTAAGTCGTTTTATGTAAAAACCCCATTAAAATCTTATTTTTAATTCTAACTCTTTCCAATGATTTTTCCCATTTTCCGTCTCTTCTACAAAGTTGTTAAACTAGCAAAATTACATGTTTTTGCTGAACATTGTATCATTCCATCTCACATACAACAAAAGTTATCTCTAAATTATACATATGTTTAGAGGTATTTTTAAATCGCTTATTTCATTTTTATACTGACATTGAAATCTTTTGTCGACAAGAGTCTTCTCGAATGCTGTGTTCGTTGGATCCCGTTGTATCAATAGCCAAGAAGTCGAAGGAAGGTGCTTCCAGAAGATACCAAACTATTTTATTGAAAGTGTGAAAGCGATGACAAAGAGAACAACGAATACAAATCCTGTTGAATTTGGAAACAACTTTTCCTTTGGTATTACAAACTTTGCATTTCACGTTATAACAAATGCGGCGATGAAGCTTAGGTTCTATATTATTGATATAACAAACTTAACATGGTTTATGAGGAAATCCCCTTAAAATCATTCTTTTAACTTAAACGTCTTCTACAAAGTTGTCAAACTAGCAAAATTACATGTTTTTGCTGAACATTGTAACTTTCTATCTTTTATAAAACAAAAGTTATTCAAATATTATGATTTTTCATAGGTTTACAAGTTTTTAACACAGCATTCGAGAAGACTCTTGTCGACAAAAGTTTTCAATGTCAGTATAAAAATGAAATAAGCGATTTTTAGCATATCGTGAAGAAATTTGCGACTTTTTGCAATTAAGGGAGTAATCACCAGTAAAAATACCTCTAAAAATATGTATAATTTAGAGATAACTTTTGTTGTATGTGAGATGGAATGTTACAATGTTCAGCAAAAACATGTAATTTTGCTTGTTTAACAACTTCGTAGAAGAGACGGAAAATGGGAAAAATCATTGGAAAGAGTTAGAATTAAAAATAAGATTTTAATGGGGTTTTTACATAAAACGACTTAAGTTTGTTATATATAAGAGATAGAAACTCGGGATGTTCAGCAAAGTTGCTCGTATTAACATTTACTACAACTTTGCGGAAGACACTTCGTGTCTATCTCATTCTGGTGGAAAAATAATTTTCTCAACTCACTTTTAGGGGGATTAATCATCAAACTGTTTTTATCGAAAGATGCGCTCCTAAATATCTTGAAACTTCTGTGAACAAACCCTATATCCAAAATCAACACTTTTCGAGTTTTTAAATTTCGATCGTGAAAATGACGAAATAAAACACTGTGCGTTGGCGAGACGTCTTCTGCCTAAGTTCGATTGCGGGGTCTAAGCGATTATGATAGGAGTTTGACTGATCAGGGTAATTATGCTACGTTTCGGCTATGCAGTCTCAGTAATCAAACGATAATTTTGATTTTATCCCAACGTTTCGACCACTTTTCGGGTCTTCCTCAGGGGAAAGGCGGTGTTATCGTTTTTCGTTTGGTTTTGGTTGAACATAAAATTGTAAGTGTCAAGTTTGTGGTGTACATCAGTATAGCTGAAACGTAGCATAAGGGGTCTAGGCGTTTCAATTTCGTCTACAGTGGCAAGGAAGTAGTGCGCCGGCGAGGCACTTCCATTGTGGTACGATTACCACGTCTAGGCGTTCCGGTTTCGTCGATGGGCTTGACAAATAAGGTTATTATACAATCAAGCCATGTGGTGAATTTTAAATGGCGGTCCGCGAGGCTTGGGGAGTGGAGTTTTCCCTAGAATGTCCGCAGTAGCGAATGAGGAACGGGAGATATTTTCGAAGATGGCGTTCCGGCGTGGATAGGCGGCGATGGACCCAAGCAGCACAACTTGGTTCACTACTGAACAATTCACTTTGTTGCAACTACAGTGAACGTTCGCTAATTGGGTTTTTTCTACTTGGGGCGCTTTTTAGTTGGGGGTTCGCTCATTGGGGCGGAACCCAATTAAAAAGCAATAAACGTCAGAATGTGATGTCAAAAACGCGTTGACGTTTTGTTTTCGTGTTTGGAGGGATCGATATTTTCTGGCGCGTAAAGTTTTCCTTTGTTCAATGCAAAAAGTAAACAACATTGACGCTTGTCAAAACGCCCCAATTAACGAACGGCATTCGCTAATTGGGGTAAGGTTGAACCCCAATTAGCGAACGATCACTGTATTTGGAAAGAAACAATCTTTGTGTATGTGACATCAAATATAACTCTCTTGCAATCTAAAACGCGCAAGGGGTGGAGCCTACGGAAACATCCTTCGATTGCAGTAGAATTTTAACAATGTTGCAAAATACTACAGCAGAACAAAATTAAATAGAAATACAAAACTGGATTCGATTTATGGGTCTTGCGATTGATAGTCCTGCACTCTACCACAGCAGGAGGTGGCAATGATGAACTGCTGGCCGATAATTCGGTCTCTGACTGAACCCACGAGGGAAGTGGGGATGGATCGAGCTCAAACTCTTGCTTTCAACCTGCTCTGATCTGACGGCGCAACGAACGGACACAGCAGCTTAGCTACTAGCGGCTCCGCTAGCACGTGGACACAAACTTCTATCACTTCCCTAACTTTTCGTTCCGACCAGGAGCTCTCGGACCGCGTAGACTGTGGACCGGAGACTGTTCCAAAATTATCACACTTCTTGGGCGTAACCGCCAGGGAAACCAGTTTGAGCTCCAATGATTTGGAGTGAATTCACTTTTCGCAATGGCCACTATACTCTTCGTATGGACGAATGCTGATGTTACCGGTTTGGTGATCTCGACTGTCCTGCCGTTCACTCTCCCGAACATCGAGTTACTTCCCGCAATCCGAACAAACGTATCACCTTCTTCCATTCGCTTTGATTTAATTTCGTGGATCTCTAGCCCACTCAGTCACCCATTTTTGCTGCTCTTACCAAGTGCGCCTAGCGCTTTCATTGACAGTCCATGCGTATCCATCCAAATTGGGGCAGCGGTTAACTGAACATATATTTCCATGTTCCCGAAATCATAATTTTTCAAATAACTCAATGTTACCCACCGGTAACAGTCCCATCCGACCAAATGCCCAATTCAGCCGAATGACTTATTCGACCAAATGATTTATTCAGCCGAATTACCTATTGGCCAAATGACCTATTCGGCCCAATGGCCTTTTCGACTATATGACCCTTTCGACCAAATGACTTTCGGCCTAGTGGTCTGTTCGGCCAAATGTCCTTTTCGGCCAAATGACCTATTTGGCAAAATTTCGTATTCGACCAAATGATTCGGCCAAACAATTTTCAGCCTAGTGGCCTTTGGCCAAATGGCATTCGGCCGAATGCTATTCGGCCAAACGACCCTCCTTTGTTATATACATACCCGTCAGTTCAACACACTTCGTGTCAAGCCAATGTGGTTTCATGAAAACTTAACCTCGCCACCTTAGAACGATCTGTTTGGGTGCATAACAAGGATTGCAGAATTCTCTCTCAATTGATAATTAATAACGATAAACGAGCAGCGTAAGGCTTTTTCGATTATAACAAGACATGAAAAAAATGCTCGTCACCTGATAAACTGGGTGTTATGTGTCCTGTCCGTTGTCTAGGTGTTAACTGTTCAATTTGTACGACCTCTGGTCGAAAACGGTGTTCCTGTCATTAAAAAAAAAGGACGGATTTGGATGTGGGATGTCTGTGTGCTTGAGTGCACAAAGTTGAACACATTTTTTGGCACTTATCCTTATCCGATCTTATTGGGAAATCCTATTGAGGTTCCCCAAACACACATGACGCGACAGTCGCGACGCGATTCCAACCCTTATATATTTTTTTTGGTGATTCGATTATCCGGAGTGACGAGTCTGACCTGTATTCCTGGATGAATTTCTAAAAAAAATCGAACGAATTCCAAGAATTGTTTCCTAGAGTTTCCGATGGGATTTCTTTGAAAAAAAAATCCTGAAATAATTGCCAAAGCACTTTTCTAAAAACAAGTTCGAATGAATTCCTAATATTCGACGATATTTATTAATAAATATCGACCAAATTTCCGAAAGAGCCCCAAAAGTAATTTCTAAAAGAATTTCCGAAGAAAAAGAAATCTTTAAAAGAACCCCCCGAAAAATACATTTAGTAGAGACGCATGTATTCCTTAAGTACTTACTAAGTTTTTAATGGATTTTAAGAATTCCATCTTCGTATCTTTGAAGGAGTATCTTCCTTTTCCAAAATACATTCTGGGTTTTTCTTCGAAGCAATTTCCTCAGAATTTTCCGAAAGAGTCTCTGGGAAAAAAAATCTTAAGCTATTCTCAAAGGAATGCCCAGAAAAATTAAAAAAATGTTTCAAATTCCTTTGGGAATGCGTTCGGAAACTCTAGAACGAAATCCTTCCGAAAAATGCCTGATGGAGTACCTGTAAGAATTTCTGAAAGCATTCCTACAGGAACTCCGGAGGAGTTTTTAAAAGAATTCTTAGATTTTTTTTAAATATATGCATGAAAGAATTTCTTTCGTTCACACCGCGAAAATCGGACGACTGCGGTGGGCCGGGCACATGTAGCCAGAAAGTCGGACAGTAACCCGGTGAAAATGGATCTCGAGAACGATCCGATGGGCACCAGAAGGCGAGGTGCGCAGCGGTCAAGGTGGATCGATCAGGTGGAAGATGACTTGCGGACCCTCCGTAGACTGCGTGGTTGGCGACGTGTAGCCATGGACCGAGCCGAATGGAGAAGACTCTTATATACTGCACAGGCCATTTCGGCCTTAGTCTGAATAAATAATAATAATAATGAAAGAATTTCTAGATGACTTACCAGATTAATGGTATTTTTACGAAGAAATGTCTGGAGAATTTTCCGAAGGAATTCATGAAATATCACCTGCATGACTACCCTAATTTGTAAAGAAACTTCCGAAGAAAATCCCCAAGGAATTCATGAGAATATCCGAAGAAAAATAATGACGAATCGATTGCAATCCCGACGTATTTGGTTTATTTTTGGATGAGCAAATGAAATTGAAACTGTAAAAATGCCATCTTCAACAGACGTTATAGTTTTAAAAATTCGAACAGTTTCGTCGGAAAATTTATAACTGGAATACTGCTCAGTTGTATTTTTGCACGAATTTGCAACAGAATTTACTCGAGTTTTATTTCGTTCAAAACAATAGAAGATGACGTCTTCAGGTTCAAAAATACTATTTCATCGACATCATAACAGTTTGACATTTGAATTGGCCTCAGAAGCTTATTTTTTTGTTTTCTAGTATAAAACATGTGCAGCTTATAACTGCTACTGAGAGTGAAATCAGTAATGATTCTGTTTGGTTGCAAATTTTCGAATAATATTCTAGTTTGAATATGAGCCAAAATAGAACAAACTCACAGGCTTCCCCAGCAGTGTTCTATTCATGTTTGATTTTTTTCCATTAAATGAAATGATTATGTTGCTGCTGAGGAAGGCGCGGTAAATGCAAAGTGGATTGATCCGTAAATAAAATGACGCATTCATGCACCAAAACAATTGAAAAATATTTGAATCTCGTGATTTATTCGTGGTTCAAATCTGCAGAAAATAGAACTGAGCGGTATAACAGTTTTAAGCTTTTGAATCTCGACTGTTATACAAAATGAATCTTGAGCCACTGCTGGGAAAGTGCATGATTCAGATACATATTCAAACTGACAGCCCCGAACGATTTGAATCACTGCTGATTTTACTCTGAAGATGCATTTCTTGTTCTATATCTTTGACAGTTATAAAATGTAAAACTCGGGAAATAAATATAACTTTAACTGTAACATTACTAAAGAAGCCCTAACGAAGTTAGTGAAAACAAGCGACAGAACGGGCGCGTTAGTTTATAGTTCTAATGTGAAAAACACCGTAGTTGTAAGTAATTAATGTTATATATTGTCCTTTATTAAATAAAATGTATATAGGGGAAGTGCACCGGTTTTGGCCAACTTAGTGCCTAATTTGGCCAACCCTGGAAAATACATATTTTTCCAAAATAATCGATCAGTTGAAAGCAGCGTCGAACTGTGAGGGATATATCTTTCGATGGAACTAATAAAACCCTCGCAAATTGCCTTATTTTCGGAATTATTCGCAAAATTGGCCAAATTAGGAACATGGTCAAAACCGGTACAGTTCCCCTAGCTTTAATGAAATGTATTGATTTGCCCTGCCTAATGTCCTGTTTTCAACAATTCATTTGTAAATTTCTTGTGTAATACATTTGGAAATTCCTCCAGAAAAAAAAAACTCCAGAGAATCATTCGGGCGCTCTTCTAGGAATAACTGGAATAACTTGCCAAAGCAGATTCGATTGGTAACGGGGAATCGACTGATATCCTATAGTTATTGACTGGTTATAGAACAACTTCTCGCAAGGGCAGCTGTTGTATAACTGGTAATACGTCCGTGCACCTAATGGAAAAGTTTGGTTCAAGTCCCACCAGCAGCCGATTTTTTTCGCTATATATCATAAAAAACACCTTAAATTGCAAACTTAACTATGTGTGTCGAAACTGAACATCTTTTCCAAAAAAGCAATTCCCTTAAATGCGTTCTACCTACACATCGACTTCAAGGCCGCATATGAAACAATCGATCGAGATCAGCTGAGCTATGGCAACGAATGCACGAACACGAATTTCAATGCAATGATGGATCGGGTTATTTGCATAGTTTGATTGTCGCATTATCGAGTCCCTTCGAAGCAAGGTGATGGTCTTTCGTGTCAACTATTTAACACCGTTTTGGAGGAAGTAAATATTCGAATTTGGTTTGATTAAATTAGTTTGACGGTGTACAAGAGAACGGTATGCGAAAGCAAATAATAAACCACGAGCGCGCCCAAATCTACGACGAATCCAGTATTCAGAAGGTTTCGAAAGCTGGAAGGATACGATGGACAGGACATGTTGCAAGAATGCCGGACAACAGCCCTGCAAAGATGGTGTTCGCTTCCAAACCGGCATGTTCACGAAGGCGAGCGTGGGAGGCATTTAGTGTTATCTATTTAGATGTAAGCTAAATGAATGAAAGTGTACCAATTGAATTTTTGATAATAATTTTCATAAGATTCGAAGTGTATCACTTGAACATTGCCACCCTGTACATGCTTCCAGCTTACTTTCTGCTGATTTGCATGCTTCAACGTCCGATATTTCACTGCACTGTAAGCAACAAAGCGGCCAAATATTACCAAGCAAATTCAATCTCTTGCTACACCCATGGATCTACTCTGGGAATTGCATGCGTTTTCTCCATCGAAAGCCAGGCAAATGTATTGCACCGAAATAAGTGTGATTTTGTTTAATTTTATTACCTTTCGAAGTTATAAATTGAAATCGGTTTCCCGGGTTCTTCCTTCTGTCAGAGCCGCATGCAGAGAGGATACCAAACGACGACGATTCAATCGAGCGAGGATAACAAGTGCGTGTGCGTGCTTTGGCACTTGTTCGTCCCTGGCGGTCTTTTACCAGGGCAGATATGGCCATCGCCGGCTAAACCCACCGGCAAACACACAAATAAAATGCTCGTTAGGTCCAGGCACAAATAAAAGGGAACACTGCATCAACAGCAGCAGCAGCCGACCGACTGCAATTTCCCACTTTCATTCAATCGATCCTGCACAGGCCTTTCCCTAGGAGCAACAACGCTCACATCCTGCAGCGTCATCGATGCGGGACGACAAGGCTGCGAGGGTTTTCGTTCGATTCGAGCTCGGATTGTGCCGAATCTTATAGGGCTTATGGATAATAGAATGTCGAAATTTATTATCAATTATTTTGCTTTGATAAACCCAGAAACAAGTGTAACTAATTTTATTGCCCCTGCTGGTGAGCCGCTCTCACTGCAGGGGTTTTGTCGGTGGATGTGTAGATAGAAATGCAGTTACTGCAGCAATAGAATTGATTGAGACGTTTTTTTTTCTAATTGGGATGATGATTGAATGATTATTTTATAACTTATCACACTTAGTACCTATTTAGCAATGTAGTTGGCCGTCAATGTGATGTAAAATTCAACGAAACTAAAAATCATCTTCAATCATAAACAAATGCTCCTTTGCACCAGGCGAAGCAAATAAGATTGGTGAACTCTTTTCCTTAAAAGCATCTTTCAACTCTCAATCGGTGGTCCAGATTCCACCGTTCTGTATGACTGCGGACACATGTTTATAGCTTAATTAAATCCTAAATAAATGTATCAATCTCTCATTTATCACTTCCTCGTTTTCGTGTCCCTTCGCACATGTCTGGTGAGCCCGAAATAAAAACACGCGTAGTTCCGCAACCCACCCACCGTCAGCGGGCATATTTTTAGTTGGTCGCCTAATTTACATGAAAATAACTGTCAAAAGTGCCATAACGATATCTTTCAGCTCCGGCACCGCGACTGCCAGCATCCATGCCCCGTGAAAAAAAATGTAGCAGCACAGCGTCTTCTCTTCCCCCTCGCGCCCACATTGGACCACAATCGGAACGAAAGTACATCTGTACCACGGCGCAGCAAAAAACAGCAATCCAAACAAACCTAGCAGCCAGGCTAGAATGCCACCATGCTCGTCGCAGGGTACAGTGGGGAATTGAAGAATGAAAGCTTGATAAAATTCATAAAACAATACGATTTCAAATGTTTCGTTTGCTTGTATAAAGATTTTTTTTGCAATTCCTGTTTATAATACCTGGTTTACAGTTCGTCTTTGAGTGATAAAACGGAAACATTGGTTGCATAAAATCCTTTATAGCACTCATTTGGGTGCTATAATGAAAACCAACATCGAAATAGAAATTACATGAAGATATATTTCGCTGAATTAGCTTGCGATAGTGTTCAAATAGCTTAGCTGAGTTAGCAGAGCAGGACAGTCTTGATCGTTTCACCTCAAGCGGTTCTATTTGCAAAGGACGGCAACGTTCCACGTACGGTGGCAGGTCTCTGAGTCGGCCTGAGGAAGTGCTTACAAAAAACTTTTTTGAATAGCTTCTATTCGGGTGATCTAGCTTACGTGGAACGGGCTCTTTACGACAGCATTCGACTCAAAATTGATCGTACCAGCGACCAGTAGAGGGCTTTGAGACAAAATGGATCACGGAACTCGTCTGCAATATGTTCAAAAAGCCCAATTGTCGGTTTTGCGATTTGCGATGTAGTGAACTTGAAAGGTAAGCCCATGTCCAAGATAACGCGAGATCCTTCAGATGCTGCACTCGAGTAAGACTACGTCCAGAAAGGCTATAGTCAAAGATGATCGGATGTTATTGCGGGAAATGATGTTGCATTTTCGATACTTAGACACAACAAATTACGCGAACACCAATCTGCGAAGGTATACATATGTTGTAGCTCCAAGCAGTCTGAGTCACATTTTATTATTTTTAAATTTTCGTGTCATCTGCATAAAATAAGCGACAGCTGGCAGGTAACAACAGCGAGACATCGTTTATGAAAATCGAGGAGAGCAAAGGGCCAAGATTACTGACCTGCGGAACTCCCTGAGTTGTTGAAGAATGCTTCAGACTGACAAACCTATCTTAACCCGTGCCGAGCAGTTCATCAGATAGGACCGGAAAAAAGCACAGGGCTTGATGAAACGACAAGCTTCTTCAATTGCGAGAAGGATCTCATGGTCCACTGTACAAATGCCGCTCTCAGGTCCATATACGCAGGCTCAGTCTGCCACCTAGAATAGCGGTTCTCAACCACGTAATCTAGGGTACCTTCCTGGCCCCTGTGGGTTCCTCGAATAAAATGCGTAATGATGGACGTATTACACCAATAAAAACATATAATTATGTTGTACACCCAAGAAAACCGAACGATCAGAGAATTCCCTTAGCAACAACCACCGACCCACATCAGAATAAGCACATCAGCACCTTTGACCGGACGTCGACCATCGTGCCATGCAGAGACCATTCCCTGAATTGCAGATCATCAAGTTTTATATTAGTAGGGCCCAATCAATCGAGTCTAGTCAGTTAGTATTCAGTTCCCATTCTAGATAGTTAATCAGTGACTTAGTTCGTGAATTAATTGTATCTTAATTTAGTAATGAGTAAATAAATTGTTTTTTACTCACACCCGGTCCTCCGACTGTTTTTGCAGCCGTACGGCGTTAAGTAAAGTGAAGGTAATAAAGTGCTGGTGGTTATACTAACAAATTCCCACCAAGTGTGATCCGGAGAAGCAGCCACTACAAGATAGAGCAGTCGCATCCATCTCTTTGTGATTGTTAAAGGAAGACGACTCGAGGTCACCGCCGCCAACTTTACCAACACTCAACGACCGAACCATCAGGTAAGTGAATCTTTTTCCTTTTATTAAAAGTGTAAAAGTGATACTTCCATTCTGGAGAGGCTACAAGATAGACCTCCCAGACAGTGCTTATTTGAACAGAGTCATACCACAAGATAGGTGTTTTTGAAGAATTTAGTAGCAAATTTGAATAGTGCATACTACAAGATAGGTGTATATTCTACCTTTTCGTGGAAAACTACAAGATAGAGCCCACGATCCCATATTGAATGCCTAAAGTTAATAAGAATAAGTCTCGCCCTACACAGAGCTAGGCAACTTTTCATTCTATTCTAATTCAAACGATTCGGAATCAGAGGATACCCAATCGGACTATTCAGAGGAATACTACACGACCCTTAAAACCGATATTCCATTATTGTGCTTTTTGTCGATAGACGAATTAATATGGAAAACTTAGTTAAAGATATCACACGAGCTTAGCACCTAGCTCAAACACTGCATATCATTCAACAAACTCAGAACGAACAACAACAAACCCTGAATGCGCTAACTCAGCAAAACGGTACTTCAGGAACATTAGTCCGACGGAGAATAGTGCACTAACCTGATTCCGTCAAACGTTTAACGACTTTTAGAATTCTGATCCCATAAGCGATTCAGTCTTTCGATGGCAATAGAAAACAACTCTCAATTGGATACAAAATCACAGAAAAACTCTTAACGCATTTAAACCGCAGTATCCGACCAACAATTTGAAATGTCCATGGCTATAATAAACAAAATTGAGGGCCGAAGAAGACATAGATGTCTTGCAGGCAATCCTCAGTCTTTTCAGAAATTAAAGACATTCGTTGCCCCTTGGTGACAGACAAGAATTGTCCACATACAAATGCCAACTTTGGCAAAAATAAATGATAGAAGGGTTAGTATCCAGCGATACTACCAAAAGACAAAGGAAATAGTACAAAATATTAAAATTATTGCTAAACAAAATCAAAAGTATCGAGATAATTGGGATGCAATATGCGACTTTATAGACGCTGACGCATTAGCCGCTTTTATAGCTGGATTAAAAGAACGTATTTTGATATGCCCAGGCAGCACGTCCAAGACTTGAAGACGCTTACGCCTTCTTATGTAAATTTAGATCCCAGGAAATCACCGCTCAAAACATCGACCGAGCAAATCCGAAATTTTATAAGAATAATAATCTACAGTTGAAATAGAAACCAAATTCGTTCGCTCAGTAAATCCAACACTTCCTCTAGCCAGAGTACTGATAGCAATACGCATAAACATACTTCCAAAAGTTCATCCTATGGATACACAATCTTCAAATAGTAAACTAACCCTCAATAGGAGACAGATAAATAATAATGAATTAGAGGAACCCCAATAGATGAAGTTAACGTTAGTGCTTTAGAAGATGAAACGGAGCTTCCATAAATTTTGGCAAACAGCTTCGAGAACCCTGATAACATGAATTTTTACCTATATAAGTTGCAAAAATTCAAAAACTAATGCAGAATTGAAATTACTCTAGACACGGAGCGAACAAAATGTTTTGAGACCAGGCATAATTCCAAAGACACAAAACACATTAAAACTACTATAAAAATATTTCAGGATACTCAATTAATCGAAAAGGAAAATTAATTTTAGGACATAATCTTCCAAACAAACATACTACGAAATGAAATCATAATTTTTTGAGAATTGTTGGTTCCGAATTCAGCCAAAACTAAATCAACCATCGATTTTTAAAATTGTACGTCACAATAAACGGATTAAAATTGGTTTTCGAAATTTTATCCCACGGCTAAATCCACCACACCATCACCATCGATACAAAACTGATGGAGACTGGTTTTCCCTAACACCTCAAAAGTTAACAAACAAATTATAATTAAACCAGGCCTATATAATTCATGCAATAGTAAATCTACTATTCATGTTAGACTACATGTAAAGAATTCAAGGAAAATCACCAAAAATTGGATTAAGAGTAAACAATTTCGAAACCATTACTCCTATTCCAATTAGTTCGAGAACAATCTGAGTTAGATGCAATCAATGAGCTTATCCGTACTCAGCATCTTCGAAATTAGAGAAACATGAACTTTTATCAGTATACCACAACAACAGCAAGTTTTATTGAAAAAGATGAGAAATGAGTGGCCATCAAACACAAAATTATTACTAAGGATGATGAACCGGTATACACTAAATCTTATCGCCCCTCATCATTTTAAGGCAGATGTTGAAGAACAAGTTAGAGACATGTTGGAAAAAGGAATTATCCGCCATTCTACTAGTCCTTACTTTCACCAATTTGGGTTGTAAGAAAACGAGCTTGGGAAAACGAAAAGTCAGAGTTGTGATCGATCACGTAAATTGAATGAAAAACGGTAAATGATAAATTTCCCATTCCTCAGATCGAGGATATTTTAGATAGCACGTAATCAACGAAGTAATACCAT